>NC_135820.1:31461791-32163404 GCF_964213995.1 Mustelus asterias | reverse complement strand
AGCTCTCTGCTTTCATCTGTCTTCCTGATGACTGCAATCTCTTGTGTTTCATACAATATATTTGCTTCCTAATTAGTATTCAGATAATCCAAAATGATTCATCACCATAATATATGTGACTCCACTTCCACTTGCATTGGGCCAGCCAGCTGCAATATATAAATGTTTTAAAAAGCCAATTAAAATGCTATTTTAAAAATCATTACTTGCTGTAGCACGCGCTCAGAAAGGAGCGAGCTGTGTAATCTTGTTTTGAGATGCCCTCCACACAATAAGGTTGATAAGAAACTTATTAGAATTCACCCAGTAACACTGCAGTGCAACTGCAAATATAGTTGCACAACAACATTGGTCAAAAGATCTATTTTGTTTTTTTGCTTCACTATAATCAGAGCCATTGCTTTGTGCTCAGAGTTGCTTCCTTTCTTCTGCCATGATCATATCAGAGGTGAGATGGAAACCATGTTTATTCTGCTGAAAACCCAGGATGACACAGACCAGCCCATGACGATCTCCAGGAGTTCCACTGATAACTCTATTCCCTAACTCCCATACCTGGCCACTGTCTGAGAACAAACCAGACGGTTTGCAATTTTGGTGTCATACTTGACCCCGAGATGACGTTCCAATCACATATTTATGTCATCACTAAGACCGCTTCTTTTTTATAAAACTGTCCTATTTCCTCCCTTCCTCGGCTCATATGCTTCCAAAACCCTCTTTCATGCCTTTGTTACCCATGGACTGAACTATTCCAATGCATTCCTGGCTGGTCTCCTACATTGTACCCTCTATAAACTTGAGTTCATCCAAAACTTGGCTGCTTGGATTCTAACTTGCACAAATACCCATCACCTTTCACCCCTTTGCTCACTGACTTACACTGGCTCCCGATCAAGCAACATATTGATTTTAAAATTCTCATCCTTGTTTTCAGATCCCTCCCCAGCTGCACTCCTCCCAATCTCTGTTACTTCCTCCAGCCCACAACCTGTTGAGTTATCCATCCTCATTTCATCCCTGAGTTTAACTACTCTGCACTTGATGGTCACACTTTCAGTTAGCTAGGCTCTAACCTGTGGAAATTCCTCCGTACATCTCCCCACCTTGTTTTTATCTTCACCTCATTCCTTAAAAACCTACCTCTTTGCCCAAGCCTTTGGATATGGGACCTAATATCTCCTTATGTGGCTCAGTAACACATTTTATTTATAATGGTTCTTTTGATTTGATTTGATTTGATTTATTATTGTCACATGTATTAACATACAGTGAAAAGTATTGTTTCTTGCGCGCTATACAGACAAAACATACCGTTCATAGAGAAGGAAACAAGAGAGTGTAGAATGTAGTGTTACAGTCATAGCTAGGGTGTAGAGAAAGATCAACTTAACGCAAGATAAGTCCATTCAAAAGTCTGACAGCAGCAGGGAAGAAGCTGTTCTTGAGTCAGTTGGTATGTGACTTTTGTATCTTTTTCCCGAAGGAAGAAGGTGCAAGAGAGGATGTCCGGGTGTGTGGGGTCCTTAATTATACTGGCTGCTTTGCCGAGGCAGCGGGAAGTGTAGACAGAGTCAATGGATGGGAGGCTGGTTTGCGTGATGGATTGGGCTACATTCAATGAATTGAATGGTTCAATGAAGCATCTTGTGATGTTTTATTTGATTAAAGATGCCATGTGAATATTATGTTGTTATTTCTTGATTGAGCTTCCAAGTGAAATATGCAAGAAAGTCTATCCTACTGTATAGTTTTCTCTCTTACCTGAACTAGCTGAGTCTGGCAGACCTACCCCTGCTGAAGAAAGCTTTATTCTTTATCTTTAAATATGAAAGTTACTGACAAGTCTATGGGAGGTGCCACAATGAACATTTGTTACGTGCAGCATTGTGAACCAAAGGGAGATTGGATTTACAAATGTCATGCCAGATTAAAGCAAAGGCTGATTTCAATCATCTTACAAAGCCATCAGTGAGGACCTGTTGATATCACTCACTAAGGAGTACAAGGAAATGTCTCCACAGGTTCAATATAGAGCTATATTCACCTGGAATTTCTAAAATTGGAATGGAATGAAAATTTGACTCAATCTTTAACAGGTAGGTTATTCACTTTGCATACCATCTGCATGATAAAGATAAATGTTGGAACAGGGAAACAGGAGTAGGCCCCTCTAGCCTGCCCTGTCCTTCAACTGGATCATAATTGATCCATATTCCCATTCTATCTATTTGCATTAATTTGGAACCCTTAATACCATCACCAGACAAAGATTTCGCAATCTTACTTTTGAAATTTTCGACTAATATGGATTTAACAACTGCTTGAGGGAAAAATTTCAGTTTCCCATTTGCTTTCATCACCCTTGAATGGTCTAATTCTAATTGTATCATTATGGCCCCTGTTCTATACTTTCCCAATGATTTTGAACAGCTTTGAAGGTGGATAACTCTGGAATGTTGCCTGAGGATCCATCTTAGTTAAAAGGAAACAAACCTTTTAAATTTATTTCACAAAAGTTGACTGCAAGATAACAACCATTCACATTGCTCTACACTCCCCTTGGTCCCCTAACCTGCTTCCTTAACTCTCAAAAGGATACTTGAGGTTAATATTAAGCAGAGTCACCTGATAGTTATCAGGGCTCACATCTCTATCTTCAATCCATGCTCAGACCTAGTGAAGCTTCATGTCAAGAGTGAACCACACGTGTCAAATCTATTCTAATCTGTTGCTCTCTGACTATTAAGTCCAGCAAAGAGCAGAAGCATTTCACAGGAGATACTTTATAAATTTTTTCATTTTATCTTTTAATTGCACTCGGTGCAAATCAAAGAAACAAACTCAATGGGAGCACTTTAGGGAAAAGATTCGATACAGCTGGATTTTACAACTCACAATCCTTTCTCCTGTCTAACATCACTTGGGGATTTCTAAGCAAATGGTCCCCTGTTGTCTACTTGCTGTGTATCATGAGAATATCAATAACCATTGAACCATTGAAAGGTTGAAAGGCAATTATACTCCACATGACCTAACAAATAAGTAGAATCATTTTTAAAGCTGTTTTAATTATGTGAAATTGATTCAAAGTAAGTAATGGCGGCATCAGGGTGGCCATTATCAGGATGGGTGGACTGCAGGAACTGATGTTGCACGTTCCAATTCACCAACACCCAGACCCACTTCTCAGACACTGCAGCATGCTGCAACTCGCACGGTTGTCAGTGGATCGGAAATGATGAGCGATGTGCTTTAAAAATATTTCACATTTTTTTAAAAACTACTTTGATCACAGAATGGTGTCTCATCAATCACTTAGTGATTTTTTTTCCATTGAGTATGTTAATTAAGCAGATAAGGACATCCCTAGCACAATACCTAGAGTGTTGGCTTGTCTCAACAAGAGTTTGGACAAGGCTGCAGAAGATTGGGGTACACGGAGTTAGGGGTAAGGTGTTGGCGTGGATTGGGGATTGGCTATCTAACAGGAAGCAGAGAGTTGGGATAAATGGGTGCTTTTCTGGTTGGCAGTTGGTGACCAGTGGCGTGCCGCAGGGATCGGTGCTGGGGCCTCAATTGTTTACCATTTACATAGATGATCTGGAGGAGGGGACTGAATGTAGGGTATTCAAGTTTGCTGATGACACGAAGGTGAGTGGGAAAGCGAATTGCGTGGAGGACGCGGAAAGTCTGCAGAGAGATTTGGATAGGCTGAGCGAGTGGGCGAGGATCTTGCAGATGGAATATAACGTTCGCAAATGTGAGGTTATCCACTTTGGAAGAAATAATAGTAAATTGGAATATTATTTAAATGGAGAAAAATTACATCGTGCGACTGTGCAGAGGGACCTGGGGGTCCTTGTGCACGA
This sequence comes from Mustelus asterias, assembly GCF_964213995.1. Lineage (NCBI taxonomy): Eukaryota > Metazoa > Chordata > Chondrichthyes > Carcharhiniformes > Triakidae > Mustelus > Mustelus asterias. Next base: position 32,159,532 of record NC_135820.1, on the reverse strand, counting down.
ATCGCAAAAACACAGTCTGCAGGTGCAGCAGGTGATCAAGAAGGCGAATGGAATGTTGGCCTTTATCGCGAGGGGGATAGAATATAAAAGCAGGGAGGTCTTGCTGCAACTGTACAAGGCACTGGTGAGGCCGCAACTGGAGTACTGTGTGCAGTTTTGGTCCCCTTATTTGCGAAAGGATATATTGGCCTTGGAGGGAGTGCAGAGAAGGTTCACCAGGTTGACACCGGAGATGAGGGGTGTGGCTTATGAGGAGAGATTAAACAGATTGGGTCTGTACTCGTTGGAGTTTAGAAGGATGAGGGGTGATCTTATAGAGACATATAAGATAATGAAGGGGCTGGATAGGGTAGAGGTGGAGAGATTCTTTCCACTTAGAAGGGAACCCAGAACTAGAGGGCACAGCCTCAAAATAAGGGGGGGCCGGTTCAGAACAGAGTTGAGGGGGAACTTCTTCTCTCAGAGGGTAGTGAATCTCTGGAATTCTCTGCCCATTGAAATGGTGGAGGCTTCCTCGTTGAATATGTTTAAATCACGGGTAGATAGTTTTCTGATCGATAAGGGAATTAGGGGTTATGGGGAGCAGGCGGGTAAGTGGAACTGATTCGCTTCAGATCAGCCATGATCTTGTTGAATGGCGGGGCAGGCTCGAAGGGCCAGATGGCCTACTCCTGCTCCTATTTCTTATGTTCTTATGTTCTTAAGGCCTCTCCAACTGGCTTCAGGGATCCTCTATCAAGGAATCAAAGATTTGGGCCAAAATTTTTCAGCCATCCTCGTCAGTGAGATCTTCCAGTCCCTCCAACAGAGAGCGTCCCTGTTGCGGGTTTCCCGGTGAATGAGAGTGCAAACAATGGGAAACCATGTTGACAGCAGCGGACGAGAAGACCCTGCCACCAGCCAATGGCGGGCTGCCTCTGCCACCTCAAAGTACACTGCAAGGGTGGCAGAAATTTCCATCATTGATATTATTACAGCTCCTGCTCTATTACTACTCCTCCTCTATCCAGGGTCCCAAGCACAAATTTGAGTTGACATTGGCTGAAGACAAGATTGATTAGAGCTGCAATGTCTTGCAACAACATCTTTCATTTCTATAGCACTTTTAACATAGTAAGACGTTCCATGGCACTTTGCAGGAGTGTTTACAAATAGAATTTGACACTGAACCTCTTGAGGTATTAGGGCCAAAAGGGTTAAATTGCACAAAAGTCACTGAATACAGCAGAGTTCCACTGTGAATTGAGTACAGCAGAATTCCCTGGGAAGATGCTATGAATATGTTCTCACACTTATAGATGGACTGCACAAACAAGCTGATCAAAGGACACCGGGGGGGGGGGGTGTGGGAGGGGGATTTGACAGCCATAGGGTAATTGCCATAACAGCAGATGACACATTTGGATGATATAGCCACATAGACTTATTTCATTTGTGATCAATCATTATAATAAGACTAGCACATAGCAGCTGTAACTGGTTAACTATATTCATGAAGTAATCAGAAATATTAGTTGTAATTGGATATCAATGACTTCAGAATAAATGTATCCTTGTGATTGGTGTATGCAAATCACTTGTAAGATAAGCAAAACATATATCTACCCATGCCATGTATCACTCAGGAAGTCTGTACGTGAATATAAGGCCAATTAAAAACTCCGAAAGCTTTGTCTGTTCTATCAAGGGTGTGAAATACAGAATTTTGCTGCTATCCAGTGAAATACATATCAAGGACAACGATTAATGCTTGGTCAAAGAGGTAAGTCTCAAAGGAGTTAATAGAGGAAGAAAGGCATAGCAGTTTCAGGAGGTAATTTCAGAGTTTACAGCCGAAGGCACAGCCACCAATATGGAGCCGTTGAAATCAAGCATGTTCAGGATGTCAAAATCAGAGGAGCACAGATATCTCAGAGGCTTGTGGGACTGAAGGAGGTTACTGAGATAGGAAGGGGGCAAGGCCAAGGAGGGATTTGAAAACAGTTGCCAGGGAGAGAGAGAGAGAGAGAGATGAAGTTGGCAGCGAGGAAACAGAGTTTGATGGTGGGTACCTAAGTCTACCTAATATTTAGTCGGGCGAAATTTCTGCTTATCCAGTAATGGATGTTGCACAAGCCAAATTAGAGACGGTGGAGGGGTCAAGAGAAGAGGTAATGTGGATCTGGGGTGTCAGTGCACATGTGGAAATTGATGCCACTTTGTCAGATGATCTTTCTGAGGGGTAGCATATAAATGAAAAATAGGAGAGGGCCAAGCAAGGGCTTACGGTTGAATAGCCTTTTGACACACTCACACATGAAAAGGTTCCTTGAGCAATGTAGCTGTACCAGAAGACAACCACAACATAGACAACCAAACACCAAGAAGAAGTCAACACCTTCAGGAGGGCAGTGGAGAGAGGAAGTTGGCAAAGGGGAATGAAAAGGCTAAAGGATTGATGAGACTGCATTCAATGCAGACTTTAAGAAATAGAATAAAACAACGTACCAGTCCTTTGAACTTTCCAGACAGTCAATACTTAGGCTCCTTTGAACAGTTTTAAGTAAAACCAATTGCATTCAGCCCCTGGGAGTCACTCTGCTGCCCTATCACGTCAAGTGAAGTTCAGCTTGTTGACATTTTAATGAATGAATTACACTTTGCAGCCTTGGCAGTGTGCTGACAGGAAGCTATCTTTGGATTTTCTGCTCGGTCAGCTGAACATGTTTTATTACTTTTTCCTTAAATTTAGATATTTTTTCTTTCACTTTTCTTCTTGCTTTTCCCCCAAAAATTGCCTTTTAATGGATTACCAATCTGCAGTGTCAAAAGCCTGCTGCTGATATCATATGTATTCATCATGCGTGAGTCGCAGCTCAAGAGCTTCTATTAGGTCATGGCTGGTCTGCACCTTACTTCCATATATCCATCTTTGCTCCATATCCTTTGATAACATTAGTTAACAAAACATTATCAATCTCAGTCTTGAGAATTTCAATTGACTCAGCAACCACAACTTTTGGGAGAGTGATTTCCATTTTGCTTTGCCTGAAAGAGTCTCCGAGTTGCTCTCCTAAATGATCTCACTTTAATTTGAAGATTATCCCCTTTTGCATATATCTGTCCCTAGCCCAAGAGCATGGAGGCTATTTATAAAGATACCGACTTAAGGGTACACCATAGGGTGAAAGCTCTAACTTATTTTTTAATGTTGCTGAGATACTTGGCATCCCAAGTACTGTCCTGACAGAGAGAAGCTCCTTGGTGTAGGTTGGCAAATGGAATCTAGCGCCTTCTTGGTCTGTATGGCCTAGTTCAGGGCACAACAACCTTAATAACAAGAAGAGGGCCAGAATTCTCCAACCTCACCCGCGGCTGGGATTATCCAGCCCCTCTGCTATGAACAGAGATTTGGCTGAGTGCCAATTCTCCATTCTCGCTGGCAGCAGTAGCGAAGCATGTAAGGCTGGAGAATCCCAGCTGAGGCATTTTTAAATTTACTCAAAAATGCAATATCTTAAGAGCTCCAATGCTGTTCACCAACTGTCAATAATCATGAAAAACAAGTAAGAGTTTTAACAACACCAGGTTAAAGTCCAACAGGTTTATTTGGTAGCAAACACCGTTAGCTTTCGGAGCGCTGCTCCTTCGTCAGATGAAGTGGAAATGTGCTCTCAAACAGGGCACAGAGACACAAAATCAAGTTACAGAATACTGATTAAAATGCAAATCCCTACAACCAACCAGATCTTAAAGATACAGACAATGTGGGTGGAGGGAGCATTAAGCACAGGTTAAAGAGATGTGTATTGTCTCCAGACAGGACAGCCCGCAAGTCCAGGAGGCAAGCTGTGGGGGTTACTGATAATGTGACATAAATCCAACATCCCGGTTTAGGCCGTCCTCATGTGTGCGGAACTTGGCTATCAGTTTCTGCTCAGCGACTCTGCGCTGCCATGTGTCGTGAAGGCCGCCTTGGAGAACGCTTACCTGAAGATCAGAGGCTGAATGCCCGTGACTGCTGAAGTCACGGGCATTCAGCCTCTGATCTTCAGGTAAGCGTTCTCCAAGGCGGCCTTCACGGCACACGACAGCGCAGAGTCGCTGAGCAGAAACTGATAGCCAAGTTCCGCACACATGAGGACGGCCTAAACTGGGATGTTGGTTATGTCACATTATCAGTAACCCCCACAGCTTGCCTCCTGGACTTGCGGGCTGTCCTGTCTGGAGACAATACACATCTCTTTAACTTGTGCTTAATGCTCCCTCCACCCACATTGTCTGTATCTTTAAGATCTGGTTGGCTGTAGGGATTTGCATTTTAATCAGTATTCTGTAACTTGATTTTGTGTCTCTGTGCCCTGTTTGAGAGCACATTTCCACTTCATCTGACGAAGGAGCAGCGCTCCGAAAGCTAATGGTATTTGCTACCAAATAAACCTGTTGGACTTAAAACCTGGTGTTGTTAAAACTCTTATTGTGTTCACCCCAGTCCAACGCCGGCATCTCCACATCATGAAAAACAAGACAGAGGCACATCTGAACAACATTTTAAGGATTTTTACAAATAGTTGCTTAGTGGTACAGTGGTCAAGTATTGAAAGAGACATGCTATCAAATCTTTTTGACTTGCACTCAGCAGGACAGATGCAAGAATGCCCAATTTCAAAGGGAGCAACAATTATACTGCATGAGAACATTTTGTTGATTGCTTGGAATGACAGCCATGTTGCCATGGAAAGCACACCAGGGGACAATTGTCCCCCATGTTTATTGTGCCCCATACTATTATTTTTATAAAATGAGTTAATGGAATGATACATTCTCATGAATATAATGTTAATAAAAGATAAAGGCAAAATACTGCAGATGCTGGAATCTGAAACAAAAGCAGAAAATGCTGGAAAATCTCAACAGGTCTGACAGCATCTGTGGAGAGAAAATAGATGGAGGATCATCCAGACTCGAAACGTTGGCTCTGTTCTCTCTCCACAGATGCTGTCAGACCTGCTGAGTTTTTCCAGCATTTTTTGTTTTTGTTTTGATGTTAATAAAAGTTGTTTTTTTAAAATCATAACCAGTCATCTGATTGTCATTAAAATACGTTTGATTTGTCAAGTTCCGGAGCTGCATATGAGTCCATGTGCCGCTCCGAAACCACAGCTTGCTGACCCCTAGCCTAGTTCTCTTGCATTTACCTATTCAACTATTGTCACAAAGTCTCTCAACATTAAAAAAAATTGGAGCTTTCTTCCTGGGCACTTTCTTTACTTGCAAGTCTTTTATGATAAAAAAATTGTACAAACCATTAATGACCATCAATATTTTTGCATTAAATGCCCCACTGTTCTATTCAGAGGGAGGGTACTTTCAATTCATTTAAACTTTTGGTGTAGCAATTGTGAAGCTGACCATATTACTGAAGACATTCATCACATTTTCTGGATTGCAAAGCATTGTCCAAAGGAACTATTTAATTGCTGATTACTTCTAAGTACTTGAATATTAATGAGATAATCTAATTTGGTTTTACTGGTAATTGATACAGCAGTAGTTCACACTGTGTTAATTTGCTGTTGCTATTCAGTTAATTAATATCCAAATGAGTTGATAATAGATTTAGATTCTAAACAACCGCATAATAAGCTGTTTGCTCAGGGTCCATGCAGCCATTTGGTATTTGTGAAACACCCATGTCTGAAATGGATTCAAGCATCGCTACTTCCAAGAAGGACATCCCATAATCTGAATGTCAAATAACGTGTTAACGCTGAATATGATGCTTCAATCCATATAGAATTTGCTGCTTTTCTGTTAGTTCAGGAGAGTGCAACACTTAACCATACAGCTTGTTAGCTGGTCCCGATTAGGATGATAGGAGAATGTAATTGATCCTAGTGTCCGTGATTAGGAAAAGCGATATTTGTAGTGGAGGATATGACCCTGCCTACATCAACGGGGATGACGTGGAAATGATCGAGAGCTTCGAAGTTTCCAGGTGTCCAGATCACCATCAACCTGTCCTGGTCCCTCCACGCCGATGCTATTGTTAAGAAAGCCGACCAACACCTCTACTTTCTCAGGAGGCTAAGAAAATTTGGCATGTCTGCTACGACTCACACCAACTTTTTACAGATGCACCATACAAGGCATCCTTCCTGGTTGTATTACAGCTTGGTATGGCTCCTGCTTTGTCCAAGACTGCAAGAAACTACAAAGGGTCATGAACGAAGTCCAGTCCATCACACAAACCAGCCTGCCATCCATTGACTCTGTCTTCACTTTCTGCTGCCTCGGAAAAGCGGCCAGCATAATCAAGGACGCCACATACCCCAGATTCTTTTCCACCTTCTTTCATTGGGGAAAAAGATACAAAAGTCTGAGGTCTCTTACCAACTGACTCAAGAACAGCTTCTTCCCTGCTGCCATCAGACTTTTGAATGGACCTACCTCATATTAAGTTGCTCTTTCTCTGCACCCTAGCTATGATTGTAACACTACATTCTGCACCCGCTCCTTTCCTTCTCTATGAACAGTATGCTTTGTCTGTATAGTGCACAAGAAACAATACTTTTCACTGTATATTAATACATGTGACAATAATAAATCAAATATTCCTCCTCATCTAATGTGATTAGTTAACATGTCCACATTTTGGAAGTACAAGCATGACTGTTATGCAAGATCAGGATTGAACAATTGATATTTTCAGGCCTGAGATTGATAGATATTTTCAAGTAAAGCTATTGAGTAAAGGCTGGGAAATGATATTGAGGTGCCAACCATGGCTCAGTGATAGCAGTCTCGCCTGTGGGTCACAAGGTCTTCGGTTTAAAAGCAAAATGGTGCAGAATCTGGAAAACTGAAATAAGAATGTTAATGCTGGAAATACTTAGCAGGTCAGGTAACACTTGTGGAGAGAGAAATAGAGTTAATGGAGTTCACGAATTAGCATCAGGTCTTTTAGCTCAAATCCCACTTCTGGGTCTTCAGCACATAATCTAGGTGGACACTGCAATGCCTGTACCACAGAACATGTTGTAAAAAACACCCCTGATGCAACTCTTCAGTTGTAACAACTTTTCTTTTGTCAGTCAAGTTCAGAGAGAGTCTAGAAATTCAATCATGCCTTGCCAATTTTATAGGTGCCAAGTGGACACTTAATGATATAATATAGCAGTGGTGCGCAGGTGCTTCTGTGTAAAGAATATTATGGTGAATGCTGCAAAGTTGGGGGTGCTGCCTTTTGGATGGGACATGAAACCAAAACTGCAGCTAAGCTCTCTCAGGCGAATGCAAAAGATCCACTGGCAAAATTTGAAGAACGCCAAGGAAGTTTCCCCCAGTGTTTCATTTACCCCTCAGCCAACATCTGAAACAGATTAGGTGATCATTTAATGCATTGATGTTTTTGGAACCTTGCTGTGCATAAATTAACTACCACAAGTCATGAACCAAATCCTGGAAAATGGGATTGGTGCTTGATGGAAGGCAAAAGGTGTTTCATGTCTGGAACCATGTCCCAGTGCAAGTTACAACTGTAGGACAAAAGGGAGCAAATTAAGGAAAATAAGTAACCAGGTATAATTTTTGATTCTTTTGTCCTAACATAAACAAGTATGCTAAAATATTGTGACCCACCCAAATAAATAAAATATCTTTCAAACTTGCTATTTATGTCAGCTAAGCACCTCTATACATTAGATCACTGCTGAATGACTTGTCTCTTGTGATCTCTGGAGACGAGTCATTTTCAGCTCAAAACTTGAACTGTTTCTCTCTAGAAATATTTACAATATCCAACTGCTGTTGGAATCAAATTGCCTTAACAAGGCTAAAAGGAAAATTCTTATCAGGACCCTGGCAACCTCCGATTCTGGCAACCTCCGTTTCTGACAACCTCTTTGTACCACAGAACTTGTTGTAAAAAACACCCCTGATGCAACTCTTCAGTTGTAACAAATTTTCTCTTGTCAGTCAAGTTTAAACAGAGTCTAGAAATTCAATCATGCCTTGTCAGTTTTATAGATGCCAAGTGGACATTTAATGATATAATATAGCAGATGGTGCGCAGGTGCTTCTGTGCACTGTACGAGACTGCACTGCCTGTCATTATTAGACTGAACTTCTTTGCACCGGGGTAATAGAGTCAATTGGAACCTTAGGGAGGGAGTGGTGGTCTCTGCCATTTAGTGAGTGACCTCAGGTCCAGGTAAATGTCCCATGATGCGGGTAAGCCATGGTTATTGGCAGCAGAATCAAGAAATTCTGAGGGTGGTAGAATTAGATCCTCAGGGGGCAATGGCTACTCACAGGCAGAGGCTCCTTCAGGAAGAAGCCTTTAAGCACACATGAGGAAGGCGAGAAGAAACTACCTGATGAAGGGAGGTGTCTGCTGATTACACACAGTGAGACCCATGCATTTCCTCTGTATCCAGTCAGAGTGTTGCTATCCTGTACATTCTAGGTATGTAAGTGCAGTTAGCAGACTTCCCCTTTCCCAAGAGACCATCACCAGTGGTTGTGAGACATTGTAAGTTTTTGGTTACTTTTGCACTTGAAGTAAGGTAAGCATAAATACTTCTTTTATTTAAATCATTTGAAGTTAATGGCAGTTTTACTAATATGTGAATGATTAAACATTTTCAATAACTCATTATGAAATATTTGGTGCAGATTAAATGTATTTAATCTTATTCATGGGGTCATGGTTAGTCATATGCTCAATTTCCATCCTATGGCCCACTGAGATGAAGGAGGGCCACTCATGTGGCCCACTCACTAGCTTAGGTTATCAATCATTGTCAAATATTCTTTTTCCCAGTCATATTGCTCATTAAAATTGAAAATGAGGGCCTCCTACAAGCAACTGAATCATCTGCTTGTTGAAGGGCCCTTTTGTGGAATTGGGTTGACCATGTGATAAACGTACTCAGCAACCCCTGGCTCCAAACGGTAACAGGGGCCCTTTAATAATGCTATTTAAAGAGATCTTCCACTAAATGAAAGTTGTTACTGGTTTCTCCTTTGGTGCCATTGATTTGGTTCCAGGTGTTAATTTTTTTGTTTATTTTCTGCCTTTCAGAACTGATTTGTGACATCTGTTGTAACTTTTACTGAAGCTGGAATACTATTGGCTCATTGATAATGGGTTTCTTGCAAACATGGGTGGTCTGGCAAGGCTGCTTTGGGTGCTGAAGGATAAGGGGGGGAGAGGAGGGTGAACAGGTTGGGAGAGTGCAGCCAAGAGGAGAGGAAAGACCAGGGGTTTGAGAGAAGAAGTCACTATGTAGGAAGCCATTTCCACAGTGGGTCTTCAAGTCACCCCTTCAGCAAGCTATATCATCCGCAGCAACCACAACAGGATATGGGCAGCACGGCCTAAGCATGTTAAATTCACAGTGGCCTTTAACCTTTATGCCACAGGGTCACTCCAGGCTTCAGATGATGTTGTCAGTGATATTCCAGTTTTCTGTTCACTGTTGTTTCGCGAAGAGGGATAAGCTTCACACAAGGGGGAATAATTACTTTTTCTCAATAGATGGAAAGAAATAAGATGGGGGAATCTCTTTGCCTACATTGCAAGCTTCCCCAGGGTGGAAGGAGCACTGTGCTACCGTGCCGACAAGGGTGGTACGGTAGCACAGTGGTTAGCACTGCTGCTTCACAACTCCAGGGACCTGGGTTCGATTCCTGGCTTGGGTCACTGTCTGTGTGGAGTTTGCACATTCTCCTCGTGTCTGCGTGGGTTTCCTCTGCGTGTTCCGGTTTCCTCCCACAGTCCAAAGATGTGTGGGTTAGGTTGATTGGCCATGCTAAAATTGCCCCTTAGTGTCCTGGGATGCATAGGTTAGAGGGATTAGTGGGTAAATATGTAGAGATATGGGGATAGGGCCTGGGTGGGATTGTGGTCGGTGCAGACTCGATGGGCCGAATGGCCTCTTTCTGTGCTGTAGGGTTTCTAAGATTCTAAGATTTCTAAGATTCTAAGATTTCTAAGATTCTAAGAGCCATAGTCCAGCATCCCATCTTTCAGCCTCTGTAAACTTGAGCTGATACAACCCACTCCTATCGGTATCCTAACTCACACATTGTCCCTTTCATCTATCATCACCCCACTCAGTTGCTTCTGGTCTAACATTGCGACAATTTTAAAGTTCCCCTCCTTGTTCTCAAATCCTTCCATGGATTCACCCATCCCTATCTCTGCAATCTCCTGTAGCTCTACAATCCTCTTAAGACCCCTGTGCTCTTTCAATTCTGACATCTTTGCATCCATGAGTTGAATTACTCCACCACTATTGGTAGCAGCTTCAGCTGTCAGGGCCCTCAGCTTGGGAATTTTCTCCCTAAGCTTCTACGAGAGAGAAATTCATTTTCATAATGCTACTTCAAGTGGCAGTACCCAAAATAAGGGCATTGTTATGGTTGGCTACCTATGCACCTTGCATACTGTTCAATGATATCAATGAGGAATGCTGCACAAGTCCTGCAGATAGTGGCAGATAGTACCTACATAAGAGTGTATAGCACTGCCTCCCCTCTTTTAAGATGTTCCATCAATCCAACCTCTCTGAACAAGCTGCTATTATGCCTATCCTCAATGCCCAACTTCTTGTGACCACAAGAAGTGCATCTTGCAAAGCTGTGCAAGAAGATGAAAACTAATTAACTAACTTGTGAAATCTCTGCTGCCCAGGCAGTAAGTGAGGCTAAGCAGAAAGCAGGTGCTTTCTCATAGAATCATACAGTATCTTACAGCATAGAAGGAGGCCATTTGGCCCAAATCCATGCGCAGCTAAAAGAGGTATATACCTGGTCCCACAAATTCGCCAATTGGAGTACAAATGCATCAAAGTTGTGCCATGGATTTACAAGGCTAGAAAAATAGCAAAACAAGCTCTTGGGTTTTATTTCTAGAAGGGTTGAGTTGAAAAGTAAGAAAATTACATTAAGCCAATATTGAATCTTGGATAGACCACTTTAAGAGTCCTGTGTGCAATTCTGGTTGCCAAATAATAAAAAAGGAAAGGTTATAAAACTCCTGGAGAAGGTGTGGAGATTTATGAGATATTACCTGAAGTGCATGGATATACAGAATAGGAGAGGAGTAACTGGTTGGGTTTCTTTTCTCTTGACAAAAAGGCTACAGGGTTGACATAAAGGAGATTTTTTTAAATTAAAAGCCTTCTGCTGAGTGGATTTGACCCACCTGATGAAGGGGCAGCGCTCCGAAAGCTCGAGATTCCAAATAAACCTGTTGCACTTTAACCTGGTGTTGTGAGACTTCTTACTGTGCCCACTCCAGTCCAACACCAGCATCTCCACATCATGGCAGAGTGGATACAGAGTGAATGTTTCCTCTTGTGGGCAAGAGCATAACTAGACACTAAATATAAGATAGTCGCCAGGAAATCAAATAGGGAATTCAGAAGAAATGTCTTTACCCAAAGAATGGTGAGAATCTGGAACTCACTACCACAGGGAATGGTTGAAGCTAATGGTTGACAGCATATATGGGAGAGGGCAATAGTGAGTTATGATGATAGATTCAGTTGAGGAATGATAAGAGGAGGCTTGAATGGAGCATAAATACAGGCCTGGATGGTTGGACCTTTTTCTGCATTAAAAGTAAAAAATTTGCTGGAAATCTGAAATATAAACAGGAAGTGCTGGAAAATATCAGCAGATTCATAGCTCTAAAGAAGAGTCATACAGACTCAAAACATTAACTCCATTTCTCTCTGCACAGAGAGTTGCCAGACCTGCTGAATTTTTCCAATTTTTTTTTTTATTTAGCCTTTTGCTGTGCCTTATATCTTATACAATCCTTGCTCTTTTCCCTTTGATCAATTTCTCTGTAATCGTTTTGGAAATTACTGTTGAAAAATGGGGACAAAAAATAGTTATATTTGCACAACTCCAAATTGCCAGCTCAGGAGCAGCATAAAGATTAGCAGAGGTCGATGAACAAACAAATTGTCGGCTGTACTCCCAGGACAGAATGTGATGAAATTAAACTACTTCCTCTCAAGACTGTAGAAATGTGGGATAGATCCAAAAAGGTATCTGCAATTTATTTAAATCCATAACAAAGTAAAGCTACTTTCCAATATTCTTCAAACTTTTAATCTGTTTGCCTTTAAAGGCCTTTCTCTGATTTTCTTTGCTTGCAAGTAAAAGAAAATTATAGGATCGTTAAATGTTTCTGCCCAACAGCGTCTAGCAATAGCAAAGATAATGACAGTTCAGGGCTCCCCTGATCAAATGGTGGTCATTTTGCGTAAAGACATTGTTGTGTGAATCTCATAAAATTCTGGGAGACTCAATCTGCCCACGCTGTGTTATTACTGAACATGTTGCTGCAGGAACATGAACCTTGTTCCCAGCAGTGTATGTCAACAGGAGAGCTTTGCTTCAAGCAAAGATCTGAGTTAAGAAACCCTCGACTGTAGCGCATAACATATGGGTTTTCCCTGAACTGAGACACAGAGAAAATTAATAATTTTCCTAATAATAATCTGATATCCTCACTACAGCAAAACTGCTGAGCTGACAACCCAGTACAGCACTGAAGCATTGCATAGGAATAGAAGAGGGCATTAAATGATTATTTGAAGAGAAACAATGTGCAGGGGTAGAAGGAAAAGGCAGGGGAATAGCACTATATCATAATACTCGTCCGGAGAGCTAGTGCAGACAGATGGGCCGAACAGCTTTTTTCTTCACTGTAACAATTCATTGATGCTGGGTTAACCCTTGGAGTGCCAGCAATTCCTGCAAATGTTATGCTTCTCCAGGCAGGCTACTTTATAAGAGATTTCCATGCATCCATCACAGCACTGAGCTATCTACCTCATATTAAAAGTTAGACTTCACAAATCCAGTTTTAATGTAAAACTGCACACATTGAGAATTGGTTGAAAGGGCAAAAGTCGCTGAAGAACTTCCATTCATTTCTTTCTAAATGTTGATGTCTTAACTCCTATTAATGACATAGGCTGCAAGTGGGTAAAATTCCACAATGGCATCAAATTTCCTTTAACTGTAATGCTAATGATAAAGATTTAAAAGTATAGCAGCTATGTTATTGGACTAGTAATAAGGAGACTTGGGCTAATAATCCTAAAAGGTAACAGAAAGTGTTAATGAGGGCAATGCTGTTGATGTGGTGTACATGGACTTTCAGAAGGTATTCAATATAGTGCCACATGATAGACTTGTGGAAAAAGTTATAGCTCATGAAAGAAGAGGGACATTAGCAACATGGATACAAAATTCGTTGAACAGTAGGAAGCGGAGAATAATGGTCAATGGATATTTTCGGGCTGGAGAAAGGTTTGTAGTAGAGTTCCCCAAAGGTTGGTATTGAGACCCTTGCTTTTCTGATATGTATTAATGATCGAGATTTTGGTGTGCAGGGGACAATTTCAGCTTGTGGACGATACTAATATTAGAAGTATTGTAAACTGTGAGGTGGACTGTGTAGAACTTCAAAAGGACATAGACAGGTTGTTGGAGTGGACAGAGAGGTGACAGATAAAGTTCAGTGTGGGGAGTGTGTTGGGATGCATTTTGGTAAGACAAACATGGAGAGACAATATAAAATAAGGGGTACAATTCTTAAAGGGGTGCAGGATCAGAAGGACATGGGTGCCATGTGTCCATAGATCATTGAAGGTGGCAGGATAAGTGGAGAGAGAAGTTAATAAAGCAGACCAGATTTTCGGCTTTACGAATAGTAGTATTGTGTACAATTCTGGGTGCCACAGATGTGAATGCATTGGAGAGATTGCAGAAGAGATTTACATTAATGTTTCCAGGGTGATGTAACTGCAGTTATGAGGATAGTTTTGAGCGGTTGGGATTGTTCTCCTCATAGTGAAGAATGCTAAGAGGAGATTAGATAGAAATATTCCAAATCATGAGTGGGCTGGATAGAGTAGATAGGGAGAAATTGCTCCCATTGGTAAAAGGGTCGTGGATGACAGGGCTCAGTTTTCAAGTGATTTGCAAATAAAGCAAATACGATGTGAGAAAATGTATTTGGTTCGGGTCTGGAATGCTCTGTCTAGAAATGTGGCAGAGGCAGGTTTAACCGAGACATTTAAGAGAGCATTCTTTATTTGAATAGAAACAGTATGCAGAGCTATTGGGAAAAGGCAGGAAAATGGCACTAAGACAAAATGCTCATTTGGAGAGCTGGTGCAGACAGATTTTTTTTTAATTCATTCATAGAAACCCTACAGTGCAGAAGGAGGCCATTCGGCCCATCGAGTCTGCACCGACCACAATCCCACCCAGGCCCTCCCCCCACATATTTTACCCGCTAATCCCTCTAACCTACGCATCCCAGGACTCTAAGGGACAATTTTTAACCTGGCCAATCAACCTAACCCACACATCTTTGGACACATCTTGGGACATTGGCGTCACTGGCTGACCAACATTTATTGCCTATCCCTCGTTGTCCTTGAGAAGGTAGTGGTGAGCTGCCTTATTGAATCGCTGCAGTCCATGTGCTGTGGGTTGACCCATAATGCCATTAGGGAGGGAATTCCAGGATTTTGACCCAGCGACTGCGAAGGAATAGCGATATATATATATTTATTTGCCAGAATGGCCTCTTTCTGCATTGTAACGATTCTGTGATTCTGTAATTCAGTGAGCAGGGTTCAAATTTCACCATGACAGTTTGAGAATTTGTAAAAATCTGAAGCTTGTATCTGGAAATGTGGCCATTAAGCTATCAAATTATCATAAAGACCATAAAACCATAAGAAATAGAAACAGGAGGAGGCTGTTCGGCTCCTTGAGACTGCTCCACCATTCAATAGGATCATGACTGACCCAACATTCCTCACATCCACTTTCCTGTCCTTTCCCCGTAACCCTTGATTCCCTTCCTGATCACAAATCTCAGCCTTAAGTATACACAAGGACTCTGCCCCACAGCTCTCTGTGGTAAAGAGTTCAAAAGACTCATAACCCTCTGAGAGAAGAAATTCCTCCTCAGCTCAGTATCAAATTGCCACTCCTTTATTCTGAGACTATGCCCTCTGGTCCTAGACTTTCCCAGGAGGGAAACCTCCCCTCAGCATTTACCCTGTTAAGCCCTTTAAGAATCTTATATGTTTCAATGAGATCACCTCTTATTCTTCTAAACTCCAATAAGTCCCAACCTGTTTAACCTTTCCTCATAAGACAATCCCTCCATACCAGGGATCATCCTAGTGAACCTTCTCTGAACTGCCTCCAATGAAATACTGTATTTCCTTAAATAAGGGAATCAAAACTGCTCACTGTGCCCCAGATGTGGTCTCACAAGTACTATGTACAGTTGCAGCAAGACTTCCCCACTTTTATATTCTCGAAATAAGGGCCAACATTCCATTCACCTTCCTGATGTCCTGCCGTACCTGTGTGCTAGCTTTCTGTGTTTCATGCACAAGTACCCCCAAGTCCCTTTGTGCAGCTTTCTGCAATTTTTCTCCATTTAAATAATACTCTGTTCTTTTATACTCCCTTCAAAATGAACAACTACACACTTTCCTACATTATACTCCATTTGCCAACTTTTTGCCCACTTACTTAACCTAACAATATCTCTTTGTAAACTGTTGATACTCCTCTCACAACTTGCCTTTCCACCTATTTTTGTATTGTCTGCAAATTTGGCTAAAGTACATTCACTTCCTTCCTCCAAGTTGTTAATATAATAGTGTAAACAGTTGCGGTCCCAGCATTGATCCCTGTGGAACGCCACTGGTTACAGGTTGCCAACCTGAAAAAGAACCCCTTATCCCCATTCACTATTTCCTGTCCATTAGCCAATTCTCTATCCATGCCAATATACTACCTGCAACATCATGGGCTCTTATCTTATGATTTAATCTCTTTTGAGGTACCTTGTCAAATGCCTTCTGGAAGTCCACTGGTTCTCCTCTATCCACTCTGGTTAAGACTCCCTCAAAAACTCTAATAAATTAGTCAGACACATTTCCCTTTCATGAAGTCATGCTGACTGCTTGATTAGATTATGATTTTCCAAATGTGCAGCTATTACTTCCTTATTAATTGATACCAACATTTTTCCAACGATAGATGTTAGGTTAATCGCCCTATAATTTCCTGCTTTTTGCTTCCCTCCCTTTTTGAAAAGGGGTGTTACATTGGCAGTTTTCCAATCCTCCTGTACTTCTCCAGAATCCAAGGATTTTTGGAAAATTACAATGCATCCACTATCTCTGTAGCTACTTCTTTTAGGGTCCTAGGATGCAAGCCATCAGGGCACTTATCTGCCTTTACCGCATTAGCTTGTCTATTACTATTATGATGTTAATCGGTGCACTGTATATTTATTTTTTATTTATATCCACCCTCATTTTCTCTTTCCAGCTGTTTTATTCACCTTTTTTTCACTAAAATTGAATTATTAATTTTTCACTTATTCCCTTCCTATATTTCCTCATTTTATATTCATGGCCATTCTTTCATTTTGATTTAACACCAAGGATGCATGAATAAAATATGAATGGAATACACACAAAGCAGAATAAATGTACATATGTTTTCAGCACTCCCAGGAAGAGAGTGAGGATGAAAATGCTCACAAATCATTCCTCCTCTTTGCACACATTCTTGTCCTTTAATGTGTGACACTTTCGAACACAAACATATCTATCCAAACAACTCAAAGACATACATGCACGCGAGTCCTTAACTGGACATTGCTGACACAATGAGATGCAGTATTTGGTCCTGCAATGTTGACAGTACCACAAATGCCACACACTGTATCCGTGGCAACCGATGGCTCTAAAACAGAAATGGGATCGGAATTACATCTCTTTATTGCTTTGTCACTTCTGCATTGTCTGTGTTTCTTTTGGCACCAGCTAACGTTCTACTGCCAAGATGCCCTGAAATTGCTTGCTTTGGTATAGATGATTGCAAATGCAACATATGTTTAGTTCTGTTGTCACATGACCTGCAAGATCTCTTCTGTAATGATCCATTTGTCACTTTCACATCAGTTGCTTCGCTTCATATTGAGCCAATGTGTGATCTGTGTCGATGGGCTAGTTTTGGAAAGGGATCTTCAGTAAAATGAATGCTATTAAAACCATTAAAATGTCAATTTGCTCTAGATTGCATCAAATGGTTATGAAGGATACACAGCATCTGGAGCAGCTGGTGCTGGTGCCGCTGCCATTACAAAATCCTCTTGCTATGATATTGTCCAGTGTACAGGCTTCCCCTCCCCAAGTGTCTGATTGGAGCTGGTGGGATTACAGTGGTGACATTATAATAGTCTGTTTATTATTGTAAATGTTTCTACTTCCCTGATTTTAATTCTGGGCAATATGCTCAGGAAATGACTGTGTGAGTTAGAAAATCATGCACAGCTCCTAAAATAAGGTCCAGAGCATTTGAACTCCTGGTCCTAGTTTAAATTCCATTGTTGGGAGATCACAAACCCAAGAGACTGGCTGCCAAACACAGGGGCCTGATTCTCTGACCTCTTCAGACACTCGGCAGAATCCTGGTGCCCCAGTGAATGGGGCTTCGGCCGAAAATCGGGATTCCCGATGGGAATGAGGGCTCTTGGGATTCATCTGAACTGCCTTGCCAGCCCCAATCAGGTTTCCACCGGTAGCAAGCCGATAATTATGCAAACTACTAATTTGAATGTCATTAGTGAATTTGACAGACACTTCACCAACCTCCCACCATTCACCCAGCCTGGCGGTGGGAACGGTACCAGACAGGCTTTACAGTTACTACCTGGAAGTGGGGACATGTTGTGCTGGACCTCGAGGATCAAGGGGAGCACCAGGATATGAAAAGAGGGGCATCTCCCCTCCCCTTCCCCCCCCCACCGCGCCCCCCCCCCCCCCCACCCACCCCAGCACGCAAATCACAGGTCACCCCTAAACACACCACGAAGGCATGAGGGTGACGCAAAGCAACCCCCCTCAGCCCTCCCTTCCCCCTCAGACCACCCATTCAACTCCCCTTCCCCCTCAGACCCCCACTTAGTCTCCCTTCTGGCTTAGACTCTGTCCACATTGCTGTCGGAATCAATGGGGTACCTGAGATCCATTCAAGTGTGAAGGGAAATGAAAATAAACACAGGTGGCTGGAGAATGATAGAAATCCATTGAACTGTCTGTGGTGAACCATCGTTGGTTCCCACTAGATAGTACTGAGCCAGGGTCTGGCCAGTACTACAAGTATGTATATATGTTGCTGTTGGGGTTAGGGTTGGGCTGTTACACCTTGTATTATAGTTATTGTGGTACATCCCAGTCGGGCTCCGCCTCCTGGGAGAGGTATAAAGGTCTCTGCTCTGTCTGGGACCCCTCAGTCTGGGATCGTGTATATAATTAGTAGCTGCCTTGTTACAGCAAATAAAAGCCTTTATTTCCTGAGCATCAAGCCTCGTGTGTGATAACGCGCATCACTGTCAATGGAATATTTTTCATGCCGCTGCACGTTGATTTTGTTAGAGATCAAAGGGTTCCATTAGAATGGAGAGTTTAAAAGAATTGAACTTGCTAGGAAGCCTCAGAGACTTCAAATCAAAGCAGTGTGTTTACATTGGAACTGAGTGCACAGCTGTACATACACGTCACCCCCCCCCCCCCCCCCCCACCCACCCCCGCTAAGGCGAAATTGACATATTGGTCCCGATTTTACCATCAAGTTGCGCCTGTTTTCGAGCGCAAAAACTTGGTAAAGTGAGGCGAGTAGCACGATCCATGACCGCTTCAGCACCCGTTTCCCCCTTTACCCAGGGCCTAACATGGCCACCTCTTGGGAAATAAGGAAGGGCAGGTGACAGAAGTGTTAGTGAGGGATCACTTTGGGACCAGTGACCATAATTCTATTGGTTTGAGAATGATAGGTCCGGCCCAAAAGTTAATATTCTAAATTGGGGCAAGGCCAATTTTGATGGTATCAGGCAGGAACTTTCAAAAGTTAATTGGGGGAGTCTGTGGGAAGGCAAAGGGATGTCTGGTAAGTGGCAAGCTTTCAAAAGTGTGTTAACCAGGGTTCAGGGTAAAAACATTCCTCTTAGAGTGAAGGGCAAGGCTGGCAGAAGTCGGGAACCCTGGATGGCTCGGGATATTGAGGCCCTGGTCAAGAAGAAGGAGGCACATGACATGCATAGGCAGCTGGGATCAAGTAAACCCCTTGAAGAGTATAGCGGGTGTAGGAGTAGAGTTAAGAGAGAAATCAGGAGGTCAAAAAGGGGACACGAGATTGTTTTGGCACATAAGGCAAAGGAGAATCCAAAGAGCTTCTACAAATACATAAAGGGCAAAAGAGTAACAAGGGAGAGAGTAGGGCCTTTTAAGGATCAACAAGGTCATCTATGTGCAGATCCACAAGAGATCCAGATGAATATTTCTCATCAGTATTTACTGTTGAGAAAAGCATGGATGTTAGGGAACTTGGGGAAATAAACAGTGATGTCTTCAGGAGTGTACATATTACAGAGAAGGAGGTGCTGGAAGTCTTAAAGCGCATCAAGGCAGATAAATCCCCGTGACCTGATGAAGTGTATCCCAGGGCATTGTGGGAGGCTAGGGAGGAAATTGCAGGTCCCCTAGCTGAGATATTTGAATCATCAAAAGTCACGGGTGAGGTGCCTGAAGATTGGAGAGTGGCAAATGTTGTGCCTTTGTTTAAAAAGGGCTGCAGGGAAAAGCCTGGGAACTACAGGCCAGTGAGCCTCACATCTGTGGTGGGTAAATTGTTGGAAGTTATTTTGAGAGACAGGATCTACAGGCATTCAGAGACGCAAGTACTGATTAGGGACAGTCAGCATGGCTTTGTGAGTGGAAAATCATGTCTTACAAATTTGATTAAGTTTTTTGAAGGGGTAACCAAGAAGGTAGATGAGGCAGTGCAGTTGATGTTTTCTACATGGACTTTAGCAAGGCCTTTGACAAGGTACCACATGGTAGGTTGTTGCATCAGGTTAAATCTCACGGGATCCAGGGTGAGGTATCTAAATGGATACAGAATTAGCTTCTTGACAGAAGCCAGAGTGTGGTTGTGGAGAGTTGTTTTTCAAAGTGGAGGCCTGTGACCAGCGGTGTGCCTCAGGGATCAGTGCTGAGTCCACTGTTATTTGTCATTTATATTAGTGATTTAGATGAGAATATAGGGGGCATGGTTAGTAAGTTTGCAGATGACAATAAGATTGGTGGCATAGTGGACAGTGAAGAAGGTTATCTCCAATTGCAACGGGATCTTGATCAATTGGGCCAGTGGGCTGACGAATGGCAGATGGAGTTTAATTTAGACAAATGCGAGGTGATGCATTTTGGTAGATTGAACCAGGGCAGGACTTACTTAGTTAATAATAGGGCGTTGGGGAGAGTTACAGAACAAAGAGATCTAGGGGTACATGTTCATAGCTCCTTGAAAGTGGAGTCACAGGTGGACAGAGTGGTTAAGAAGGCATTCGGCATGCTTGGTTTCATCAGTCAGAACATTGAATACTGGAGTTGGAATGTCTTGTTGAAGTTGTACAAGACATTGGTAAGGCCACACTTGGAATACTGTGTGCAATTCTGGTCACCCTATTATAGAAAGGATATTATTAAACTAGAAAGAGTGCAGAAAAGATTTACTAGGATACTACTGGGACTTGATAGATTGAGTTATAAGGAGAGGCTGGATAAACTGGGACTTTTTTCTCTGGAGACTGAGGGGTGATCTTATAGAGGTGTACAAAATAATGAGGGGCACAGATCAGCTAGATGGACAATATATTTTCCCAAAGGTAGGGGAGCCTAAAATTAGAGGGCATAGGTTTAAGGTGAGAGGGGAGAGATACAAAAGTGTCCAGAGGGGCAATTTTTTCACACAGAGGGTGGTGAGTGTCTGGAACAAGCTGCCAGAGATGGTAGTAGAGGCAGGTACAGTTTTGTCTTTTAAAAAGCATTTAGATAGTTACATGGGTACGATGGGTATAGAGGGATATGGGCCAAATGCTGGCAATTGGGATTAGCTTAGGGGTTTTTAAAAAAAAGGGCGGCGTGGACAAGTTGGGCCGAAGGGCCTGTTTCCATGCTGTAAACCTCTATGGCTCTAGGACACCATTGGCACCGTGCCCAAAACGGGCACAACGAAATGCATTTAAATTGACTTAATGGGCTGGATGCCCAAACTTATCGGATTTCCCCCTTTACCACCACATTCGCCAGTTCAGATTCAGCACGAAACATGGTCCGCAAAGGTTCGATTCGGGTGCTCCAGCTTCTGAGGAAGTAAGTTCAGAGCTTCCGGTGGCTCTCTGACTCAGATTGGTGGTGGGGGGAGGAGAGGGAGGCGGGTCAGATGGCTCTCTGGTAGAACGGGGAGAGAAGGGAGGTGGGTCAGATGGCTCTCTGGTGCGGGGGGGAGGGAGGTGGGTCAGATCGCTATAGAACATAGAACATAGACAAGCTACAGCACAAACAGGCCCTTCAGCCCACAAGTTGCGCCGAACATGTCCCTACCTACTAGGCTTACCTATAACCCTCTATCTTACTAACTTCCATGAACTTATCCAAAACTCTCTTAAAAGACCCTATCGAATCCACCTCCACCACCACTACCGGCAGCCGATTCCATGCACCCACCACCCTCTGAGTGAAAAACTTACCCCTAACATCTCCTCTGTACCTACTCCCCAGCACCCTAAACCTGTGACCTCTTGTGGCAACCATTTCAGCCCTAGATAAAAGCCTTCTGAGAATCCACTCTATCAATACCGCTCAACATCTTATACACCTCTATCAGGTCACCTCTCATCCTTCGCCTCTCCAAGGAGAAAAGACCTAGCTCTCTCAACCTATCCTCATAAGGCATGCCACCTAATCCAGGCAACATCCTTGTAAATCTCCGCTGCACCCTTTCTATGGCTTCCACATCCTTTCTGTAATGAGGCGACCAGAACTGGGCACAGTATTCCAGGTGGGGTCTGACCAGGGTCCTAT
Source organism: Mustelus asterias (assembly GCF_964213995.1). Lineage (NCBI taxonomy): Eukaryota > Metazoa > Chordata > Chondrichthyes > Carcharhiniformes > Triakidae > Mustelus > Mustelus asterias. The sequence continues at coordinate 32,137,555 of NC_135820.1, read as the reverse complement.
ACAGCTGCAGCATTATCTCCCGATTTCTAAACTCAATTCCTCTATTGATGAAGGCCAGTATTCCATACGTCTTCTTAACCACAGCCTCCACCTGCGACGCTGCTTTGAGCGTCCTCCTGATCTTCCACACTGCCAAGCGTCTTACCCTTAATATTATATTCTTTCATCCTATTCAACCTGCCAAAATGAACCACCACACACTTATCTGGGTTGAAGTCCATCTGCCACTTCTCCACCCAGTATTGCATCTCTGGAATTAATCTAGTGAACCTCCTTTGAACTGCCTCCAATGCCACTAGATCCTTCCTCAAATAAGGGGACCAAAGCTTACACTATTTCAAGTGCAGTCTCACCGGTGCCTTGTATAGTTACAGCAACACTTCCTTACTTTTATACTTTATTTCTTTAGCTATGAATGCCAAAATTCAATTTGCTTTCTTTATTACCTGCTATACCTGCATACCAGTTTTCTATGATGCATGCACGAAAACACCCCGATCTCTCTGCACTGAAGCACCCCGAACTCTCTCTGGTGCAGGGAGGCGGGAAATGGATCAGAAAGCTCTGTGGCGGTGGGGGAGGCAGGTAGGTCAGATCACTCTCTGGTGGGGGGGGTGGGGGGTGTGGGGGGGGGGTCCTTTGCCGCCCTGCGTGCAACTGGTGGGGGTTTGGGGAGGAGGACAGGGGGCCGTGATCGGTCTGGATGGTGGGGGGATAAGGGGGACAGTCATGTTGTGGGGGTAAGGCAATATCTGTGGGGGCCAGGGGGAGGCATTATCGGGCCTGGGAGCAATGTGGCAGGGGAGCTTGTTTCTATTTTTTTTTAACTTCGCATGCGCAATCGAAGGCTCCGATTGGAGCTGCAGCATTTCGGGTGCGATAAGCCCCGCCCACATGCTTCTGCAGCACGATTCCAACTCGCTGCTTTTTTTACAGGCAGAGTGCATATGGGGGTGCCTGAGAATGGGTCTAAAAGTCAGATCTGAAACACTCCCAGATTCAGCACTTAGAATCAAAATGGGAAAATTGGGCCCATTGTCTCTTTCAGAGGACTTCAAAGGGGTCTGCTCATACTTGCAGCTTCTGACAGGGAGAGAGGAACATCTCTGCTGCAGAATGGAGTGCTGCAATGATTTAAAAGCCCAATGACTGGGGGCATGGAGATTAAAGTGACCTGGCCACTTCAGAATTTTCACAGCTGACAGGCAGGAATGACGATATTGATCACAGAGCTGCCTGAAAACACCATGCCAGGGGTGATCTTCAAGTCTGCCAGGGCTAGAAGGGGCAGGCCAGTCATTACACTCCATTTTCAGGGGAGAGTGGTGAGCGTAACCCCTTGTCCCCACCTTGAACCCACCCAACTCTCAGGGCCCCTGAGGGACTCTTCCCCTGCAACCTGGCAACAGCAGAGGGGCAAATGGTCACTGGATCTACCTCTTCCACTCCCCCTTTGGACCCAAGGCACCAGGCCAGGGTGTTAGTGCCAGGGTCCCAGGGAACAGTGCACCATGAGCACTGTCCAGGGGCAATGCCTGAAGTGGGGGCTGAGTGGAGGGTCTGAGGGGGTAAGGAAGCTGAGTGGGAGGTCTGTGTGGGGTGGTGTTTGATCACTCTCATGCCTGTGAGGTGTGGGGTGGGGTTACCTATTTGTGGTGGGAAGAGAATGTCCCACTTTGATGAGGGGTTAGTGGTGCTTCCTTGGTCACTGTGGAGGGCACCGTTTCATTTTTTTGGGGGGAAGGGGGCTTGTCTCTGAGCGCGGAGATTGGGGAGCCCTGTAAAAGACGGGGGGGGCAGTCTCTGAACAGTGGAGCTAGCTGGCAGGTTGCTTGAAATGAGCTAACCTGCATCTTTCGGATAGGTGAATCCTACCTGAAAAATGCTGCCAGCGCCAGTAGGAAACACTCTTGTTTCCCTAGCGGTGTGGCCCAACCACCCATTCCTGAATCTCCATGGTGCCAATGGGAACATGTACAGGGGCAAAACACATTTTGAAAATATGGCGTGCAGATGTTGGGACTGACCTGAACAATGCCAGGGTCTGCCTCCAGAGTGCAGGATAGAGGCCCCTACCAACTCTGGACCCCAGAACACCACGGCAGTGCATGTAATGGTGGACCTTCCAGATCAGGTGTCCTGGTGGGCGTCAAATCTTCCAGCCTCAGAGTGTTCCTGGAGATCCATGTTCATTCTCAGGAGGTCCATCTTCTTCCTTCATCAGTAATGTTGGGCACTTTTTCAATATGGCACCTGGACAGGATGGTGGACTATGTGTTATCAGGCCTGCCTTACCACAGAAAATGCTGCAAAACCCCCAGTGTAAATTAATTAACAAGGCTGGGGCCAGACGATTTGATGTGTTTTACTGCTGGCCTGCACAATGGGAAAGACTCCACATTCCCACTTCCCCCGTCATGGGATTTAGTCCCAGGATGGAAGAATTCTGCCCGATGCGTTTAGACAAAGCTAAAATTAGAATAAGAAATTTTGTTCAGGTTATTTCAAGATGGAGAGCTGCTTTTCCGCTGTTCCAATCACACTCATTCTTTTAAACAGATTGTGTACAAGACAAAATTAATATATTACACATGAACTTCAGTGAAACTGAAGTAGCATTTGGGATAGAGGATTATTAATTTTTTATGCAAATTTTTGCAATTGCACATGTATCAGTAGCATTTTGAGCAGGAAAAAAGAGGGAGCTTAAAGGCAAAATGATTGATCCTTATTCATATTTTGACTAATTGGATAGCTTTTTCAAAGAACAGGCACAGGCACGATAGACAAAATGGCGTCGTGCTGTGCTATTTGCTTCTACAATATTGTATGTTCTATAATGGCTTTTGGAAGGTTTGGGTAAGTGAGTCTTATAAAACGTTAGGTAACCGCTGCAGCCACTTGGCACTACAAACTGGTGCTGCTCCCTTGTAGCATTTTGTTAGTCACACAGACTGATTGCACAGCAGTCTGTGAGTACAACATTGCCAGGTCCCACTTTACATCCTGACATCCCTTCAGCACTGCAGCTCCAGTTAATTAACTGCTATTTATCACCCTGACACGATCATATTGCCCCGTCTGTTTACTCGCATCGATCGCTGCCTCTGGGCAGTGTACTCCAGGGGAGTTTAACCTTTGACACACCTTTCTCCCTTTCATCTAGTACTTCAAAAATTACAAGCGATTTGCTTGTGTCAGCCCAAATGTAACTGTCATTGTTTTGGTATAAGAAACTGCAGATGAATTGTATATTTTATTCATTGAATCCAATCATTTACCCCTGATTTAGCTCTGATCTTCCACTTCCTAACCAGAGAATAAGGTGCATTGGGAACCTACCTAAGGCCACCTACCTAAGGTCATTGCTGAGACTGGCAGCCTTTACTTGGCGCAATAGAACCATTGTCCTGATATCAACACACCTTCCAAAGTGACAACCCACTATTTTATATGCAAAGCTACTTCAGTTATATGAAGGGATATTTCAGGATAATGTTCCTCAAAGACATTATTGTCTTCTTCTTAATGCCCTTCTCAAAAACAATTAGAATGGACAATAAATGTTGGTCCAGCCAGCATCCCATGACTGAATTTTTAAAAATCTGTACTAATGCTCTACAACTCCATATTAAAATCCCCGAATGTTTGTAATACAATTTAATTTTTGTAATCAAATTCACTGAAAAATTTTTATTAAAGCCTTCCATACCAGATCAACCAGTCTCAGTTTTTAGTGGATCCTTAGGTGGAATCTTATCACCATTCACGCTGGTGGGATTTTCCCATCCCGCTGCAGTGGATGGAGATTTGGCTGGCCGCCAAATTCTGCCATCTTTCTGCAGTGGGAGCGTGGTGTGAAGCAGGTAAGATCGTAGCCTTTGTCTTTATTTTAAGATGTGTCAACTGAGAAAGATCACAGGACTGAAAGAGTGCTAAAACAATGCATCTAGCTGTTCTTTTGTTTAGTCATGCGAATCATGGTATTTTAACATAACCTTGTTGATCTACTGATAGAATCCGGGACCATTAGGGCCAAAGCTTTGAAACTAGCAAAATCTGACATTAGAGCACAGGCACCGATTTGAATAACAGAACACCTGCTCCCCAGTGTACACATGATTTGACTGAAAGCTCAGTTTCTCAGATCTGCAGTCAAATTTCATTATGTTTATTAACATAGCGCAATTGGTTTCAAGTGCATGTGTTTTATGGTTTTTGCAACTTTAATGGACCTGGATGATTGACACTTAGCTTTCATGTCAGACCTGTTTTATCATAGGAGAAATTTGTCAATGGAGTCCATTTTTTCAAAGTTTTCTTTTGCACATTCCACTTTAAACTATGATGTTTTTGGTGCTAGAAAGTCGGTCAGTGGGCATGGAAGTGCCAGAATTTGGCATAGGAAATATGAAGGGACATGTGTCGGTGGATGGAGGGCACAGATCCTCACACAGGGGACATGGGGGAGGGACCCTTTGAACTTATCTTTTAAAAGATCCCTCACATGCATTAGCGTTTCAGATGCCTCTCGGGGTCTGTGAGTCATGGCTCTTTAAAAACCTGGCCCAGTTCCATGAAAGTTGTAAAGTATGAAAGATAGCATAGTGGTTAGCATTGCTACCCAGCGACCTGGTTCAATTCCCAGCTTGGGTCACTGTCTGTGCGGAGTCTGCACGTTCTCCCCATGTCTGCGTGAATTTCCCTGGGTACTCGGGTTTCCTCCCACAGTCCGAATGACGTGGTGGTTAGATGCATTGGCCATGCTAAGTTCTCCCTCAGAGTAACCAAACAGGCACCGGAGTGTGGCAACTAGGGGATTTTCACGGTAACTTCATTGCAGTGTTAATGTAAACCTACTTGTGACACTAATAAATAAGCTTTAAACTTAATGGTTTACAATGGAAAGGATGGGAGTGGCCAGGATGGGAGTACAAGAGGCATGCTTCTGATGGGAAGCAGCCTGGATCCTGTAAAGACACTCCCAAAAATCACACAGCCAGAGAATGGGGGTCACAATCCCAGAATTGGGACCCGTGTCCCAAAGGCTCCCAAATCAATGCGACTCAGTGGAAACCCAGGCCACGTGTATCAGGTCAACACGACCTTTCCGCAACTTTTTTTTAATCCCTCCATCTGTCCTCTATTTCTTTTGCCAATTACATTAATCTGTGTCCTCTGGTTACCGACCCTCCTGTGAATGGAAACAGTTACTCCTGCTTTACACTATCAAAACTATTTTAAACAGTTTTGAGCACTTTGTGTGAAAGCTTGTAACTTAAACTGTCAAAAAAGTCACTGTTCTCGTATCCGCAACTAACTGAAAGAAATCATCGGTACATGGAGACACAAACGGTTGAAAGCAAATGGTTGAAGGCAAAATATAATTTTCTGTGGGAGGATGTGGGCTCAATCTTCTGTAAAACTGGAAGTGTTTAATACTAGAAATAATGTATTCATATTAAATCAATCACATCTATGCTTCACGATTAATATATTTGAAACCTGAAAAAAGGCAAAACAATTTTCATCACAGTAACCAGATTGGTACTTTTTTGAGGACACCGTATTAAGTCCAATTGTGTATTAGGAATATAAGAGCAGCATGGATCAACTAAAGCCAAGCTCATTGTAGGGTTCCATTAGTAACATTAGAAATAACATGATCAAAATAATAATATAGATTTTGGAACACAGAATTTACATAGGTCCTGAGAAGGCCATATGACAAAGTCCAAGCAATTAACAAGTCTGTCTGAAATTTCTCCCTCTGTTATTTCAGTGAAGATATGAAGTAATTTGAAATGAACAGCTTAATGCCACAACTGAAACTGCGGAGAGAAGAACATGATAAGAATTCATATGGCTGTATCACACAGAGTAATTTTATGGTGTAGTTAATAATAATATGGATAATAGCATAAACTTTCTAAGTTCCATCCAACAGGGTCCAAATGGAGAAAAATGTAAGAAAAATCTATTCATACAACCTACTATAATCTCAAGCGTGAAAATTATTTTAATAAAAATTGGATTTAGTTTCAAGGAACGTCTAAATGAGGCATGAGATTGATCAATTTTTATCTGACTTTGATTTTTATTATTGTTGGTATTTTGATCATTATCCATTTTCTTTACATTCTTATTACTCATACACGAAACCTGGGACGGAATTTTTTGGCTGTGCTCATCCGTGAGGCCGGAAATTCCTGCCTGAGGTCAATAAACCTTTGCATGGTCTGCCCCCCCGACCCACTACGATTCCTGTGGCGGGTGGGACGGGAAAATTTCGCTCATGATGCCATATCCTTATTGTCTATTTTCGGAACTATGAAGTAAATCCAAGCCAATCCATAACCACATTGTCTACTTTCAGAAAAATAACCTGCAACTCAGACATATTTCACAGAGTCATAGAATCCCGACAGTACAAAAGGAGGCCTTTCAGTCCATCAAGTCTGCACCAGCCACAATCCCACCCAGGTCCAATTCCCGTAACCCTCATTTACCCAGCTAATCCCCCTGACTCTAGGCTCAATTTAGCATGGCCAATCAACCTAACCCACACATCTTTGGACATTGGGAGGAAACCGGAGCACCTGGAGGAGACCCACCAAATGCTACAACCAAATGGTAGCATTTGAGGAAATGCTACCATTCGCTATTCATTATGATAAAAGCTTCCAAGAGCAAAAGTGTGATTTCAATCATCTTTTGAAACATGTCTGAAATTCATTTAGAATGGTTGCTTTTTTTTATTTTAAAGTCAGCCCTTTCCTGTCCTGTAATAGTGAGACATGTGCCAAAGATCGGATGGAACCACCTTAATTTCTGTTCTTTAAACCAAATCAGGGATGTCACTGTTTGCTACAGGGCTGTATTCAATCCCATGGACACAACAAAAACTTGAACTTTTAGCAGAATAAAGCATCTCAAGCACTTCACAGCAGCATAATCTGACAGACATTGGCACCAAGTCAAAGAAAGAGATATTTGAACACGTGACCAAACACTTGGTCAAATAAGCGGGTTTGAAACAGTGTCTTAAAGGAGAGGAGGGTGGAGTGAGGTAAAGAGGTTTTGGAAGGGAATTCCAGAAGTTGGGGCCTATGTAACTGAGGAAGTGAATGAGTTACAGAGTTGGAGAAAAACAGAATTCTCCCAGGATTTTAGGGTTGAAGGAGGTTACCGAGATACGGAGGGGCGAGGCCACAAATGGATTTGAAAGAGGATGTGAATTTTAAAATTGAGGCATTGATAGACCACAGTTCAGTTCATAGAAATATTGAAAATAGAAAAATAGAAACTAGAAGCAGGAATAGGCCATTCAACACGTTGAATCTGCTCAACCATTCCTTTTGATCAAATTCAATATCCTGATCCTCCCTTCCCCCCATATCACTTAATCGAAATCACACAATGTTTTGGCCTAAACCAATTTCTATGGCAGTTAATTCTACAGATGCATCACTCTCTGGATGAAGAAATCTCTCCTCACCTCAGTCGTAAAAGGTTTACCCCTTATCCTCCAACTATGACCTGCACCATCGGGAACATTCTTTCTGAATCTACTCTGTCTAATCCTGTGAGAATTTTACAAGTTTCTATGAGATGCTCTTTCTCTCCTAACTCCAATTAATATAATCCTACCCAATTAATCTCTCCTCGTATGACAGACCTGCCATCCCAGGAATCAGCCTTGTAAACTTTCACTGTACTCCTTCTATAGCAAGGACATCCTTAGTCAGATAAGGTCAATCAGATAAGGACACCAAAACTGCACACAGTAGTCCAAGTGTGGTCTCACAAACACTCTATACAATTGCAGTAAAGCAAGCCTATTCCTATACTCAAATCCTCTTGCTATGAAGGCTAAAATACCAACATATCTTTTGCCTTCTTTACTGCCTGCTGTACCTGTGCGCTTCCCTTGAGCAACTGATGCACAAGGACACCAAGGTCTCACTGATTATCCACCCCTTTCAATTTACACCGATTCAAATAATGGTTCAACATGGTTATATATGGAACTCCCTCACCTTTACAACAATAGTGTGCATTAGCACCAATCTCGGGAAGCACTGCCTGAGGCCACAGCCTGGTCATTACCACAGTTCACATAGAAACACTTCCTCTGAGTGAGAATCTAGTGCTCTTTAATACCAAATGATAAGTAATTTGATGCACCCATTAGCAACTGCATTCAGCTCACTTAATGAATTTAACCCAGCACTGTTGGCAAAGAGGAGACATTCATTGTAGCCAACGTGCCACAGTTGGACATATTTCTTTCCAATGCATGTGAGTACCTAGTTCTAATCTCTACCTTTTCTATTACGATTATTTTCTTGTAAATCTTGTCAATGTGTAAGTGTTTGCAGTGATGAGGAAATACAGGATAAATAATAGGACAGAGCATGGTTAATCTAAACTAACATGAGTTGTGCCAGCGTACAAGAAAATATAATGTTCAGTCTTCGAATGGATGGTTTTTCATTTGAAAATAATAAGCTTTCTGGAAAAAAGAACAAGGTCAAACTGGCTGTGGTTTTGATTGCTGGGGGGAAGCTGCTTATCTAGGTCAGAAGAAAGTGGTGTTGCAGCATGGAAATAGGACACATCCTGGCACATTTCCCTGGTGTCTGCAAAACAACAATGCCCACTACCGCATATTAATTCTGAAAGCGTATAGAGACTGACTAGTGCTGAATAAATAAGATAAAATCTGGGGGGTTTTATGCTACTCTCTGCATGTTCATTTTGATAAATTACTGTTTGCCATTTATCCATAGGCTGCTGGTTCCTTGTGTTCCAGAGCTCTCCATCTTATCCGAGGAGTGCCAGTCACTGGAGTGCCTGCCAATTTTAGCAAATGATAAAATTGTTCCTGATAATTAACCATTGGATCTTGTTAAACATCTAATTACAGGTTATCAACTGTGAATTCCTCTGTGTGGTTTTCAATTTTTTTTCTTTCAAGGATGTGGCCCTCACTGGCTAGGCTGGCATTTATTGCTCATCACCTATTGCCCTTGAGAAGATGGTGGTGAGCTGCCTTTATGAACCCTGCAGGCCACATGAAGTAGGAACACCCACACTGCTGTTGAGGAGGGAGTTCCAGGATCTGTACGGAGCAATAGTGAAGGAATACCAATATATTTCCAACTCAAGATGTTGACTGGCTTCGAGGGGAATTAACAGTTGTGATATTCCTGTGTGTCTGACGCCCTATCCTAGATGGTAGAAGTCATGGGTTTGGGAGGTTCCATCCAAGGAGCCTTGGTGTGTGTCTGTGGTACATCTTTTAGATGGTGCACACATTGCATTTTGTAGTTGGCACACACCATTGTAGTAGGGGGGAGGGTGGGAGTGATGGGGTGGAGTGGGAGGGGGTTGAGCGTTTGGAATTTACACGCCATTTTTCTTGCGACTCGCGACTGCTCAGTATTTTTTTTTACTGCCTTTCCAGTACTCCCCTTGTTATCCTGGAAACCGTTGACTTGATGTATTTTTTTTCCAAATGACCCCAGCCCGGTGACAAAGCATCCACTCTTTTAAAATATGCCAGATACTGCCTGGAATCTCACCCTTCTCTGATCAGAAAACTCCCTCTTTTAAAACCACACAGAACGTTTTTTCTTACTTGGTCTTTGTTCTGACACTTCAAACTTTAATCCTGTTGTTGCTTCTCCCCAGTCCTCTAATATTCAAAGTGTGAAGACCCACAATGTTGTTTTCTTCTGCATAGGATATTTTCTCAATAGACTCATCAGCAGTTTTCTTTTTATAATTTCCTAACTCTGTTTGGGGCTGTGGGTTTTAACAAAAAGAAAAGATCTGATTTGCACATGTAAATTCAAACTAACAACAACAGATTTATTCCAGGAGTGTTTTGCTTGTACAGAGTAGAATTTTCACAGGGATTTTCACAGTAACTTCATTGCAGTGTTGATGTAAGCCTATTTGTGACACTAATAATTAAACATGAAAAACATTAGAACAAACAAAGAAACTGAAACTAAAAGAGGAACTCGTAAAACATCCTCATGACATCACTATCACATCATGTGATCAGCTCTTAAGGTAATCTGCAACCACTTAAATATAAAACAGTTTCATGACCAGATAAACTCAGATGAGGTATGAAGATGGATAGGAGAGAAACTAGGGAAAGATGAGTTGCGAACTAGGGCAGGGAGAAATTTTAGAACCGGTTTGGCCTGCTAGGCTCGTGGAGGGAAGGAAACGGAAGAAGTGACTGATTGGATGATCCTCAAATTAGTTACAAAACACTTGCATTGGCGGTGCTTGGGTAGGAGAGAGGGGAGAAGGGTTTAGAAAAATAACCTGCAGTAGAGGAAATAAACCAGGAATTCTCTTTTCTTTCCTGGATGATGCTGGAATAGTGAGCAGTTTTGGCAGATCAGGAGCCAATAGTTCTTAATTTAGTCCAAACAGATCTGGTTGTGAATGGCTAAGTCTTATCTGCCATGGCCCTTTCAATTCTGCATCACTTGCACCTAAGCATGAGAGAGGTGAAGACTGTACCAGAGAACAAGCAGGTTCATAGAAGGTAACATTTCTTTCTGGTCAAGAACAACAAAGGTCAAAGTGAGGGTATGGCTGAACAAATCATTAGCTGTAGAACTATGAATGGAAGGCCAAAGTTGGGATTTTGAAAGTGGAGTTGTAGGCGAATTGGGGGATCATTCTTTTCGGGGGCGGATACTGAAGAAGGGAGGATTGGGGTGTGGAAGGGGGATGTGGGTGGAGAGTGATACAATACAGTGATTGATACAATGGGAATAGCAGAACCGCATGGAGATGGTAAGGTGGAGGAGGTGGTCATGAACAGGAGTTGGGGAGTTCATGTGCAGGGAAAAATTTAGCGAAGATAAGAGGGCAGTGAATTCAGAGGAGTGAGAGCAACATGAGTTGAGCTAAAGGTTGAATAGAGCAGTTGTTCATCCTGAAAAATCTTTTCATCATACTGAGCTTATCCTGCTTGCCTGACAGTTTCAAAAGAAGGTTATTCCAAAGACTAATGAGTGCAGTCACTTTTTTCTGTATTATTTGGAAGGTGCAAGCTTATCTCTTGGAAGTGAGCAGTGACGGCTGGGGACTGGAGTGATTTTTTATCCTGTAGCCAGTGACAGGTTTCCGCAATTTTCAAGGTCAGTTACATCTCACTAGGGGATGAATTGGAAGCTAGCACTTCTTCTATATTATCTGAACAGTGTATCTTAACACTAACCAGAGGTAAGTTCTCCCTGCCAGACTAATTCGACTTCCTTTATCCAAAGCCCCATAGTGTGTTTAATAAAATGGTGTGAACTGCTAGGTTTTAAGGCATGCTGTGGCTGTTGTGTCAGGTTTATCTGGGGTTTTTTTTGGATTAATCATGATTACCAAAATTGATTTCAGAGATTGAGGGTCTGAAGCAGCCTTCTAGGAGTAAATGCACACAAATGTCACTAAACAGCTTAATCCTTCTTAGAAATGTTTTTATTATCAGGTTTGAAAGTGATGGCCTTAGACCCATTTGAGAATATGCACGATACAAAGTGAGCAATGATCAGATTGGGGCACTTTATTTCAAGTTAGGGCACATCAAAACTATCCAGCGAGGTCATAGCAACCTTGATCAGATCATTGCTCGCTGTATATCATGCATACTCATGAATTGGCCTAAGGCAGTCACTTTCAGACCTGAAAAGTGCCTAATTGACCTAAAGTTACCCTGGAAGGGTAAAGCATCTCAAAACTTTAAGCAGCAGGTAAGGTTAGTTATTCTATTATGTTACTATGCAACGGCAACACAAATGGTGTTTTCCACTAACAGGACACTGTGTCAAACCAAAAAGAAGTTCTACCTACCACACAAATGAGTAATGTGATGTATGAATTTCTGTACCAATGTGATGTTTGGTCTGAGGACTGTAGATCTCAATGACTGGTAGATTTTGTATTATGCTAAGAACAACCAATTGACAATTATCAGTCGGGCTCACAATGTTGCTCACTTATGCTTGCTAGAATATGTATATATATAACGTGACCTGTCCCCTGCAGGCAAAAAGAATATGTCCAGACATTACACCTTTTTTGGATAAACATAAATATAGTGGACAATAGTTCCCTGATTTGCCATGGCAAAGTCTGAACCAATCAGAGCCAACTTGCCAACCAATCAGCACATCTTTTCTTTTTCAGTATTAATCATTGATTCCTTGAATCTGGCAGTCTTGCAACTGTCCTGATGAATGCAAGATGGAAAGCTTTGGCAGCATGTCTCTTTTTCAGCATTAACAGACTGTATAAGAGATTGCAGAAATTTAGTTAGAGATCCCTGGTCCAGTGTCAGCAAATAAAGTGCTAGATTGCTAGAGGGCGGAATATTATGATTTTTTTTTCAAAGTGTTGGTCCCAGGGAGAAAACCAGGGAAAATCTTACCAGTGTCTTCAGTGGAAAAGTCATCGTATATTCTGCCTCTTTGACAACATTTTTTTTCCCTACATGTTTCATTCTGCACTCTTGGCAGCAGCCTCCTCTGATTCGCTTGGTAAAAGAGGCAGGCTGCTGGTTCTAGCTGGAGTTCGGTTCTCAGAGAGAAAGATGCCCTCTTTAATCAGATGTGTGCTGCTTTAACAAAATTCTTGGGGAAGCAATTGCTTCCGGCTCCTTGGTGGAAGGAGTGACACATTTTAAGGTGTCACAAAGAACTGAGAGTGCAAGAATTGCCACATTCTGGTTACAGGCCTCAGTGCAATGGAAGAGTTACAGAGAGGGTGAATAGGGATGAAAGCATCTTTAGTATGCCTGGAAAAGACAGCAGAAAACAGGATTGGAACAGCAAAAATAGGCTAATGAATCCGAAGAGTGGCTGGGGAATAGTAATCAAGTGTTTCAGGTATAAGTAAAAATATAATTATGTCTTCAACTGCACAAGGCAGAAAAACAGGGTCTTCAAAGTGGCACAAGATACTGATGCTGAAGCTGAAGAAGGTGATAATGATTAGCAAGAAGGAATTGTACTCGTCTCAAGATGACTCTGTTCAGTAATGATTGTGTCAGTTGCAGACTCATTCAACTATGCTGCATGAGATAATGGTTGCACCTCAGCAGTATGTGGAATAGATTGGTTAAAATGTTGCCTAGATTCACTTTAGTAGAGAGGATCATTGCTAGGTTGAGGAATGTGAAAGTTCTACTTTGTTTAAGTATGGTAATAACAACCCATTGAGGTTACTGAAAAGAGTTCTGGTTCCATACAAAATAGTTGGCGTAAGTCACTTGATCAATACTGATGTAGTCCCGAGTGACATACCCTTGCTGATGAGTAAGTCTTCCACAAAAAAGGCACAAATGAAACTCGACATGGAACATGATCAGGCATTTTTTTTTGGCAATTTGGAAAAATCAGTGGATCTGCAGTTTAATCTATCAGGGCATTATTGCATTCCCCTGATAGTACTTGACATTTCTCATCAAAGTGTTAGAGAAGTATTAGTGACATCAGGTGATAAGAATCGAAGAGAAAAAAGCTGCAAAAGCAATTTGTTCACCTTTCTTCACAAAGATTAAAAATCCTGCTGAAAGATACTCTCATGATTGATAAAAAAAGTATGTGTGGCTCATCGAAGAGATTAGTACAAAGTGTGAAGACATCACAAAGTTCTATTGTAAATCTTTCAATGGCATGTGACTTATTGAGATAGTTGCCATGGAATTAATAGTATGGGAGAGAGACAGAAATATTTTCATTCTTCCCTTTACAGAAATGATTTTGTCTTTCTACAATTATACATGGCAGGGACAAAAGACAAAAATCATGGAGAAATGTCTTTGACCCAACTTTCTTTTTAATTCGTTCGTGGGACATGGGTATCGCTGGCTGGCCAGCATTTATTGCCCATCCCTAGTTGCCCTTGAGGAGGTGGTGGTGAGCTGCCTTCTTGAATCACTGCAGTCCATGTTCTGTGGATTGACCCACAATGCCATGAGGGAGGGAATTCCAAGATTTTGACCCAGTGACTGTGAAGGAACGGCGATATATTTCCAAGTCAGGATGGTGAGTGGCTTGGAGGGGAACTTGTTGGTGGTGGTGTTCCCATGTATTTGCTGCCCTTGTCCTTCTAGATGGAAGTAGTCATGGGTTTGGAAGGTGCTGTTTAAGGATCTTTGGTGAATTGCTGCAGCGCATCTTGTAGATAGTACACACTGCTGCTACTGAGCGTCGGTGGTAGAGGGATTTAATGTTTGTAGGTGTGGTGCCAATCAAGCGGGCTGCTTTATCCTGGATGGTGTCAAGCTTCTTGAGTGTTGTTGGAGTTGCACCTATCCAGGCAAGTGGGGACTATTCCATCACACTCCTGACTTGTGCCTTGTAGATGGTGGATAGGCTCTGAGGTGTCAGGGGGTGAGTTACTCGCTGCAGTATTCCTAGCCTCTGACCTATTCTTGTAGCCACTGTATTTATGCAGTGTTCCAGTTGAGTTTCTGGTCAATGGTACCCCAAGGATGTTGACAGTGGGTGATTCAGTGATGGTTACACCATTGAATGTCAAGGGGTGGTGGTTAGAGTGTTTCTTATTGGTGATGGTCATTGCCTGGCATTTGTGTGGCAAGAATGTTACTTGCCACTTGTCAGTCCAAGCCTGGATATTGTCCAGATTTTGTTGCATTTGAGCACCAGCTAAGTTCTTGACTGATAGTGGAGGAATAACGATGATTTTGAAGACATGTGCGAAAACATGAACATTACAATCATGAATAATGCAGCTGAAGATCCATTCAGCAATGCACTCTGTGAAAGGAATCATAGTGATTAATGAAATGCTGCATAAAATCTTAACTGATCAATCAAACTGAAAGTTGACAACTGAATTGGCATGGGTGGATCATGCAAAGAATATGCTTCAGATGATTAGAGGGTCTAATTCTTATCAATTGTTCTATGGGAGAAATCCTATATTGCTTTTTATGCTGGGTAATAGTCCTCCTATTCTAGAATGTATCACAATTTCTTCCACTTTTCTGCACATTTGAATGTTTTATATACAGGGAGAAGGGCTGAGGTGTCAGAAAAAATTCAGAGAGCTCCAAGGTGCTGTACAAGATCAGCCAAGGTAGTCTTCAACTCTGAGACTTGGTATATTACAAAAGAGAGGACCATGAGGAATGGAAAGGCCTCGGTGATGGTCAGCCTGGGGGTTATCCAACAAACCAATCAAACTGTTAAGGTTCATTTTTCACTGTTAATTGGGATTTATTACAAAACTGAAGGCTAGGAGCGGATGATCGAAGGTGATGAGGCACCCTGTACTCCAGATACTCAGGTTTTTTGTCATCATGGTGTTGAGGAACAGAATGAGGTAGCCCAAGGTTGTGTGATGGTAAGGAGAGTGATCATGATGTACAGGTAGAGTTAACAGATCCAAACAGTTTAGAATAGGAGATTGTGTGACATATATTCCAGGGCAGTCCAGTGAATAGAGAGATTTAACTCTGGGATATGTGGTAAAAGCTACTGGCAAATGTAAACATTGGTTGAATATCCAGAATGAGACTAAGAAGTGAGGTCCATGGACTGGCAGAACGGTGAAAGAGCGGAAAGTGAGAGTGCAGTGAGTTCTAATAGTGAGTCTGAGAATAACTTGTGTTAGAAAACAATCTACAACTGCACAAAAGAGAGATCTTACAGTATCGGACCTGTAAAACATTGAAATGCAAATAAAGGCGGCAATCAAATTTGGAAATGAGGGCTACAGAGCAGTCTCAAGGTAGGAGTAGAAGCAGAAGTCCTCCTTATTGTGAAGTTTTGGTAGCTGCCAATAAACTAGAACATAAAATAAACAGAGGCAAAATAAAAATGATTAGATAGTTAGATAGAATGCAGAGTTTATTCCGTGCCAGATAGATAACAGCCAGCCTTAATACATAAATGGAATTGTACTGAATGTTTTCTACCGAAAGGATTTAAGAGACTAAAGTGAAGCTCGTTGCTTGGGGATTTGAAGAGAGTCTGTAGAGTGGACTGTCCCACAGAAGGAAAAGTAATTCTGAAAATCTTTTAGCACTTTTGGCCACAAAATCATGGGAATATAGATCAATTGACATAAAAGCCGCATTTCTGCAGGATGATGCCTTTCAGAATGAAGGTTTCTGAAACCACCTATAAAAGAAAGTGATGCAGAAAAGAAACTCTGGAATCCAAACAATGTGATCTATGGCCTGAATGATGCTTTGAGGTGTGGTATTTTTTTGGTGAGAGCAGTTTTGCTGTGTTCAATTAAAAACAAATCTTTCAATATTCTATCCCTGTCAAGGAAAACTTTTGAGTGTCTTCATGATACATGTTGATGATTTCTTATGGGATGGTACTGCAGAAAAGTGTTATTAATAGGGTTAAAGAAAAATTTCAGCTTGGCAGTCCTGCTGCTGGGATTTTAGATATATTGGTTTAGATTTTAAGAAGAATAGATCTAGAACAACTTTAAATCAGCAATCTTATTTCAGGCGTGTTATTCTCATCCTGATTAATCGTGCTAAGTCATCACAAAAAATGATTTTTCATAGAATCCCTACAGTGCAGAAGGAGGCCATTCCGCCCATCGAGCCTGCACCGACAACAATCCCATCCAGACCCTATCCCTGTAACCCCATCGGGCATAAAGCATCTGGCGTAAATGGTGCCGGTGTTCACGACCAACGGGATTTTACTGCAGCCGGATTTCCGGCGCAGTCAGCCTCTCGCTGGAAATGGGCGAGAGGCTGGTTAATTTATTGAAATTTATTTTAATGCTCACTTTAATGTGTTTAGCTCAATCACCTGAGGCCACTTGCCTTTATGCCCTTGCTAGGAGAGGTTCTCTCTCACGAGGAAAACACCTGCTCCCCATGAATGGGGAACAGTCCTGTTGGCCTCACCGGTGGAACTGGGGACCATTGAGTTCCTCCCCCCCGGGGAGGCCAAGAGGCAGGGCGGAGGTGCCCTTTAAACAATGCCAGACTTGGCAATGCCAGCCTAGCACCTGTGCAATGCCCACTGGGCATCTGGGCAATGCCCACTGGGCAGTGCCAGGGGGCTGGACCAATGGGGGAGTAGGGTCAATGGGGGTGGGGCCAGGGATAATGGCAAGCAGGACCAGGGGCAGGGTCAATGGGGGCAAAGTCATTGGGTTGGAGCTTGTGGGGCAGTGCCAAGGGGTGTGGGTGGGAGGACTCATGAGGAGAAGGAGGCCCTGCCACTCTGCACGTGATCAGTGATGGGAGAGAGGGATCTGCACAATTGGTCTAGGTGGCGGGGGGGGGGGGGGGCGTCAGCGGGGGCTGCATCGCGGGCTGTGAGCCCCCGCAATTGCTGAGGGGAGGTGCTTGAGGTTGCCTGCAGTAGCAAGGACCTGACAGCTCTCTCTCTGTCTGTCAGGCCCCTGCTACTGCTAATGAGCATGTACAACATCAGAGGTCTGATCCTGCACACTACCTCCCTCCATAGGCTGTCGGGCACATTAAGCCTTGCCCAGAGCCTCTCTTGCCAGAAACAGACTACTTCACAAGATTGGGCCCGAAAACGCACCCAGAAAATGGATCTGGAACTCTCCCAGTTTCATGCCCATCTCTCCCGCTCTCTTGCCCCTGCAAGGAAGAGTAATCTGTGGCTGGTAGTGGACCAATGATAGTGTATCCCTTTACAGGCCCAGCCTGGTCCTTCTCCAGTGTCTCCTCTTGGACTTGTACTAATCTTGTCGCCGGTTTTCATGCGTATCCACTGTGGAATCGGCCGGTTCTGCTTCATCTTCTTAGCGAGGAATCGCTTCATCCTGAAGGTTTTGTGGGATGGCATGGCTGCACGTCCAATCCAGCAGGAGGGATCGGCCGCAGACAGGCAGCGGAACCCCCCTGACCAGAGAATGATACGTCACGCCCCCTCTCCTCCCCCTCCCCCCAGGGGATGATCGGTCACATCCCCTCCCCTCCCACCCCCTCCCCCCAGAGGTTGAGACATCACACCCCCTCTCCTTCCCCCCCAGGGGATGATCGGTCACACCTCTCCCCTCCCACCTCCCCCCCCCCCCCCCATCCCCCCAACCCCTCTCTGGACCAGAGGATGATCTGGGTCCCGCCCCCCGCCTCCTCCTTCCCCCACCCTCCCCCGACCAGAGGATGGTCGTCAGAGAGCTGCTCTCTCCACTTTCTGCTTTTTCTTTCTTTTGCGCCCGGGCGCGCTCTGTCAGACTTTTTTCGAACTGCGCATGATCGGTCCACCAACGCGAAGCCCCGCCCACAGCGCGAATCAGACCGGAGCCGGCAAAACGCGTATGGACGCACTGGAAAGAGGATTCCAGGAGCGGATCTATTTGACGCCCGGATTCGGCACTTCGACTCTAAATCATAAAATTCCCCCCTAGTTTTGCAGTTTGATTGGTCTGTTGAATTGGTAATGCACTTAGTCAAGATTGGAATTAAATACCCTAAGGCAAGGACAATTTATGGATAACACACGAAAAAATTCCTGAAATGCATACTTAAGTTTCTATACTTGGGTGACCTGAAGAATGTGAAATTAGTCATTTTTAGTGATGCTACTCATGCTAATCTTTCTGATGCATATTGAAGTTCAGTTAATTTTATAATATTTTCCATCACTGAAAACAGGAAATGGCCCAGCAAAGCAAAGAAATAAAAAGGGTTGTTAAAAGTAATTTAGCTGCAGAAGTACTGACTCCTATGGAAGCAGTGCGCATAAGATTCTATTTGTCAAATATTTTAGGGAAATTCTATACAAGGGATATACTGAAGATAATTTCCCCATTGAATGTTACAATGGAGAATCATTCTTTGTAATGCACTGTACAAAAAGAGTTATTGAAGAAAGGTTTTGGATTGAGCATGCTGAATCAAAACAAATGGTGAACAAAAAAGTAATCTCTAAGGTAAAATGTGTTGATGCAAGTCATCAATTATCCAATTGTTGCACAAAAATAAACATTCGTACTAAAAAAATTGTTGGAGGAACGCAGAATATAGGGGGTGATTCTCCGACCTCTTCAGAAGGCCCGCTGGAGTCCTGATGTTCCGATGAATGAGGCATTGGCCAAAAATTGGGATTCCCGACAGGCATAATGGCTTTTGGGATTCACCTGACACAGCCCGCTAGCCCTGATCAAATCCCGCCCAGAGTAAGAATAATTTAATAATTTGAATGTCATTAACGAGTTTAACAGCCAATTCACTAATCTCCCACCATTCACCCAGCCTACCAGTGGGGACAGCACCGGGCGGGCTTTACAATTGCTACCCACAACCAAGGACAAGGTGTGTTGAACCTTGTGGATCCAGGTGAACACCATTAATCCCTTAGAAAAGAGGGGCATCCTTCCCCCACCACTGCAAATCCTTGTTCATCTGCCTCACACCCCCCCCCCCCCCCCGCAACCCCCCAAAACACACACCACCCAAGTATGGGCATGACCAGATCTGACCATCCTCCCACTCAGCACCCCCTTCTCTCTCAAACCCCTCCAAGCCTCTTCCCTGTCAAACCCATACTCAGCCGCCTTTCCCCCTCAGAACCCCATTTAGTCTCGCTTCAGGCCAAGCTCCTTGGCAGTGCCAACTGTGCACTGCCCTCTGGCACCTTGGCACTGACACCCTAACCTGGCATCTTGGGCCCTGAGGGGGCCCCCTAGGACCAGTGGCCATTTGCCCCTCTGCTGCAGCCAGGCTGCGGAAGAAGTGTCCCTCATGAGTGTAGGGTTTGGGTGAGCTCAGGCTGGGGGCAATGGTTGACCTCGCCACTCTCCCCTAGGATGAGGTATCGTGGATGGACTGCCCTTTCCAGCCTTGGCAGACCTGAAGATCACCCCCGGCATGTAATTTAAGGCAGCCCTGTATCTGCATTCCTGCCTGTTAGCTCTGAAAATATCCATGCCCTCCTCCCCGATCACCTGACAGGCTTTTAAAACATTGCAGCACTCCATTCTCTAGCAGAGATTTCCCTTTCTCCCTGTCAGAAGCTGCAGGTGTGAGCAGACACCTTTGAAGTCCTCTGATAGTGAGCAGATTTTACCTGCAGGGGAGTTCCAGTCTGCACAGCTGTGCACTCAGCCCCCAATGTATACACACAACTTTGATTTGAGGTTTCTTAGGCCCCCTAGCAAGTTGAAATGTTTGAAAACATTTCCATTCCAATGGAACCCTTTGATCTCCAACAAATTCAATGTGCAGCGCCATGAAAAAGATTCATTGACAACTCAATGGATTTCTGTCATGCTCCAGCCACCTGTGTTTACCTTCATTTCCCTTCATGGTTGAATGTACCTCAAGTACCCCATTGATCTTCACCGCAATGTTGACAGAGTCTAAGCCTGATTCTCAGGTGTCCTAATGGGGAGGTCATGTCAGGGGGACCCATCAGGAGGGCCCCGATGCCCTAATGTTCGCAACCCATGTTCGGCATGGGGTGGGGAATATGCCTCCGATGTGGGGTGAGGGAGAGTGTTTCCCAGTGCACTGCGAGATCGAGACGCCTCAGCACTCTGAAGCCAGGCTCACTGTGTTTTGGGCTCCCCCAGTACCGGCGGGGAACTCTCAACTCTCCAAAAAAGTGATTGGGTGTGGGAGGATTGCAGTGGGGAGCACGCCTGAGAGACCAATGCAGATCACTCCATTATTCTCGCTGTTATGACACTTTGAATTTTTTGGGGAGAATTCTGCCAATTTAACTCTGTTTCTCTCTCCATAGAAGTCATAGTCATAGAGGATTACAGCATGGAAACAGGCATTCAGTCCAACTTGTCCATGCCACCCTTTTTTTTAACCACTTAGCTAGTCCCAATTGCCCACGTTTGGTCATTATCCTTCTATACCCATCTTACCCATGTAACTGTCTAAATGCTTTTCAAAAGACAAAATTGCAGACACCAGCCTGTAGTTCCCAGGCTTTTCCCTGCAGCCCTTCTTAAGCAAAGGCACAGCATTTGCCACCCTCCAAGCTTCAGGCACCTCACCTGTGGCTGTCGATGATTCAAATATCTCTGCTTGGGGACCCGTAATTACCTCCCAGCCTCCCACAATAATTAAGGTTTATTTTATTAGTGTCACAAGTAGGCTTACATCAACACTGCAATGAAGTTACTGTGAAAATCCCCTAGTCGCCACACTCAGGCACCGGTTCAGGTACACTGAGGGAGAATTTAGCATGGCCAATGCACCTAACCAGCACATCTTTCGAACTGTGGGAGGAAACCTAAGCACCCGGAGGAAACCCACAAAGACACGGGGAGAACATGCAAACTCCGCACAGACAGTGACCCAAGCCGGGAATCGAACCCGGGTCCCCGGCACTCTGAGGCAGCAGTGCTAACCACCACAGCACCATGCTACCCTAGATGCTCCCATTGTTTATGCAATAGTATCTGTCGGAGAGTTGGTGCAGACGCGATGGGTCGAATGGCCTCCTTCTGCACTGTAGGGATTCTATGATCTGATTGTAAAAGTGTATAACTTGGTTTTGTGGCAACTGAGCCTGAAACAGCCCTGATTTGTGCTCAAGTTGGCATTATAACGGGTCAGTTACATAACTGCAAAATAATTGTTGTAAAAGAAAGTCTTCACCTGAAATATGTTGCCTGAATACATTTGTGTTAATGTTAGCATTGTTTTACCATCATGGTACAAAGGCTTTTTTTCATTATGTGTCATTAGTAAAGCCATTCTTCATATAAAGATTTTGGATTTCATTACATTTAGCACACAGAGGCAATCTTCCGCTTCGCCCTTCCCACAGGTAAACTGAGTAAACTATCCCAATATGTTTGAATTTGAGACAAACGCAGGCAAAACTGAGGATTTTTCCCATCTTAGATGTCTAATGTAACATAAGATCAGGTTTAAATTTTTATTGATTTTATTATCAGATACATATTGCACATATCCATTATCACCGCCTGTGTATAAATTCAAAAGGAAAGAAATACATTGAAGATGTCATCTAAACACAAGTATGTCTGACTTATGTATCTTGTTTGTTATGTTTCCTACAGCTGGTGGTGCTTATTACATGATCTCCCGCTCACTTGGCCCGGAATTTGGGGGTGCAGTGGGCCTCTGTTTCTACCTGGGAACAACCTTTGCTGGAGCCATGTATATCCTGGGTACCATTGAGATTCTCCTGGTGAGTGCAAATGTCAGAAGCTGGAAGGAATAAGAAAGAAAGAAAGAATTTGCATAATATAGTACGCTTCATGACCTCAGGATATCTCAAAATACTTTTTAGCCAATTAGCAAATTTGTAAATTATTCTCATTTTTGTAACGTAGGAAATGCAGCAGCCAGTTTGTACAAAGCAAGATCCCTGGAATGTGTTGCCGGGCAAGGTGGTGGAGGCGGACACACTGGGAACGTTTAAGACTTATCTAGACAGCTATATGAACGGAGTGGGAATGGAGGGATACAAAAGAGTGGTCTAGTTTGGACCAGGGAGCGGCGCGGGCTAATTGTTCTTTGTTTCTCGTTTCAAGGCTTCATTCTATGATCATCTTGCTGGTGCCAGTACAGAGCGAGACTGCGGATAGTTGGGAACCTGTCTCGGGGGCAGGGAATTCAGATGGTGTTCGTAAAGCAGAAGTGGAAATGAATAGGGTTGGGAAGCATTTTCTGATCAGGGCCAGTGTGATCTCCTGGACTCATTTCGATCGCCTCAGGGGGTCGGAGAGGAATTTCCCAGATTTTTTTTTCCCCATATTGGCCCTGGGGTTTTCACTCTGGGTTTTCGCCTCTCCCTGGAGATCACATGGTCTGGAATGGGGGGGTGGGGGTGAGTTAATAGGTTGTGATGAACAAAGCATCGTAGCTGTGAGGGACAGCTCTGTGGATAGGATATTAGGATGTAGATAGGCTGGAAAATTGGGCGGGGATCCTGGATTCAGGATTCAATCCTGGACCGGGGAGCGGCGCGGGCTTGGAGGGCCGAAGGGCCTGTTCCTGTGCTGTATTGTTCTTTGTTCTTTGTTCTTGTTGTTATCCCGCAATCAGCAATGAGATGGTAACTAGATTATCTGTTTTACTAGTAGGGCAGATAGGGTCACCATTTACTGCCTTATTCAAAGGACAGCACCTCCAAAAGTGAATCAGTCCCTCAGCACGATAAAGAGTGTCAGCCTGAAGTATGAGCTTTAGTTTTCTGGGTTGGGACTTTATGTCTGCTTCTGACAAAGCTAGGGCTGACCTATCTGTCCAGCATTAACCATGTTGTTGATTGGCTTGATGCCTGAAGAAAGGTGTCAATATCATACATGGTCTGCACCTGTTAAAGGGGAAATACATTGTCAGTGTAGCAGGTGCTGGGAGTTTTCTGATTCGATACATTGTTCATAATATTTCAAAGATAGTTGAGCAGGAACGGTGGGTTTATCAAGATGTGAAAGAAAGGTGACTGAAGCTGAATGGAATCTGGCCTGGGAGCGTCAGAAGAAAGGCACTCCTTATGAGATGGTCTCCAAGTTTTTCCAACGCGGCACAGGAAGTCTTAATGGAGAAGGTGCAGAGGAGGAGAGATGTCCTGCATCTGTGGGACTGGGGGTGGGTAAGGCTGGAGGTCCTCCAGACAAATTATCAAAAGGCAGTAGGAGCAAATAGCCATGGAGTTCAGGGTCAAGAAGTTAGCCCCGAATCCTGGATGTAACGCAATGACTTCACATAAGTGATCAAGATCAGTGAATTCATCTTTTCATGTGCCATGTCTCACCAACTGAATTATTGGCTTCAAACACTACTCAATGCACTATAACCCCATCACGTACTTACCTAACAATCAGGACTCATGCCAGGCATTCATGTGCTCCACCTAGCCCTCACATGCTTTGTACTGCTACAAGTCTCACATTAACAGTTTGAACACACTGTTCAATCATAACAGTCACATTACCCATACACATTATAATTCACTGGGCGAGATTCACCATCCCCACCACCCCCCCCCCCCCTCCCGCCCCCCCGCAACCCATGGCCTGTTTAATGGCAATGGAGGTGGCTCACCATTGGCCAACAGCGGGATCTTCCTGTCCCGCCACTGTCACCATCCCCTTCTGCCAGAGAACCCACGGTGGGTGGGTTGCTGTCAGCGGGACTGGAAGATCCTGGAAGATGACTGGTGAGAACAACTGTAAAAATTTCAGCCACAGACACACTTCCTGCTCTCTTGCAAGACAAATGGAGTCAGCAGGAGCTAACTGGTGGAGGACAAACATGGAGGAGGTGGTGTTGGCCATTATTGAGTCACCCATTGCTGAGGCATGACCACTGATGGTGCTGAAATGATCAAGGATGATGGAATCCTCACAACTAATCCTCCTTCTCATATCCCACCTCTTCCTCTTCCCATGTTAACTTCTGATTTACTAGCTGCAGATGGTGTAAACTTACTTTCTCCCCATCCTCAACTTGCCACACCACAAGATTACCTTTGTGCCTTTTTCCTTTCACACAGCACTGTGTATAGTTTTAGTCTCCTCATCCAAGGAAGAATATTATTTGCCTTGGATATCATTATCATGCCTTGGTTCAGAAGATTGATTACTATGATGAGAGAATTGCCCTATAATGAGATGTTCATAGAAAATCATAGAAACCCTACAGCACAGAAAGAGGCCATTCGGCCCATCGAGTCTGCACCGACCACAATCTCACCGGGGCCCTATCCCCATATCCCTACATATTTACCCACTAATCCCTCTAACCTACACATCTCAGGACACTAAGGGCAATTTTAGCATGGCCAATCAACCTAACCTGCACATCTTTGGACTGTGGGAGGAAACCAGAGCACCCGGAGGAAACCCACGCAGACACGAGGAGAATGTGCAAACTCCACACAGACAGTGACCCAAGCCGGGAATCGAACCCAGGTCCCTGGAGCTGTGAAGCAGCAGTGCTAACCACTGTGCTACCGTGCCGTCCCGTGTTGTGTAGAATGGACCTGTAATCTCTGGAGTTTAGAGGTGATTTCATTGAAATGCAAGGTTCTGCAGGGGCTTGATGGAGTAGATGCTGAGAGGTTGTTTCTGCAGGCTGGACAATCTGAAACTAGGGGACATAGTCTCAGGACAAGGGGTGGTTGACTTGTTATGATCCTTAGAGGGGAACCATGAAGAAAATAACTACATTTATCGAAAGACTCCCCACATGAAGAAATTCCCAGTTAGATTCCATTTTTTATAGCATTAACTTTAACACAAATCAGAATCCACATAAACTATATGTGAATGAACAGAGGTTAATGAGGATTGGGCAGGAAAATGTTTGTGAGGTCAAAGATCAGTCATAAGCTAATTGAATAGTGAGCAGCAACTATGGCCAAATTGTGCTTCCATTCCTTATGTTCTTAATTGAAATCCTTAACCACAATCTGACCAGGCAGTGCAGTAGCAGCCAGAACATGCCGAGGAAGAAGACCATGGGCTGAATTTTACATGCCCAGTTGGGTGTATTTTCATGCAGGGGCTGGGTTTAGCGCAGGGGATGGACCAACTTCCCAGCCACCCCCGAGCACACCCTAGGTACAAACATCAGCAGCCAACCCACCATGTTTAAATAGATGATCAAAGGTCAATTAGGCTTGCTAGGCAAATTGACAACCCTTCCAAAAATGCTACATCAACTTAGTGCATGGCATTACACAGAATTTGCAGCCTATCTTTTCAAGAATGAAAGCAATAGCTAAATCCATTAGGTCACTTGTGGACCAGTCATGATGCAGCATCTCATGACTCATGTCCCAGCTTCCACTGCAGCACCTTTGGAAGCCACGCAGTCTGAGTCTTGCATGGTCAACATGCTATCACGCAGGCTCAGACTGTTGCCATCATGTATGTAGCTAGGCAGCATTGTTCAAAACAGGATGCAGGGTGTCAAGCTGGCTAGCAATCTGTTCTCTAACAAATTAATAGCATTACTGAGTCGCTGCTTCAGAGAGGTGGCAATGTCTCCACGGAGCACAAACCTGCTTTTCTCTCTCAGGAAGACAGCATTCATCCCCCCATGACTGTGACTCCTCTAGGGGTCCTTGCGATTGAGTGTCTCTCATGTCCGTATGGAGATGCTGCAGTTGGAATCAGGTCTTCTTCAAAAAGCTAATTCAATGAACTGAAAGAGTTAAATCATCGCCAAGCCATCATGAATGGATATGATTTGGTCCAGCTCACTTATCATCTCTGGAACTTCAAGGACCAAAACTGCTTGAGAGCATCTTGCAAAGCCATCTGCAGTCTCCCTCAGTGGAAGTCAGCACGAGCCATGCAGCCACTACTGGGGTACATAGCACTGCCTAGGAGCACTAGGAGAGGCAATGACACTCAGAAGGCAGGCGTAAGGGTGATTGATTGACTTTGTATACAATATGGAAATATTTTATTTATAAATTGAGTGTTGATTTTATTTTTGCATTGTGACCAAGCTGAAATGATGCTCAGTGACAGAGGGAAAATGAGGTTTGGGACTGTTGGTGACTGTGAGATTAAGATTGAAGTTACTATTACTGCACTAGAATAAATTCTTCACATACAGACGAGCCAGAGAGGGTCAGTGTTTAATTGTCTGCCCTCTTCTTTCCCCCCCTCCCCCTTTATCCTCATCATTATATAGTTGGTGGCAAGGGTTCTCACCTCATGATGAGGAGGCTGTGCGGCATGCAGCAGACAACAACAGATTGTGTGACTGCTCTGCCAAGGGTTTGGACCACAAAATTGTTATTTTAGCTTGCCGATGGTCTGCTGTATCATATTTTGGGTGGCAGTATAGCCTTCATTGTATGCATGCTGCATACATGAGTAAGGAGTAAGGAGTCATCAGACATAAGATTGGCAGATTGCACTTGTCACCCAGTAACTACCCTTTGGTTTGCTCAAATGGTGGCTCAAATGTAACTGCCACAGTTGATATTGTTGCCGAATGAAGGCCTCAAGGAGTATATGGTCCAGTGAATTCCCTATTGGATAACTTGTGTACAATACGCATTAATCTCTCAAACTTTAAAATCTCCTTTCTGCAAGAGAGGATCAAGAATGAAAACCCCTAAGCCATGCATCAATAGGGCGGCACGGTGGCACAGTGGTTCGCACTGCTGCCTCACAGCACCAGGGATCTGGTTCAATTCTGGCCTTGGGTCACTGTGTGGAGTTGCACGTTCTCCCCGTATCTGCGTGAGTTTCTTGCGGGTGCTCCGGTTTCCTCCCACACTCCAAAGACGTGCGGATTAGGTTGATTGGCCATGCTAAATTGACCCTAGTGTCAGGGGGATTTGTAGGGTAAATATGTGGGGTTATGGGAATAGGGCCTGGATGGGATTGTGGTTGGTGCAGACTCAATGGGCCAAATGGCCTCTTTGTGCACTGTAAGGATTCTATGATTCTAATTACAGACCAGAAAAACCTAAGAAACTGACTATATAAGTAACCTAAAGGAGAATTTTTTGCAAAGCAGAAGTATTTGTATTTTAATAACTTTTTGATTCCTGATGGATAAGGAAGCTGTCGGGTGAAGCATATCAGCCGCAACATGCTGTATTTTTGCTTCACACCAAGAGGAGTAGAAATCTGAAATCCTTTCCCCCAGGAGCCTATGGATATTAGGAAAATTGGAGCCTTCAAGACAGAGATTGATAAATCTTAATTTGGTAGGGATGTCAAGGGATATGCAGGTGAGGCAGGTAAATAGCATTGGGGTGATGATCAATTAAATTGAAGAGCAGGTCTTCCCCTGTTCTAATGTCTTCCAATCTGCAAACTAAATAAAAAATCTTTAGCTTGAAATATAGACAGTATTCTGTTGTTCAGCTGCTGAATCATGATCACAATAGCATATGACCTTCCATTCACCCACCATGTGTTTAGTTCTAACCTGAATGTTGTGGTTAATTATATGTATGACTACCACAGTTGATTGATGAGAGGATAGCATAACATGCGTTGTATAATTGTCAGGATTGTTAACTATGCCAGGAAGATTCTAAATGGCTAAAACATTTAAAACAAGGGTGGCTGTAACTGTTTACAAAAATTCTATAATTCCCTGTACTTTTTGCAGACCTACATTTTGCCCAGTATGGCCATTTTCAAAGCAGAGGAAGCCAGTCAGGAGACCGCAGCCATGTTGAATAACATGCGTGTGTATGGAACGTGTGTCCTCACCTGTATGGCTCTTGTAGTCTTTGTAGGAGTCAAATACGTCAACAAGTTTGCTCTGGTGTTCCTGGCCTGTGTCATCTTATCCATTTTTTCCATTTATGCTGGAGTTATCAAATCTGCAATTGAACCACCAAACTTCCCGTAAGTACAATGCCACAAGGTGACAATACAATATGTATTAGTATTAGAGCAACAATCATGATATCTGTTATATGCCATGAGATCATATATAAAGTGAATCTGGGTGGACTTTAATTCAAAACCAAAGCTTATTCACTCAGCCACATCACTTGCAGAGTTAACAGGCAGCTAAGCTCATCTGAGGACAGGTAAAAGATAAAAAATGGTGAATGTCATAAACTTAAAGCAGAAAGTGGAAAATATTGGAAAATCACAGCAAAATGAACGATTCCACATACCATCTAAACTCCTTTAGACATTGACTGACCTGCTATGAGCTTTCAGTTTCCAGCCTTACTTGCCTGTTATTACTTTATTCAGCTACCTTTCCTAATAAAGACCATTCTGAAGAGTCTTTTATCAAGGAAGGAGAAAACCTATTCCAATTATGATTCAGGCCAGCAAAAATTGAGAAAAGTCCCAGTCGAATACATTCAATACAAAGCACAGTCTTCAAGACCACAGACACCTGGATTTTCCAATTGACAACTTTTCATAGAAATCATAGAAACCCTACAGTACAGAAAGAGGCCATTCGGCCCATCGAGTCTGCACCGGCCACAATCCCACCCAGGCCCTACCCCCATATCCCTAAATATTTTACCCGTTAATCCCTCTGATCTACGCATCCCAGAACACTAAGGGGCAATTTTAGCATGGCCAATCAACCTAACCCGCACATCTTTGGACTGTGGGAGGAAACCAGAGCACCCAGAGGAAACCCACGCAGACACGAGGAGAATGTGCAAACTCCACACAGACAGTGACCCAAGCCGGGAATCAAACCCAGGTCCCTGGAGCTGTGAAGCAGCAGTGCTAACCACTGTGCTACCGTGCTGCCCTTTTCATGCTGTTGTTAAATTCAGTGGGTAAGCAGTCATCAGAAAACCGAAATTAAAGGGATCAGTGCACTACAAGATGTTCCATGAAATTGCCTATTGTGTATTTTTATGTTCGAAATCAATAATTTCATCAAAGAAAAGTACAGCATAAAATTTATCCATGCTCTGAATCCCAATCGCAAAAATAGAAACTTTAGAATATAGGAATTATTAGAAGAAGTAAAGCAGCATTGGCAAGTCCATCTTTATTTGAAAGATCAACTCAATGCTTTATTCCTCAATTCCTTCTTTCTAGAATTGAAACTAATTGTTTTATGAAACTATTTATGCTGCCAAGTTCAATACTCTTTCCTGATAACTTTAATCCACAATTCCTCCATCTTTTCAATGACAAACATTCTTCTGATTCTACCTCTGATTTATACCTTCCTCATTCGTAACAGGGCAGCATGGTGGCACATTGGTTAGCACTGTTGCCTCACAGCTCCAGGGACCTGCGTTTAATTTCCGGCTTGGGTCACTGTCTGTGTGGAGTTTGCACATTCTCCTCGTGTCTGCATGGGTTTCCTCCGGGTGCTCCGGTTTCTTTCCACAGTCCAAAAATGTGCGGGTTGGGTTGATTGGCCATGCTAAATTGCTCCTTAGTGTCCCGGGATGTGTAGGTTAGAGAGATTAGCAGGGTAGATGTATGGGGTTGTGGGGATAGGGCCTGGGGTGGGATTGTTGTCGGTGCAGACTTGATGGACTGAATGGTCTCCTTCTGCACTGTAGGGATTCTATATTTCTATGACTAACGTAACCTAACAGGTTTATTTGGTAGCACAAGCCAGCAGTCACGGGCATTCAGCCTCTGATCTTCGGGTAAGCGTTCTCCAAGGCGTCCCTCACGACACACGACAACGCAGAATCGCTGAGCAGAAACTGATAGCCAAGTTCCGCACATATGAGAACGGCCTCAACAGGGATCTTGGGTTCATGTCACACTATCTGTAACCCCCACGACTTGCCTGGGCTTGCAAAATCTCATTAACTGTCCATCTCTTTAACCTGTGCTTAACCCTCTCTCCACTCACATTGTCTGTACCTTTAAGACTTGCTTATTTGTAAAGACCGCATTCCAACCATTATTTTGTAAATTGAGTTTGTGTCTTTATATGCCCCGTTTGTGAACAGAACTCCCACTCACCTGATGAAGGAGCAGCGCTCCGAAAGCTTGTGGCTTGTGCTACCAAATAAACCTGTTGGACTTTAACCTGGTGTTGTGAGACTTCTTACTAACGTAACCTATCCACTGATATTTTAACCCTTCGCACTGGTGAACAATTTGCCTTAATCAATTTTGTCAATTCTTTCATAACATTGTTATTCACAGATTTTCACAAATAAATTCTGATCTATTTTTCCATAATGACAATTTGACTTTTGTGATAAGCAGCAAAGCAACATTCCTTGCCATTGACCTTGAAGAAAGCAGCCCACAATAATCTAGCTTTAGTTTTTCCCATTTTTTTCCCCATTTGCAGTTTAAATCTTTTCCCAAATCAAGGGGATCCATGGATGTCAGCAGCAATGCTGTCAGCAAGCAAGGAAAACAGCTAATTAGATTAAAGTATTTCCAAAATGCAAACCAGGAAGGTAAAAGCTTTCATTTTCAATTTAAAATTTTAGATTGCAAAATAAATGATTTATAATTGGATTAAAATAAAAACTAAAGTATCATAAACTTCATTGATGTACGTATATCAGTGAGGCACAGTAAGGTTGGAGAATACCAGAGGTAAGGAGTCGTGAATATAAAATAATCACTAATAAATCCAATAAGGAAACTTCTTTACCTGGAAGTTGCTTAGAATGTGGGCTTACTACTGCGTGAATTAATTAAGAATGATGTTTAAGGGAAAACTAGGTAAGTGCACGTGGGTGAAAGGACAAGAAGGATATGCTGATAGGGTGGGAGGCAGTTCACGTAGAGCATGAATACTCAAACAGACAAGTTGAGTCAAATGCCCTGATTCCACACAACATTCATAGAGGACGAATAACGGGAGTTGTTTTTTATTCATGGGATGTGTCTATTGCTGACTGGGCCAGCGTTTATTGCCCATCCTATTTGCCCTTGAACTGAGTGACTTGCTAGGTCACTTCAGAGGGCATTTACGAGGCAACCACATTGCTGAGGGTCTGGGGTCAAATGTAGGCCAGACCAGGTAAGGATGGCAGCTTCCCCCCCTTAAAATGAACCAGATTTTTATTGAATACAGGCTTCACAATCTGCCATAGCGGATTCAAACCCTGGTTCCCAAAGCATTAACCTGGGTCTCTGGATTACTAGTCCAGTACTTTTTCAGGGAAAAGTTCTGTGTCCAACACCAAAATCTGGTAGCTTCATAGTAAGCATTATTGAGACCAGCTTTCAATTCCAGATTTAGTAATTGTTTAAATTTAAACTTCACCATTAGTCCAGGCATCTGTATCACTGGTCATGCAATATTAAACAATAGGCTTGATTTTCATTCCTGATAAATGGGCATTCAACCATTAACCTGCACATTTACCCAGTTTACTGGGTACTTCTCCATTCCCATATATATATGCTAAAATGTGTGAAAAGTATAGCATAAAAGGATGCAATCATTTTGTCTTCAGATCCACAGCTAACTTGCCTTTCTGCAAACCTTCCTCACCAAAAACAAAACTGCCAAGAATTTAATATGAGCATATATTTACTCAAATGAATTAAACAAGCCATCTAAAGTTTAGCCCACTTTAGTTGTGGAATAATGCAGTGTACAGTAAACGGTACAACCCTATATTATCACTTCTTACCATGAACAACATCACAGGGGATCTCTAGCACGTTAGTATTAATATCTGCACAGGGTTCCTACTGTAAAAGTATCTTGCCTGTATGGGACAGAGGTTGTTTCAGAGATACTTTGTGTTTCTTAGTCCACAGTTAACAAGATGCTTTCTCTGTTTTCAGCGTCTGTGTTCTAGGAAACAGGACATTGTCGAGGCACGATTTTGATGTGTGTGCTAAAGTGGTGACAGTGGCCAATGAAACTGTGACTACCAAGCTTTGGGAGCTCTTCTGCACATCTAGTTTGCTCAACGCCACATGTGATGAATATTTTGAAAAAAATAACATCACTGAACTTCAGGGGATCCCCGGAGTCGCCAGTGGACTCATCATGGGTAAGTGGCAATAAAAAAAGCACCAAACAGGTATAATACTCAGCTCTTATGTAGCATGCATATCAATTAGTTTTCAAATTCTGTCTTCTTCAATTTATCATGTTTGCTCCTCTTCTCGCCTGAAGATGCTGACCCTTGCCAGACATGCAGTCCCAAAGACATCAGTGCCACCCTTTCATACTTCACCCAGGTAACCATTCTTCACATATGAGCCCCAAGATTATGCAGGCTACCTCAGAGCCATCACAGCCAAGCAGAACCTATGTCATTCAACATTCACGATCATCACTATTATTTCCTGACCAAAAGTCTCCAAAATCAGTTGTAACACCCTCACTGTTACCTTAGCTGAGAAGTGATAACTAGGCAAAAGCCAGATTAGATCTGAGGCCCTGGAGCCTAAGTGGCTTACTTACTGGGCTATTGAGGGAGACCTGGGTCTTTGCTTCCAGTGGTCCCATTCCATGTTTCTGTTTGTGAAGGTCAATTGCAAAAAACACAGTTTGTTAGAGAGGATGGGATGTTAATCTCAGACACTCAGTAGGAAATGGACAGAATCAGGTTGGCTGGCTATGTTACGCCCTGCCCAATTCTGCTCTTTCTGGAAGGCAATGAAAGGTGCTGCAGTTGCTCGAAATATGAAATCTAAAATAAATTAATCTGAAAAAAATAACCCTCTCCTGTCTGGAACAGCTCAGGATTTGCTCCATATAAACAATGTCTTACATGGTGAGCATAATTTAAAACAAGGTTGTACACAATTACCTCATAACAGACCTATTTACCTGGGCTGTTAGAACAGGAGACAGTGAGAAAAAGAAAAAAATACCAGACTGTGAAGGAAACAGGAAAATGAAAGAGAGACTTGTATTTATATAGTGTCTGCCATGGCCTCAAGACATCCCAAAACACTACAACCATGAAGCGCTTTTGAAGTGTACTGACTTGTCATGCCGTTGCCAAGAAACCAGGGAGGAGGAGAGAGAAAATATAGCTTGCACGATTTCTACTAATAGACTGAAGGGCTGTCAACTAAATGCCAACTACTTTTGAGCCTCTTCACTATTTGCTATAAGCCACTGGATCTTCGCTATAACCAAAATGATTTGATGTTAACTGGTGAAATATCTCAAAATATCCTGACAATATTGATTGTATTAACCCATTTTATCACTTATTCTAGATGCTTTAGAACTACTGCTTCCCCCTTCCCAAATATTCCTTGGGTTCTATCTGGAAGCAGCAAACTGTACCATAATTGTGTCTAGTTTCCACCTGGTATAGAGCAGTGGTTCTTAACCATGGCGCACTGGAGTGCTGTGAAGACCCCATAAGTGTGCCATGAAAAAAGATTCAAAATGATTCAAAATCTATGGAATTAAACAAAAACTAACAATCATCTTCAGCTCTCTGGTCGACATCTCCAAGACCTGATGAACTTCAAAGCGATCCTCGCATGCGCCGGCTGGGAAAGTGCCGCATACGATCGGTTTAGATTTTTTTACATTGGCCAGGCCCATACGCATGACCAACTGGACTTGGAGCTAAAGACAAAGGTCCCCTACACTAGCACAAAAAGTAAAAACTCAAAAAGAGCACAAAAACCCTGGGAGAAGCAAGAGAGACTGGGAGAGGTTAAAAAAAAACAGGTGAAAGGACAGGGAGAAGTTGCCAGTAAGTGAAGAAGATGAAGAAAATAAGAGGTGTGTCTCAATTTTTGTTTTTATAGTATAGAGGTGTGGCATGACATATAAAAGGTTGGGAACTACTGGTGTGGAGCATCAGATATATAATAAAAATCAAAGCCAATCAATTGGTGAAACTATTTTGGAAATTGACTGTGACCTACACCATTAAATGTAGCCCAGTCCTTTCCTTGTCAGACACAACTAAACTGAAGCCAAAACAGAAAATTGCTGCAAAATCTCAGCAGGTCTGACAGCATTTGTGGACACAGTAAGAAGTCTCACAACAGAAGGTTAAAGTCCAACAGGTTTATTTGGTAGCAAATACCCTAAGCTTTCGGAGCACTGCTCCTTCGTCAGATGGAGTGGAAATTTCCTGTTGGACTTTAACCTGGTGTTGTGAGACTTCTTACTGTGTTCACCCCAGTCCAACGCCGGCATCTCCACAGCATTTGTGGAGACAGAATAGGGCCAATGTTTCGATCCTAGATGACCCTTCATCAGAGCACTGAAATTAGAGCACTGATAAAGGGTCATCTAGACTCAACGTTGACCCCAATCTCTCTCCACAGACTCTGTCAGACCTGCTGAGATTTTCCAGTATTTTTCTGTTTTTGTTTCAGATTCCAGCATCCACAGTATTTTGCGTTTATCTAAGCTGAACCCATGTATGCAGCTATTAAATTTCTTTGATTTCCTGGTGGGGGAAAAATATTTTAGATGGAACATGATTGTACTTGTTTCCGGTCTTTATCTGCGCCAAATTCCAAATTTCTGCAGAGTGGGGGCTGGGTGTCTCTTGCCTCCATCCTGTCTTCGGGATGCAAAACTGGGAGAGCGAGGGCTGGTGAGCTGACACCTGGCACCTGAGGTTTTGCTAGTTCTGCCTCTGTTATCCCCATACATGCAGAACATGCTAAGCCTGAATCCTGGTAGAAGTGTGACGCATCAGTGTTTCAATGTTGTTTCATTTCTGGAAGTTTCAAATAGAAACCCAACGTGCTTAAACCCTTCTTAATGCAATTTCTGCCAGCTAGGTCAGATCTGGTACGCTGCAATTAGGTGCTGCAGCAACACTCTTCCCCAGCAATGAAAAGGGTACCCCAGACATGCTAAAGATGATTATGGGCATCCACCTGCCAGCGGGGGAACATAAGATCCTACCAATTTACAGACATTAAAGAGAAATAAATGAAATGAATGAGCAGTTTATTTGTTTTGATTACATGAATTGTTTGGGTAGTGTGGTGGTGAATATTTCACCAGGGCACTGGAAAGCAAAGTTATAACCTGAGCATGATAAATAAAGTAGCAGACCTCAGAGACTGCAGACACTGTAAACCAGCCACTTGGGCAAATAAATTGTCATTGCAATCCTCCAATGTAAATGACACAGTGGCAGTAACTTACACGGAGTCATCATTTTAATAAGTAATAGTACCGCTACGCATGCCTGAACTGCGTCCACAAGAGTCATTCATCTTGACTACGCATTTGCCTTCAGCACAGTCAGAGAAACTGAACCAAAAGCTGTGCACTGTACCAAATTAGCCTTAACTACTCCTATAAAGAAAAGGTGACTTGAACTTTATAGACCAATTTTATGAATCAAATCTCATCATTTCAAATGATTAAATCTTTAGTGTGTGAGCATTCAACTTACAGGTTAAAGGTTCAAATCACCCTCTTCCTTTGGGTAACATAACCATTTTTAGTATACTATACACATTCTTCTGTTTTTTTTCTAACTCACCACATTCAGTAGGTCAAACTTTGAAAAATATTCAATTAGTATTCTTGTTTACCTGTGCACACTTGATAGAATCAGAATGGGTGCTGCCATGAATTTGTGATTGATTAGGTGTAGGATATTAAAGAGGAAGTATTGATGGCATCTGAGTCTTAATACAGTGCCAACCAACCATTCCAGAATCAAGTGCTTCCAGACAAAACACATGCACAAGAAGCATGCCAAGATGCATTTGCCTCATGA
Organism: Mustelus asterias; assembly: GCF_964213995.1. NCBI lineage: Eukaryota > Metazoa > Chordata > Chondrichthyes > Carcharhiniformes > Triakidae > Mustelus > Mustelus asterias. Next base: position 32,101,475 of record NC_135820.1, on the reverse strand, counting down.
TGCTCAGTCTAATTCAAGAAGTGCTGACTGACGTCTGCCACTAGCTGCACCATGATCTACAGGTAAACTGAACAAGAACAAGACCAACTTATTCATCTGACATGTTGACCATCCCATAATACCAAGAACAGCATGGCATGGCACTTACTATCACCCTCCTTCCACTCTCTTTCACATGCCCACCTGCACCACCCTCTCCCCCCTCCTTCATCCACATCCCCACAACCCCTCAACCGACCCAGAACTATCTAAAAGTCTGATAAATAACACAAATTAGGAACTGAGAATAAAAATAGGCCAGCTTACACAGCCTTGTATACTTGACTGCTTCGGAAGAGGAGAGAGGTCACTTAGCAGATATGAAAGAAATAATAAGGTTATCCTGCACTGTTACCTGTTTGCTTCCCCTGCAGATAAAAGTACATTGATTAGAATGGGTCACTGTGCAGTTATTCAGGGCAATAAGAACATTACCTGCATGTGAGTCAATGCAATCTGACTGTGATTGCTGTGCCTGGCTCAATTTGTATGGAAATAACATAATAAAGAGACTTCCAAAGCTGCAGCAGAAATAATCAGAGCCAGTTTCTGTCTCACAGGACATGGTTTACCTATTGGAATGGGACATTATATTAGATAAGGAGTGAAATTTCATCTGCAACTACTCCAACTCTACGCATCACTGATTTTATTGAATATAAAGAGAGACCGCGTATTGTAGGCATAATGCTGCAAGTAGTTTGGTGTAGAGGAAATGCCCTTATTCAGTTTAACTCATTCATCGACACTAACCTGTAGGTTTAAAAGAACGGGGATCCGAATCCATAAACTTAGATATTTTAAACTACTATACTTATATCAAAATAAATGTGAGGTTTTACATGCAAAGGACATTGACTGAATTAGCAGATGTCTTTCACTTCCAGCATGTGGCATTTTGTTCATTTTTCTTTGCCTCTCCCTGGAGATCACATGGCCCTAGAGAATGGAGAGATGGGCCCAAACATCTTCAGCTGCTTCATCAATGACCTTACTTCCATCATAAGGTCAGAAGTGGGAACATTCACCGATGATTGCACAATGATCCACACCATTTGTGACTCCTCAGATACTGAAGAAGTCCATTCAAAATGCAGCCAGTCCTGGACAATATCCAGGCTTGGGCTGACAAGTGACAAGTAACGTTCACACCACACAAGTGTCAGGCTATGACCATCTCCACAAGAGAGAATCGAACTACTGCCCCTTGATATTCAATGACATTACCATCACTGAATCCCCCACTATCAACATCATGGGGGTTACCATTGACCAGAAACTCACTGGACGAATCACATAAATACTGTGGCTTCAAAAACAGGAATAACTTGCTTCCTGGTTCCCCAAACCCTGCCCACCATTTACAAGGCACAAGCCAGGAATGTGATGGAATACTCTCCATTTACCTGGATGACTGCAGCTCCAACAACACTTAAGAAGCTTGACATCATCCAGGTCAAATCAGCCCACTTGGTTGGCACCCCTTCTACAAACATTCACTCCCTCCAAAACCGACGCACAGTAGTAGCAGTGTGTACCATCTATAAAATACACTGCAAGAACTCAACAAGGCTCCTTAGGTAGCATCTTCCAAACTCACAACCTCTACCATCTAGAAGGACAAGGGCAGCAGTTATGTGGGAACCCCATCACCTGTAAGTTCCCCTCCAAGCCACTCACCATTCTAACTTGGAAATATATCATCGTTCCTCTACTGTTGCTGGGCCAAAATTGTGGAACGCATTCCATAACAGCATTGTGGGTGTACCTACACCACAGGGACTGCTGCGATTCAAAAAAGCGGCCCACTATCACCAGCTCACCAGTTACGGATGGGTAGTAAATACGAGCCTAGCCAGTGAAGCCTTCATCCCATGAAATAACTTTTTTTAAAATTTGGACACCTCAAAAAAAAATTCATTGGAGAGCCATTAGGTTAATATGTGGTTTAAAGGCCCTTAATTACCACAACTGACTTCGAATAAAAAAGATCAAAGAAAAGTACAGCACAGAAACAGGCACTTCGACCCTCCATGCCTGTGCCGATCATGATGCCCTAACTAAACTAAAAATACTTCTGCCCTTACTCAGACTGCATCCCTCTATTCCCTTCCTGTTCATGTACCCATCCAGGTGCTCTTAAATGTTGCTATTGTACCTGCTTCCACCACCTCCTCTGGCAGTGCGTTCTAGGCACCCACCACTCTGTATGAAAAACCTCCCTCACACATTTCCCTTAAACTTCCCCCCTCTCACCTTGAACCTGTGCCCCCTTGTAACTGACACTTTCACTCTGGGGAAAAAGCCTCTAACTATCCACCTTGCTTATGACTGTCATAGTTTTGTAGATCTCTATCAGGTCTCCCCTCAGCCTCCATCTTTCTAGTGAAAACAATCCTAGTTTATTCAACCTCTGCTTATAGTCGACACCTCGAGACCAGGCAACATCCTGGTGAACTTCCTTTACACTCTCTCCAAAGTTTCCACCTCCTTCTGTCGTGTGGTGACCAGAACTGCACATAATACTCCAAATGCGGCCTAACCAAGATTTTATATAGCTGCAACATGATTTCCCAACTCTTGTACTCATTGCCATGGCCAATGAAGGCAAACATGCCATATGCCTTCATAATCACATTGACCACCTATGTTGCCACTTTTAGGGAACTGTGGACCTGCATGTCCAGGTTCCATTTATGTTAAGATTCCTAAGTGTTCTGCCATTTAGAGTATAATTCACACCTAAATTTGATCCTCCAAAATGCATCACCTGACATTTGTCTGGATTAAGCTCCATTTGCCATTTCTCTGCCTAAGCCGCCAATCTATTTATATCCTGTTGCATCCTCTGACAATCACCGGCACTATCAGCCACTCCACCAATCTTAATGTCACCTGCAAAATTACTAATCAGACCACCCACATTTTCCTCCAGATATTTATATAAACTACAAACAACACAGGTCCCAACACTGATCCCTGCAAAACACCACTAGCTATAAGATTTCCATTCTGAAAAATACCCTTCCACGGCTACTCTCTGTTTTCTATAACCAAGCCAGTTCTGTATCTATCTGGCCAGCCCACCCTGAATCCCATGTGATTTTAGTTTCTGTACCAGTCTGACATGTGGGACTTTATCAAACGCCTTACTAAAGTCCATATAAAATACATCCACAGCCTTTCCCTCATCAATCATCTTTGTCACCTCTTTAAAAAACTCGATCAAGTTGGTGAGACATGACCTTCCCCTTACACAACCATGCTGCTGTCACTAGCTAGCCCATTTTCTTCAAAATGTGCATCCCATCCCTCAGTATTTTCTCCAAAAGCTTCCCCACCACTGACATCAGGCCCACCGGCCTATAGTTTCCTGGATTATCCCTGCTTTCTTTCTTAAACAAGGGAACAACATTGGCTATTCTCCTTTGGAACCTCACGATGTGGTCAAAGATGTCTGTTATGGCCCTAACTATTTCTTCCCTTGCCTCCCACAGTAACCTGGGGTAGATCTCATCCAGCCCAGGGACTTGTCCCCCTTAATGCAATTTAGGATACCCAACACCTTCTCCTTCAATATAATGACATTCTCTCGAGCATTAACACACCTATCCTTGACTTTAACATCCATCAAGTATGATTTCTATGAAGTCCTTTTCCTTGATGAATACCAATGCAAAGTACTCACTAACTTCCTGTGGCTCCATGCACAACTTCCCTCCATTGTCCTTGAGTGGGCTTACTCTTTCTCTTGCTACCCTCTTGCTCTTAATATATGCATAAAAAGCCTTGAAATTCTCCTTGACCCTGTTTGCTGAAGACATTTTTAGCCCTCTTAATTTTGCATTTAAATTCCTTCCTACTTCCACTGTACTCCTCAAGGCTTTGTCAGTTTTTAGTTGCCTAGATCATTTGTATACTTTCTTTTTCCTTTTGACTAGGCGTACAATTTCCCTTGTCATCCATGGTTTCTGAATCCAGCCATTTCTATCCTTCATTTTTATGGGGACATGCCTGCCCTGCATTTCAATCAACTGACTTAGAGCAAATTAGGAAAACATAGACATTGGAAAGATGTGATTGAAGTGTTTCATATAATGAAGACCAAGATTGGGCAATAAATGTTGGCTTAGCCAGTGATGCCCACATCCCATAAGTACATTTTTAAAAATGGTGGGGCCGGTCGGGTAGGTGATGGTGTGTAGAAGTTGCACAGTGTGACACAGACTCAATGGATGGGCTATTTGTTCTTTCTTGTGTACACGTTTGTACATCTGGTGTGGGATACAATTTGAATTGATAGGATAGGAGGAAGTTGTTTCCTCTTGCTGCATTCAAATGTCCCTTGTGAAATCAGTGCGAGCAAACTTGAAATAAGTTTCGAGTGGGTTCTGTTCTATGATTTAAAAAATTCACAATCGCATCCAGGAGCTCATAGAGATAGCATGGGACATGGAAAATGTGCACTTAGTGCAGTAGAGAGTGGCCTTTTGATGTTGAGATTATTAAGCTTTTTGAGTATTGCCATGCAAACAGTTAACATGTGCTCAAGAAATTATTTCTAATTTATTGAAGGTAAATAAAAGTTTGTAACTCCATTAATATTGTGAACAATGGAGAAGGCATTTATTGGAACAGAGTAAGGAAATCTATTCTCAATATTTGCTCCATAATCGTACCAAAAATGAGCTCCTTGTCAGAGAGCTGTTCAATATGAATATCTTTTATCCTGACGAACAGAAAAGTGACTAAATATTTAAGTAGATAAACAAGTTGCAGATTTAGAAGTTTGAGATCTTCTCCAAACACAATATACAAAATTCTGATGCAATTTAGCGGAAAATCTTTTCATGATGAAAGGGAAAAATCATCCCAAGCTGACTTTGTGATAGGTGAACAATGGAAATTCATCAGATTTTCTAATACCGTGACAAAACAAATCTGATTCGGAAAGCAACATTTGGCAAAGGCGTTTCCAATGATCCTGGTCCTTTCCTTCCCCAATCTGTGTTTGACCCAATTGTTATGAATGGGGATGATCAATCAATTCTTGCTCTGGGTTTTGCGTTTGTTTTATCAAAGCAGACGGTACCACCAGATGGCAAAGGAAAACAAACAGATAATCTCTTAGACGACCAGGAATCAGACCGACACACACTGTATCCTCTCCTGTCCTTTGCTGCAGTTGTTCCTGGCACAAATACAAGTTGCTCAGCTGATATCCCACTGCGTTTGATCTAAGGGACATGTGAAGGTGAACCTGAACATGCGAGAAATGGGCAAAATTCTGAGTATTTTCAAACCAGCACAAAGTTACTTAATTCAGGTACAGGAATTCCATCCCCCACTTGGTACAAGAAGTGGAAGCTGACTCTGTTCTATTGTAGTCCTCAATTTAAATTCCTTGAAAAGCTGATACTAAAAGTGTATTAAATCCTAACTGAACCTAGACTGGGGTGCATGAATTTCATAGAATCATAGAATCATTGCAGTGCAGAAAGAGGCCATTCGGCCCATTGAGTCTGCACCGACCACAATCTTACCCAGGTCCTATTCCACATATTTACCCTGCTAATCCCCTGACACTAGGGTCAATTTAGCATGGCCAATCAACCTAACTTGCACATCTTTGGGCTGTGGGAGGAAACTGGAGCACCCGGAAGAAACCCACGTAGACACGGGTAGAATGTGCAAACTCCACACAGACAGTGACCCGAGGCTGGAATTGAACCCGGGGGTCCCTGGCACTGCGAAGCAGCAGTGCTAATGACTGTGCAAACCATGTCACCCCACAGTTAAAACAGCAGTCATTTTTTCTTCCTGACTACACTTACTCCTGGTCATACGCTCAAAAGGTTGACCTCGTCATCACACATTCCAGTACGGTGCCAAACAAAATACTTAAGAATCACATTGTAGTTTCTTGTGATTCCCCTACCGTGGTGTCATCTGTTGATGGGAGCAGATATTCAGCCATCTGGATAATCAGGTGATGAAATCCCTGAAAATGTCAAGTCCTTGCCAATAATCCGATATGATTGATGAAGGTTGTCTTCGAGCTATTGTGTAACTACCAGCTCTGTGGAATTTAAAACAATTTTAACCACACATTTAATACATCTGCAGCAAGTTAATTGGCTTGTCACCCAATGCGCAGTTACCAAGGTCAGACCATTGCCAACAGGGAAATGCCATGAAAGAATAAAAAGCAAGACCGCATGTAAATCCCCTGAGCTGAAAGATATGTTTTATTTATTACACTGTGGCACAAAGAAATAGGAAATATGTTTGAAGTAAAATTGCAGCATCTCTTTGAGGATAAGTTAAGATCAGTCTGTCCTGTGGCAAACTAAGCCCATTTATCACTTTGTTGCCCCTTAAGTGGAACATGTCAGTAATTATTATAAATAGCAGGAAGGCAAAATCAAAGTCAAAGCCGAAGTTTTGCCTTGGAGGTGTGAATCAGGGAGCGAATTTGATTCCAAGTCACAAACCCATCTTCAGTTTGCAGTGAATTGTGATTTTTACACAACTGGTGTCTTAATGACAATCAAGACAGAACTGCTGCCCAAACACCACAGGCGGAGAGGCGTAGGAATGGAGGTGAGATGCCATGGAAGTAGATCAAGTTCTGCCCTAAATTGGCTGCTGTTGTTGTGGCTGCCATCCTTCACAAAAAGGAGAAGAGCTTCATGGTCAAAGTGGCCAGAGTAAATAGAGAACTGGGGCCTGGGATAGGGAAAGATTGGTTAGTGAAGAGGCATTCAAAAGCAAGATTCTGTGGGCACAGTACAGACATGTCCGTAACACAGAAAAAGGTGCTACTGTCAAATCTAGAGCCTCCTTTTATCCAGAAACATACACATAAACATACAGGGTAAGGTAAAGCAGATAAAGGAAGCTTATGACAGTCACAAAAAGCTTTATATTCTCGAAAGCCTAGAGGAGTATAAAAAGTAGAGGAGAGAAGTATAAAAGGAAATCGTGAAAGCAAAAAGAGGGTACAAGAGGATTCCGCTCCTCATTATGAGAGAGGAAGTACTGGAGGGACTGACATCCTTGAAGGCAGATAAAAAAACACGGCCAGATGGATTATATATCAGGATGTGAAAGGAAGCCAGGGAGGAAATATCGGATGCTCTGAGGATTATTTTCCAATCTTCACTAGAAACAGGTGAGGTACCATAAGGTTGGAGGTCTGTGAACACTGTGGCAGGACAGGTTCATAATGTGGTAAAGAAAGCATATGGTACATTCTTCTTTATTGGATGAGGTATTAAATACAATGGGAGGGAATTCCTGCCAGCGTTCACTACGGATGCTGGTGGAAAATCCCACAACACCAGTTAAACAAATATTGCATTCTGTGATTTTCTTCACCACTCACCAGTGATGTGATATTTTAATCTATTTCAATAAAATTACATCTACATTAAGGGCTTCCCTTTCCCACCATATGCTCCCCCCACCCCCCCCCCCCCCCCCACCACCCCCCCCAACATTAAGAATTGCTCCTTCGCCAATGTGACATCACTTCAGTGAGGTTTACAACTGTTTCCCTGCAAAATGTGAAGCAGTGGAGGAAAACCCACCGAGGGGGGCATAGGTATCTATAGCACCTTGAAGGGAGAGGGACATATCCACTCACTGCCCAAGCTCTGCCCTCTGGCAGTTCCAAACTGGAAGTGCCAACCTGGCAGTGCCAGGGGCACATCCTCTGGGGAGGTGGGATTCCCCTTGTGTTTTGGGGGGAATTGCTGTGGTATTTGTTGGGGAGGGGGTTGCCTCTGTGCTTATAACCTTCCCTGATCGGTGGGGTGGAGGGGTGCTTGTGAGGTATGTTCCCCATAACTGTGAAGGCAGGGAGCAGTTTTTTTATTTTTAGTGCAGAGCTGGGCGTCCTTTTTAAAGGGCGCTTCAAACAATGCCGGCTCTATCAGACCCCACCCTGCCAGCATGATGGCAAAACCTCACCTCCAGATTTTTTTGTGCACCGATTACCAGCAAAGCTGGAGGGGAAACTCAGCTGGAGAGCTACACCAGTTTTCTCACCTGCTGACTGATTCCGAGTTGACCTTCTCCTGAAGTCCTCTCCATCACATATTGCTTTATCCAATCATTTTGCTTCAATCCATGTGACATTAAGGAGCTGGCGAATGCACAGGATAGAGCAAAAGGTTACGGGTCCTGACAACACTCAATCTATGTCGCTGGCAGCTTGTGTTTCCCAAAACCTTTCCTTGACTTTCAACGACAACTATTATTGCAGCTGTCTATATCAACATCGTGGCCGTAATTTTACCGGCCTGCCCGTCATGGGAATCGGAGCAGGTGAGGGGCGGACAATAGGAAGGTCCATTGACCTCAGGTGGGATTTTACGGTTTTGAAACAAGCGAGGCCATAAAATCCCGCCCTTGGGTCTACCATTGACTATTTGCTTAACTGCAAGAGTTATATCAATAACAAGAGCAGGGCAGATGCTTCCCACCCCAAAACCTCTGTCATAAACAACTCTCAAGTCAGGAGTATGTCATCATTTACCTGGATCTGGGCAGCTATGTCAGCATTCAAGTACCACGACATCATCCAGATTAATTTGTTTGGTGATCACCCTCACCACTGGACTCTAAAGCGACCCCCCCCCCCCCCACCCCACTACACCAGCAGAACCAATGTGGCTGCTGTCTGTACGATTTGCAGGATTCACTATACTACCACCCAGTCCCACTTCCTTTGTCACCAGGAAGAGGAAAGTCAGCAAGATAGTGTCAAAACCATCATCTCCAAATTCCCCTCCACATCACACACAAATGTGAATTGAATGTACTCCTCACTGGGGCAGATGGAGCGGAGTCAGATGGGGAGTGAGGGGAGGTCGGTAGCAGGGAGGGAAGGGGGGGCTCTGCATCAGGGGGGTGGGGACTGGTGGTGCAGCCGCCGACTGGGAGTCAGGGCTGCCAATCGGGGGTTAAGGCCGCTGATCAGGGAGCGGGGCCGGTGATCAAGAGGCTGATGGTGAGAAGACCGGTGATCAGATGGCTGGCGATTGGGGGGGGGGGGGTTTGGCAATTGGGGGGATCTGTAAGGGGGGTTGTCTGTAGAGGTGGCAGCAATCGGGAGGTCTATGGGGGATTGTTTGTGGGGGAGGGGTCTGTGGGGGGTTGGCGGTCTGGGGGGTTCCGGCGATTGGGGGTGTCTGCTGGGATGGGGCTTTGTAGGGGTGGTGTCTGTGGGGTGGTGGCAATTGGGGTGTCTGTGTGGGGGGGTGGCAACCTGGGGAGTCTGCAGGGGTGATTGGGAGGCAGTGTTTTTGGGGTTCGGGGGGGTTAGTGGTTGACAGATCTCCAATGCACTGTGTACACTTGTACACAGTATATGGGAGATCAGGGTGAATGCCTAGCAGTCTGCAGCCGGTCACCGGCATGAAACCCCCTACTGCCAAAAAAATTGACAAAGTGTGGGAAAATTGTGTGTGGTAGCTCACTGAAAAAACCAAAGTGAAACATTCCGGTTTTCAGACTTTTGTGACACTTAGAAGTTTTGGGGGAAAATTACGCCCATCATATTTAACCAAATTATTGGAGTTCTTTGAAGGAGTAACATGTGCTGTGGATAATGGAGAAATGGTGGATGTATTGTACTTAGATTTCCTGAAGGCATTTGATAAGGTGCCATATCAAGGATTATTGCAGAAAATAATAGTTTATGGTGCAGTGGGTAACATATTGGCATAAATGGGAGATTGGCTTGACAACAAGGAACAGAGAGTGTGGTGAACCATCGTTGGTTCCCATCAGGTAGTACTGAGCCAGGGTCTGGCCAGTACTATGAGTCTGTATATATGTTGCTGTTGGGGTTAGGGTTGGGTTGTTCTACATGTTACTGTTGGGGTTAGGGTTGGGCTGTTCTACCTGTAATATAGTTATTATGGTACATCCCAGTCGGGCTCCGCCTCCTGGGAGAGGTATAAAGGTCACTGCTCTGTCTGGGACCCCTCAGTCTGGGATTGTGTATTATATATGGTAGCTCTATTGTAGTAGTCAATAAAAGCCTTTATTTCCTCGAGCATCTCTAGCCTCGTGAGTTATATCGCGCATCAGAGAGTTAGACATAAATGGGTCTTTTTCTGGTTGGCAGGATGTAAACTGTTCTGTGGAAGTTTTTTTTAGTATTTATTTGTGTCACAAGTAGGCTTACATTAACACTGCAATGAATCACAGAATCCCACAGAATACTAGAGTGCAGAAGAAGCCCTTTGGCCCATCGAGTCTGCACCGACACATGAAAGGCCCTGACCTGCCCACCTAATCCCACTTGGCCCATAGCCTTGAATGTTATGTCATGCCAAGTACTCATCCAGGTACTTTATAAAGGATGTGAGGCTCCTGCCTCCACCACCCTCCCAGGCAGTACATTCCAGACCATCACCACCCTCTGAGTAAAAAGGTTTTTCCTCAAATCCCCCTTAAACATCCCATCCCTCACCTTTAACTTATTTCCCCTCGTAACTGACCCTTTAACGGCTGCTCCCTATCCACCCTGTCCATGCCTCTTATAATCTTGAACACCTCAATCAGGTCATCCCTCTGTCTTCACTGCTCCAATGAAAACAAGCCGATACAATCTTTCTTCATAACTTAAATGTTCCATCCCAGGCCGCATTCTGGTAAATCTCCTCTGCACCCCCTCCAGTATGTTCACGTCCTTCCTATAATGCGGCAACAGAACTGCACACAATACTCCAGCTGTGGCCTCACCAAAGTTCTGTACAACCCCGTCATGACCTCTCTGCTTTTGTAATCTATACCCCAATTGATAAAGGCGAGTGTGCCATATGCCTTTTTCACCACCCTATTAACCTGCCTTTCTGCCTTCAGAGATCTGTGGACAAACACGCCAAGGTCCCTTGAAGTTTCTGTGAAAAACCCAAGAATCACATAGACGTGAAATGTTAATGCTATTTTTCTCGACAGCTGTTGCCAGAACTGCTGAGTTAATCTAGCATTTTCTGTTTTTATTTCAGATTTCTAGCATCCGTAGTATTTTGCTTTTATTTGAGTTTCCAGCATACAGAAGGTATGCTGAGTAGAGGATCCAATTTCTAAATTGCAGTCTCCAATTCTCATTTCTAAAGTGTAGAGGGCAAATTTAGGCCCAAGAGTTTTCTCTCAATTATAGGTAACATGTTTGCTAATGATGTATGACTTCATGGTTGATGATGTATGACTCATGGTGAAGAACTTGACGAGTCTATCAGTAGTGCTGTTTCTGAGAATGATCCAGCTAATTTTACCTGGTTTATCTCTTTCTCTGTGCTAGAAAACTTGTGGGCGAATTACCTGACTAAAGGTGTGATAGTGGAGCAACATGGTTTGCCATCTGTGACCGTCTCAGCGAGATCAGTCAACTTGGATCAACCTTACGTTTTCACTGATATTACATCCTACTTCACCCTGCTGGTTGGCATCTACTTCCCTTCAGTGACTGGTAGGAAGTGTTTTTTGTGTGGGAAACATGTAATATGTGTACAGTGGAAATGCATGTGTATTGCTTTGACATTGAGGGCTCATACAGCCAGGTGTGAAGGTTCTATTCCCAGAATTTAGAAGAGTAAGGGCCAAGTTGATTGAAGTTGCCAAGTTATTAAGGGGTATTGACAGGGTAGATAGAGAGAGACTATTTCTGTTGCCTGGGGAGTCTAGGACAGGGGACATAGCGCAAAGATTAGAACCAGATCTTTCAGAAATGAAGTTGGAAACATTTTTACATGTAAAAGGTGATAGAATTTTAGAATTTGCGCCTCCAAATTGAACTTTTCCCAGCACTGCAGCCAAATCCTTGGGACCAAACTCTGGGAATTGAATTCTCTTGCCACCTGTTCCTATTTCCTTCTCAAGTGCCTTGAGTGACTGATGACCATCTGTAGGAACATTGTGTAGTTCCTCCTTTTCACCTCCATCACTAATGCCTCCAACATCACATTAGAAAAGCTAGAATAAAAGCAAGAAGAAAAGTCATAGACTGAAAACAATGAGCTGGATTTTCCAGCCGCGCTCACCCCAGAACTGGAAAATCCCCTCCCGCTACAATTCCCATGGAGGGCTGGATGGGAAAATTCTATCCTTTAGCTCTAGTCTTCTCTCCACAGATGCTGCCAGGCATGCTGAGATTTTCCAGCATTTCCTGTTTTCATTTCATCAAAGCTACAAGCTCTCTCCATTGCTTGTTGCTTCATTTACTGTGCTTTTCCTTGCAGCCAGTCATTGAAGAGGCAATTGCAGCAGTGCCTGTTGCGTGATTGCAGCACACCACCCCCCCCCCCCCTTCCCCCTTTAAGAAGGACAGGCTGCATTTAAGAAGGCCCACTTGGCTTCCTGTTAAGCATGCAGTCAGTCAGTTGCATATTCCATGCTGGGCTGCATGTTGCAATCATTTAGATGAGCAGGCAACACAAAATTTGCAATCTGCCTGCCTCAACAGGACTTGGCGCTGGGTAATCTACATTGTGATTCCCGTGCCTGAAAATGGACCTTGTCCAAACTTACCCCTTTGACTTTTCCTGACACTGCCTATAATCTACTTCCATTAGGATTGATAATTGCATATTATACAGCTGGCGTAATGCCGTGTGCAATCATTGTAGCACTCACATATCCATTAAGGCCTTTCTGTGTGATTTAGTTGCATTTTTAAAATTATCTCATTTATTTAACAGAAAATAAAAATGATTTTGAGTCTTAGAACTCTCTTGATGGCTGAGAAAACGTGATGCTTGTCATAAGTATTAGACAAGTATATCATAAGTATAAGTGGGAGCCAAAGCAATTCTTTTTGTAGGTGAAGATGGTATCTCTAATCTGAAGGGCAACAATTAACATGGCAAATATTACAAGCAATTATTCAAATGAGGTGCATTATAAACATCTAAAATTTAATGTGGGGCTACATAAGCGTGAAGGTAACTGCAGGATAAATCAACCTCATTGCAGAGCATCTCTTAAATCTAAAAATATACTTCGAATTCAGACCCATCTCTTAAATGCAGGTGGCAGTTGCAATTACTGTAGCAATTGCTCCATTTATGTCACAGGATGTTTTCCACAGAAGCCATATTAAAACAATTCATCCATGCAAAATTGTTTAATTTTCACTGTTTGTCAGTTTTCTGGGGTTCCTACATTCCACAATGGATACTGAGGCTGGAATTTTACCACCTCTCCCACCCTGGAATCACAGAACGGAATTCTCCGTTGGCCAAGGGTGGGATTTTCCTATCTCGCCCAAGCGAGGTCATAAAATCCTGCCCTGAATGTACAAATTTACTATCAAGTGCAAAAGTGCTTAATTGGCTTTTAACTATGGGGCTCGGAGCTTAAATACATGACCCTCAGTCTATATTATGGCTCTGATTTTACCGGCACACCTGCCCTGAAATCAGGGTGGGTGAGGCTCGCAGAACAGCATTCTCCGTTGGCGTCTGGCGCGATCTTACGAGCCTCGGGCGGGCATGCTGGTAAAATTCTGGCCTATGTGTTGCCAAATGGACGTGTTGGTAGTGCTCACTATTTTTGGCAATTCGAGTGTCGTCTTGTTTACTTTGCAGCTAAGAACTGTTCCTTGCTGTATTGTTGGCAAAATAAATGTTTCAGCATTTCAGTTTCTTTTAATGATACAAAATGACCTTCAACTAATTTTTCTCTCCAGTCTGTGCTATCACCTACTAATGACCCATTGCAACCGAGCAGAAGCCATCACACATTGATAGCCCGTTGATGTATGAATGCAAGCCATCATTTTGCCTCAATATCACAAGCATTGTGATATTGTGTGAATCTATGATTCTATGATTCATTAATATCTATTCACAAAATGAGACGCTCCTCAGCTATGCATGCATTTAATAGTGAGTAGCCATCGCAATTTACCTAAAACATCAATGTTAAAATCAATTTGTTTTCTACTGACAAGAATTAAAAAATCCACATCATTGCAATTTATTTGCAGCAGACAATTTCAATTCTATAAGACTGCCATCAAGACCTGTAAAAGCCAGACTAACTATATTATATTCACCCGGTATCTGACCCATGAAATTACAAATAAGACCTACGATGATTCTTAAAATCATCCATCCTAACCCATCTCCAAAAGACCTCTAATTATTTTAATGTCATTCCTCATTATTAGAAATGCCAAATGGTAGCATCATGATAACCCCTCAATCCTACAGCCATCAATAAGATGGGAAGAAAAAAATTTGATTCTAATATTGGTGTTTTGGGTAAATTGTGATGGATACTCACTATTAAATGCACTCTAAAATATAGCACGTCAGAAACAAGAAGTTATACCGAATCACTGGATTCACAGACTCAGCAATGTCTTGATTTTAATATTCTCTTTCTTGAAAGACATAGGGCCGGATTCACCGACCTTGCCCACAGCCAGGATTCTCCAGTCCCACCGCAGTGATCAGAGATTTGGCTAAACGCCAGATTCACTGTTCTCACTTGCAGTGCTGGCGGGGCGTGAACAACCAGAGAATTCCGGCCCTTATTGAATCTTCCAACACCCTTGCCAGATCACAACAATTCGCTGTGTAAAAAAAATCCTTTCCGCATATCACCTTTAGTTTCTTTTGTCAAACACTTGTCTTCTGGTTACCGATCCTTTGACCACTGAAAATAGTTTCCCCTTAGCCACTTTTTCAAAACTATTCCTGATTTTGAACACCTCCATTAAGTGTCCTCTTAATAGTTTTTGCTGTAAGGAGTTTTCTTCATCAGTTTCAGTGACAGTTTGATGGGTGCCAGTACCTCACCAAAGTAATTATTCTTTGCATGTGAATGTCAGTAGGTTAATTGACGATGTGGGTCATAGTCTGGTTCTGTTCCCACTCAACACCCACACATGCACCTACTTACTAACAGGAGATGCCAGGTAACAGTCACAAGCAGGAACACTGGCTGATTTTTTTTTTTCATTTTTTAACCCTTGTTCACTAAAGCTAACTTTAGTGTTTCTGTAGTAGTTGAAATCAGTTATCTCAGGCCAGGCCGGCGAACTCATTAACCTCAGCTGGTGTCAAACTCATATATGCTGATTTATTTATTTAGTGAATGCAAAGTCTCTAAGCCATGCAGTTTCTTTTGGTCCTGTGTGCTGAGTGCAGATAGGCCTTTGCTGCGTCAGTGGATTAGACACTCTTCTATGATGTGTTGCATAGTTTGCTGTCTCCCACAGGCACTTTGGGGGCTGACACTAATGCCTCATCTGTGGACTTTGGTCAAACAGAGGCCAGGGCCATTCCTGAACCTGTTGAGGGTGGACCACACTTTCCTTGGAGGGTTAAGACCAGGTACTTGTCTGTCATGCCCAATAAGTCCCATTCATTTGTCCAGGTGGAATTTGTGTTGAAGTAATTTGTGGGAAGCTTTTTCCCTTCTTGATGGGAGCTATATCTTTGGTGGGCTGAATAGATCAGCATGAAGTGGCAGGTCGGGGACATTGCAATCTTTTTCTATCATTTTGTTGCAAGTGGATATGTGGAGGAGAGATGTTTGCCAGGACAAGGAGCCAAGGGAGTGCAGTCAAGGTCAAGTCCAGAAACAACTTGATTGCCAATCTAGTGGGGTTCTGCTATCACCACCTTCCGAGCCTCAGCATTTGCACTCTCTCTCTCTCTCTCTCCCTCTCTCTCATGTATGCTGATGACATCCAACTTTGCCTCACCACAACTCCTTGTGACCTCTCCACTATCACTAAATTGTCAGACTGCTTGTCTGACATCCACTACTGTGATCGGCAGAGATTTTCCCCAACTTAATATTGAGAAGACCAAAATCACTGGGGGCGATCTCTTCATTTTCATTTAAATATTCTTAGTGAGCCCGGGATGCAATCAGGGGGGGTTGAGGCTGGGATCAAGGGGGTGGAGGAGCCAATGTCCGGGTGGGTAGGGGGAGTGACAATCCCCCAGTGTATTATGTACTCTTGTACATAGTGCACTGGGATATCAGCCGCATGCAACAGCGCCCTCTAGCAGTAAGAAGCCAGCTTCCCAGTGTGAACAGACTCCATCCACTCCCCCTACTGGTGAGAATCACACTTTGGCTCATTTTCTTTTTCTAAATGTCATAAGATTTCATTTATTCTCTCACCGAAAAATGGTCTGAAACTTCCCCATTTGCACTTAGAATTTTATTTGGTAAGATTGCCCCCATTGTCTTTAGTCCCCACCACAAACCTTGGTCACTGACAACAGTTTGGTCTCGGGCAACAGTTTGAAGCTAAAATAAACTTTCAGCAACATTGCTGTCATGATTGATCCAGAGATGAGTTTCTGATCACATATCTGAGCTATCAGTAAGACCATCTGCTTCCTCCTCCGCAACGTTGCGGGTTAGGTTGATTGGCCATGCTAAAATTACCCCTTAGTGTCCTGAGATGTGTAGGTTAGAGGGATTAGCAGGTAAATGTGTAGGGATATGGGGGTAGGGCCTGGGTGGGGTTGTGGTCGGTGCAGACTCGTTGGGCCAAATGGTCTCTTTCTGCACTGTAGGGTTTCTATGATTTCTATGACTTCTAGCATCACCCAACAGTATCTGCTTCAGCTCAGTTGCTGCCAAAACCTTTATCCATGCCTTTCCTACCTCTAGACTTGACTAATTCAATGCACTCCTAGCAGGACTTCCATTTTCAACCTTCTGTAAACTTTGCATCATCCAATGCACTCTGACCCATTCATCCACCACCCCTGTGCTTGCTGATCTATATTGGCTCCCCATTGAGCAATGCCTTGGTTTAAACATTTGCAACTTTATTTTCAAATCCTCCATGATCTCACCCTTCCTATTCCCATAATCCCCATCCAGCTTCTCAACCCTCCAAGATGTCAGCATTCATCTGATTCCGGCTCCTTGAGCACTCTCAATTTTAATTGCTCCACCATTGGTGGCCGTGCCTTCAGCTGCCAAAGAAGCTTTAGCTCTGGAATTCTCTTTCTCAACCTCTTCAGCTCTTTCCCTTCTTTTAAGATCCTGCTTAAAAAAGCTACCTTTTTGACCAAACCTTTTGTCATCTGTGCTGATATCTTCCCGATGTGACTCAGTGTCAAATCTTGCTTTATTGAGTTCCTGAAGCTCCTTGGAGCATGTTAATTTATTTGATGTGCTGTTTAAATACAAGTTGTTTTTATTGGTGTTCAGATCTGAAGACTAAAGGATAGTGCTCTAGCTCAATGATCATCTTGTAAATGTCAGTTGTCTCCATCTTTCCTTCTACACTCTGAATATTACTTTTCCTCACAACCACATTTATATACCACTTTCATTTATATACCACTTTTAACATCTTAAAACATCGCAAGGCACTGTGGCGAGGAAGCAACATTTGACACCAAGTCAAACCACTGGTCAAGGAGTTAGGTATTCAGGGGTGTCTGAAAAAAAAAGTGAAAAACTGAGACGCAGAAAGGTTAGGGGGAGAATTGTAGCACTTTGGGACAAGGTAGCTAAAGGCATGGTTATCAATGGCAGTGCAAAGAAAATTGGAGATGCGCAAAGAGCTACAATTTGAGGACAGCAGAGGTCTGGGAGGGTAGAAGCGCTTGTTAAAGTTAGAGAGAGCTAAGCCCTTATAACCAGACCTTAGATGTGAGCAAGATTACTTATTGCAATGTACATGGCAGAGGCTCTCTGCATCCCTGACATGCCCATCAAAATGAGGAACTCAACAAGATGGATGGGATGATGGCACAGATGCAGTCCAGAGCAACAGACTGTGGATTCACATCCATGGTCCTTGATTGCTGTTTTCAATCGAGAAGAAACAAAGAACAAAGGGGAGGCTGCACCTGCACAGAGGGATGCAAAGTTGGGGAAGAAACATTCTGAACAACTGATTTTCTTGGGAGCAAGAAACAAATGGGAAGGAACAGGAGAAATAGCTTATAACGGAAGATCCATGTTACACAAACCATAGCAAAGGATTTCACTGTGTGGTGAATCATAGCCGTGAGCCCAGGCTGTTAGAGAATGGTTCCTCAAGATAATAGGGTTCAAAGGCATTTATTGGCTTTCATAGGAAGTGAGTATACATAATAACTATTATTATCAATAATTACACTTATAAGATGATAACTATTATTAATAATTACTTATATAGTCACGGTCACACATATGATAAAATAAATTACTGCAGTAGTCACACACTACCATTCTTCAGCTCTTTTCTTTGAAGCTTACCTGTGACTGCTGAGAGACAATCTTCACGGAAAACGTATTTAACTGGTAATGTTTGCTTAAATCACAGCTTACATCTATCTAGTATGCTTTTGTCATAAATAAATCACACTAGCCTTATTTCTATCTACCCGCTCTTCAAATAAAATTAAAGCTAACCAAACACTCATGAAGACAGTGCTCTGTAATTGGCATGCAGCCAAAATTATACCATCACGACATGGGGAAATTGTTCACTTTCACTACATGGGTAATAAACTGGTGAAGGAGCTCTCCCACTCAGTATGGAATCCAATTTTCATTCCAGTGAAATTGATGATAACCAGGCTGGTTCACTGGGGGATGTGCAATTAACTCCACTGCATCGTGGCCCATGAGGCAAAGGCTGAAATTGTCCTTGGTGTCTTCTCTATATAAAAAAAGGAACCATGGCAAAATCATTAGCGGCCTAATGATGAAAAATTTGATTTGATTTGATTTATTATTGTCACGTATTAGCATTCAATGAAAAGTATTGTTTCTTGCTCGCTACACAGACAGAGCATACCGCTCATAGAGAAGGAAACGAGAGAGTGCAGAATGTAGTATTACAGTCATAGCTAGGTTAGAAAGATCAACTTCGGTCCATTCAAAAGTCTGACGGCAGCAGGGAAGAAGCTGCTCTTGAGTCGGTTGGTACATGACCCCAGGCTTTTGTATCTTTTTTCCCGGTGGGTATAAAAATATACCCAAGAAACCAACAGAAGCAGACAGAATGAAATTTTTTAAAAGCATGTTCACCTTAATTATTTGTAATCCATTTTTGAAGAAGCTGACACCTTATGCAAAATAAACACATCAGTTCCTTGATGAATGTTATTATATGGTCTGAAGGTTCTTTCAGATGTGAAGTTAGTTGAAATTACAGCTCAACACTAATATGTAATTCCTGATCTGAAATGGGGAGTGGTTTCAAACCCCAGTGCAACTGCAGCAAGTAGCAAGTGTAACATCTTTGATGTTGGGATGGAGGAGATGCATTATTGACCCCTTACTGATTGCAGTTGTGGCTCATTCAGCTATAGCCTTCCATCAACTAGCAAAACCAGCATCTCATTAATCATTCCAGTAAACAATCTGAGATTACAGTATTCAGACATTTTTATTCATAACCATATTAAGCACATTTGTTTATGCTCTACCAGCTTCAATGTCCAATAACATATGATCCTTTTGATGTTCCAAGTTCGGAATAGTTCCCCAGCTTTGTACAAATCAGCTTTGTGCTAGTTTCCCCTTTTGCTGCCAGGATGATAATTGGAGCAGGAGTAGGCCATTCAGCCCATTCGCAATCCTCAGATACTGAAGCAGTCAGTGTCCAAATGCAACAAACTTGGGCAATATTGAAAGCTTGGGCTGAAAAACGGCAAGTTACATTCGCACCATACAAATGCCAGGCAATGACCATCTTCAACAAGAGAAAATCTAACAATCATATCCTGTGGGTAGAACTCAGAAATAGGAAGGGGGCAGTCATTATGGTGTGCTACAGGCCTCCCAACAGCCCACGGGAAGTTGAGGAACAGACATGTAAGCAGATTCTGGACAGATTTAGAAATAATAGGGTTGTTGTAGTGGGAGACTTCAATTTTCCTCATATTGACTGGAAATCCCTTAGGGCTAAGGGTCATGATGGTGAGGAATTTATTAAGTGTGTCCAGGAAGGCTTTTTGGAACAATATGTGGATAGTCCGACCAGAGGGGGGACTATGCTGGATCTAGTACTAGGGAATGAGCCCAGCCAGGTTACCAAAGCTGCAGTGGGGGAACCTGTGGCGAACAGTGACCACAATTCCGTAAGCTTTCAGATACTCATGGAAAAGGACAAGTGTTGGCCTAGGGTTAAGATGCTAAATTGGGGGAAGGCTAACTACAACCAGAATAGGCTGCTGTTTGGAAGAGGCTGTTTGTGAGTAAATCCACATTTGGCATGTGGGAGTCTTTTAAGGAGTAGTTGATCGAAGTGCAGGACGGACATGTGCCTATGAAAAGGAAGGACAGAAAAGGCAGGATTCAGGAACCACGGATGACCAGGGAAATTGAGAGTCTAGTCAAAAAGAAAAAGGATGCATACAAGAAGTCTAGGCAATTAAAAACAGATGAAGCATTTGAGGAATATAGGGAAAATAGAAAACAGCTCAAACAGGGAGTTAGGAGGGCAAGAAGGGGGTCATGTAATGTCCTTGGCAGACAGGATTAAGGAGAATCCCAAGGCATTTTATACATATATCAGGAACAAGAGAGTAGATAGAGGAAGAGTTGGTCCACTCAAGGACAAAGGAGGGAAATTATGTATAGAACCAAAGGAAGTGGGTGAAATCCTTAATGAGTACTTTGCATCAGTATTCGCAAAGGAGAGCGACACATCAATTGATGGTGTCTTGGACGGGTGTGTAAACCCTTTCGAACAAGTCATCAATACTAGGGAGGAAGTGTTAGGTGAATTTAAAAAACATCAATGTAGAGCTGGATAGCATCTGTCCCAGATTGCTGAGGGAGACAAGAGATGAAATTGCTGGGCCTCCAACAGAAATCTTTGTTTCTTCATTGGTCACTGGTGAGGTACCAGAGGATTGGAGAATAGCCAATGTTGTTATTTAAGAAGGGTAGCAAGGATAACCCGGGTAATTATCGGCCAGTGTGTTTAATGTCAGTGATAGTGAAACTGTTGGAGAGGATTCTTAGGAATAGGATCTATACACATTTGGAACTGAATGGTCTTGTTAGCGACAGTCAGCATGGTTTTGTACATGGGAGGTTATGTCTCACTAATTTAATTGCGTTTTTTGAGCAAGTGACAAAAAGTATTGATGAGGGAAGGACTGTGGATGTTGTCTACATGGACTTCTGTAAGGCATTCGACAAGGTCCCTCATGGCAGGCTGGTGCAAAAGATTAAATCTCATGGGATCAGGGGTGAAGCTAGATGGATTCAGAACTGGCTTTGCCATAGAAGACAGGGGTAGCAGTGGAAGGGTGTTTTTCTGAATGGAGGTCTGTAACTGACTAGTGGTGTTCCGCAGGGATCAATGCTGGGACCTCTGCTGTTTGTAATATATATAAATAACTTGGAAGAAAACATAGCCAGTCTGATTAGCAAGTTTGCGGATGATCTTAAGATTGGTAGAGTTGCGGATAGTGATGAAGATTGTCAGAGAATACAGCAGGATATAGATAGGCTGGAAAATTGGGTAGAGAAATGGCAGATGTAATTTAGTCCGGACAAATGCGAGGTGATGCATTTTGGTAGATCCAATTCAGGTGGAAGCTATGAAATAAATGGCAGAATTATCAGGAGCATAGGCACACAGAGAGATCTGGGAGTACAGGTCCACAGATCCTTAAAAGTGGCAGCACAGGTGGAAAAGGTGGTGAAGAAAGCATATAGCATGTTTGTTTTCATCGGCCAGGGCATCGAGTGTAAAGTTGGCAAATTATGTTACAGTTGTATAAAACATTGGTTGAGCCACATTTGGAATACTGTGTCCAATTCTAGTCACCACATTACCAGAAGGACGTGGAGGCTTTGGAGAGAGTGCAGATACGGTTTACCAGGATGTTGCCTGGTATGGAAGGTATTAGCTATGAGGAAGAATTGAATAAATTGGGATTGTTCTCCCTGGAAAGACGGAGGCTGAGGGGCGACCTGAAAGAAGTTTAGAAAATTATGAGAGGTATAGATAGAGTGAACAGTTGGAAGCTTTTTCCCAGGGCAGAAATGACAATTACAAGGGGGCACAAGTTCAAGATAAGTGGGGAAAGGTTCAGTGGAGATGTGCGGGGGAAGCTTTTTTACACAGAGGGTGGTGGAGGCCTGTAATGCACGGTCAAGTGAGGTGGTTGAGGCAGTTATGTTAGCGATATTTAAGACTTATCTTGATAGGCATACAAACAAATGGGAAATAGAGGGATTAAAGTGGTTGGTAAACGTGATCGGCGCAGGCTTGGAGGGCCGAAGGGCCTGTTCCTGTGTGGTTTTGTTCTTTGTATGACATTCAATGGCATTACACATCTCTGAATCCCCCACTATCAACATAGAATCATAGAATCATAGAAACCCTACAGTGCAGAAGGAGGCCATTCGGCCCATCATGACTGCACCGACAACAATCCCACCTCGGCCCTATCCTCGTAACCCTGTATATTCACCCCGCTCATCCCTCTAACCTACACATCCCAGGACACTAAGGGGCAATTTATCATGGCCAATGCACCTAGCCTGCACATCTTTGGACTGTGGGAGGAAACCGGAGCACCCGGAGAAAACCCACACAGACACGGGGAGAATGTGCAAACGCAGCACAGGCAGTGACCCAACAGCCTGGGGGTTACCATTGACCAGAAACTCAACTGGATTATCTGTATAAATACTGTAGCTACAAGGCAAGTCAGAGGCTAGGAATCCTGTGGTGAGTAACTCACCTCCTGACTCCCCAAAGCCAGTCGACAATCTACAAGACAGAAGTCAAGAGTGTGATAGAATACTCTCCACTTGCCTGGATGAGTGCAGCTCCAATAACACTCGAGAAGCTTGACACCATCTAGGAAAAAGCAGCCTACTTGATTGGATCCCTTCCACAAACATTCACTCCCTCTGTTGTAATGTAACCAATGATAAAATTGGATCTGTTATAATGTAACCAATGGCAACATGCTGTGAGGGTCAGCTGAACAGCTGACCCAGTAGACAATGTAACCAATGGTAAAATTATGTGGTGGTCAGCTGACCCGGTATAAATAAAAAGCAGATGGGAATTGTGGGGAGCTTGTATGGCCCAGGATGTGGCCCTAAGTGTTGGAGTAATGAAGTTTCAGACTCAGTGGGCCGAATGGCCTCCTTCTACACTGTAGTGATTCTATGGTTCTATGTTTCTATGTCACTCACTTGGAAACATATCACCGTTCCCTCACTGTCGCTGGGTCAAATTCCTGGCTCTCCCTCGCGAACAACACTATGGGCGTACCTATACCACGTGGACATCAGCAGTTTAAGAAGGCACCACCACTTCCTGGAGGGCAGTTAGAGATGGGTAATGAATGCTGGTCAGCCTGCAAAACCCACATTCCTTGAACAAATTTTTTAAAAATCACCGTACTTTACTTCCTTGGTTAGCCATGAATGGCGAATCCTTCTCACAGAGTCTTTCTCAGTGGAATATATCTTTGATGGGAGTCATAAAGTATCTTCTTCAATGTCTGTTGTGGTAGTCTTATCTTTTAACTTATTTTCACATTCCACTTTAGCAAACTGAATGTGAAATTTTATCATGTTATGTCACACTTAAGAAGAGAGTTTTTTTTTCATTCAAAGGATGCGGGCTTCAATGGCTAGGTCAGCAATCATTGTCCATCCCTAATTGCCTTTGAGAAAATGGTGGTGAGCTGCCTTCTTGAAGCCACTGGAGTCCACGTACTGTAGCATTGTTAGGGAGAGATTTCCTGCATTTTGATCCAGTGACAGTGATGGAACGTCAATATATTATGAAGTCAGGATGGTGAGCGGCTTGGAAGGGAACTTCTAGGTAGTGGCGTTTCCATGTATCTGCTGCCGCCCTTGTCCTTCTAGATGGTAGTGGTCATGGTGTTGCCAAGGAATCTTGGTGGAGTTCCTGCAGTGCAATTTGTAGAGGGTACATACTACTGCTACTGTGCATCGGTGGTGGAGGAGCTTTTACTATGAGGTCATTTATTAATCCTGTCTCTTTACACATTGTAAGAAGTTTAACAACACCAGGTTAAAGTCCAATAGGTTTATTTGGTAGCAAAAGCCACACATCCCTAATTGCCTTTGTGTGGCTTTTGCTACCAAATAAACCTGTTGGACTTTAACCTGGTGTTGTTAAACTTCTTACTGTGTTTACCCCAGTCCAACGCCGGCATCTCCACATCATCTTTACACATTACCAGATCGAAAATAGCCTGTTGCCTTGCTGATTCCAGATCATATTATTCTATGAAACTGTCCCAAATACACACCATGAACTCACCCCCCAGGCTACCTTTGCCAATTTGGTTCATCCAATGTGTATAAAGATTTAAATCTACCATGATTACTGCAGAACCTTTCTAACAACCCCCCATTATTTATTGATTTCTACTCTATCCCAGAGTGTAGCTACTGTCAGGGAGCCTATAAAAGTACCCCACCAGTGACTTCTTTCCTTTGCTATTTATCTCCACCCAAACTGATTCTACAGGTGAGATTCTCCAAACCAAGAATATTTTTCACTACTCCACTTAACTTTGGGAATCATGCTCTTCGCTACAGAGAACAATGTCTATCCCTCTAACTGTACTGTCCCCTGCTATAACTGCATTCCCGTTTCCCCCTCCACTTGAATAGCCCATTGCACCACATGCCGTGGTCAGTTTGGGGCAGATTGGGACATAAGCATTACAAACTAAGATGTCATGAACATGCTTTTAAAAAAATATGTTAGAAAGCAATGACATTTTTATAATAATGGGAAAAAAATGACATTTCATAAATAAAAAAATTGTTTTCCAGGGCTGTAGACTGAGTAGTAATTGTGACTTAGTATACCACTAAATATCCAGTTGCACCTACTTAAGGCATGGTCTTTTTGGAGAAGGTTGTGGTTTAACAGCAAAAAAGGGGAAGATCTTGTCAATTCAGCGATTTCCAAAGATTTCTATTTTCAAGGACTGCAACATTATATCTGTAGAGGAGCAAAGATTCACTGACAACAACTTCTGAATTTCCAAGTTTTACTGTGCATGTGCGCACACCAGAAGTTGTGGTCAATTTCCCAATTGTAATATCAGCAAACACTGAGAGTTTCACTATCATTACAAACACAAAACCTGGGCCTATGAAGAGTGAGAAGGAAGTCATGAATGGCTTAAAGGGTGGAATAGCTAACTTACTTGCTAATTCAGTGGTAGCAGTCAATGAATATGTGTTTTGTACTCTGTAGAAATCCTTTTGGACAGATCTGACAATTTGTGAGTCGCATGATTCAGTAGAGTGATTTCAAGGACATCCTTGCCATGCCAGTCAATCGGCATGGCATTCCGGTAAGGTAGGGTAAGAGGTGAAAAATCGGGTTTGTGCCCAATTTCTCACCTCTCGCGATCTTGTCAGCCCCGTTCTGCCGGCGAAATCAGCCTCGCGCCTGGGAAGTTTTACTTAATGGCAGATCAGTGGAGTTTCCAGCAAAAATGAAGTTGGTTAACCATCTACATATTGGCAGGTGCCCAAATCCCTTCTCCCTGCATCTCACCTTCATTATATTTTCACAATGTTACTGACTGAAATTTGTTTGGAATGTTTTGATCAAAGTCTCTCTCTTTACAAAGTTTTTGTTGAATTGGTATCTGTGCAATTTATCCTTCAAAGAAAAATGCAATTGATTTTCAGTAGATCAGCAAATCAGCAGTCATGTTAGCAACAAACTTAATGAAACTGGATTTGAAATGACCTGTAATTTAAAGACTAGAAATGAATTACAAGAGGATTGAAATGTCATTCAGCATAATAGCTTTTACCTTCAATAGTGCACAGAACTGAATTGCAAAGATTATAGAGCCATCTTCATCTCACGCCACATTTTATATATCATTTAAGATCAATTATTGCTATTCTCAGTGTTTTAATTTTTTTTTAATGGATTCCTGATTGTTGATGAATGCATAGCACAGTAATTACTATAGAAGCAAGTGTAAATTGTTGACTTAGTCACTAAGCCTAGTAATTGGCAACTGTGGTCACAGGGATCATTCTAAACTAACATTTCCAACGTTGCTATTTCAGTCGATGTCAATCATTTCCAATTAAATGTGTCGTTGGAAATATAAGTGGTACAAGAAAACTTAAAGGGAAAAAGCATTATATTTCTATTAAAGACCAATCCAAACAAAGAAACTGGTGTAATAAAAACAGAAAATGCTGGAAAATCTCAGCAGGACTGAGAGAAACAGTTAACATTTCAAGTCTGCATGTACTGCAACTGAGGTGCCCTCAATCCCCAGTTTGTATGCAGCAAATTGTGTTGGTCAATGCCTGGTGTCCTTGCAGTAGTTATGAACATTTCATTCTGTGGCAGTCTGCGTGCTATCCAAATTTGAGTCACCATGACAAACTGGAGGGTGGCTACTGGACAACAAGGACTGTCCTTCGATGATGTGACTCCAGCATGCAATCCCTGTACACATGGACAACATGCAAAACATTTACGCTTCGTTGCCACATGAAATATTATGGAACAGACCATTGGTATGCTTACACAATTCATCCACCGCTTACACAGCTTGAAAGGAGAGGAGACCCTCAGTACTCAGCAGAGTGAGAATCAAAGTTTGAAGTCATAGAGTCTTCGAGGTTTACAGCATGGAAACAGGCCCTTCGGCCCAACTTGTCCATGCTGACCTTTTTTTTTAAAACTCCTAAACTAATCCCAATTGCCCGCATTTGGCCCACATCCCTCTATAACTATTGTACCCATGTAACTATCTAAATGCTTTTTAAACGACAAAATTGTACCCACCTCTACTACTACCTCTGGCAGCTTGTTCCAGACACTCACCACCCTCTGTGAAAAAATTGCCCCTCTGGACACTTTTGTATCTCTCCCCTCTCACCTTAAACCTATGCCCTCTAGTTTTAGACTCCCCTACCTTTGGGAATAGAT
Organism: Mustelus asterias; assembly: GCF_964213995.1. NCBI lineage: Eukaryota > Metazoa > Chordata > Chondrichthyes > Carcharhiniformes > Triakidae > Mustelus > Mustelus asterias. Next base: position 32,074,504 of record NC_135820.1, on the reverse strand, counting down.
ATTGACTAGCTAGCTGATCTGCACCCCTCATTATTTTATAGACCTCTATAAGATCACCCCTCAGCCTCCTACGCTCCAGAGAAAAAAGTCCCAGTCTATTCAGCCTCTCCTTATAACTCAATCCATCAAGTCCCGGTAGCATCCTAGTAAATCTTTTCTGCACTCTTTCTAGTTTAATAATATCCTTTCTATAATAGGGTGACCAGAATTGCACACAGTATTCCAAGTGTGGCCTTACCAATGTCTTGTACAACTTCAACAAGACATCCGAACTCCTGTATTCAATGTTCTGACCTATGAAACCAAGCATGCTGAATGCCTTCTTCACCAGTCTGTCCACCTGTGACTCCACTTTCAAGGAGCTATGAACATGTACCCCTAGATCTCCTTGTTCTGTAACTCTCCCCAATGCCCTACCATTAACTGAGTAAGTCCTGCCCTGGTTCAATCTACCAAAATGCATCACCTCGCATTTGTCTAAATTAAACTCCATCTGCCATCCATCAGCCCACTGGCCCAATTGATTAAGATCCCGTTGCAGTTGGAGATAACTTTCTTCACTGTCCACTATGCCACCAATCTTGGTGTCATCTGCAAACTTACTAACCATGCCTCCTATATTCTCATCCAAATCATTAATATAAATGACAAATAACAGTGGACCCAGCACTGATCCCTGAGGCACACCGCTGGTCACAGGCCTCCACTTTGAAAAACAATTCTCTACAACCACTCTCTGGCTTCTGTCAAGAAGCCAATTTTGTATCCATTTAGATACCTCACGCTGGATCCCGTGAGATTTAACCTTATGCAACAACCTACCATGCGGTAACTTGTCAAAGGCCTTGCTAAAGTCCACGTAGACAACATCAACTGCACTGCCCTCATCTACCTTCTTGGTTACCCCTTCAAAAAACTCAATCAAATTTGTGAGACATGATTTTCCACTCACAAAGCCATGCTGACTGTCCCTAATCAGTCCTTGCGTCTCTAAATGCCTGTAGATCCTGTCTCTCAAAATACCTTCCAACAATTTACCCACCACAGATGTGAGGTTCACTGGCCTGTAGTTCCCAGGCTTTTCCCTGCAGCCCTTTTTAATCAAAGGCACAACATTTGCCACTCTCCAATCTTCAGGCACCTCACCCCGTGACAATCGATGATTCAAATATCTCGGCTAGGGGACCCGCAATTTCCTCCCTCACCTCCCACAATCTCCTGGAATACACTTCACCAGGTCCCGGGGATTTATCTACCTTGATGCTCTTTAAGACTTCCAGCACCTCCTTCTCTGTAATATGTACACTCCTCAAGACATCACTATTTATTTCCCCAAGTTCCCTAACATCCATGCTTTCCAGGTACAGTGGAGCCCCGTTTTAACGCGATGGTTGGGGTCCATAAAATGTGATTGCGAATGTTATCGGGGTTGCGCTGAATCGGGGTCACGCTAATTCACTAAACCGGGAAATAGTAAAAAAAAGGGGTCCATTGCGCAGTCGCGTAATATCTGATTTCGCGCTAAATCGGTGCGTGTAAAATCGGGGCTCCACTGTATATGCTGAATGACCTCACCATCATGGAGCATAGTCCTTGCCAGCAACTATACAGTAGACAAATGAAGAAGAGAAAGGAAGAAGGGAGGAGTGAACCAGCGCAGCTCCTTTCTGACCAAGCTATCGATAACTGACCCATTCAACCGTGAAAGCAGTAAACACAACCCAAATTCCCCCATGCGCCAACAGATCCATAATTTTGCTTCCCTCTGTCACAGGTCATTGCAGTCTCCTTTGTCACAATGCAAAAATAAAAACCAGCCCAAAATAAACATTTCAAATAGAAATTAGGAATTCAGCCATGCTATATTGCATACAAGTACCAACTAATTACCTTTGTGCATTCCATTAGTGCCTGTCTTCCATGTCTCTTTGCCTGTCCTAGTATTCCTACACCGTGCTACCTCAGTGGATACATCATGGTTTTTGGGAGACTGCTGGCCTTCAGTGGGGGTGACAACCTTGATAATTTGAGTTCTCATCAGACAGAACTTGGCAAGGTCCCGAGCAGTCTAGGCTGGCTGGCTTACAGACAACAGCACCAATACTGGCAGAGTGGCAGTGGTGGCAATGGGAGGAGACCACAAGATGTTATCCAGAGAGAGGACAGCAGATTCTCACTCCATAGAGCCACTGCCATTTCCTAGGGTGGTGTCTCAGCAATCCTAGTAATCTGGATGACAAATTGTTGGTTTGCAGTGAGACCCACAGCTATGGTGGGAACAGCCTGAGCTTGCATGGCAGCATTCTGACTTCTGACTGCTTGTGACAATGGAAGCAGAGACATCAGATATGGCCTGTGGATGATCTCAAGTAGCTAGTAACCATTCCATGCTGGAAAGTATAGATTCTCAAGTTCTGCGCAGAGTTCTGTGCCAAGTCAGTGCTGGACTCTTCCATTCTCATTGACTTTGACCTCTGGCTCTCTGACAGGCTTGTCAACACACCACACATTTCACTATGCAAACCCATCAACCTTCTTCACATTAAAGTTCACAGTTGAGTCCAGTATGTAACCTCACCCTCTGGGGAGCTGGCACCTGTGCTCTTGCCCTATAGCCCGGCTCATACCACCTACCTCACATGTGCGGATCCCACCTCCAATCTATCCTCCCAACTACAAGCAGTGCCAGTATTACAGGTAGTGGCTGTCAATGTGAATGTGAGGAGCAGAATTTCCTCTCCATTGCTGTCATCCTGCCTTTCCATCTCTTGCCCCTCCACAACTGCTTGCCAACGTCGCATTTCTTGGAGAAAGGCAAAAGACAGAAGAACGGGGTTGTGATAAGGGGGAGGGTGAGTAAAGGAAGAGTTGTGTTCCTACATCACCGGCGGTAAATTAGTAATGTGTTCAATGAGGGGGTGATGGGACATGAGAGAGAGGGTTACATATGAGCATACTGCCATATTGCTGGTTTCAGCCCTGCTACTGAGCACAGCCTTAATCATGACCATTCCAATAATAGAGCACCATCTGCTGCAGAGAGTGAGGAGGAGCTAGTTACTCCTGCTGCCTCCGGTAATGTGCCACTTTGTGCTGCAAGAGAGTGCAAAGTGTGTCTGAGAGTGAATATGTTAGGTAATATGGCTGCCTGGTTGAAAAGCTGGCAGCGTGTGCGAGCTGTGAAATATGGGCATGAGACTCGCTGCCGTGTTAAGTATGTGAGGGGGAAGAGAACCTATGAATGTTAGGTGTGAATTGTGATTGACTGTGATGGTTGGTAGGTGAGTGAAGGGGTTGTGGTGCACTGAGCGATGTGGAGGCTAATGTTGCAGTTGGTGGGATCCAGCATGTGAGGATGCATTCACTGATGTTGACCACTTGTGTGAGGCCATCAAACTTTTTGTGGCCTGCAATCCAGATTTTTGTGGGTGGATTCCTGGCATTTACCACCTCTACAATTTGGTCCCACTGCCTTTGTAAATTTTTTCTGCACGGCTTCCTGACTCCCCAATGCAGGCAAAGTTCTATTCCAGAGTCAGGATCCCAGTGTATGAAACTTTTCACGGTCCAGACCACACATGGCTTGTTCCAGACGCACCCAGCTGTATTTTTAAAGGTTTAACCAATTAAAGACCAAGGAATGAGCTTTGTCCACCATTGCAAGCCCTTCTAGCACTCACAGATTAGCAATCCCATCAGCCAAGGTGAAAGTTGTGATCTGAATCTGGGGAACGAGAGGAAGAAGGCCAGGCAAGTTTTTTTTTAAATATTTAAAATGGCTACACCTATCTGGCTGCAAATATAGAGGGTCAGCTCCTCCAGATGATGGCTGGCAATTGTACCTGTGGCCTGCTGACTCTTAAGGGTGCAGGAAGGTCCTCCATTCCCAACCTGAGCCCACCACATTGATCTAAATGTGTTCCAGGCCGCCGTTGGCTGCCCCTTTGCTTACTGGAAATGCCAGTTGGCGTGAGAGCAGATCTTAATAGGCTGCTTAAATAAATTGTATTTAATTAACGTCAATTGGCTACCCACCAATTGCAGGTACAAAACTGTTCCAACCCTGACTCTGCCTCTCTGAAAATGATGCAGGGTCAGGATGTGGTGCTGCACCAGCAATGGCCAACGCACCAAGTTGCAGGTCCACCCTCCTCTGATCTCAGCTCCGACCTTGTTTAAGAATTCAGCCCATGAATCTCCCCTATCCCTCACTCTTTTCTGACTTTGATTTACATGCTCAATATATTAGATCAATAGAAACAGCATATTGACTCATATTATAATATTTTTTTAATGAGAACCTTTGATCTGTAACCATGAAAGCCTTTATTTAGTGATTTAATTCATACAATGACGCTTTGGGGAAAGTAACACTGCTTGATTTGATGATGAATGCATTGAAATAATGATCTATTGATTTTGATCTTGAGAAGGATTTGACCGTAATGCTCTAATATAGAAACATGATTCTGTGCATTCATGATGGTTTCTCAAATCATATTTAGGACGTATTGCGAAGGTATGCCACAGAAGCTGACACTGCTTTCCGGAAAAGATGAGGGAATCCCTGCAGTGTGAATTAAAACAATGTGCTTTCTTTAGAGTTTTTCTTTCTGAAAACCAAGTTGAAGGATAACCCGGTTTTTTAACCAAGCTTTTCTGATAGTTCAATGGGAATAGCTGAGTTGTACAGATCAGCTAGCTCCCAGGTATAATCTATACTAAGCTGCAAACACACAAATTTGATGGACAGAAAAAGACCAGTTGGTTCATCAAGCCTGTCCCACACCTCAAGATGGCTGCAGCATCATGACTAGACACTATTTCCTTCCACCACCCCTCCCCTGTCCGACAGCCATGTCATTTCCTGGGAGAGGCAATGAAAAAAATCTTGGGTCAATAACAACCTATATTTATTCAACTCTTTAACGTTATGAGCCATCCCAAGGTGCTTCGCAGGAGCATTATGAAGCAATTCTGATATGATACTGAGACCCATAAGGAAGCTCAGATGACCAAATTTAGGTCAAATAGGGAGGTGTTAAGGCATGCCTTAAAGGCAAAAAGCAAAGTGGAATAGTGGAAATCCCTAGTGGTGTATAGAAAGTGCAGGGGGTATGCTTAAAAAAATTAGGAGAACAAAAAGGGGGTCAAAATAAAGTAAATGCTAAGGTGTTTTTAAGCATCTTAAGGATAAGAGAGTAACAGAGAAAGAGTAGGGCCCATTCGGGATCAAAGTGGCAATCTGTGTAGAGCTAGAAGACGTAGATGAAGTTTTAAATGAGTTTTTTGCATCTGTGTTCACAATGGAGAAGGACGATGTAGGTATCGAAAGCAGGGAATGGGACTGTGGCATAGTTAGCATTGGGAGTGTTACAGGCTCTTACAATGGTTTTCTTTTTGTATTTAAATCAATTGTTCCCCTCAAGCAGCCAGAGAAAGTCACAGGCACAAGAGAGGTGCCAGAGGATGGAGGACAGCTAATGTGGTGCCATTATTCAAGAAGGGAAGTAAGGAAAAACCAGGCAATTATAGGCCAGTGAGCCTAATATCATTAATAGGGAAATTATTGGAGAAATTCTGAGGGGCAGAATTAATCTTGACTTGGAGAGGCAAGGATTAATCCAAGGATAGTCAGTGATAGCTTTGTCAGGGGGAAATAAGGGCAGTGCAGTTGATGTAGTGTACATGCACTTCAGTAAGGTTTTTGACAAGGTCCTGCATGGGAGACTGATCAAGACGGTAACAATCCATGGGATCCTGAGCAATTCAAAAGGGAAAATTCAATTCAAAAGGGAATTGGAATCCTATCTGAGAAGAAAGAATGTGTAAATTGGATCTAAAATTGGCTTAGTGCCAGGAGGCAGAGGGTGTTGGTCGAAGGTTGTTTTTGTAACTGGATACCTGTGATCTGTGGTGTACCTCAGGGATCGGTGCTGGGTTCCTTGCTTTTTATAGTGTACATTAATGACCTAGACGTGAAAGCAGAAAACCACACAGTCGTTGGTAAAAATAAATTCTGCTCATCTCAGTTTTAAAAGGGAGGACCCCCTATTCTTAAACTGTGCTTCCTCATTCTAGTCTTCCCCACAAGATGAACCATCCTCCCAGAATCCGCCCTATCAAGTCCCCTCTGGGTCTTCGCCGAAAACCTCTAACCTTGACCGTGGCTGGAATTCTCCAGTGCTGCTGCAGTGAATGGAGTTTTGGCTGAGCATCAGATTATCCGTTCTTGCTGGCAGCGGGGCGGCAACGGACAAGATCAGAGAATCCCACCCTTACATTTCATTAAGATCACCTCTCATTCTTCTAAATTCCAAAGGACATAGGCCCAACCTATTGAAAAGATAAGCCCTTCAGCAAAGGAATGAAATGAGTGTACCTACTCTGAACTGCTTCTAATGTAATTATATCCTTTTACAAATAAGGAAAATGAAACTGTACACAGTACTCCAGGTGTAGTCTCACCAAGGACTTGTACAAGTGCAGTAAGATTTTCCTACTTGTATATTCTATTCCCCCTGCAATAAATACCAATATTCCATTTGCTTCCTAATCACTTGCATTCCTGTATACTAACCTTTTGCAATTTAGATATCAATGCACCCAGATCCCTCTGTATTGCAAAGTTCTACAGTCTCTTTCCATTTAAATAATCTATTGTCTGTCTGTCTGTCTTCCATCCATCCTGTTCACATGGTTTTCTGCACTATGAACAATCTTTCTCCATTGACTTCTATCTCTGCTGCCCTCATTGCCTATCCCAGGGAGAGGCCAGTCCACATTCTGGTATTATCCATCCATGTCATCTTGAGTTTCTCTTGTACACATTTTCAAGCTGTTTTGCCTTCCATTATCTCTTTTTTTTCAAACATCTCCATATGTTTAAAATATGTGAGCTTCCTTGCTATCACTGCCTCAAACAAGTTCGTCTTACACCAGCTTTCTCGAGCACCTACTTGTTTGTCTGCTAGACCATTCATGACACAAGTACTATCCGTCTGAGTCCTTTCATTTCAAATGCTCTTATTCCATCTCGTCACTTTTCTTGATGTCAGCTTTCACAGCCACATATTGCCACCGGCCATTCATGGGCATTCATGAGACAAATTTTTGTGTAATTTGAAATATTGTGGCTTCAAAAGGACATCGACACATTGGTGGATTGGGCAGACAAGTGACAGATAAAATTCAATGCAGAGAAATGTGAGGTGATTATTTTCACAGGAAGAATGTGGAGAGACAGTATAAAATAAAGGGAGAAACTCTACAGGAGGAGCAGTAACAAATGGATTTCGGTGTGTATATACATAAGTTGCTGAAGTTGGCAGGGCATGTTGAGAGAGCATTTAAGAAAACATAAGGTATCCTAGATTTTATTAATAGTGGCATTGTGTTCAAGAGTAAGGAGGTCATGTTGAACTTGCGTAAGATACTAGTTAGACTTCATCTGGAATACTGCATCATACTTAATAAAGAATGTGAAGGTATTAGAGAGAGTACAGAGGAGATTCACATGAATGATTCCAGGGATAAAGAACTGTAGCTATGAGGATAGATTGGAGAGTTTGGGTCTGTTTTCCTTGGAGAAAAGGAGACTGAGAGAAGACTTGATAGAGGTATTCAAAACCCTGATGGGTATGGACAGGGTAAATAATGAGAAACTGTTCCCACTCAAGAGAGCATCAAGAACTAGAGGACACAGATTCAAAATAATGAGCAAAAAGGAGTAAAAGTGATGTGAAGAAAAGTATTTTCACCCAAAGGGTGGTTGGAGTCTGGAAAAAACTTCCTGAGAGGATTGGGGAAGCAGGTTCAATCGTGGTATTCAAAAGGGAATTGGAATGAAAAGAAAGAATGTGCAATGTTATGGGGATAAGGCAGGTGTGTGGGATGAGATAGAATTCTCTTTCAGTGAACCAGTGCAGACCCGATGGGCCAAAGGGCCTCATTCTGCACAGTAAAGATTCTGTGATACTCCACTCTCTTTTAAGTGAGTTCACAACCTCATGACTCTTGTTAAGTCTAGCCCCAATTGCTTTAGTAGACTCTGGGCTTCTTTTAAGATGAGTGACCCAAAATAGTGAAAGATATTAACCTGTTAATCAGAATCTTGCAGGCCTTTCCACCCACCCATCACTTTTATCTTGTCGACAGTGATCAGGAGGCTGTTTTTCTGGTTAATGAACAAGACAATCCACCAACTCCTGTAACTCCTCTCTTGAGTTAGTGAAAAGAATCATGCCATCAGGTACCAGCAGTGTCTTTTCCGCTGGCCAGAATGGCGGGATCCCACGCCAGATTCTGCACTTCGAACTTCATTAATTATGCACAGATGACTTTGCCTCTGACCCTACTGGCAGGCCAGCAGCTGATTTCTCTGCCCGCTGTCAGCTGATGGGTTCAAAGATGCCAGCTCCATCTTTAAATACCAATCCAGCACATTCATATTGATCTCTCCAGCACACCTGTCTTCACCAGATTGAGCAGGATGTCAGAAACTCAGAGGAGAAAGGCGAGCAGCCTCAAGAAGAAGTCTGTTCCTCAATTCAACCACCCTCTCCCCCGAGCCCAACACCCGCACCCTATTTGGGCCTCTATCCATCACATCTGAAGTCTTCATCCATCCGCTTCGAGTGAACAATGTGGTGTCCCTTTGATTCAACTGTTTATGAGATTTTAATGCAGATTTGACAGGGTCCAGCTTCTCTCTCCTCGGTCTTCCCTCTGCCTTCCATTACACATCTTCTTCAGCCACCTCCTTGCCCTGTCTCCCTGACATCATGCGCCCTCACCCTTCTACCCCTCCTGGCACTGCCCTTTTTCCACATTGCCCCCACCCCCACCTTGTCTTCATCAGGCCACACCACATCCCCAACCCCACCTGCCTTACCTCACCCTCCACCGCAACACCCCCCCCCCCCCCGCTCCCCTCGGTGTCCCCCCCCCCCCCCCGTTCCCCCCCCCCCCCCCCCCCCCCCCCCCCACTCCCCTCGGTCAAACCTCAGATCTTTGTTGTGGTGGCTGCATGAGACCCTCAGTACTGTGCTGTCCAGCTAGACACTGGTGTGTGACATCAGACAGATGGAGACCCTTGTACTCTCCAACCTCAGACATAGTACTGATCGACACACAGGAGGATCCATGGGTCCAACGGCACAGTGCTGTCCACGAAGAGCAGCTCAGCGTGGAGATGGAGGGCAGGAATTAATCTGTCCCAGCATGGTGAACAATGCATCAGGAGCAGTGCAGCACAATGTTGCACTCATTTTAAAGTCTCTTTTGAACTGAAAGAGACCCTGAAAGTGGCTTTGTGCATGCCGCTCTTTAGCAGTTGGGTTTTAGACCAAAGTAATTTCATGCTGCTGTGATGCAAGATTAGAAGCTCTAACGGAATGCCTGTGGTCAGCTGTTTCAATGAGCATTCATGTGATGCAAATGAATGCAAATTGCATTTACATCATCAACCAGCGAGAAGACCAACCCGCTATTAACCTGTCATCGGGAGAATTACAATGTGATTTTACACCGATGGGTTTCCGACTTTTTGGCTGCCGCTAGAGTCTTCGCTCCCACCCATCACCAATCCTGCCATGGGTAGAACATAACAATATGATAACATAAGAACTAGGAATAGGAGTAGGCCATCTGGCCCCTCGGGCCCGCACCGCCATTTAATAAGATCATGGCTGATCTTTCCGTGGACTCAGCTCCACTTACCCTCCCACTCACCATAACCCTTAATTCCTTTACTGTTCAAAAATCTATCTATCTTCGCCTTAAAAACATTCAACAAGGTAGCCCTAATTGTTTCACTGGGCAGGGAATTCCACAGATTCACAATGATTTGGGTGAAGAAGTTCCTCCTCAACTCAGTCCTAAATCTGCTCCCCCTTATTTTGAGGCTATGCCCCTTAGTTCTAGTTTCACCCACCAGTGGAAACAGCCTCCCTGCTTCGATCTTATCTACTCCCTTCATCATTTTATATGTTGCTATAAGATTCTCCATCATTCTTCTAAATTCCAATGAGTATAGCCCCAGTCTACTCGATCTCTCTTCATAAGCTAACCCTCTCAACTCCGGAATCAACGTAGCGAATCTGCTCTGCACCCCCTCCAGTGCCTGTATATCCTTTCTAAAGTAAGGAGACCAAAACTGTAATTAGTATCCCAGGTGTGGTCTCACCAGCACCTTTTACAGCTGCAACACAACTTCCCTGTTTTTAAACTCCATCCCTCTAGCAATGAAGGACAAAATGCTATTTGCCTTCTTAATTATCTGCTGCACCTGCAAACCAACTCCTTGTGATTCATGCACAAGGACACCAGGTCCCTCTGCACAGCAGCATGCTACAATTTTGTATCATTTAAATAATAGTCCATTTTGCTGTTATTCCAATTGAAATGGATGACCTCACATTTACCAACATTGTACTCCATCTGCCAGACCCTTCCCACTCATTTAAACTATCTATATCCCTTTGCAGACATTCAGTGTCCTCTGCACACTTTGCTTTGCCACTAATCTTATTGTCATCTGCGAACTTTGACACTCTATACTTGGTCCCCAACTCCAAATCATCTATGTAAATTGTAAACAATTGCGGTCCCAACACTGATCCCTGAGGCACACCACTAATCACTGATCGCCAACCAGAAAAACACCCATTTATCCCCACTCCTTGAATTCTGTTAGTTATGATGTGGAGATGCCGGCGTTGGACTGGGGTAAACACAGTAAGAGTTTTAACAACACCAGGTTAAAGTCCAACAGATTTATTTGGTACCAAATAAACCTGTTGGACTTTAACCTGGTGTTGTTAAAACTCTTATTCTGTTAGTTAACCAATCCTCTACCCATGCTAATACATTACCCGTACACCTTGCACCTTTATTTTATGCAGCAGCCTTTTGTACATCACCTTGTTGAATGCCTTCTAGAATTCCAGATACACCACATCCACTGGTTCCCCATTGTCCACCACACTCGTAATGTCCTCAAAGAATTCCAGTAAATTCGTCAAACATGACCTGCCTTTCATGAACTCATACTGCATCTTCCCAATGGGACCATTTCTATCCAGATGTCTCACCATTTCTTCTTTAATGATAGATTCAAGATGGGAGAATTCCACCCTTTATATCTTGCTCAACATTTACTTTTCACATTTTTATGTCATCAGCAAATTTAGCAACCATGCCTTTGGTCCCTTTATCTAAGTCATTTATGTAGATTGTGAATACTTGAGGCTCTAGCACTCAAACCTGTGGCACACAACTTGTTATAGCTTTAAAGTGATCTATTTATCCCTACTCTCTGCTTCCTGTTAGCTACCCAATCCTCTATCCATGATAATATGTTACTCCCTACACCATGAGCTCTTATTTTGTGGAGTAACTTTTGTTGTGGTATGCTATCAAATGCTTTTCGGAAATCCAAGTACAGCACATCTACAGGTTCCCCTTATCCACATTATTTATTATGTCCTCAAAGAACTCAAATAGATTAGTCAAACATGATTTCTCTTTCACAAAACCATGATGACTCTGCCTGATTGCATTAAGATTTTTAAAGTGCACTGCTATAACCTCCTTAACAATAAATTTGAGCATTTTCCTTTTAACAGATGTTAGGCCAACAGGTCTACAGTTTCCTGCTTTCTAACCTTTTTTTTTCTTGAATAGAAGAGTTACATTCACTATTTCCAATCTGATGGGACCTTTCCAAAATCTAGGGAATTTTGGAAAATGACAATCAATGTCAATTAATCAATTCTACTATCACTGCAGTCCCTTCTTTTAAGACCTTAGGATGAAATCCATTAGATCCTGGGGAATTGTCAGACTTTAGATCTAATAGTTTTCTCAGTACTTTTCCCTGGTGACTGCAAATATGTTAACTTTCTCCCTCCCTTTCACCTCTTGATTTATGAGTATCTCTGGGATGTTATTTGTATATTTTACAGTGAAGACAATGCCTGTTTAAAGTTTTCACCATTCCCTTATTAGTAATTCCCCAGGATCACTTGCTAGAGGACACATGCTCTCTCTTTTTTTTTCCCTTTTAAGTACTTGTAGAAACTCTTGCTATCTGGTTTTATAATTCTAGCTATATTCTATTTTCTCCATCCTGATTAACTTTTTAAATTCTGCCCCACCAAAAACAAGGAAGTTATGTTAATTTTTTATAAAATACTTGCTCAGCCTCAACTGGAGTATTGCATCCAGTTCTGGACACATACGGATGTGAAGGCATTGGAGGGTGCACAGGAAATATTCATGAGAATGGTTCCAAGGATGAGAAATTTCAATTACATAAATAATAAAGATGTTGGGATCATTGGAGAAGAGATGGGTGAGAGGAGATTTGATAATGATATTCAAAATCATGAAGGGTCTGGACAGAGTAGAGAGGGAAAAATTGTTGCCCTTGGTGGAAGGATCGAGAATCAGAGGGCACAGATTTAAATGCAATTGGCAAATAAAGTAATAGCGACATCAGGACTAACCTTTTCACACACAGAATGGTTAGGATTTGGAATGTACCGACTGAGAGTGTGGTGGACATAGAATCAGTTGAGGCATTCAAGAGGAAATTGATTATTTGAAAAGGAAGAATGTGCAGGGCCAAGGAGGGAAGGCTGAGGAGTGGCACGAGATTAATTGTTCCTTCAGAGGACCAACACGGTCACGATAGGCTGATTGGCCTCCTTCTGTGCTGTAATCATTCTATGATTCTATGTCCACTTGTGCTTTTTCTCAAAGATTTCTGCCCATCTTCCACTGAAATTATGGTGGGAGATCAGGAAATCCCCATGGAAGTTCTTCCCCATTGTCAGGTAAAGCTGATGGTTAAGGTGTCATGAACTCCCTACTCTCTCCCCCCCCCCCCCCTTAAGGAACACCCCGACCCCCTCGCAATGCTAAGGGGCAGTGCCAGCGGGCAGCGCCCGGGCATGATCCTCTTTCCCTCCCCTGGGGGGCTGTACTCACCGATGCACCTCTGACGGATTCTTTTCATCAGCTGCACATTGTGGGGAACGTGTCATGATTGATGTCAGCACACCTCACACCAATGTGAAAGGACAATTGAACATGGCGGAGTGGGGGGGGGGGGGGGGGGGGGGGATGATCAGATATAAAGGCCTGACAATGATTCAAATAGACTTAAGTGAGGCTCCTGACTTTTAAAGTCAGGTTTCCTGTTACATCATTGGCGTGGGGTGGGCACAATCGAACAGGGAATTCCCACCAGTGAACAAGCTGTTTGGAACCCCTATGGGATTTTCTGAAAATAGGGATGGAAATTCCCGGCCAATAACTGCACCAACAGGAGTATCTAGCATTACTGTACCCAGGAGGATATGCAAGGTAACACCTTTCATTCATAACAAAAGTCTTGAACTGCGGTAAATTTTCCATTTTTGTTCCTTCAACGTTTTTACGCTACATTGACACGGTAACCATTCCCTCCACCGTTCCCCCGCACCCCAGGAATGTGGCAGAAAATTAGAATTTCACTCAAGTTATGGAGCACATAGTTCTGGGGCAATTGTATTTTTGCATTATTTTTCTACCTTTCTAATTATTTTCCTTCCACAAACAATGCTTCTAACGCCTGGGGATTTGTTAATTCAACTCCAAGCCTGAGGAAATTTGATTTGAGGTATGGAAGTTCAACTTGTCCAGATATAACATTGATGCTCATGTGATCAATTCTTTATCATTCTTTCAGGAATCATGGCTGGTTCAAATAGATCAGGAGACCTGAGGGATGCCCAGAAGTCTATTCCAATTGGTACAATCATGGCAATTGCAACAACGTCTGCTGTCTGTATCCTTTTTCCTCATAATACAGAGCTTAGCCAACCTGTTCCTAATAAGATAATTAAGTGATAACTTGCATTGCTGCAGTGTACAAAGCATTAAGTGGCTCCCACAAGGTTATTAGACACCAAAACTGACAAGCGAGCATTTTAATAAGTATGTATAGAGGCTGCTTAATGTTGAGAATATTAAATAAATTAGAGTTATGACTGAGACTTTAAAACCGCTCAAAAATGAGACATTATAAATTATTGTTTCACTTATCCTGTATGAAATTTGGTACAGATATTTCTACTGATAGGTTCTTGTAAGTACAGTGGTCGTGTTTTGAATGTCTGCATTGTGTGCCCATGACCTGCCATTCACCAAGCCACCAAACATCTAAAATGAAACTGCAATTGCAAACCACCTCTCTCCCAGATCTACTGGGCTGAATTATAGCTTGCAGGCACATGTGTGTTTGGAATTGGGTTTGTTTAAAACGTGGACTTAACTGCATGTCAGAAAGCCAGTCCCAACCCTCTGCCCTGGAACAGGCTCAAGGGACTATTTTTTTGTGTCATTAATGAGGCATGGGTGTCGCATTTATTGCCTATTCCTACATGCCCCTGGGGAGGAGTTGATAGTCAACCACATTGCTGTGGTTCTGGAAACACATGCAGGCCAGACCAGGTAAGGATGGCAGATTTCCTCCCCTGAAAGACTTAGTGAACCAATTGGGTTTTTCTGACAATTGACAATAGTTTCATGGTCATCAGTAGATTCCTAATTGCAGATTTTTAAAAATTGACTTTAAATTCCACCATCTGCTGCGGTGGGATTCGAACACAGGTCATTAGCTGAATTTCTGGATTAATAGTCTAGCAATAATACCACTAGGCCATCGCCTCCCCTGGGCTATTCCTGTTCTTCTGTTCCACATTTAACTGCAGCATGCTCAGCTGGATGTGAGCAAACTCTTTGAGAAAGAGATGGGTTTCAAGATGTTAATCATTCAATTAATGTGATAATGATATGGGTTTGAAATTTAACAGTGGTTCAATCGGTTTCACAAGCTTTCTGTAACCTGCCAGAGAAAGCAAGGTGAGAATACACCACCAACTAAAGACATGATGGGAAAATATGGCAACAAATAGTGAAACCTCACAGCTGCCTTCTTGCCTGCTTGTGGGAAAGGTTTTGTTCACAGTACTTGTGCTGGGCGCCCTTCCTATCCTTCTTTGGAGATGATGTTGACAACTCTCTATTCTGTTGACAGCTCTGATCTATCAGATCAGCTTAGGTGCTGCTTACGTTATTTTATTTTGGACCTCAGCTGAGCATCAAGATGACCAGCTACAGCAACTGCATGAGCTGGAACAGGAGCAGCAATCACCTGCTCCTTACACACCTACAGCTCCACTACAGGCAAGAGATGAGCAGATCTGTGCAGCTCACAAGAGGCCAGTCCCACAAGATGGGATATGCAGGCGATGATAAGCTTCCTCAGCATTTCTGGAAACTTGGGATCCCTCATCAGCTGGTGCAGGCATTTTCAGGTGCTAAGTGCACCTGTGGCCCAGGAGTATTCGCCAACCACAAGAGCTTTCACTTCATCAATGTACAGCAGGTGTCCAACCATAAAAAATTATGTTTAAGCAGACGTGCATAAGATTCACGGACAGGTGCTCTGATCTTTTTGTTCCTTGGCAGCTCATCCTCCCTGATCTCTTCACACATTTAAGTAGATTTATTGACTTGCTGCTTGGAGACAAGAGATATCCACTTCGAATCATAGCATCTACAGTGCATAAGGAGGCCATTTGGCCCATCGAGCCTGCACCGACAACAATCCCACCCAAGTCCCATCCCCATGACCCCACATATTTACCCTCCTAATCCCCCTGACACTAAGGGGCAATTTAGCATGGCCAATCAACCTAAACCACGCATCTTTGGACTGTGGGAGGAAACCAGAGCACCAGAGGAAACCCATGCAGACACAGGGAGAATGTGCAAACTCCATATAGTCAGTCACCTGGAGGCCGGAATTGAACCCAGGTCCCTGGCACTGTGAGGCAGCAGTGCCACCGTGCCACCCCTAAAACATAGTTGTTGATAATCATGAGAAGCCCAACCAATGCAGCCCAGGAGCGATACAATGAAAGCAATAGAAAAATGTCATTGAGTAAGCCAACAGCTTACTAAAGATGCACTCCAGCTGCCTGGACACCTCTGAGAGCATCCTTCAATATACACCAGCCAGGGTCTCCAGAATGGTTGTAGGTGATGGTACAGAATTTTTAGCAGAAACAGTGCAGATGGGGCCAGTTGTTAAACCTGGGCAGAGCTCCTTTTCTCTAAAGCTGCCAGTTAGATAGTAAACAGCAGACTTAACTATTTAACCCAGCAAGGCAATATCACGTGTTCAACAAGAGTGTTTGGTCCTGTGACTTTACCTCTACACAATGAGTTGAACAAAGGATGTTTTGAAATTGGCTTTGTGTTCCAGGCTGGTAATGTCTTAAACATTATGGGTTAAAAGGAACTTTTGAGAAGCCATTGTCTTAGATGTTCTGTCTCCACTGGCTAACCTGAGTTATTAATAATAATGGCCTTTGATGTAGCTCCCTTTGAAGTTGAACTGTGTAGTCCCCAGATGAGTGTTAGTCGCTCCTCCAAGATAACGAGGTGTGAGATTTTCAAAATTGCAAAGTGGCTTCTTTTGTTCTGGGGTCACAGACAAGCACAGTTTCAGCCATTTAAGAATCTTTGTTCAGTTTTTAAAATTTTACAAATAGCCTTCAGGATATCTAGATATATTTTATAAAAATGTACAGTATGAGGTTTTAGTCCCTCACACAATTCTTATAGTCTAGCTATGCTAGCTAGATTGACAACAATTTAGGATAATTAATGGAGCTCATCATGTGGCTCATTTACGCTTGCAAAAGTGACATACATTCATACACGGGGATCAGTCTTCACAAACAAAAGGACTAGGGTCAAGCCTTGCAACTTCTTTGAATTACCTAGGAAATTGGGGAGCCAATAGTTCCCCATTGCTCTCTCAATGGTAATGCCTTAGTTCATCACAGTTAACTTGCAAACTAATTAACATCCATTTCTCCTGTGATATGAACTGTTGTGGTGGTTTGAAATTTGGCATTTTTGTGTCTCTCCTGGTGAATGTGATATTGAAAGCTTTCAGTATCATGTCTCTTTTTTCAACAATATAGAAAAAGAGATTTTTTTTAAAGTTTGGCTAAGGCCTCATTTAACAAATTGCTGCTGTAAATCTTAAAAGATAGTCTTTTAAATGTACTTCTGTAGCATACTTTGCAACCTTGTATTTTAATTTAATATAGGCAAATGGATGATTAAGCATGCAAGTCATATGCAAAATGTTTGGAATTAGTATGCATCAGCTAAATAATATCATTGGGGCCCAATTTTAATATTTTTAACTGCAAACCACCAAGGATCTCTGGCACCGGAAAATGGGGATCAGATGCAAGCAACATCTGTACATTGCTTCCAATGACACCCATTAAATCAGACATTACTGTTCACAAAATAAAAGAAGCCTAATGTATTTACACCATATTTATCACTGGTACTGTAAGCAAGAGACTAAAAGATATTTTGTTTATTTTTGTCACTTTTGATTCCTGTGAAGTTCTATAGATTTGTACCCGCGTCCTGCTTTTATTTCTGCACATAGCATTTCAATTTTGATGCCTGATGGAAGAGTCCATTTTGTCTCGACCTGAAACTGTTTTGATCCTTTATACCTCATCACAGATGTATCTACTATCATTCTGTTCGGGGCATGCATTGAAGGTGTGGTACTCAGAGACAAGTAAGTACATCTTGTTCATTACAGATATAATACGCAGCAAAGGAACTTAACGTATGTAGTCACATGATAAGATGTACCTTCAGTTCTTTCCTCTTCGTTAGCCCTTTTCCCATTTAATTCCTTCTAAATCCCACAGAACAGAGTAGTTAAAGAGCAGGTGAAGACTCCATGACACTTGACAAAGCATTCCTCCATATGTAAGTTAGCAATTGTGGGTGGGGCAACTGTAGCTACAATTAACCTGAATATCTCTGGGAAAGGAAGGGGGAAAATAAGATGGCCCTATATGTTGGTTTGAAAAGTCCATTAGAACCATGTAGCACAAAAGGAAGTAATACAGTCCCTTGTCCCTGTGCTGACTCTTTGAAAGAGTTATCCAATTGGCCCACTCCCATGCCCTTTTCATATCTCTCTGCAAATGTTTCTTTTTCTGGTATTTATCCAAATCACTTTGAAAGTTACTATTAAATCTGCTTTCACCAGACATTCACCTCGTGGATTTCAGCACGTGTGAGTTTCAGCTCAGATCAGGATTGAGCTCAACAGTATTCTCCCCTTCAGCCTGCATGCACCCCACAACAACCCCCCCCCCCCCGACTCTCATCCCACCCCCCCACCCCTCCCCCCCCCACCCTCCAACTCCGCGACCCATAGCCCAATAGAACTATCTACCTACAGTCACCTTCTGGGCCTTAATTGTGCAAATATTGAGGAGTTTTTCAGGCCTGCAGATCTAAATATCAACACCTTCTGAAGAGAAAGTGAAAACCTGGGAGTGGATATGTGAGGTGAAATGTGTGCAGAGAATGCAGTTGATTTTTTAAAGTACATTATTGGCATCTCTGGCATATCTTATCCAACCTTAGTTTTCTCCAGATATAACCAACTGACTTGCTAGGTCATTTTAGAAGACAACTAAGAACCAACTACATTGTAGTGGGACTGGAGTCACACATACTCCAGAACATGTATGGATGACAGGTTCTTTTTCCCTAAAGGATGTTCAACTTTTTTATATGTCAATCCAGCAGATTTCATAGTCAAGTTGCTAGATTTCACAAGCTGACATGAATTGGAGCAAATCACTGGTATTCTGTATAGTATCATAATGAGTCGGCTGCCATAGCCATGTCTGTAACATCAGCTATTCTATTTTGCAATGAAGAGCTGAGAACTACTTAGTGTAATAGTGGAAGCATTGATTGTTTTTTTTTAAACCTAGTATCGCTCAAACCAAGTGATCTTTTTTAAAATTTTTGGTAGATGTTTCAGGACCATTCTAACAATGAAATGTCTGACCGTATTTAAGCATATTTTCCACCAGTTCCTGTGCAAAAAAATAACAAATTTTCTTGTACATAAAATGTAAAGCAAACTGGCTCCACCCAAGCTCTGAATTTATGCATCTCGATTACAAAAGCAAAAAAGATTAGCTGGTTGAATATTTACAGTTGCTCCCATCTGTTTTGATGCCATCTTGGTATAGAATTCCTTTTCATCTTCTCAGCATAATGCTACCAGCATTTAAATTTCCGTACAGTCACTTGGTAAATTTAAAGCCATTGAAAGTTCATCTGTATTCCCAATCTGTGACAGATCTCATTAATGCCCTTTGCAGCACTTATGGAAACTGTCCAATTTCATCTCCAGTCCTTTCAGCAACTTCTAGGTTATTTTGAAGGGTGAAGGTTAAAACCGGTCCTTTTACCTCTGTATTTGCTGACTACAGACTCTGTGCTGCAGCCGGGACTCACTCACTGTAGTACGGATCTAGGTCTATTTCCATGCTTGCCAACTGCATTGCCATTTCAGGACAGATGGAGTAAAGCAAAGTAATTAAGTCCATTTTAGCTCATCGATGTAAAAAGTTTCCTCAGCACCGCTTCAATTTATTTTTGCTCCAGTATATTACCCTGTATTGCAAAGAAAACACAACACTGAAGTTGGCCATTCAACCCAACTAGTCTGTGCAATATTTTATAATGTGGAGATGCCGGCGTTGGACTGGGGTAAACACAGTAAGAAGTCTCACAACACCAGGTTAAAGTTAAAGCTAGTGGCTTTTGCCATCAAATAAACCTGTTGGACTTTAACCTGGTGTTGTGAGACTTCTTACAATATTTTATACGCAAGACTTAATCCCGTGTATTGCTCCATTTCCATATTCCTTTATTCCATTTTCTTTCAATCACTTAACTAACCTATTCTCATCTCTGATAGTATATTCTACAGCCTCATGACCCTCTGTTTAAAAAAGGTTCTCATTAACACAGATGAACTGGCTATAGTCCCCATCCATCATTCATTCACATGTATTTCCGGCAGCAAGTACTTGACAACAACTGGATCCCTGATTAATTAATCCTTGCACATGAGAATAAAGTCCACAGGGGCGATCTGACTATTGCACCCCACCAGCTGATGGGCAGAGCGAGCCGGTAAGATCATGCGAGAGCCGAGAAATCAGGTTTGTGCCCGATTTCTCGCCTCTCATGATCTTACTGGCACCGGGTATCCGACAAGGTTAGCCTTGCGCCCATTTCCGGTGCGAGGCTGAATAAATTATTTAAAGTTAATGAGCCCTGGATGCTATCACTCGGGCTCAGTTGCCTCTGTAGCCTCGCCGGGTGAGGTTCTGTCTGGCGAGAATCACAGCTGGTCCCCAGCAACGGAGACAAGTCATGATGGGCTCGCCAATAGAACCAGAGGCCATTGAGGCCCTCCAGGGAGATTGGGGGAAAGGGAATGCCGCTTGGGCATGCAAGCCTGGCACCCTGGCAGTGCCAGCCTGGCACCCTGTCACTGCCCACTAAGCACTGGGCCTACTGGGGTGGGGGGGGGGGCGGTGCCTACTGGGGGGGCCAATTGGTGATGGTAGGGCTTGTGGCTGCTGTATACTTTGCAGTTGCGATTGGTATGGGGAAGAAGGGGGACTGGCCCTGATGGGGTGGGTGGTCATGTGGCTGATTGCGAGCGAGTGGGTTGGGCGCCTGATCGTGGATGGGGTCAGGCAGGTAATCGCTGGGGGGGGGGGGAGGATTGGGCATGTGACCGTTGGGGGGGCGGAGGGAGGAATCATTCTGGGCAGGTGGACGGGTGATCATGATAGGCCACGGCTCCACGGTGGCTGGGGGAGTGGCTATGTTTGTGAGGCTGGGTACTTTGCGAAAGCTTTGTGAGAGCAGTCGAGGCTGATTAACAGGTTTCTACTGCTAGAGACCTACATATGTGCAATAGCGCCCTCTGCTGCTCTCAGCCAGTATTCAGGTGACGTAAGCCCTCCCCCCATCCATCTTTCAGTGAGGAACCATTTCTGTTGATTTTTCATGCACTGAGTGCATAAGACAGCAGCTTTGAACTCGTCCAAAAAACAGATCTGAGACTCTCCGGTTTTCCTGCCCGTCCTGGACTTAGAATTGTTTTGGTAGCATCGACCCTCCATGTCAGTCCTAACTGGTTAGGTAGATGCCTTTGTGTCCTATTTGCAGAAGTCTCTGTATTTATCCTTTCTATACTTCTTCCTCGCTCATAAATCTATGATCTCAACTCTCATTCAACTCCACTCGGGCCTGCAAAGGTTGTTTTTCTTCAGGCTTACCTCAACTGACAATGGAGAATGACCTTGTGGCATTTCTCTATGCTGCCTCCAGAGCTTGAAAGTCTTTTTCATGTTTTGGTGATGAGAACTAGATGCAGTATTCTTGGTGTGATCCAACCAGTGCCCAACACCATTACAGCTAAACGATCTTGTCATGCACTTTTCATGCTTCATGTTGAACACAGAATCAAACCACTGCATTGGAATTACAGTGAGTACATCAGGCAACCTGAAGCAGACAGGCAGTCACTGAAAGCTGAACAACTCACAACAATAAATAGAGATAGTACTTATAAAGTCATTTCAACCTGTCCACATTTTTTATCACTTTAAAACAATAGTTGGGAAGTAGAAGAAAAGGATGCTGTGGTAGGTACTCTCTGTGCAACGTACTTTCTTGAATGCCTTGGTTTCAATGCTCATAAATAAAAGAAACCCCTCATTTTAAAATTCAAACAATGGTGCAACCTTCTAATCTTATATGGAGTTTGTATGAAAGTTCACAAATACAGTTCATCTCCACTTAATGGCTAGGATTCTCATCTTACCTGCACTGAATTTTTGCTCGGACCACAATAAGTAGCAGTGAGAACATGGGTCACGGACTGACCCAACCATTCATAACCCCTTAGGCTCCCTGCCAGAAGGAATTCAATGTATTTGCTCAAATACAGGTGGGCGAATTGAAATGATCTTCAAATAACGGAAATAGGCCATTAGGTGTACTTTTTATCATGTCACAGGGGGCTGGGAATCCTGCCCAATATCTCAGTTACCCTCTGAAATAAAAAGCTGGTATTGGTAAAAAGTGAACACAGCTGCCAGATTGTCACCAAACCCCCAATTGGTTCATGTATGACCTTAAGGAAACATGCCACAGTTACCCAGCCTGATTTATATGTGACCAGTTGCATGCCAACAGAGTTTACTATTAATTGCCTTCTGATTTGCCTAGCAAGACAATCATTTGTATTAAACTAGTGCAAAAATTAATGAGAAGAATTAGACTGAACAGATCACTCAGCCGCAACCCAGGTATCAGATTCAGACATGGCAATGGCACACCACTCACGTTAACCTTGCAAGGGCTGCCACACTTACACCTGCAGACTGGTGCCAAAGTTGATCTGTCCCACAGGTTAGTCAAATGACAGCCTGACATTGTCAGACTTGAAAAACCGTAGCCACTTAATTAACTAAATAATGTGTGCTGCTAAGGTGTTAGCTAATAAAATAAATGAAAACAGAAAACTGCTGGTAATGTCAGGTCTGCCAACATCTGTAAAGAGAAAGGCAGGTAAGTGAATCAGTTTGGACTGTTTATTGGAATATTTAAATAAGAATAAAATTATGCCTTCTGCATTCAACCAGAATCACAAATTGGCCCATCTTATTGAGAGATTTTTGACGATTATTATGTCTTACTGGGTGAAGAATATTACTGTCAATACTGCAAAAAGATTAAAGCCATGTTAAGTTGATTGGTAAACTGGAATGTTTGTGTTTTTAGATTCGGTGAGGCAGTGAATGGGAATATTGTGATTGGAACGTTGTCCTGGCCATCTCCATGGGTCATTGTGATTGGTTCATTCTTCTCCACATGTGGCGCTGGTCTTCAGAGTCTGACAGGTGCCCCTCGTCTTCTGCAGGCCATCGCTCGCGATGGGATTGTACCTTTCCTACGGGTATGTTTGTGCTGCTTTAGTTGTTTTCATCAGAGAAAAAGGACAACAGTGTCAGAGAATGCAAAGCAGCGATGGATTAAATGTGTGATTCAGGTCAAAGCTTGCAAACCAGGTTATCTCCCCATTATGAGATAAATTGGAAAAACAGTGAAAAACATTCAGCATCCAGTATTAACTATGTTGACAATTGACAGTACCATAGAATCCCTACACTGCAGAAGGAGGCCATTTGACCCATCGAGTCTGCACCGACCACAATCCCACCCAGGTCCTATTCCCATAACCCCACATATTCCCCTGTTAATCCCCTGACACCAGGGTCAGTTTAGCATGGCCAATCAACCTAACCTGCACATCTTTGGACTGTGGGAGGAAACCAGAGCTCCCGAAGGAAACCCATGTAGACACAAGGAGAACGTGCAAACTCCACACAGGTAGTGACCCGAGGCCAGAATTGAACCTGGGTCCCTGGCGCTGTGAGGCAGCAGTGCTAACCACTGTGCCACCGTGACGCCCTTCACTAGTAAAGCTTAAAAAGCTCTGTTTGTGATTCAATATCTTATCAAGGAAGTGGGATCAACCCAACACTTATAATCCCTCCACACCAGTCCCTGAATGTGAGAACAGTGATACATGGTCTGATAGAGAAAAAACAGGGTTTACTTCCCTTTTTGCTTTTAACTCTCTCCATGCAATAGTACACTTGGGCTTGTGAATTCATCTGATTATAAAATATATGCTTACAATTTAGCTATTCATAACATACAGAGACAGGTTTCTCTCCATAGAGAGAATCACAGGCTGAAAAAACATCATCTAGCAGCAAATCACTTAGTGCAGCAGTGTTATCTTCCATGCCTTAAGGCAAATGGGAAAGGTGCAGAGTAAAATGAGGAGTTACTAAATAAAGACAATTTGGTATGTATATTGCAACATGTGCATCCCAGAGGGAGAGAAATCCAGTCACGTACCACATGACAGAGGACCCCAAATGGTGTCTCCCTGAACAAATAATAACATCAGTGAGCATATGCAATGGGATCGCTGTGGTCTTAGAAAACAGTAATTGGATGTGACAAGGGTACCAGCTATAGCCTTTACGCATGCTTTCTTACACTGATGTGGTGCTGAATTGCCATTGTGGTCTCACTCTCTTTTTGGCTACACTTCATCAAAATTTCATATCTCTGAATTGAAGAGACAGACTCTCTTGAACTGTTGCTAAACTTCTGCTCTCTAAGCCTTGAGCATTCTGTGGCATATTTTATACATACTGTTGTGTAATGCAGTGGATTTCTGTGATGTAATCTGACACTTGCCTGCACAGAAAAAGCCATCTGTTACCATTGAGACCAGAATTCTCAAATTCCCATATTCTAAAGAACCAAATGATTTCTTCCTCGGATTAGCAAAACAGCAGAATACACTCTTTTGTACTATTGCAATTGTGGAGAATGTGATTTGATATCGGGGATGCAAAAAAGTTTGGAGAAGGTGGCCTCACCAGTGCTCGAGACCATGGGTGTAGATTAATCTTCTCCTCATGGTCCACAAAGGGCAGCATAGTGACACAATGGAGCACTGCTGCATCACAGTGCCAGGGACCCAGGTTCTGGCCTTAGGTGTCTGCCTGTGTGGAGTTTGCGCATTCTCCCCATTTCTGCATGGATTTCCTCCGGGTGCTCCAATTTCGTCCCAAAGTCCAAAGATGTGCAGGTTAGGTGGATTGGCCTTGGTAAATTGCCCCTTAGTGTCCAAAGATATGTCGGTTGAGTGGTTTAGCCTTGGTATATGCCCAGGGATAGGCCAAGAGGGTGAGCCTCGGTAAGATGCTCTTTCGGAGAGTCGGTGCAGACTCAATGGGCCACATGGCCTCCTTCTGCACTGTAGGGATTCTATAGTTCTATTCTATGGGTAAAAAAAATTTCTAAAGACGTGCCTTTCTAGTCATCTTCTGCTTTTGCTGCAGTTTTGGGCCTGATAGAAAAGGCACCGTATCTTCCTGCCCACACTGCTGAGTTAAAATTACACCCAGTTCCTGATAACATCATCAGGACCCAACATGCATGTGTAAAAATGAATCTTAACAGCACTAGGTGATTGTCCTTGCCACCTGCTTAATTGATCAAGTTAAAAATCAGCTCCCACAGTTCGACTGTGGGTAAGTAACTGTGACAATTCTAACTGCTCACAGACCTGGCTTCTGCCAGGTAGGTAGACCTGAATCCTCCCCCGTTGTGTCAGACAAGTGAAATTTAATCCATAATAGGATTAATTTTTACTTTATATAATTATGTAAAGTGGGTGGTAATGAATTGACAACTTGTTTCATTTCTGTTGAAAATGGGAGAATTGTCAAACAGACAGCCAATTCGATATCACTCATTTTATACAATCTGGCCCCTGTAATTATTGGATATTTTAAATTTTACTACTGTCTTAATCTCGCTATCCTCTAATCTTGGGGGCAAAAGTGCTGAATTAGCAAGAAAACTGGTCTAAGTCACGACTGTTTTTCAGTTCAACTTCAGACCTGAATCTCCCCACTCTGGCCAATGCAGGGGTCACAATCGCGAATATCATTAAAAGTTCAGGGGGGCGGGGCCTATTCACGCCGGAGTCTGACAGTTCTGGAACTCTCAGTGGCCCCGATCTGTCAGGTCGCAGTTTGCTGGCCAGTTCGATCGTTGGCCAGCCCGGGAACCTCACACTGCTGCCCCTCCAGCCCCACCAATCCCAGTGCAGAGTGGCAGCGGGAAATACTCCTGGCGGGTGGGAGATGCTATCAGGCCAAGAGAACTCCGTGCCGGGCCCAATAATCACATTTAAAATTAAAAATATTTAACTCACATCCCTCCCTTCCCACCACTTTCCAGCTGTGGGAGATGCGCATGCGCGAATCCCGCAAAATGGCCGACATGCGATTCTCCCATCCCAAAAACGTGCACATCTGGATGAGGGAATCGCATCCCTTATTTCTGCTCTCCAGTTCTCCTCTTCGCCAAATTAATTTAAACCTTCCCCAACAATTCTAGTTAACGTCTCAGCAGGAGTATTGGCCTTGGTTTTATTCAAGTGCAACCCTGGGTGCACCCTGTCCAGGCACCCAGAACCAATCCCAATCCCAAGCCTCTGAAACCCTCTTTATGTACCACATCTACAGCAGTTCTCCAGACACACATGTACCTGAGCTATCTCCCAGTTTTGATACTCACTAGCACTGGGTGTAACCTTGAGATTACTACTTTTGAAATCCTGGCTTTTAATCTTGTTCTTAGCTTCTCACACTCTGTGTACAAGACCTGGACACTTTTTCTACCTATGTAATTGGTTCCAGCGTGGACCATGAGTCCACGCTGGAACCTATGCAGAATGCCCTAATCTAAATTCATGAATCTCATGTGCATTTAACAGAAAAAAAAAATTTGTTCATGGGATGTGGGTGTCGCAGGCTGGGCCAGCATTTATTGCCCATCCCTAATTGTCCTCCATTTCAGAGGGCAGTTAAGAATCAAGACCAGGTAACGCTTTCCTTCCCTAAGGACATTAGTGAACCAGATGGGTTTTTACAACAATAGACAATGGTTTCATGGTCATCACTGGACTTTTAATTCCAGATTTTTATTTATTGAATTCAAATTTAACCATCTGCCATGGTAGGATTTGAACCCAGGTCCCCAGAGCATTACCGTGGGTCTGTGGATTAAGAGTCCAGTGACAATACCATTATGCCACCATTTCCCCGACAATCCTTACCTATATTTGAATGTTAGGCTATCTTTAAAGTAGTCTCCAGTTGTGAATGTGCATAATTTCTTTCTCTGATGCTGCTATTGTCTTACTGTTCCATTTTTACCAGGTGTTTGGTCATGGAAAAGCAAATGGTGAACCGACCTGGGCCCTGTTACTGACAGCGTGTATCTGCGAAACCGGGATCCTCATTGCCTCGTTGGATGAGGTGGCACCCATTCTGTCTATGTATGTACATCTTATGGAATATTACTGATGTGCAAATAGAGGGTAGATTTCACCAACCTGTTCTGTTAGAATGAAACTCCACACAAGTTGGGAACTTGGGTGAATTGGTCAGTGGGCCCCACCGGATTCTTGTTTCCATTATTCCAGGAACAATTCCAATCATGTTCCATGCTGAAATGATAAATTTGTAAAACTAACCTTACACACTTCACTGGTTGTTACACAGATGTGTCCCAATGTGACAGAGCTGGAACATTCCACTGTACAATGATTCAGACTGAGTTATATGCCATTCCCTTCAGAACTTTCTCTTCTGTGGGAAAGCATCTCACAAATTTCCATGCTTGCTATTGACAGTTTACAGGCCAAAGAACTGTGAATTTGAGCTTGTCCCAGCCCAAGGTGGCACAATGCATTGGTGAGTGGCTTGGAGGAGGAATGCCAGATGCTGCTGTTCCCAGATATCCGCTGCTCTTATTCTTCTAGATGGTAGTGGTCATGGGTTTGGAAGGTGTTGCCTAAGGAATATTGATGAACTCCTGCAGTGCGTCTTGTAGAGACAGTATATACATAGTTCTTGGATCTATCCTTCGGCTTGCAGCCTTCAGAGCATCACTTTAGTCAGTCTGCACTGGACAATCTCCCCCACCATGTTTGTGACAGTGGTGAGTGTATGAATGCTTTCATTCTGAGAGAAGCCATGATGTGGAGATACCGGTGTTGGACTTGGGTTGGCACAGTAAGAAGTCTCACAACATCAGGTTAAAGTCCAACAGGTTTATTTGGTAGCACGAGCTTTCGGAGCTCAGCTCCTTCATCAGGTGATCACTGCAGGGCATAGGATAAACCTGTTGGACTGTTGAATAAACCTGTTGGACTTCAACCTGGCGTTGTGAGACTTCTCACTGGTCCTGAGAGAGGACAGCAGATTCATAGTCCACTGTGTCACAGACAATCCTAGTAACCTGATGGAGTACTAATTGCTGGAGTGTCATGAGAGCCTGCATGTCCCTTCAAACATTGACATCCACAGCCAAGGCAGCCGTCTAAGCCAGCATGGAAATCAGCATGTATCTCATGACTCCTGTCTGAGCTTCCACTGTGGCACTGAAATGTTGGATGGCTTCTTCCAGTACTGCAGTGGGATCTGAAATTTTGATACAAGATGCTGCATTACAGCTGTGTCCGGAAGTGGTGTCACAAAGTAAGCCACCACTTCCATGGTAAAAACAATGGACTACAATCTCTGCATGATGCCATCCGCCACATTGGAACCAGACTCCTAAGTGCAAGAGCCTCTCTGGCAAACCTGACAGAGCATCAAGCATCTTAGTGTGTGCACAGATCAGCATTCTCTTATGGGCTTCCCCATTGAAGTACCCATCTGAGTCTCCTCTAGCTGAACTCATGTGCAGTTTGTCCCTCTACCGAGCTGAAACATTGGGATTTTTCATACTCCACCATTGCATGTTTTGCAGCAGTAGAGGTGACCATCCATTGGCCAGCGGCAGGATTTTCTGCTTCCGTCGCTGTCACCGGGGTTTCCTGTTTTTTGCACCCCTCACTGCCAAGGAGCCCACATCAGGGGTTTCACCATCAGTGGGACCAGAAGATCCCACCAGTAGGAATGGCTGGAAAATTCCAGCCAATCTTTTCCCTGTATCTGGGCTGCAGCCCTCTCATGCCCACTGTTTCACCATGATCAGATTTCAAGTCAATCTTTCCCTCTGTATCCTGTGCCCTGCAGTATCTGAGCTGGCGATTGGAAATTATATGTTAAATCACAGTGTTTCTTCATCAGTAACTTTCATCCTTCCCCTTGTAGCTGCTTTGGCTTGGGAAACATCAGTTCTTGACAGCTTAAGGCAAGCAAGATCAGAAGGGAAGGATTTAAGTAAAGGAATGAGGATTGGTTGGTAAGCAAGGGGTCCATTGTAACACCAAATGAGCTTAAACTTAATGTCTTAATGGCAGAATGAGGGAGAAGTGGGAGTTACAAAGGGGTAAAAGACAGAAACAAACCATCATTCTCAATGTTCTCAGCCGTGTCAAATACAGTACACTCTGCCATAGGCAGCCTCATGATGCAGAAACATCTCCTGCGTGGAGGTACAGGCATGTCTATGTCCTCCACCAGTTCTGCTCTCCTCGCTTCTGTTGTGTGCAATCTTGTCCTACAAGAAAGAGGGAAAAATGTTAGTGACTGTTTTGCTTTAAGTTTGCGTGATATGCCTGTCATAGCTGAATAGCTGCATGTCTGTGGAGGTTGTGAGAATGAGGCTTGCATCATGGTCTGTGAAAAATGAACTGGAGCATCTGAATGTTAGCTCTAAAGTCCTGATTGTTAGAGACTGCTGCAGGATGAACAATAGGGTCTGGAATGCATTGAACAGCATGGGCAATTGTGTTGTGCTGGGTAGGACATGTCATGTGAAGATGCATTCACTGACTTTGGCCAATCGGTTGAGGTCGCTGAATTTCTTGCAGCATTGCTTGTGGTCCAGGGCTTGGAGTTTACCTCACCACCTGTTCCCATTCACTTTGAGGATTTTTCAAGCAGAGTCCTGCCCACCTCCTACAACCCACCTCCTCCACTGCCCACAAGAACATGGCCTCTTTCCTCCTGACCACCTCCAGCACCACATTTGTGAACTTCAGGGCCCTTTGCCTTCCCGGGTGCTCCATTTGTTTAGCTTCTACTTGCAGCCAGTTGCATTACAGTCAGTCAGCAGCAGCTTCCTTCTTAGAATTACAGGCCAGTTTGAACAAGTGTGAGCCACAGATGCTGCTCATCCCCATGTTGGGCATTCTCCCAGTCAGAAGTGTGGGTCATGCACAGATATAGGCTACAATAAGCAAATAGGAACAGCACAAAACTTGCACACGGTCTGTCTCATTGGGAGCAGGCAAAGGCTACTTGCAAATCACAATCACGCACTAAAAAAGGGAGCTATTGAATTTTTAGCTGTGTTTTATTCACTATGATCCTCTCTTGCTCTGTAAGACAACATTTAACTCTGCACTATATTCACAGGCCTAGTCCCAATTATATCACATTGTATTTATTCAGTTTGGTGAGCATTATGTATTAATTCAAACAAGCTCTCTGGACAGAGATGGAAGGATGACCTGTGAATGCGAGAAATCTAAAGTAAATACCAGAAGTTGCTGGAATGCAGAGCGCATTGATAAGCAACTGAAAGAGAAAAAAAATAGGTTAATATATTGGGTGGAATATTGGGTAGAACTGGCATTCTAAAGCCCAGATTTCAGATGTTAGTGCCCCTCAGACTAAGTTCTGTGGCCTGTGTTGTAATGTAGCCTTTATATTATTAAACTTGTTGTGCATAATGAATGAGTGACTGTTTTTTTTATCCTCAGGTTTTTCTTGATGTGCTACATGTTTGTGAATCTGGCCTGTGCCCTACAGACACTACTCCGAACCCCCAACTGGAGACCCAGATTCAAATATTACCACTGGTATTTCACACTTTCCTGAAATGGTCTCTACTATATATCTGACCTCGTCATTTTTGTGTCATCCTGACAAAAGCATTTTAAAAACACACTTGAATAGAGCAGAGTGCGTTACATAAATGATTGCAGATGCCGCAATGCATATTGCGTGCAGAATAACATTGCTTGCTGTGAGTTGTATAGATAACAAGTACTTCAGTGTGTTACAGATATTATCTGCAGAACATAACAGGTATCTTGAAATGTGATACATTGAGGATAGCAGATATACAGCACTAAAGGGACAGTACATCATCAAGAGGTTCTGATGATGTTATAGACTATGAGCACGAATTGGAAGCAAAATACAGATATCATTTAACCCCAGGTTCTCATCCTCCCCTCTCCCCAACAAACATACCTACACATTTACATTTTACCCTTTAAGACACACAAATAATTCAAAGACTTCACAAGTTTTTAATCAGCTGATAAAATTTAAAAGTTATTCTTTTTTTCTTATCCATGGAAATCAATTCGTATATAGAGAAGTGAAGTGACAAGTTTAACATTAAACATTCATATTTTACTTACAATAACGTCAAATGCTACTACATTTATTCTCCTTTCTAACATCAATAAACTGGGCTAATGTCACATTGTTGGTACAATATCTTAATTCAAATGTTTCTGTTCTTGTGCAAGGTCCAGGGTGGATAGTCAATTCAATGTATTCCTATTCCTCTTCGTACCCTGCTATGTCTCAGTGGTTCAATGCACAGATACACAGATCACATCAGTCACATGTTTGCCTTAGTGAAGATGTCAGTGCAGGCACTACAATTCACTCCAGCATCTCTGGGCTCAGGAAGGAAAAAACCTACTTTATATTATGGTAATAAACCATAGACTGGTGGTAGAACATTTCTTTCTGAGTCAGGGAGTTCTGAAACTAGACTGAAACATTAGTGCTGTACTGAAGAAGAATTGTACTTCAGAGGTGCTTCAGATCAAACATTAAACCATGGTCCCATCTGCCCTATCAGATGGATTGAAAATATCCCATTGCACTACTTTGAGGAAGAGCAGGTGAGTTATCACCAGTGCTGTGGCCAATATTTATCACTCAACAAATATCACAGAAGTACCTGTGGTCCTTTTATTGCTGTTGTGTGACCTTGCCATATGCAGATTGGCTGTCATATTTCCTACATTCTTACAGTAGCTACACTTCAAAAAGTACACAATTTTCTGCAAAGTGCTTTGGAACATCCTGAGGCTGTGAAGTATGCTATATGAATGTAGGTTTCTCTTTCTTTCTTTTGTATTGTTAGTCAACAACTCCTTCTGGGAAAAAAAAGTGTCGATGTAGAGTTTAGACAGACTTCAAATCATCCATTAATGTACATTGTCTCGATACATTTATTAAAAAATGGACATCTAGGGAAGACACCTGTATCCATTGAACATAGGTGATTTGGAGTTGGGGACCAAGTGTAGTGTGTCAAAATTCACAGATGACACTAAGATGGGTGGAAGAGCAAAGTGGGCAGAGGACGCTGAAAGTCTGCAAAGGGATATACATAGTCTAAGTGAGTGGGCGAGGGTCTGGCAGTTGGAGTATAATGTTGGTAAATGTGAGGTCATCCATTTTGGTAGGAATAACAGCAAAATGGACTATTATTTAAATAATAAAAAATTGCAGCATGCTGCTGTGCAGAGGGACCTGTGCAGGAATCTCAAGGAGTTGGTTTGCAGGTGCAGCAGATAATTAAGAAGGCAAATGGAATATTGTCCTTCATTGCTGGAGGGATGGAGTTTAAAAACAGCAAGATTATGTTGCAGCTGTATAAGGTGCTGGTAAGGCCACACCTGGAGTACTGTGTACAGTTTTGGTCTCCTTACTTGAGAAATGATATACTGGCACAGGAGGGGGTGCAGAGGAGATTCAGTAGGTTGATTCCGGAGTTGAGAGGGTTGGCTTATGAGGAGAGACTGAGTAGACTGGGGCTATACTCATTGGAATTCAGAAGAATGAGGGGAGAAACATATAAGATTATGAAGGGAATAGATAAGATAGAAGCAGGGAAGTTATTTCCACTGGCGGGTGAAACTAGAGCCAGGGGGCATAGCCTCAAAATAAGGGGAAGCAGATTTAGGACTGAGTTGAGGAAGAACTTCTTCACACAAAGTGTTGTGAATCTGGAATTCCCTGCCCAGTGAAGCAGTTGAGGCTACCTCATTGAATGTTTTTAAGGCAAGGATAGATAAATTTTTGAACAGTAAAGGAAGTAAGGGTTATAGTGAACGGGCGGGTAAGTGGAGCTGAGTCCACGAAAAGATCAGCCATGATCTTATTGAATGGCGGAGCAGGCTCGAGGGGCCAGATGGCCTACTCCTAGTTCTTATGTCCTTATGTTATCATTGACTCTGAAAGGAGTCAATAATAACATGAGAGGACAGATAAAGCCATTTTTAAAAACTATGCATTACGATGCATCCATCTAAAGTGCAACTATTAGCATAGATTTATGTTGCAAAAAAAATGATTTTGAAGAAAAAGTAGAACTTGCACATCAGGTCAATGAGACCTCAACTGGGCTGTCACTTTCTATTATAGGCAATCTGTTATCTGTTCAGCTGAGCAATGTCGCTGATGCATGAAGTTCATTCAGATTGTTAATGGCCAACTTCACTAGGCCATTTTAATATTTTTCTTCTAGATGAACAGTTGAGTGAAGGCAAAGGGAAATAACTGATGGAGCTCCGGCCTTAATGAGCCCGCCTTCCCGGTTCCTCTTCATACATATTCTGAACTCTCTCCAACAGCTACAGCACATTAAGTCAATGGCAATAAGGATGATGTTAGGATGTCCCAAGTAGCCCTTTATCATTCCTGTAAACCTTTCAAATAGATTTTTAGTCAAAAATGTTGAACTTAGCGGAAGAAAACCAAAGAATGTTAATGTTTGAAGGTTTTGGACAACAGGTTGACACTAATGCCCCAACATTATCATCAGAGGCAGCACTGTGGTGTAAATGACCTGCACCAGTGTTAAAACCATCCTCAGGAAGTAGTTTCCTGGATAACTCTGCCCACAAAGTGCCAACAACAGAAAAGTGAAATACCTGCTACAGCGGCACAGTCATTAGATCCACTATCTTCACAGTCCAAAATAAAACAAGCCCTCTGCTTGCCCATACAGAATAGCAGCATACTTTTGCCATTGATAACCTGTGGAGGCTGCTGCCCGCTTGCCCCACCCCGCCAGCAAAATGAATGCTCGTCAGAAGAGTAAGATCTCAATGTTTTCTATCCATTCACAGATCTTCTGCTGTTGCACAATTGCGCCCTGCAGTACAAATAAGCAAAGAAAGAATTTGCACTCCAAAACCTTCTCACAATTCAAGATGTCCAAATGCATTTTCAGCCAGTGAAGTGTAACCAGCAAAATTGTGCAAATTCTATTCTGTAACTAATAACAGAAAATAAATGGTGGATAACCTGATCACAGATAACAAACTTTAATGAATAATATATGTTCATGTCTGTGGTATTACATTTCTGCACTTGTGATAAACTTTCCCATTTTAATAGGACAATGTCGTTCCTGGGAATGAGCCTGTGCCTGTCCCTGATGTTTATTTGCTCCTGGTACTATGCAATAGTGGCCATGGTAATTGCTGGACTTATCTACAAATACATTGAGTTCAATGGGTAAGTCTCTGTGTTTATTTTGTACAAGTGGCTGCAGAATGAAAGTCTGGGTCACAGTGTATAAGAATACTCCTGGCTCACTACCTGTCCATTTCTTGCCAATGTTGAAACGTTCTACTTACTAAACATGCCAGCTTCAAAGTGCTCAGGTGCCATTTCGCAAGGGCCCCCCAATCTCACAGTGCACTAAGAGATCCCCTCCGTCCCCACAGACATCGGGAATCTACACACCTATCATCAGCGGCATTTCCTCCACCCTCTCTCTGACATGGTCGCCGACATCAGGGCACACCCAATGGGTCCCTTGCCTGACCCCTGACATGCCAGCCCAGCGTGACCTCAATATGCCCCCTTCGTATGACCCTCAACATGATCCACCCCTGCATGACCCCCCCGCCCTGCACAGCACCCCAATCATAGTCCCTCTGCATAGATCTCCCATCATACCCCCTGCATAGTTCCCCAATCGTAGTCCTCCTGCGTAGCCCCTCATCATAGCCCCTACTGAGTCCCACCCCCTTGGCATTGCCTCTGGCACACTGCTGCGGTGTCTGAAGAGCACAGGGCTTCAAAAGCCTCTGAGCCACACACACCCCCCCCCCCCCCCCCCCCGCCCCCACCCCACCCACCCCCTTAGCGTGGCCATCATTCCAGGTCTTCATCAGTGGAGACCAGTAATAATTCTCACTATTATGGCACATGCCTAAAGGCTGGAGATTTGTGTGTGCTGGGATTTGAATGGGCTAAACATATTGAAATGTTACTTTAAAAATGGTCATCAGCCCTGTGCCTATCTGGTTCAGGCCATTGGAAAGGGGCTGAGAGACTCACAAATTTTGAGTCCAGGCACGAAACCAATTTTTAGGCCCACACGCTATTCTCTGGGATCAGCATCATCTGCACCAGGCATAGCGAGGTCGGAGAATCACCCGCCAAATACCTGTCTATCCCAATCTTAAATATGGTCAATGATGGAGCATCCACAAGCCTCTGGGGTAGAGAATTCAAAAGATTCACAACCCTTTGAGTGAAGTAATTTCTTCTCATCTCAATCCTAAATGATTGGGCCCTTATCCTGAGACTGTGCCTTCATGTTTGAGATTCCATGACCAATGGAAACAATCTCTCAGCATCCATGCTATCAAGCCCCTTCTGAAGTTTGTAGCTTTCATTGAGATTGCCTCTCATTAAACTCAAGAAAATATAAAGCCCAATTTCCTCAGCCTCCCATCATAGGTGAAACCCCTCATCCCAGGGACCAGTTGAGTGAACCATCACTATACCACCTCCAATGCAAGTATATTGTTTCTTCAATGTGGAAACCAAAACTGCACACTCCAGATGTGTTCTCACCAAAATCCTATAGCAAAGCTTCTTTATTCTTGTACTCCAATCCCTTGCAATAATGCCACTTACCTTCCAAATTGCTTACTGTACCTGCATGCTAACTTCCTGCATTCCTTGTACATATACCTCCAACAGTAGTTGAACATCTACAATTACAAGTTTCACACCATTTAAAAAATATTCTGCCTTTCCATTCTTATGACAAACGTGATTAAGTTCACACCTCCCTGCCTTGTACTCCATCTGCTGTCTTGTTACCCATTCACCTAACCTGCCTATATCACTTTGCAGACTGTTTGTGTCCTTCCCATAGCTCACCAGTCCACCTAGTTTGGTACCATCAGCAAACTTAAATACATTGCTCTCTGTATCTTCATCTAAGTCATGAATATAAATTGTAAATAGCTGAGGCCCCAACACTGATCTTTGCAGCACTCCACTACTCACTATCTGCCAATTTGAAAAGACCCCATTAATACAAACTCTCTTTTTCCTATCCATTAACTAATCTTATTTCCATGCTAACATATTACCCCCAATGCCATGAAACTTTATTTTGCCTATTAGCCTTTTGTGTGGCATCTTATCAAACGCCTTTTGGAAGTCTACTACAAGGAGTGCGCTGATGCTTGTGGTGTTGGGGTGTTACCCTGATGTTGCTGGAGGGGTGGAGGGGTCCTCCCTGTCCGTGACAGGGAGTTTATTTTTTACGCAGATCGGGGCACCCTTTAAAGATGGTGCACTGGCGAGCTGACCTTGCCAGTTTATCAGGCCCGGCCCTCACCAGTTTATCAGGGCCCCACCCTCAGATTCTCTGTCCATAGAGTGCCAGAGAATCTGGAGAGAAAACTCGGCTGTTCACCTAAAGAGTTACACATCGGTTTTCAGTCTGAAACTGATACTCAGACAAATTTTGGGATAATTCCACTCTTGACATTTTTAATTTTCACCTGTACTGATTCTACTTCACGTTCTTCAAAGGCCAAATCCTTTGCCACTAATGCCCTTATATCATCCTTTACTATAAGGGCTACCCTTCCTCCTTTGCCATTCTGTCTGTCTTTCCAAAGTATTCTGTATCCTGGAATATTTCCTTCCCAGCCTTCGACACCTTGTGACTATAGTTCTGTGTTGGCATTAGATCTAAATGATTTCCCTCTATTTGTGCCACTAATCAATCTATCTTATTACAGGTGCTTCATGCATTCAGATGAAGCACTTTTAATTTCATTTTTATTTGTATGCCCTTCAATTACCTCATTCACTGATGAACATTTTTTGTTAAACTCTTTGTTCCTTTCTGTCCCAATCTGCTTGTTTTTATCCACATCAACATATTGTTCTGATACCTGGACCCTACTCTTTGGGTTTCCACATCTCCCTTCACCTAAACCCTGCCCCCAAACCCCTAAATAGTGTTTTTCAAGAGAGTTTGGTGGGGCACACAAGCATGCTGGAGCCTCACCCACCACACCCAGATGAAAATCAGAGACAGCCACAGGGGTGCTGAGTACCATGGTGGGCTCATTAAAAGGCCCACCTTGGTTCTTTGGAATTTGTCCCAGTTGTTAAGCATTAGGCCATCTGGCCTTCATCCTTCAAACCTTCACGCACATTCATGCCAACCTCAAACTCATGACAACCCATGCCCCTCTGCCCACCCACAATGGACCCTCATACCCTCCATACTATCTCATGCCCCTCCACCCACCCATAAAGTCCTCCCATACTCTCCATGCCAATTTATAGTACTTTTATGCCCATTCATAGCAACAGCAGCATCTAGGACCTAGGAGCAGGAGTAAGCCATTCGAGCTCTTTGAACCTGCACTGCCATTCAATAAGATCACAGTGGTCTGATTGTGGTCTCAACTCCACTTTCAGTCTTCCCCCCTAACCCTTGACTTCTTAAAAAAAAATGTTTTAAAATTCATTCGTGGGACATGGGCATCGCTGGCTGACCAGCATTTATTGCCTATCCCTAGTTGCCCTTGAGAAGGTGGTGGTGAGCTGCTTCTTGAATCACCGCAGTCCATGTTCTGTGGGTTGACGCACAATGCCATTAGGGAGGGAATTCCAGGATTTTGACCCAGCGATTGCAAAGGAATGGTGATATATTTCCAAGTCAGGGTGGTTAGTAGCTTGGAGGGGAACTTGCAGGTGGTGGTGTCCCCAAGTATCTGCTGCCCTTGTCCTTCTAGATGGAAGTGATCGTGTGTTTGGAAGGTGCTGTCCAAGGATCTTTGGTGAATTGCTGCAGCACATCTTGTAGCACACTGCCAATTTGAAAAGACCCCATTAATACAAACTCTCTTTTTCCTATCCATTAACTAATCTTATTTCCATGCTAACATATTACCCCCAACCCCATTAAACTTTATTTTGCCTATTAACCTTTTGTCGGTGGTGGAGGGAGTGGATGTTTGTAGATATGGTGCCAATCAAGCGGGCTGCTTTGTCCTGGATGGTGTCAAGCTTCTTGACTGTTGTTGGAGCTTGTTTATCAAAAATCTATCTGACTCGGGGGCGATTTTACCATTTTGATCCTAAGTGCTGAATCTGGGCGTGTTTCAGATCCAACTTGTAAGCCCTGTTCTCAGGCCCCCCATACGCACTCAGCCTCAAAAAAAAATCGCGAATCTGAATCGAGCTGTGGACGGGGCTTATCGCACCTGAAATGCTGCTGCTCCGATCGGAGCCTTCAACTGCGTATGCGCAGTGAGAAAAAATTTGAAAAACGCTCCCCTGCCACATCGCTCCTGGGCCACAAAAAGTGGGAGCGATAGCCCCCACAGACATTGCCCCACCCCCACAACATAACTGTCCCCCTTATCCACCCACCCCTCTCTCACTACCCAGACCGATCACAATCCCCCGCCTCACTTCCCCCCCTACCTCACTTCCCCCCCTACCAATCGCCCGCAGAGTGGCAGCAGACCCCTCCACCCTCCCCCACCGATCTGAGGTAGAGAGACGTTGGAAGCTCTGAACTTACCTCTTCAGAAGCTGGAGCGCCTGAAATAAATCTTTGCCAAGCATGTCTGTTTTGCGCCAAATCTGGACGGGCGAACGCGATGGTAAAGTGGGAAATGCTGGTAAGTTTGGGTGCCCAACCCATTAAGTCAATTTAAATACATGCAAATGCATTTAAATTGACATCGCGCCCGTTTGGGGCGTGGCCCCAATCGCATCCATTTTCGGGCCTTGGTAAAGGGGGAATCAGCGCGGAGGCGGGCGCGGATCGCGCTATTCACCTCACGCCTGACTTTACCAAGTTTTTGCGCCCGAAAACGGGCACAATGCAATCATAAAATTGAGCCCTTGGCCTTGAAAAATTCAGTGACCCAGCCTCCACTGCTCCCTGGGGAAGAGAATTCCACAGACTAAAGTCACCCAAAAGAAAACAAAATTCTCATCTCCATATTAAAAGGGAGACCACTTATTTTTAAACCATCATCTAGTTCTGGTCACTCCCACAAGAGGAACATCATCCCGGTATCCACCCTGTCAAATCCTTTCAGGATCTTAAATGTTTCAATGCTCTAAACTCTGGTGAGTAAAGGCCAACCTTTCTTCATAAAGCTAAGTCCTTCATCCCAGGAATGAGTCAAGTGAACCTTCACTGAACTGTCTCTAACACAGTTCTACCCTATTTCAAATAAGGAGATTGAAACTGTGTTCCAAAAAGTACTCCAGCTATCGTTTCACCACGGTGCAGTACAGCCAGTGGCAGATTAACCATTAGGCTGAGTAGGCTTAAGCCTAGGGGCCCGGAAGAGCAAAATAAAATTGGTTTGACCCTTTTAAGGATGAATAAATTTTCATAACTATACCCCGTGGGTGAATTAATATAACAAATACCTATAAATAGAGGAGCTTCACCCCTGGACTTGTACTACATGCAAATAACTTCAAAATAAATGCAACAAAGAGTTTATTGTCATGATATAAGATGTATACATACATATAGTACTTTTGTCAACATTCACCCTTACATAGTATTAGTCCCACACCACAGCACGATGACTGTCACCACTGCCTCCAGTGCTATCAATGTATCATCAAATTCACGATCATCATCTGATAATTCACCAATATCAACATATTGAATGCAGGGGGCAAGGTCAGGGGGCCTTACTAAAGCTCAGCCTAGGGGTCCGGGTGGTAGTTAATCCACCACTGAGTACAGCTGCAGTAAATCTTCCCCACTTTTATATTCCATTCTCCTTGCAATAATGTCAACATTCCATTTGACTTTCTTATCACTTGCTAAACCTTTTGCGATTCATGTACCAGGATACTCAGATCCTTCTGTAATCTCTCTCCATTTAAATAATATACTGCTTTTCTATTCTTGCTGCCAAAGTGGACAAGTTCACATTTTCCCACATTATATTCCATCTGCCAATATTTTGCCCACTCACTTAACCTATGTATAACCCTTTGTAAACTCTTTACATCCTTTTGGCAATTTACTTTCCAAGTTGCTGTCATCAGCAAATTAAGCTACCATATCTTCCTTCAGTCTCTTCATCCAACTCATTGATATAGTTTGCAAATAGTTGAGATCCCATGGCCCTTCGCTAGTTACAGCTTGCCAAATCGCAAAAGATCAATTTATCCCTACTGTCTTCTTCCTGCTGGCTAACCAGTCCTTTAACCATGCTAATGTATTACCCTCTACATCATGAGCTCTTATTTTGTGTAGTAACTTTTAATGTGATGCCTTGTTGAGTCCTTTTTGGAAATCCAAGTACACCACATCTAGAGGTTTATCCATCTTGCTTTTTAATTCTTCAAAAAACTAATAAATTAGTTAAACACAATTTTCCTTTTGCAGAACCATTTTGACTCTGCCTGATCCCATTCTGATTCTCAATATCTTGCTATAACCTCCTGAATAATTGATTCTCCAATTTTCCTATGACAGATGTTAGTGCTATTTTCCAACCCTTCAAGAATCTAAGGAATTTTGGAATATTATAACCCATGCCTCTACAATCTTTGCAGCCACTGTTTTTTAAGACCCTAGGCTGCAGGCCATGAGACCTGTCCGCCTTATGTCTAATAGTTTTCCCAATACCTTTTCCCTGGTAGTGGTGATTGTTTTAGGTTCCCCCCTCCCTTTTGTCTCTTGATTTTCATTTATCTTTGAAAAGTTATCTAAGTCTTCTACAGTGAAGCAGACACAACATAATTGTTCAACACTTCCACAGCATTCCCTTGTTTTCTATTATTAATTCCCCAGTCTCAATCTCTGGGTGACCAACTCTTGTTTTACCTACTTCTTTCTTTTTTACATACTTGTGGAAACTCTTACTTTCTCTTTTTATATTTTTAGGCATCTTTCTCTCTCTCATATTCTAATTTCTCCCTCTATTATTTCTTCAGTCTTATTTTCTGGTTCTTCAAGTCTGTTCAATCTTCTGACCTGTCACTAATCTTTGCAGAATTAGAGTCATAGAGGTTTACAGGTAACATCTTACCTTTCCTATGTGTTATCTCAATGCAAAACGATTATACAACATGTTCTTTTGAGCTAAGGTCATCTCTTACTACTATGCTAATAACTTTTTTAAATTAACAGAACTACCCTACCACTTTTACCTAGCTCCCTTCCCTGTCTTTCCAAAATGTCAAATGTCCTTCAATAGTCAGGTCTCTGCCTTGTACACCTTTCAATCATGGCTCAAAATGGCTATCAGGCCATGCATATTGGGTCTGATTTTCCAGCCCTGCCCGCTCACCTGGGGACTGGGAATTTCCACCCGAGGTCAATGGACCTTTTTAATAGAGCATAGAATTCCTACAGTGCAGAACGAGGCAATTTGGCCCATCGAGTCTGCACCAATCCTCCGACAGAGCAACCCATCCAGGTCCAACCCCCCACCCTTTCCCCATAATCCTATGCATATACTCCACAAATCCTTCTAACCTACACATCTTTGGACT
This sequence comes from Mustelus asterias, assembly GCF_964213995.1. Classification (NCBI taxonomy): domain Eukaryota; kingdom Metazoa; phylum Chordata; class Chondrichthyes; order Carcharhiniformes; family Triakidae; genus Mustelus; species Mustelus asterias. Next base: position 32,033,102 of record NC_135820.1, on the reverse strand, counting down.
GTGCAAGAACCTTATACTGGTGAACAATTGCAAAAGCTGAGGTACCTCCAGTCACAGGGTGGATGTTGGCAAGATGTTCCTCTTTGTGAGTGAAACTAGAACAAGGGGTAACAGTTTAAAATAACAGATCTCCCATTTAAAGCAGAGATGAGGAGAAACGTTTTCTCTCAGAGGGTCATTACTCTGTAGAATTTTCTTCCGCAGAGAGCAGTTGAAGCAGGGTCATTGGATATTTTAGGGATGAGGTAGATAGATTTATTATTGGCAAGAAGTCAAAGGATATAGGGAATAGACAAGAAAGTGGAGTTGAGGCCACAGCTAGATCAGCCATGATCTTATCAAATGGCAGAGCAGGTATGAGGGGCCAAATCTCTTATACTTGCTCCAATTCGTATATGTATATGTATGTATGTTCATATGTAAATAAACATTGAGCCAATGACAAAATAGATCTGAGAAGAAATGTTGTCAATCAAGGAATGTTTTCCATTGAGTGCACTTGTTTCAACAAATGGAAGTCTGGACTCTCTACCATGGCTCCCCAAAAATCTGGCCCAAATGTTTCGGGCTGAGACTTTTCTTCACAACTAATTGATGTTACAGGTAAGCAGCTTTTAAACAAATACAAAGCCAAGGGAAAAGATAAGGAAGGATATGAGGGTCAGGAGGTAAAGGGCAGCAAAAGAATAAAATGGAGAGATTTCTAATAAGGTGGAGGATAGGAGTGGTTAAATGACAGAAATGGCTGAGTACTTAAATGATAAGTGAGGACTGGGCTAATTTGGTCACTGATGAAATTGTTTCTTTAACTTGAGCACCATCAATTTCCATTCTCCATTTAGCATACTTTCATTCCTCCCCTTGTTATAGCAATGTTGAGCACTAGAAAAATATTACCAAGACATTCATGATAGAAAATGCACCCCAGAAATAATGTATGCTTCTGATGTGCCCACTAATGATTGAATGGATCCATTCAGCTCACATAGACAGTGCTAGAAATGTTGGCAGACACTGCCGCTCCCCTGTTGCCTGAAAATGACAATACACATCTCTTTAACCTGTGCTTAATGCTCCCTCCACCCACATTGTCTGTATCTTTAAGACCTGGCTGGTTGTAGGGATTCGCATTCTAATATTCTGTAACTTGATTTTGTGTCTCTGTGCACTGTTTGAGAGCACATTTCCACTCCATCTGACGAAGGAGCAGCGCTCCGAAAGCTTATGGTATTTGCTACCAAATAAACCTGTTGGACTTTAACCTGGTGTTGTTAAAACACTTACTGTGTTCACCCCAGTCCAACGCCGGCATCTCCACAGCCTGAAAATGTGCCATAGTGACATAATAAGCCTGCCCAGGTCTGTCTAGGGGATGGTAACTATATTACCAATGATTCTGTTGACCAGCTATGATGGTTTTATTCAGTCATTGAAATCGATTAAGCTGTTACTGTGTAAATGTGGCATTTTATTTCCACAGTACACAATGCATAAGGACTTGGGTCCTTGAACTGAACAAAGGAATAAGTCATAGAGTCATTGATGGCACAGAGTGGGGCTGTTTGGCATCAAGTCCTTGAATATCCTTCAAGACAATGGCAAAGTGACCATGATGCTGGAACTGTCTGGCAGTGAGAACTTAGAAGAGTTCCATGAGACTGAAAATGTTCACAAAGAAAACCCTAGTGAATCTGAAGGACATTGTAAAAGTATTAATAGAATTTGGCCTAAAGGAGTTGAAAGCAACTACTTCAGTAATTCAATGCAAACAGACTGAATAGACTGACAAGAACAGCAAATTAGAATAACATTACCTACTTGATTGGCAGCATCAGAAAGATTAATAATAGTAAAACAATGAAAGCAATTCTCATGATATTTAACCTAGAGGAGAATCACAATCACATGACAGGTCCTGCAAAGTAATCCAGTTTTCCTTGACAAGTTAGCAGTCCAAACAATGTACATTTTGTGCAAGGTATTATTGCAATGTTACTGCTGTCCAATCAGATAGTAATGCATTACTGACTGGCTGCACATAGGTGTATGTGATTCACTTGCATGGAAGTGAACAGCAGAATGTTTTGCTGATTCTTATTTCCTTTATGCAGAGCTGAGAAAGAATGGGGAGATGGGATCCGTGGTCTGTCCCTCAGTGCAGCCCGATATGCTCTGCTTAGACTTGAAGAAGGTCCTCCTCACACTAAGAACTGGAGGTTCGTGGCTAATTTAAACTTTGAAGCTTTAATATCTTTGTCTTGCAAAATTACATTGGGTTAACATCTGCAAGTCCACCAGCAATTCAGAACTAGCAACAAGGAAAGGTGAGAGTTCCACGTACTTGGCAATTAGTAAGGCATCTTGAATATTATATATTGTACTGATAACACAGCCTGCAGTACAACCATCTGTTTCCCAAACACTGTTGTGTTTGCTTAATTGGAGTGATTGAATAAAGGGGATTCTTTGTTTACCTCAGGTTGCACACATAATTGGCTTTATTGCATTAACCATTCTATTCTCCCAACAAAGCTTCTTAGAATGGATTATATTGAAAACTTAGTTCCAGTTATAATCAAGAAATATATTCTAAATATAGAATCAAAGGCAGTCTTGTGGCACACTGGGTAGCATCCCTGCTTCTGAGCCAGAAGTTCCTCGTTCGAGCCCTACCCCAGGACTTGATGAACAAGGAACTCATAACATGCACTCATAACATGGTCAAACAGGTTGAGTGTCAACCTGCAAATTCTTCCAAACATGCCAATGGCTGGCGGTAAGAGCGAGACTCCTGGTCAGCCGCGCTTCATGTGGTACCCCTCAAGCTATAAGCCCCTGACAACAGACTAGGGACCTATTCTGGGAATGACAAGCTATTGAATTCGGTGAAAGTCTTCCTTAGCACACCACTAGGTGTGGGAAGAGAATTGGATAGAAATGTAGAATCATCCTATTTGGATGGGTTGTGTTCTTTGATTACATGTTGAGTTAACCAAAATATTTTTGTTTGTTCACAGGCCCCAGCTTCTAGTACTTGTAAAGGTGGACCAAGACCAGAATGTCAAACATCCACAGCTTCTGACTTTCACCTGCCAGCTAAAGGCTGGGAAAGGACTCACCATTGTGGGCTCAGTATTGGAGGGCAGCTTCCTGGAGAATCACACCCAGGCCCAACGAGCTGAAGAGGTACACACTAACCTAGTTTCATCCCCCTATTAACATTTTTAGCAGATTGTCATAGAGTTTTAAGGCACAAAAGGAGGCCCTCCAGCCCATCATAGCTACATTGGCCATCAAGCACCTATTAATTCTAATCCCATTATCCAGCACTTGGTCCATTGCCTTGTATACTATAGAGTTTCAAGTGCTCAAGTTGTGGTTGTTAAATGTAATTAGAATTCTGCCACCCTTTCAGGCAGAGAGTTCCAGATTCTGGATTCCCCTATCACGGTTCCAACATGCCCCTCTCCACATCATAACCTTCGATATGCCCCCACACTGATCATGACCCCCGGCATGCTCCCCCTCCCCAGCTCATGATACTCAAATGCCCCCACCCCCCGCCACCCCCAATCATGACCATCCATATGACCCCCGATCATGACCCTAGATAGGCCCCTCCCATCATAATCCCCAACATGCCCCCTCCCCGATCATGACTGTCGATATGACACCCGGCATGACCCCTGATATGCCCCTCCCAACGTGCCCCCCATCACGACCCCTTATCTTTTCCCCTAAGACAATGTTGTCTTCTCCTTTCCTGAAGCCACCGTCCATGAATTTCAACTACTGCCCAAAATGGGTACCATCACAGTGGGGAGATGGGATCCGTGGTCTGAATTCAGCCTCTTGTTTCCTTCCACCTTCCCCCAGCATAGACATACAAAGAACATGCAGTCCCTGAGTATTTCCACAGTGGAGAACAACTAAGCGATCAGTTTCACACCGAGTGATAAACTTATCAATTTAATATTAGGGAAAGCTCTCTAATATAATCACCTTTTCTATTCACTATTTGTAATTCGTTTTCAAGCACTAACATTATTTTTATTGAATTAAATTGTTGCCTTGTTTTAAATTTGTTGTCTTTAATATTGTCAGGCACAGCACTTTAATTGTGTCCATATATTGTCACGGCAAGTAGTTTCAATGATACAACAGTCAAATCTCATTACATCACCATGTTTTTAAGTAGTTTTTAATTAGACAAGTGTTCTAGCAAGAGTTTTTAGTACTTGGTCCATTTAATCCACTAAATCTACACAGGCAGTGAGTTCTAAGATTTCCTTGTAATGTGAGGTAGAGCCTCGAGTATGACACTGGCCTACAGTTGGGGCAGATGCCATTGAAACCCAGATTGTTACTGGCAAATTGAGAGCTTTGATTTTCATTGTAAAGCATTTGCAAAGAAAAAGGTGGAACCACAAAATATTGCTTCCTACCTGTGCTTTTTAAATACAAGAGGGAATTGTGTTTAGCTTCATGATTTTCAGCAGCTAACGCTCGTTTCTTTCCTGTCCCTTAAAGCAGTTACTGTTTTCCTCCTTCTGAATGTATTTCATTGCCAGAAATATCCTTGCTTATCTGAACATGTTATAATTACTGCAGATATGTTGCAGATGTTGTTTAGGAGACTGAAACTTCAAGCAATTATTTTTATCAAGATACAGTTTCAGGGGAAAGGATGTCATGACCCCATCTGTTGTACAAATAGTTTTTTACTTGATACACTTTGTAATCCTTTAGAACTTGAATAACCAGATGGTGAAAGATAGAATATTATAGCCTAGTCTTTACATGCTGGCAAGCTTTTATTTACAGAGACACACGTTATATATTATGCAGCTCCAAATCAACTGCCCTCCCTTGACCCGACTGCAGTATTAATTTAAAAGCAATTAACAAATTAACTTATAAACAGGTTAACAGCCCCTTAATAAGGCACTATAAAAAAGGACTAAACTTTAATGGAAACTTATAAAAATAAAATAATGCTCCCATGGCTGATGATGCACTCCAGCCTCGCTGGTCATTGGCCATGGAAGGCCTCAAGCACACCAGCCAACAACACATCCTCCCCCTCCAGGGACACCCGGATGCAAATATAGTTGCGGAAGAGGGGCAGATAGATGGGCTGAACAACCTACTCAACTGCCCACTGCCCTGCCCTGTTTATAACCACTTTAGTCAGGCCAGAAGTAGATCCACAAAGAGGTTTAAAAGGGCTCATCCAGGAATTGTACCTGGGAACTCCCGCATACTCATCTGATGAAAGTTCCAAAGTGAAAATTATAAACCTAGACCAGCAAGCTGTCTCCACTGCTGCAATACATATATGAGCACAGAGGAGTCCCCAATTAGTGCGCCCACCACCAGAATACAATTAACACCCAATTGAAATACAATTACCAGCCTCCAATCAAAACTGTTGCATACAATGGGTAGAATCTTTCGCTAATTTGTCAGAATGTCGGTTTCAATGAAAATCCGGGGCAGTGGTTTCCGCCATCACTCTGACAGGATGGGGTCTAATAGAACTGGCAATGTGATGCACCATCAATCAAGCAAAGACTAGTTTGTATGCAAGAACAAATAGGCTTTTATTAACAAGAACTTGGAGCCATCCCTATCGGAGATCTGGTCTGTACTAAACGCTAGGGGGAGGAGCCATCGCCTTTATACCCGGGCCAGGGGGAGGAGTCTTGGGCGGAGCCGGCAGGGATGTGCCATATATACAGATAATAACAGATACTAACTAACAGTGGTTAACCACAACAGATAACAGCTAACAGTGGTTTACCACACAATGCCAGCTACGCAATGATTGGGGCGCCATCTTTAAAGGATGCCCTGATCTGCGGTAAAAAATAAACAACCCCCAACCCCCCCTCCCCCTTCTCCAACACAAGCTATGGAGCAACCCCCCACATAGCCATTAGCCACCCCCTGCCCCCAGCCTATACACAGACATCAGGGCAACGGGCCCCACTCCCACACAGGCAACATGCCAAACCTTGTCCCCCTCATACAGACATCAGGGCAATTACCATCACTTCCACATAGTCATCAGGGCAACCCCTCCCCCAAACATGCATTGGGGTAACTGCCCCCCCCCCCCTCCACTGAGTGGTATGGTGGCACAGTGGTTAGCACTGCTGCCTCACAGCTCCAGGAACCTGGGTTTGATTCCCGGCTTGAGTGATTCCCTGTATGGAGTTTGCACATTCTCCCCATGTCTGCATGGGTTTCCTCCAGGTTCTCTGGTTTCCTCCCACAGTCAAGAGATGTGCAGGTTAGGTTGATTGGCCATGCTAAATTGCCCTTAGTGTCCCAGGATGTGTTAGAGGGATTAGCAGGGTAAATATGTAGTTTTGGGGATAGGGCTTGGGTGGGATTGGTGCAGACTCTATGGGCTGAATGGCCTTCTTCTGCACTGTAGGGTTTCTATGATTCTATGAAAAGCACCAGGGCACCCACCTACATACACAGAAGGGAAATGCCCAAATGGGGTTCCCCAGAGAGTCCACCCATGGCACAACACCGTGGCACTACCAGGTTGGCACTGCTCATGTATGTTCCTCTCCCCCAGGGGCTATACAGAGGCTATACTTAGCTCTGCACCCACTGTGGGCTCCCCTCAACAGCTTCCTATTTTGCAACAGCTGGTGTAGACCTTGCTGACGTGATGTCACATCAGTCGAATTTCCTACCTGGGGGAACATATGGCGGGGAAGCTTTTTAAATTCATGTAAATATATTTAAATGAGATTCCTGCCCATTCTGGGAACCTCATTGCATCACTGGCGAGAGGCAGGGAAAATGCGCGAACAAGGTCTTGCTGCCAGTATTCACTTTCCCGTGGTCTCTCAAGATTTTCTGCCAGTGTCACCATTCTCACCCGCAGTGAACATCGGCAGAAAGCCACTCCCAGTGTTGCCGTAACCTATTCATATGCCCTTCAATTTAACAACTTTTAATAGGGGAATGTGCACAAATTTTAACCCCACTCTCATAATATTTGGCACTACATAAATTTGGCCTCATCCTGTAATGCCTACTTATTTATATAAAGGAATTTGAAAAAATAATCTCACTTAATGTAATGTATTAGGTAATATATTAGCATGGATAGAGGATTGGATAACTAACAGAAAGCAAAGAGTGGGGGTAAATGGGTGTTTTTCTGGTTGGCAATCAGTGACTAGTGGTGTGCCTCAGGGATCAGTGTTGGGACCACAATTGTTTACGATTTACATAGATAATTTGGAGTTGGGGACCAAGTGTAGTGTGTCAAAATTTGCAGTTGACACTAAGATGGGTGGCTGAGCAAAGTGTGCAGAGGATGCTGAAAGTCTGCAAAGGGATATAGATAGTCTAAGTGAGTGGGCGAGGGTCTGGCAGATGGAGTACAATGTTGGTAAATGTGAGGTTGTCCATTTTGGTAGGAATAACAGCAAAATGGACTATTATTTAAATGGTAAAAACTGCAGCATGCTGCTGTGCAAAGGGACCTGGGTGTCCTTGTGCAAGAATCGCAAGGAGTTGGTTTGCAGGTGCAGCAGGCAATTAAGAAGGCAAATGGAATGTTGTCCTTCATTGCGAGAGGGATGAAGTTTAACAACAGCGAGGTTATGTTGCAGCTGTATAAGGTGCTGGTGAGGCCACACCTGGAGTACAGTTTTGGTCTCCTTACTTGAGAAAGGATATACTGGCACTGGAGGGGGTGCAGAGGAGATTCATTCGATTGATTCCGGAGTTGAGAGGGTTGGCTTATGAGGAGAGACTGAGTAGACTGGAGCTATACTCATTGGAATTCAGAAGAATGAGGGATGATCTGAAAGAAACATATAAGATTATGGAGAGAATAGATAAGATAGAAGCAGGGAAGTTGTTTCCACTGGCACTGAAACTATAACTAGGGGGCATGGCCTCAAAATAAGGGGAAGCAGATTTAGGACTGAGTTGAGGAGGAACTTCTTCACACAAAGGATTGTGAATCTGTGGAATTCCCTGCCCAGTGAAGCAGTTGAGGCTACCTCATTGAATGTTTTTAAGGCAAGGATAGATACATTTTTGAACAGTAATGGAATAAAGGGTTATGGTGAGCGGGTGGGTAAGTGGAGCTGAGTCCATGAAAAGATCAGCCATGAATGGCGGAGCAGGCTCGAGGGGTTAGATGGCCTACTCCTGCTCCTAGTTCTTATGTTCTTATGAAGGACGGGTTGCATCTAAACTGGAAAGGCATAAATATTCTGGCTGGGATGTTTGCTAGTGTCACACGGGAGGATTTAAACTAGTTTGGCAGGGGGGTGGGAACCAAAGCAAAGGTGAATTAACTGAAGGGGAACCAGAGAATAGGGCCAGTAAGACTCAGAGAAAGAGCAAGCAAGGTGCAGTTGCTAATCAAAGGGGGTCTGGTGGACTGAAGTGCATTTGTTTCAATGCAAAAAGTGTAACAGGTAAGGCAGATGAACTTAGAGCTTGGATTAGTACTTGGAACTATGATGTTGTTGCTATTACAGAGACTTGGTTAAGGGAAGGACAGGATTGGCAGCTTAACATTCCAGGATACAGATGTTTCAGGTGGGATAGATGGGGATGTAAAAGGGGTGGGGGAGTTGCACGACTGGTTAAGGAGAATATAGTAAGAAGTTTAACAACACCAGGTTAAAGTCCAACAGGTTTATTTGGTAGCAAAAGCCACACAAGCTTTCGGAGCTCTAAGCCCCTTCTTCAGGTGAGTGGGAATTCTGTTCACAAACAGAGCTTATAAAGACACAGACTCAATTTACATGAATAATGGTTGGAATGCGAATACTTACAACTAATCAAGTCTTTAAGAAACAAAACAATGTGAGTGGAGAGAGCATCAAGACAGGCTAAAAAGATGTGTATTGTCTCCAGACAAGACAGCCAGTGAAATTCTGCAGGTCCACGCAACTGTGGGAGTTACAAATAGTGTGACATGAACCCAATATCCCGGTTGAGGCCGTCCTCGTGTGTGCGGAACTTGGCTAATACACATCTTTTTAGCCTGTCTTGATGCTCTCTCCACTCACATTGTTTTGTTTCTTAAAGACTTGATTAGTTGTAAGTATTTGCATTCCAACCATTATTCATGTAAATTGAGTCTGTGTCTTTATAAGCTCTGTTTGTGAACAGAATTCCCACTCACCTGAAGAAGGGGCTTAGAGCTCCGAAAGCTTGTGTGGCTTTTGCTACCAAATAAACCTGTTGGACTTTAACCTGGTGTTGTTAAACTTCTTACTGTGTTTACCCCAGTCCAACGCCGGCATCTCCACATAAGGAGAATATCACAGCTGTACTGCGGGAGGACACCTCAGAGCGCTCATACAGCGAGGCAATATGGGTAGAGCTCAGGAATAGGAAGTGTGTCGTCACAATGTTGGGAGTTTACTATAGGCCGCCCAACAGCCAGTGAGAGATAGAGGAACAGATATGTAGGCAGATTTTGGCAAGGTGTAAAAGTAACAGGGTTGTGATGATGGGAGATTTTAACTTCCCCTATATTGACTGGGACTCACTTAGTGCTAAGGGTGTGGATGGGGCAGAGTTTTTAAGGAGCATCCAGAAGGGCTTCTTGAAACAGTATGTAGATTGTCCAACTAGGGAAGGGGCCATACTGGACCTGGTATTGGGGAATGAGCCCGGCCAGGTGGTCGACGTTTCAGTAGGGGAGCAGACCACAATTCAGTAAGCTTTAAGGTACTGATGGATAAGGAAAAGTGTAGACCTCAAGTTAAGGTGCCAAACTGGGGGAAGGCTCATTACAACAATATTATGCTGGAACTGAAGAATGTAGATTGGGGGCAGATGTTTGAGGGAAAATCAACATCCTCACTGGTTACAGGGGAGGTCCCAGAGGATTAGCGAATAGCCAATGTTGTTCCTTTGTTTAAGAAGGGAAGCAAGGATAATCCAGGTAATTACAGGCTGGTGAGCCTTACGTCAGTGGTAGGGAAATTATTGAAGAAAACTCTTCGAGACAGGATTTACTCCCACTTGGAAATAAGTGGACGTATTAGCGAGAGACAACATGGTTTTGTGAAAGGGAGGTCATGTCTCACTAACTTGATCGAGTTTTATGAGGAAGTGATGAAGATGATTGATGAGGGTAGGGCAGTGGATGTTGTCTACATGGACTTCAGTAAGGCCTTTGACAAGGTCGCTCATGGCAGGCTGGTGCAGGAGGTGAAGACGCATGGGATCAGAGGTGAGTTGGCAAGGTGGATACAGAACTGGCTCGGTCACAGAAGACAGAGGGTAGCAGTGGAAGGGTGTATTTCTGAATAGAGGGCTGTGACAAGTGGCATTCCTCAGGGATCAGTGCTGGGACCTTTGCTGTTCGTAATATATATAAATGATTTGGAAGAAAATGTAACTGGTTTAATTAGTAAGTTTGCGGATGACACAAAGGTTGGTGGATTTGCGGATAGCGATGAGGACCAGCCGAGGATACAGCAGGATATAGATCGGTTGGAGGCTTCGGTGGGGACATGGCAGATGGAGTTTAATCCGGACAAATGTGAGATAATGCATTTTGGAAAGTTTAATAAAGATAGGAAATATACAGTAAATGGCAGAACCCTGAAAAGTATTGATAGGCAGAAGGGCTGGGTGTACAGGTACACAGGTCACTGAAAGTGGTAACGCAGGTGGTGAAGGCAGTCAAGAAGGCATACGGCTTGCTTGCGTTCATCAGCTGGAGCATTGAGTTTAAAAATTGGCAAGTCATGTTACAGCTTTATAGAACCTTAGGCCGCACTTGGAATATAGTGTTCAATTCTGGTTGCCACACTACCAGAAGGATGTGGAGGCTTTGGAGAGGTTACAGAAAAGATTTACCAGGATGTTGCCTGGCATGGAGGGCATTAGCTATGAGGAGAGGTTGGAGAAACTTGGTTTGTTCTCACTGGAATGACAGAGGTTGAGGGGTGATCTGATAGAAGTCTACAAGATTATGAGGGGCACGGACAGAGTGGATAGTCAGAAGCTTTTTCCCAGGATGGAAGAGTCAATTACTAGGGGGCATAGGTTTAAGGTGAAGGGGCAACGTTTAAAGGAGATATACAAGGCAAGTTTTTTTACACAGAGTGGTGGGTGCCTGAAACTCGCTGCCGGGGGAGGTTGTGGAAGCAGATGCGATAGTGACTTTTAAGGGGCGTCTGGACAACTAGGATGGGAATAGAGGGATATGGCCCCGGAAGGGTAGGTTGTTTTCATTCAGTGGGGCAGCATGGTCGGTGCAGCCTGGGAGGGCCGAAGGGCCTGTTCCTGTGCTGTAATTTTCTTTGTTCTTTGTTCTTATGTTCTTAAATTAGTCGATAATAAGTATATGCACTCACAACAGTAAATATTATCAACAAGACTATAGCAAAATGTATTTTTCAGCCATGTAGGTGTTCAGTTGCACTAATTCAGTCATCAGGCCCTATTTTATCATTAAAACGTGGTAAAGTCGGGTGTGAGGCCATTAACACGATCCGCATCCACGTCCGTGCAGATGGCCACTTTACCAGGAATGGCCGCAATCCGCTTCGCGCCCGAAACGGGCGCAACGTCGATTTAAATGTATTTGCATGTATTTCAATTGAATTCGTGAACTGCCCGCCCAACTTTATCAGCATTTCCCCCTTTACCACCGTGTTCGCCGATCCGGAATCGCGCCGAAATGAACCTGCTGAATAAAAGTCTGAATCAGGCGCTCCAGCTGCTGAAGAGCGAGTTCAGAGCTTCCAACGGCTCTCTGACTCAGATCGTGGTTGGAGGGAGGAGTGAGGCGGGTCAGATCATTCTCTGGTTGAGGGGAGGCGGGGGAGAGACAGGAGTGAGGCCCGATTGTTGTCTGGTGGGGGTGGGGGGGGGGAGGGGGGGGAGAGTGGGATCGTTGTCTGGTGGCAGGGGGGGCGATCATTGTCTGGTGCGGGGGGGAGGGCTGATCGTTGTCTGGTGGGTGGGGGAGGAGAGACGACCGTCATCTGGTTGTGGGGTGGGGGGGTTGATCGTTGTCTTGTGTTGGGGGGTGGGGGGGGGAGGGCTGATCATTGTCTAGTGGGGGGGGAGGGCTGATCGTTGTCTAGTGGGGGGGAGGGCTGATCGTTGTATGGTTTTGGGGGGGGGAGGGCCAATCATTGTCTGGTGCGGGGGGGGGGAGGAGGGCCGACCGTTGTCTGGTGAGGAGAGGAGAGAAGTCAGATCAGATGTTCCTCTCGGGGTGGGGGGGGGGAGTGAGGCCAGATCGTTCTCGGGGGGGGAGGGGGAGGAGGGAGGTGGGTAAGATGGATCTCTGCTGGGGAGGGGGGGCAGGGGGGTCCGCTGCCATTCTGCGGGCGATCGGTGGGGGGGGAAGGGGGCAGGGAGTCACGATCGATCTGGTAACGTGGGGGGTTGATAAGGGGGACAGTGATGTCTGTGGGGGCCATCGCTCCCGCTTTTCGCTCCCGGGCCGCTTTCTCCGCTTTCTGCGGCCCGGGAGCAATCTGACACAGGCGCGCTTTTTCAAATTTTTTTTCTAACTGCGCATACGCAGTTCAGAGCTCCGATCGTTTCGGCCGTGCTAAGCCCCACAGCGCGAATGGGACCTGCGATCTTTTTCAGGCTGAGTGCGTATGGGGGTGCCTGAAAGCAGATTTCTAAGTCAGATCTGAATTACGCCCAGATTCAGCACTTAGAATGGAAATGGTAAAATCAGACCCGTCATATCAGTTCATTAAACAGGTGAATAATTAAAAAGCAAACACCACAGAGGTGTGGTAAACTGAACAAAGGCCATGGAAATCAATCCCTTATTTATTGAGACATGATGCTTCAGAGCTCCTTTGCTACACTTCACATCTGAATGTCAGTGAACAAATGCAGAACCATGAATATCAAATTCAAGGCCTTTCTTGTCATTGATAATGAGTTGGTAATACTGTCTGCCTGTGACTGGGTTGAAGACACTGGCACATGTAAGATGGCACTTTTCTGAACTGCAGGCCCATTTTAGCTGATTATCATGCTTCTGGATGTGAAGAATCTGCCTGTCAATCCAAACCATTGAAGACCTTTTAATCCCTGCTTTTGGCTTTGAGAAAAGGTAGATTAAAATGTGACTGTTATCTTCATTTTGTTGAAGTAGTTATCATTTTCGAGTCAGGAATCAGCAAACTAATTTCAAATATTTTAATGGAATGGTAGAAATGAATTCAAAATCCCTTTATGATCACAAATCCTAGATACTTATGGTTTCAGCACATCTAGCATAATGTATTAATATGACTGGCAGCAATTGAAGAGAAATATTGGCTCAAGTTCTTTTACTGGCTGGGAAATCAATTCATGAGGATCTCAATATTGCTGAGGTAATTTTCTCAAGTGGAAGATCAAAAGGTAGTTAAGGTACATCTACAAATCTAATTTATGTTTGACTTGGACAGTTAGTTTGGATTGTTCACAATGCTATTCTATCCTTTCATCTTTGAATCTGGGTCACATCCAGTCCGTGCACAAAGGTGAAACTTGATGGCTGATAATGTTATTTTCCTTCTAGTTGCAATTTCCATTCTGTTGTTTCTTACATAAACTGTGCAGCACATTCAAAGCAGGAGATTACTGTTGTTGCAAAGAACTGCTGAGCTATTTTCAGGTTTGATTAGGTGACACTAGGAGTGTGGAATAGAGCACAGGTACAGTCCCCACCATGCATCATGTGTAGTGTTGGTAAACAGGAAAATGGTGCTAATCGTTTATCTTCACCATAGGCGTGAATTACAAAGGTGTCACTGAAATGTATAGTGGCGAATGGGCTGGCAGTTTTGTGCAGTTCCTTTTTTTTACTTTTTTATTCCATCCTTAAAGTTACAAAGTTGGTTTTCAGAGTGGACCAGGCAAACTCAAATCTATTCCTTGTTTGCTCCTAAAACCAAATTCAAATTCCAATTGAATCCAATTCATGGTCGCCAAAAGAGAGACAAACAAGATCCAAGTTGACAAGATAAGGCATCGCACCTGATCTTGGGCTTATCCTGAAGCTTGATCTTAGTCAAAAGGCCGAGTTCCTTATTTACAAATGTCAAAAGTTCAATTGATTTCAAGGATAACCAGGTCTTCTGGCATCTTCAATCATTTCTTCACACTGTTAGCACGCTATGGCTTGACTATCACTGTGTATAGTGGGCAAATCACAGCAGCACCCAACACACCCACTGTGTGTAGTGAGAACAATGTTTGTCAACAAATGCCTAATTGTTTTGAGAAGATGATTGATCCCAAGACAGCATTGAAAAGGATTTCAGCTTGGTAAGCAAATTACTGTCAATAAGAGAGGTACAGAGAAAGTGCAGTAACTCTCACGAAGGTAATGTAAATACAATGCGCTGACAGGATTCTCATTTCTAGGTCTCAATCCCAAGGTTTGGATTCCAGTCTGCTCAGCTGCGCACTCAGCCACAATGTATGCGCACAGCTTTGATTTGAAGTTTCTGAGGCTTTCTAGCATACTGAATTCTGTGAAACTATCTCCATTATAATGGAACTCTTTGATCTCTCATAAAATCAATGTGCAATGCATTGAAAAAGATTCCATTGGAAGTTCAATGGATTTCTAACATCCTCCAGTCATCTGTGTTTATTTCATTTCCCTTAATACTTGAATGAATCTCCAGTATCCCATTGATCCTGACCACAATGTTGACAGAGTCTAAGCCTGATTGACAGCCTGTGATTTCTTTAAAAGGATTGTGGTTTGCAAAAGAGGAAGTGAAACCACAGGCTGCCAATCAGGCTTAACTTTGGTGAGAATGAAACCACTTCAGATTCATTCACAGCTGAGGCTGTCACTGAAAGCTTTTTGAAATTGACCAATCTTCTCATTCACTGTGGCCTGAAGGAGGAGAGGGGGAGTCTGGGTGGGGATCTGAGGGTGGAATTTGGGTTGGGTCACCCTCAAGCCTGCATGATGTGTGGGTGAGGTTGCCCCCATTTTGGTGAGGGGGTTGGTGGTGCTCCCTGGTCGGGGAGGGCACCATTTCATTTTTTTGAGGGAAGAGGGGGCTCTTAAGTGATTGGGGAGATTGGGGAGGCATTTAAAAATGGCAGCCTCACAACAGCGGAGTAGGCTAGCCAGAGAATCCCACCTGATAAACCTGACCCTAGCAGGAGACCCTCCAGGTTCCCTGTTGGCATGGACAGTTAGTCCCAAGTCGGGAGAATTGTGACTGAAATCTGGGTCAGGAGCCCATAACTGCCAGCAGTGGGAGATTTTGGAGAATGTGGCCAATTAAGTGGAGAGTCCCTCCACAGGACAGCACATGGCCACAGCTGTCCTTCTCAGGAAATCGTGCAGTGTGGTGGAGGAAAAAAACTCAATAAGTTATTGTTGGCACTTGTTCTGCAGACAAGTGGCAGTCTCTATCCATCAGCCTGGATTCACCCTCAGCAAGCGGTCCACCTGCAGGCTGGAAAATTCCAGATGGTTTCGGGATCATGCCAGTAATTGGCCTAATTGGCTACACTGCTATTGGCAGGAGCATTCCGGCAGACCAGTTGGATTGCATGAAATTGCCTCTGAACCTGCACTCTATAAAATTCCAGGCCCCAGATTGCATTTCATTGTGATAAAATGGGCAAGGAAGGAAACAGGAATTCTCCAGTGTGTTAGCTTAGTGAGCTTATTAAAACCACCAGTCAGCATTCCTGGGATATGGCTCTCAGTCCCAACGGCAGCTCTTTCCAAGTAGCACAAGTAACGTTCATGTTTGTGCTGAAAGGTAGCCGATAACCAATGTATCACACGAGCCAAACTACTTCACTTTGGAAGTTGACTGTGCTGAGTGCTATGGGCAAGAGTTTGTGGCACAGCACCAACATAGGCACAGAGTCATGTATGAGTTTCAACTGGGACCATCAGGAAGCAATGGCTTAGAGTAATACAGTACAGTACAGTGCCAACTCTTTAAAAGAACAAGCCAGTGAGTCCACTCCCTGCTCTTATCCTATTCCCTTGTGAAAGTTACTGTCAAATCTGCTTCTTTTTCCCTTTCAAATACTCCAATCCAAATCATACCCATAACATAAAGCAGTTTGCATCTCCTCTCCAGTTCTTGCCATTGTTTCCCACTCTAACAGCACTGTGGATGTACTTACACCACATGGACTGCAGCAATTCAAGAAGGCAGCTCACCATCACCTTCTCATGGGTAATTAGGATGGGCAATAAATGTTAGCTTAACCAACTGATGCTCTCATTCCATGAAAGAATAAAAAAGGTTAGTTCAAATTTGCATCATCGGGTTACTGAGCCTCCTGCCAGCAGAAACATTATACCTTATTTGCTCTACCAAAACCCTTTGTAATTTTTGAGACCTCCTTTAAATCTCCCCTTAACCTTCTCTAAGGAGAATTAACTTTCCCTAATGTCTCCAATTGCAAAAATCATTCTAGTAAATCTCCTCTGCACCCTCCGCTGTAGGTGTGATGTCCTTAATTGGATGCAATACTATAACTGAGGCCATGCTATTGCATTATTGAGGTTTATTTGTGTCTCTATTTATAAGGTGAAGGTCCTACAGTTTTATACAAGTATTCCTGCAACTTTCAAAGATCTGCATATTCCTGCACATGGGCTAGATTTGAAGTCAAATAGGTGAAACAATCATTTTCTTAACATATTGTTATATCGAATCATCGATATTACTTTATCAAGGGCATTTCTGTGGCAGGTACAGGCAGCTTTAAAAGTATTTTGTTTGCAAGTGGATAACAATCATCCCCATAAAATGTAATTTAATCTGAGACATCCTGAAATGTAGTTTATTCCCACGGGAATCACTAAAATATCAGGAATAAAATGTTTTCAAATATGAGGAGATAAAAAGCTTTCAATGCAACATCAATCAAGTACCTTCCGAAATGAACGGGTGAGTGGAGGATTTACCTCATAAGTTGCCATTAGCAGTGTTATTTTCAGTAAGAAATTCGGTGAGAGCAAACAGGGGTCACAAATGCTCCAAAGTTTCCTTTCTCTCTGAGGGGAGTTACCTCATTTAGAACGCAGAGTTCAATCCTGGACACTGCAGCTAAGGAAGAACGTACTGACCTTGGAGGGGGTTCCGTGCAAATTCACTCATATGATCCCTGGGATTAAAGGGTTAAATTATGAGGCCAGGTTGGGGGCAGGACTTTCTGGCCCCATCGCAGTGGGGCAGGGATGGAAAATGTGGCACACCATTTAAACATCCACTCGCTTTGGCAGGACCGAAAGATTCTGCCGGCGGAACATTCTGAGGGATGATCTGACTGAGGTGCTGAAGCTTAAAGAATTCAAAAAGGGAGAAAGTATTTCCTGTGTTGGGGAAATCAAGAAAAAGGCAGCGTTATCTTAAAATTGGAGAGTATCATGGGGCAGGGTTTTCTGTGGTGTGTTTTCTGGTTTTGGAGGCAACTCTCTGAAAAACCTGTTTTCACTGGGTTCATTCACAATTTCAAAGCTGAGATATTTGTTTTGCAAGTAGAGTATATTAAGAGTTATGGAACTAATGCAGGTATATTGTGGTGTGGGAGTAAGATTTTCACTCCTGATCCTGATCCCACCATTGAGATTAAATGCGATATTAAACCTACAAATACCACAGGCAATTTTGGGGGAGGCAGCCAATTAATTGGACTCAAAGAACAAAGAACAAAGAACAGTACAGCACAGGAAACAGGCCCTTCGGCCCTCCAAGCCTGTGCCGCTCCTTGGTCCAACTGGACCAATCGTTTGTATCCCTCCATTCCCAAGCTGCTCATGTGACTATCCAGGTAAGTCTTAAACGATGTCAGCGTGCCTGCCTCCACCACCCTACTTGGCAGCGCATTCCAGGCCCCCACCACCCTCTGTGTAAAAAACATCCCTCTGATGTCTGAGTTATACTTCGCCCCTCTCAGCTTGAGCCCGTGACCCCTCGTGATCGTCACCTCCGACCTGGGAAAAAGCTTCCCACTGTTCACCCTATCTATACCCTTCATAATCTTGTATACCTCTATTAGATCTCCCCTCATTCTCCGTCTTTCCAAGGAGAACAACCCCAGTCTACCCAATCTCTCCTCATAGCTAAGACCCTCCATACCAGGCAACATCCTGGTAAACCTTCTCTGCACTCTCTCCAATGCCTCCACGTCCTTCTGGTAGTGCGGCGACCAGAACTGGACGCAGTACTCCAAATGTGGCCTAACCAGCGTTCTACACAGCTGCATCATCAGACTCCAGCTTTTATACTCTATACCCCGTCCTATAAAGGCAAGCATACCATATGCCTTCTTCACCACCTTCTCCACCTGTGTTGCCACCTTCAAGGATTTGTGGACTTGCACACCTAGGTCCCTCTGTGTTTCTATACTCCTGATGACTCTGCCATTTATTGTATAACTCCTCCCTACATTATTTCTTCCAAAATGCATCACTTCGCATTTATCCGGATTAAATTCCATCTGCCACCTCTCCGCCCAATTTTCCAGCCTATCTATATCCTGCTGTATTGCCCGACAATGCTCTTCGCTATCCGCAATTCCAGCCATCTTCGTGTCATCCGCAAACTTGCTGATTACACCAGTTACACCTTCTTCCAAATCATTTATATATATCACAAATAGCAGAGGTCCCAGTACAGAGCCCTGCGGAACACCACTGGTCACAGACCTCCAGCCGGAAAAAGACCCTTCGACCACTACCCTCTGTCTCCTATGGCCAAGCCAGTTCTCCACCCATCGAGCCACTTCTCCTTGTATCCCATGAGCCTTAACCTTCTTAACCAACCTGCCATGTGAGACTTTGTCAAATGCCTTACTGAAATCCATATAGACGACATCCACGGCCCTTCCTTCATCAACCGTTTTTGTCACTTCCTCAAAAAACTCCACCAAATTTGTAAGGCACGACCTCCCTCTTACAAAACCATGCTGTCTGTCACTAATGAGATTGTTCCGTTCTAAATGCACATACATCCTGTCTCTAAGAATCCTCTCCAACAACTTCCCTACCACGGACGTCAAGCTCACCAGCCTATAATTTCCTGGGTTATCCCTGCTACCCTTCTTAAACAACGGGACCACATTCGCTATCCTCCAATCCTCAGGGACCTCACCCGTGTCCAAAGAAGCGACAAAGATTTTCGTCAGAGGCCCAGCAATTTCACCTCTCGTCTCCCTGAGCAGTCGAGGATAGATGCCATCAGGCCCTGGGGCTTTGTCAGTTTTAATGTTCCCTAAACATTAAAACTGACAAAGCCCCAGGGCCTGACTCGAGGAATCACATCTAATTAAGGACAGCCAATAGGCTTCCGAGACTGAGGCACCATGGCGGTAGTTCAGCACTTGCATATCAGCAGCCCCACCATCAGACATGGACACTGCGGAAGTATGTAGGTAAGGCACAAGGTCCTCTCCATTCCTGTGGGTAAATAAGAGATAAATAAGGGTAAATAACTGTCATGATGTGGAGATGCCGGCGTTGGACTGGGGTAAACACAGTAAGAAGTTTAACAACACCAGGTTAAAGTCCAACAGGTTTATTTGGTAGCAAAAGCCACACAAGCTTTCGGAGCTGCAAGCCCCTTCTTCAGGTGAGCACTCACCTGAAGAAGGGGCTTGCAGCTCCGAAAGCTTGTGTGGCTTTTGCTACCAAATAAACCTGTTGGACTTTAACCTGGTGTTGTTAAACTTCTTACTGTAAATAACTGTCAGCAGAAACTGATAGCCAAGTTCCGCACACATGAGGACGGCCTAAACCGGGATGTTGGATTTATGTCACATTATCAGTAACCCCCACAGCTTGCCTCCTAGACTTGCGGGCTGTCCTGTCTGGAGACAATACACATCTCTTTAACCTGTGCTTAATGCTCCCTCCACCCACATTGTCTGAATCTTTAAGATCTGGTTGGTTGTAGGGATTCGCATTCTAATCAGTATTCTGTAACTTGATTTTGTGTCTCTGTGCCCTGTTTGAGAGCACATTTCCACTCCATCTGACGAAGGAGCAGCGCTCCGAAAGCTAATGGTATTTGCTACCAAATAAACCTGTTGGACTTTAACCTGGTGTTGTTAAAACTCTTACGGTAAATAAGAGGGGCAGAGTCTTATGAGCATGATGAGGAAAATGCCCCCCACCGCCATTGTGGCTGAAGCCTCTGACTCCACTTGCCGCCCAGCGTGCCATTGGGAGGGGGGGAAAGAATGTGCCCCACTCATTTTCATTGACCTGCAGCCTGCTACACCACCATTTCACGTATGACCTCCTGGCACAATATGTACACCATGCTGTAGCTTAAAACACCACTCAGCATCAGGAGTGTATTCTTTCAAAAGCCGTAAGAAGTTTAATTAGTTACCTGCCGCAGTATATAGTCATTCCTGCCATCATCAAGACTCCTAAGTATTGTGGTCATGAGTGTGATTATCCAGCCCCACCCATTGTTGGGATCATCCATCCATTCCTGCCTAAAGTCAATGAACCTTTGGTTTGGCTGTCACATTCCCTGTGGCGAGTCCTGCCTTGTTGGGGGCCAGGGAAAATCCCGGCCTATGTATCATGAAGTCGGCCCATAGGATTTCTCTTCTATTTTTGCTCCCCCTCCTCCTCCAATTTTATGAGCTACCCATGGCAGGAAAGGTGGACCTGTGAATTAGCATGCCATGGCATCAGCGGCATGCCCACTGTCAGCATGTCCACCCGCCTCTACCTTGAATTCAAAAATAGAGTGGAGGCATCAGATGGGCTGCCCACTTACGGCCTAGTTGTAGTAAATGCCTAATTAAGGGCCTCATCCTACTGCTGCTGAAATAAAATGAGGCCAGCATTTAAATGTCGCAGGCTGCAGGTTAATGAAAATGAGTGGCGCACATTCTTTCCCCCTCACCCGTGCCAGGTGGAGCCTCCCCACCCCATGTTTTTGTTTCCCCATGCCCACCCTTTCCCCATCAACCGTGTGCTGTCCTGTCCAACATGCCCCCCTGCCAACTCAACTCCAGCAAGATCCCAAACCTTCCAGGGTTTTGGGAAATCCAAGCTTCCAATTCCTCCCAGGCCTGCAATAAGCTTTTACGGCACTAGCTGCCATGTTATAGTAAGAGTCCATATGTTCCAAAACTGCTTTGACAACAGTTAGGAAGAGAAGCTAAGCATGCAGGATAAGTGGATAAGTTGGTACGGTGGAATACGATAAGGTTCTGAAGCATTTGCAACAATCTTCAGCCAGAACTGCCAAGTGGATAATCCATCTCAGCCTCCTCCTGAGGATCCCAGTGTCACAGAGGCCAGTCTTCAGCCAATTTGATTCACTCTACACAACATCAAGAAATGGTTGAAGGCACTGGATACTGCAAAGGCAATGGGCCCTGACAATATTCCACCAATAGTACTGAAGGCTTGTGCTCCAGAACTTGCCATAGATGTAGATATGTTGTTCCAGTACAGTTAAAACACTGACATCTAACCAGCAATTGGAAATTTGTCTAGTTATGTCCTGCGCACAAAAAGCAGGACAGTTACCGGCCAATAACCCCCCTATCAATCTACTATTGATCATCAGTAAAGTGATGGAAGGGGCTGTCAACAGTGTTAATAAGAGGCATTTGCCTAGCAATGACCTGCTCACTTACGCTCAGTTTGAATTCCGCCAAGGCCATTCAGCTCCTGACCTCATTACAGCATTGGTTCAAACATGGACAAAAGAGCTGAATGCCAGAGATAAGGTGGGGGTGCCTGCCTTTGACATTAATGCAGCATTTGACCGAGTGTGGCATCATGGAGCCCTAGCAAAACAGGAGTCAATGGAAATCAGAAGGGAAAACCCTCCACTGGTTGGAGTCATAGCTGACTCAAAGATTGTGGTTGCAGGAGGTCAACCATTTCAGTTCCAGAACATCATTGCAAGAGTTCCTCAGGCTAGTGGCCTAGACCCGACCATCTTCAAAGTAAAAAAAAGTTTATTTATTAGTCACAAGTAGGCTTACATTCACACTGCAATTAAGTTACTGTGAAAATTCCTAATTGCCACACTCCGGCACCTGTTCGGGTACACTGAGAGAGAATTTAGCATGACCAATTCACCTAACCTGCACACCTTTGGACTGTGGGAGGAAACTGGAGCACCCAGGGGAAACCCACGCAGACACAGGGAGAATGTGCAAACTCCACACAGGCAGTGACCCAAGCCGGGAATCGAACCCAGGTTCCTGGCGCTGTGAAGCAGTGGTGCTAACCACTGTGCCACCGTGCTGCCCTAGCTGTTTCATCAATGACCTTCCATCCAACATAAGGTCAGAAGTGGGGAATGTTCTTGATGACTGCACAATGTTCAGCACCATTCATGATTCCTCAGATAATGAAGCAGTCCATGTCGAAATGCAGCAAGATCTGGACAATATCCAGGCTTAGGCTGACAAGTAGCAAGTAACATTCGTGCCATAAAGCTGCCAGGCAATGACATCTCCAACAGAGAGAACTTAACCATTGTCTCTTCACATTCAGTGTCATTACCATCACCGAATTCCCCATTAGCAATGTCCTGAGGGTTACCATTGATCAAAACCTGAACTGGACTAGCTATATTAATACTACGGCTACAACAGCAGATCAGAGGCTAGAAATCTTGCAATGATTAACTCATCTCCTAACTCTCCAATGCCTGTCCACCATTTACATGGCACACATCAATGTGTGATGGAATACTCTCTGCTTGCACAAATATCCAATCCCGCCACCACTGGTGCACAGTGGCAGCAGTGTATATCGTCTACAAGGTGCACTGCAGCAACTCACCAAAGCTCTTCAGACAACAACTTATAAATCCACAACCTCCACCACCTAAAAGTACATGGGCAGCAGATACATGGGAACACCGTCACCTGCAAGTTTCCCAAGCCACACACTATCCTGACTTGGAAATATATCGCTCTTCTGTCAATGTTGCTGGGTCAAAATCATGGAAATCCCTCCCTAACAGCACTATGGGTGTACCTACACCACACAGATTACAGCAGTTCAAACAAGCAGTTCACTACCCCCTTCTTAAGGGTGATAAGCTATGAACAATAAATGAAAGCCTAGACAGTCACGCCAACACTATGAAAGAATAAAAAATAGAGGGCAGGGTGGATGAGGTAAGTAGGTATGAATGTAGGGTGGGTAAGAGTGTCGGGTAGGTAAGGTAAGCGGATAAGTGTTTAGAGTTGGTAAAGTAAGTGGATAATGATTGTTAGCATTAGGGGGTAGGGTAAGTAAGGTAATTAGGTCAGGGGATAGCATGAGTAAGGGGTAATCTGGCAGTTGGCTAGGTGGATGAGGTAGGTAGAGTGACAGGTGGATAGTGTGGTAGGTGAATGAGGTGGGAGAGAGGATAGAGTGACAGGTGAGTACTGGGTGAGTAGCTAGGTGGGTCAGGGATGGCTCATGTTGGGTTAGTGGCTAGGTAGGTTGGGTTGGAGTATTTGGAGTTCGGGGGTGGTGGGAGATAGTCATGTTGGGCCTGGGACTAGTCAGGTCGGGTTGGTGGGGGAGAGTCAGAGGATCGGGGCAGTCAGGGGATCAGGGGTGTAGTTGCGGGTCAGTTGTCTAGTTACCCAAGTATTGGAACAGGTTTTTTCCAACCTAACACTTCCTGGGTAAGTATCAGGGTAAGTTGGAGCCATCCAAAGTCTCCAACGCTAACTCAGAGTTGGAGATTTTTTGGAGGGTCCGAGGAAGCAGAAGATTGTCCATTGGAAGTTCAAACTTCCTTGTCAATTCCCACAGAGCCCTTGTGTTAGGACCTCCAAGAGGTCCCGTAGTGCAACTTCCAGGGTATTTCCAGTCTGTGACTATCTGGAGACCGGAAGATCTGGGCCATGATAACATGAAATTTAGTAAATTTACATAAGTCAGTTTGCTTTAATACAGTATTTCTTCATATTTCTCTGTCAGTTGTTGGCTATATTTCTTAGCCTTGTACTGCACTCGACTTGACTGAGTCACTGGAACAGCAGAGAGCCTATATTTCCAGGTCTCTGAAATGCTGCTGTTAAACCATGTTGTGAGACTGGTGTTGTGAGACTTCAAACCATGTTGAGCCAGAGAGTTATACAACAGGAGCTTACTTGCCTTAGTTTGACTTCTGATTCTTTCCTCTCTCTTAGGTGCAGGAACAGGGGTGGGGGTGGAGGCGAGGTGCGGGGGCAGGGTGGGGGGGGGGGGGGGGGGGGGGAGCTGTATTTCTTCTGATGAGTATTAAAAAGAAACCTGATAGTTTTCAATAAGTCCTGTCACACTGGAATTTATTTATCATCTTGCAGGTAAAATGCTCAGATAATCTTTGATAACAAAATTATTCATGCAGTAACAATCCCTGAAGCATCCATTACTTAGAGCAATTAATTATTAATTGCTGCCAAGATGTTTGTAAAATCTGTGATCAAAGGCACTGGGATTGAATGTTTCTCTACGAACTAATGAAAATGTAGGGCACCAGGATCTAAAGCTGTGGATGCAATTTATATTACACAAGCATGTCGACCTAGTAACGCGTGACAAGTATGGCCTTCTCAGATAGTTTACTCACTTTAACATAGCAGGTTATGCCTGTGCTATCACAAACCATAACGCATAGGGCAGAATTTAATGTAGGCAACAGGGATCTTGCCCACTGGTTGGAAAGCAAGTGACAGCCCCACGTCACCTCTCTTTGTGAGGACCCACCAGATCAAGCGCCAATTAGGCACCTAACTGGGCAGCAGAGGGCCTTCCCCAGGATCAGGGAGCATGGGGATGGTGGTCCAGCCGAGAGCTGCTGCCAATCAGAGATCGGCAGTCATTCATTTCTTGGCAGGGCCACCAGGGAGGCAGTGGCTGTTGCCAATAATGCACCCACCCGTGGACCAGGATCGACAAGGGAACCAGGCCACAAGCGTGCGATGGCAGGAAGAGGGTCACAAGGTTTAGGTCGCAGGTAAGAAGGGAGGGGTATCAGCAACAATGGCATGGGAGTGGCTCTCAGCTAGTCCCCACCCCTCACCCCATCTTCCGAATGCCTGATCCCTCAATCATGACACAGTCCTGACAACAAAGGACCCACAGGAAGCATGCAAGCAACCCTGACCAGGTTTGCTTTAATGGTTTTCCACATGCTGAGTTCCCCACCTGCCCCTTAGGTGAATACAGTAAGAAGTTTAACAACACCAGGTTAAAGTCCAACAGGTTTATTTGGTAGCAAAAGCCACACAAGCTTTCGGAGCTCTAAGCCCCTTCTTCAGGTGAGTGGGAATTCTGTTCACAAACAGAGCTTATAAAGACACAGACTCAATTTACATGAATAACGGTTGGAATGCGAATACTTACAACTAATCAAGTCTTTAAGAAACAAAACAATGTGAATGGAGAGAGCATCAAGACAGGCTAAAAAGATGTGTATTGTCTCCAGACAAGACAGCCAGTGAAACTCTGCAGGTCCACGCAACTGTGGGAGTTACAAATAGTGTGACATGAACCCAATATCCCGGTTGAGGCCATCCTCGTGTGTGCGGAACTTGGCTATCAGTTTCTGCTCAGCGACTCTGCGCTGACGACAGCGCAGAGTCGCTGAGCAGAAACTGATAGCCAAGTTCCGCACACACGAGGACGGCCTCAACCGGGATATTGGGTTCATGTCACACTATTTGTAACTCCCACAGTTGCGTGGACCTGCAGAATTTCACTGGCTGTCTTGTCTGGAGACAATACACATCTTTTTAGCCTGTCTTGATGCTCTCTCCATTCACATTGTTTTGTTTCTTAAAGACTTGATTAGTTGTAAGTATTTGCATTCCAACCATTATTCATGTAAATTGAGTCTGTGTCTTTATAAGCTCTGTTTGTGAACAGAATTCCCACTCACCTGAAGAAGGGGCTTAGAACTCCGAAAACTTGTGTGGCTTTTGCTACCAAATAAACCTGTTGGACTTTAACCTGGTGTTGTTAAACTTCTTACTGTGTTTACCCCAGTCCAACGCCGGCATCTCCACATCATGACTACCTTAGGTGAATACCAGGAGTAGTGGAATGAGGCCCTTAATTGAGCATTAATTGCCCACTTAAAGGCCTCAGTTGGTGGTGGGTGGGGTGGGAAGGCCATTGATGAGCCTTCAAGCCACCGACTTAATAGGGGCAGAGGTGGAAAAGCGGGGAAGTCCCCACCACTACCCTCGCACCCGTTTAAATGCCTCTCCTGCAGCTACCGCAGGGAATTCAGCCCATAAAGTCCGGAACATGTAGTTAAATAATGTAATCTAGCAAGTTGGAACGTGTTTTTGGCATGTTTTTGGGTAATCAATAACAACTTACAAATTCTATCCCATCAGAAAATTACTGCACTCCAAACCAACCTCAGGAAAGAGGTGGAGGCTTGTGAAGATTAGAGCTTTAAATCGTTGTCAATAAATCAATCTGTGTAGCTGACTAATCACACTCTCATTTTGATCATTACTACCATTCCACCAACCAACCTCCCAAATGTTGATTTTGCTAATAATCTTGTGTTAATTTCATTCCTTTTTAATTCCTGTTCTGATCTCTCCACCTTGGCAGTCTGTCAAGCGTCTCATGGAAGTGGAAAAGGTGAAAGGGTTCTGTCAGGCGGTTGTGTCCTCCAATCTGCGTGATGGCATGTCTCACCTCATCCAGTCCTGTGGTCTGGGAGGAATGCAACACAACACTGTACTGATGGGCTGGCCAAGAGCCTGGAGGCAATCTGATGATCCCAGAACATGGAAAAATATAATCGGTACGTATCAATCTGAAAATCACAGGATTCATAAGGGACTGCCCATGAATTCTGAATCAGATTATAAAGCACAATTAAAAATAAAAGCTCAGGAGCCCAAACTGAAAAGAACTTCAAAGGCAATAGGGATAAATTAGCATTAACTACATGTGGAATGTTTTGCTTGGGTAATTTGGGGATGGATTTGTCAATCGTTCATGGTCAAAAAGTGGAAAATAAAGGCTTCATCTACAAGATTGTTAGATTAGTCATCCTGCAGTATAACCAAACAGAATGATGGCATTCAACAGTAGTGGAAAAAATATTGATGATTGTCATTTCAAACCCGTTATGTGAACGAGAATTCTTTCCAAGGAGTGAGAAAAAGAAATATACTTATCAAAAAGAATGAAAAGTCTAGGATTGTCTGCGGGGCTGTAAAACACTGCAGTTGAGACGATGCTCATGAACTACTCGATCTTGAATCTTATTATTTATGTCAGCTAAACTCTTCCTGATTGTTACAGTAGAGTTATACGCTCCCTCCCATCACCATCACCTCTATATAACAGAATGGATATCTAGAATGCAAGTAAGGTCGTACATGTTAAATCAAATCTCAGCCATACCGTAAGAATTTGTAGGATCATTCAAAGATGCAGAATTGGAAATGAGCAGTGTACTAAGAGGAGCAGGCTGATCGGTTCCCCAAGCCAGCCTCACCATTCAATTCCACCATGACCAATTTGAACCTCAGATCCATTTCACCATCTTAGCTCCACATTCCTTATCACCCTTACTCAACAAAAATCCATCATTCTTGGTCTTGAAATCTCCAGTTGTTCCCCAGCATCCATTACATTTTGAGGAAACAAATTCTTTATTTCTGTTAACCTTTGTTTGAAAGAGAGTGAGATGATTTCACCTCCTGAGCCAGTCACTCCATTCTCCACCCCATTAAAAATTATGTCCCCATATCCTTGATCTGATTGGAGGAACTAGTTTCTCTCTATCAAACAAATCCTTTTGGTCGCTCTGTTATTTTCTGAATGGGTGAATGAAAATAATAACATGCTTTCAAAAGGCAGTGTAAATGCAGGAATCTTGGATCCTGTGCAGTAATGGCAGCACTCAGTCACCTTGAAAACTTGTTTTTGTAGAAGTGGTTCGAGAAACAACAGCAGGTCGCTTGGCCCTTCTGGTCGCTAAGAATATCACTGCGTTTCCATCCAACCAGGAGAGGTACTCTGAGGGTTACATTGATGTCTGGTGGATAGTTCATGATGGAGGAATGCTGATGCTGCTGCCTTTCCTCCTCAGGCAGCATAAGGTAATGTGAAAATGTTTTTATTAAGAGCAACCATTTATCATATCACTCTATTGATGGGTTAGCTCTGCTGTGCGTGTGCTTGTCTAGTGGAATTACTGCAATTCACTTTAGGTGCAGAATCAATGTCAACAGCAGCACTATGATCAATAAACCAACACTGCAATCACTCAAATTAACTGAAGCAGCAGGACAGCAGATACACTACATACAGCAGGGAAGGTACATTTGCTTTAGGACTGCAGGTAGAGTAAATACAGAGCTGCGGTTCAGGATTTAGGTAAGGGGTGCAGGCACAGGGGGCACAGAGCTGGAGACACATAATGTACAAGGTTGGAGACATAGGGGGTACAGGGTTGTGGCATGGGGTACAGGGTTCAAGGCACGGGGTAGAGAGTTTGAGGCACAGGGGGTACAGGTTGGTGGCACAGAGGGTGCAGGGTTGGTGGTACAGAGGGTGCAGGGTTGGTGGTACAGAGGGTGCAGGTTTGGTGGCACAGGGGGTGCAGGATTAGAGGCACGGGGGTTCAAGGTTCGAGGCACAGGGGGTTCAGTGTTGGAGGAACAGGGAGTTCAAGGTTGGTGACTAACAATTACAGAGCTTCTGATCCAGGAGGTAAGGGCTCCAAGTACAGAAGCACAGAGTTAGAGGTACAGAGCTGCAGGTACAGGGCTAAAGGTGATGGGGCTACTGAGCAGCAGGTACAGAGCTAGGTACACGGGGTGCAGGGCTTCAGGTACAGGCCAGCAGGTACAGGAAGTAAAGGGCTACAGGACATGAAGTACAGGGTGCAAGTCAGGAAGTACAGGGTTGCACAGGTACAGAGCTACAGGGAT
The DNA here is from genome assembly GCF_964213995.1 of Mustelus asterias. Lineage (NCBI taxonomy): Eukaryota > Metazoa > Chordata > Chondrichthyes > Carcharhiniformes > Triakidae > Mustelus > Mustelus asterias. The sequence goes on along the minus strand of NC_135820.1, from coordinate 32,004,188 downwards.
AGAGTTACAGGACAATGAGTACATTAGCTCTGTATTTCTGGCCAGATTCAGAATGATCAGTTTTGAAGAACTATTTTGTCACTTCTTATAGTATGTTGATTGTCTAAGTACTGGCCTGAAAATGGCAATTTCATCTTACCTGCTTTAACATGCTGAAGTTCAGAAAGTAATTCAAGAGTGAAAATGGCATTGTATATGTGCTACTGTTATTTAAGACACTTTTTTTTAACTTAATAACTTGTTCCCCTATCACCTTCATGGTTAAAACCTTCCCTGTTAAAGGACCATCATTCACAGAGAATAATATTAAGGCTTATAAAAGTTTAGAATGCAATGAATGCAATTTTGATCGGCAGTGACAAAGCAGATGTAAACCAGCTGACAGTCTGTGACACAATATGTAGACTTAGCAAATTAACAGGACTATAACTCACTTGTATTTATCGTCTGCAGATTACTTCTATTCAATTTATACTGACCATTTTATTCTGTTAATAAAAGTCAGAGGACACCTTCTCAAATTTGTACTCGAATACATCACACATCATCAATCCTGCGATAAGGAGTCTTTAGCTCAGTTTCTGCTATCTCACTCACCGAAAATAAAACAAATGAATTAAGAATAATGGTTTAAAAAATCTGCAGTAACAGTGGTGACTTGAGGACTGTGCCAGCTGGTGCACCCTGCTGGAGTTGGCAAGATCAACAGGAGGGCATCTAATTTTTATGGGGTGATTTGTCATCTGCGCAAGCTATTATAGACATCTCAGCTACCTGCCTGCTCCACGCTGTTAAAAAATATATGATTTGCCCACCATGGGAGGTAAGGTTGCCCACCCCCCACTGAGTGTCCCCCCCCTTGGCCCCCTATATAAGTGGAATGGTTCCAACCTGCAGCCAAATTTCCATGGGGAGGTTGTCCAATTAATCATGATAATTTTGATGGAAATGCCAAATGGATGTATAAGTGGGGTAGAGTTAATTGGGTGGAGATTTCACTCCTTAGAAATCCAATTCAAAAATCCTAGAAAGGGCTGGAAGTCAGGACCTCAGCACAGCATCAGAGAAATATTGGATATTTCCAGGATTGATTGGAGCATAGTACTCTCAGAAATTTCTAGAATTTAGTCAGCCTTTGCCAGCCATTTCTGAAATGTAAGGATGGAGAATGTCAGGTTTGGAAAAAAAAAGATAATTTAGGTGGGCCCATTTTCAGAAACAATATTAAGATGTCATACGAACTCTTCTGCAACCTACTAACCATTCCCTCATACAAACCCTTCTCAGCAAAACTGCTTTCTTGCTAAATTGAATTCCTCACTAGTTGCAAACTGAAGAGGGATTGCTGTCAGCTCATTCACTAACACTCAGTCTTTGATTGACAGGTGTGGAGAAAGTGTAAGATGCGCATCTTCACAGTGGCGCAATTGGAAGATAACAGCATCCAGATGAAGAAGGACCTTACAGTGTTTCTCTATCACCTGCGGATTGTAGCTGAGGTGGAAGTCGTAGAGATGGTATGAGAACAGCTGGGTGATGTGACGATAAGTGTGGATAAGTGGCCGTTCATGCCAGTGTACTGAGATAAAGGGAAAGAATTATGACCTCTCAGTTAACGCATTCTCTTTGTGTAAAAAGGAATTCATCCCAGCTTCTTCCAGCATTGAGGAACATGATGGTGTAGTGGTAATGACACTGGACTAATAATCCAGAAACTCAGGCTATTACCAAGGCAGCTGGTGGAATTTGAATTCAATTGATTAATAATTTGACTGATTAATCCGGAATTATAATAGCCCTTGTTGTAAGTGCCCTAATGCCCTTTACGGAAGGAAATTTGCACTCTTTTCCGGTCTGGCCAACATGTGACTCCAGGCCCACAGCAATTTGGTTGACTCTTAAGAAGGGGAACAGAGACTTCCCCGGGAATTATAGACCGGTGAGTCTCACTTCTGTTGTCGGCAAGATGTTGGAAAAAATTATAAGGGATAGGATTTATAGTTATTTGGAGAGTAATGAATTGATAGGTGATAGTCAGCATGGTTTTGTGGCAGGTAGGTCGTGCCTTACTAACCTTATTGAGTTTTTTGAGAAAGTGACCAAGGAGGTGGATGGGGGCAAGGCAGTGGACGTGGTATATATGGATTTTAGTAAGGCGTTTGATAAGGTTCACCATGGTAGGCTTCTACAGAAAATGCAGATGTATGGGATTGGGGGTGATCTAGGAAATTGGATCAGGAATTGGCTAGCGGATAGGAAACAGAGGGTGGTGGTTGATAGTAAATATTCATCATGGAGTGCGGTTACAAGGGGTGTACCTCAGGGATCTGTTTTGGGGCCACTGCTGTTTGTAATATTTATTAATGATCTGGATGAGGGTATAGTTGGGTGGATTAGCAAATTTGCTGATGACACCAAAGTCGGTGGTGTGGTAGACAGTGAGGAAGGGTGTCGTAGTTTGCAGGAAGACTTAGACAGGTTGCAAAGTTGGGCCGAGAGGTGGCGGATGGAGTTTAATGCGGAGAAGTGTGAGGTAATTCACTTTGGTAGGAATAACAGATGTGTTGAGTATAGGGCTAACGGGAGGACTTTGAATAGTGTGGAGGAGCAGAGGGATCTAGGTGTATGTGTGCATAGATCCCTGAAAGTTGGGAATCAAGTAGATAAGGTTGTTAAGAAGGCATATGGTGTCTTGGCGTTTATTGGTAGGGGGATTGAATTTAGGAGTCGTAGCGTTATGTTGCAACTGTACACAACTCTGGTGCGGCCGCACTTGGAGTACTGTGTGCAGTTCTGGTCCCCACATTACAGGAAGGATGTGGAGGCTTTGGAGAGGGTGCAGAGGAGGTTTACCAGGATGTTGCCTGGTATGGAGGGGAAATCCTATGAGGAGAGGCTGAGGGATTTGGGATTGTTTTCGCTGGAAAGGCGGCGGCTAAGAGGGGATCTTATTGAAACTTATAAGATGATTAGAGGTTTAGATAGGGTGGATAGTGATAGCCTTTTTCCTCTGATGGAGAAATCCAGCACGAGGGGGCATGGCTTTAAATTGAGGGGGGGTAGTTATAGAACCGATGTCAGGGGTAGGTTCTTTACCCAGAGGGTGGTGAGGGATTGGAATGCCCTGCCAGCATCAGTTGTAAATGCGCCTAGTTTGGGGGCGTTTAAGAGATCCGTAGATAGGTTCATGGACGAAAAGAAATTGGTTTAGGTTGGAGGGTCACAGTTTTTTTTTAACTGGTCGGTGCAACATCGTGGGCCGAAGGGCCTGTTCTGCGCTGTAATGTTCTATGTTCTATGTTCTATGTTCTAACTGCAATGCAAGGACAATTAGGGATGGGCAACAATTGCTGGCCTTGCCAGTGATACCTACATCCTGTGAAAGAATAAAAGAAAACTAGAGAGCTGTAAGTTTCCTCCAAAGGTTCAGCTGAAGGTACCTGAGTTCAAATGGACCAAGCTCATGGACAAGGAATTATTATTGATAAATGTCAGAGACACCCTCTATTCAAACGCAAACAGTACATACAATAAGCAGCAAAATCGTTACAAAGAAAAGGGCAATTTAATAAATTAAGTTTATAGTATTGTTTCCTGTATCGACGATAGACTTCACACCCTGTGGCACCCACCAGCCAGGGAAGGCCTGAAGTGCATTAGCTGACTCTGAATGCTACTTCTTGACATAGGGGCGGCACAGTGGTTAGCACTGCTGCCTCACAGCGCCAGGGACCCAGGTTCAATTCCGGCCTCAGTCACCGTCTGTGTGGAGTTTGCACGGTCTCTTCATGTCTGAGTGGGTTTCCTCCAGGTGCTCCGGTTTCCTCCCACAATCCAAAGATGTGTGGGTTAGGTTGATTGGCCATGGTAAATTGCCCCTTAGTGTCAGGGGGATTAGCAGGGTAAATGTGTGGGGTTACGGGAATAGGGCTTGGGTGGGTTTGTGGTCGGTACAGACTCGCTGGGCCGAATGACCTCCTCCTGTACTGTAGGGATTCTATTCAATAGTTAAAGAAGGGAGGCAGGCAGCCAGAGCAATCACCCTCTATGGAGTGTGTCGAAGGAAATAGATTTGCAAAGTCCCAAAAGCATGTGACTTCCGGACAAGTTTCAATCTCCCAAGGGACAAAATTGGGCTTTGGTTTGATTTTGTTTCCCGCCAGGAAAGCACATGGCATTCAGGTGGGGTGGAGTTTTTACTGTGATGCACTTCAGGCCTTCCCTGGCTGATGGGTGCCACAGGGTGTGAAGTCTATCGTCAATACAGGAAACAATACTATAATTTAATTTATTAAATTGCCCTTTTCTTTGTAACGATTTTGCTGCTTATTGTATGTAGTTTGCGTTTGAATAGAGGGTGTCTCTAACATTTATCAATAATAATTCCTTGTCCATGAGCTTGGTCCATTTGAACTCAGGTACCTTCAGCTGAACCTTTGGAGGAAACTTACAACTCTCTAGTTTTCTTTTATTCTTTCACAGGATGTAGACATCATAATGTGTGGAACAGACTGGATAGACAAAGGATCTTTCCTGTCTGCCATACATACCTGCTTTATCCTACAGACCTTTGGGATGTTTGTGTCCCACGCCTCTCCCCCCCACCATCCACATTGATATGTCACTCACGGCAAATTAAATGATAATTTTAAGTAAGTTTTAAAGTTTTTTTATTACATGTATTGTTCTGCTTCATAGCATGACAGCGATATCTCAGCTTACACTTACGAGCGAACATTGATGATGGAACAACGGTCACAGATTCTAAAAGAAATGCACCTAACAAAGAATGAGAGGGAGCGTGAGGTATGGGACCATTTAGTTTGCTTCATGAGAAATCTTGTTCTGGTCGAGTGTTTGAATGGCAAAATCCTAAAATATGAAATGTGGCACTTATTTCTCCAAAGATGCTGAAATCCTGTTCCACTCACAAAAGTCCATTCAATAACAGAATAAAGGACTTCGCTCAGTTGGTAAACATATCACCTGACATTTTATTGAACCATACAGATCAAAAGGTCCTAGGTTTAATCCCTGGTCTGAGCTAAATTAGTTGCGAGTCTAGCCATCCTCACCACGTAGATAATATCAATTTGTTGCATCAATTTTTTGAGATTATTTTCATGGTCAAGGATTTAAGCAATCTCATGGGAGCCACACTCCCATGGTGTGTGGATTAAAAGATCGGGGTTACAGATTTGTAACTTTGACTCTAACCCAGACTCCTGGTAATCACAGTTCCTCACTGTGATTAGAGCAGTATTAACTCACCCCTTAGGACTTTCTATAAACAATGAAACAACTGCTGCTTCCTATGATAAGAGTTTTAACAACACCAGGTTAAAGTCTAACAGGTTTATTTGGTAGCAAATACCATTAGCTTTCGGAGCGCTGCTCCTTCGTCAGATGGAGTGGAAATGTACGAGAGCACATTTCCACTCCATCTGACGAAGGAGCAGCGCTCCGAAAGCTAATGGTATTTGCTACCAAATAAACCTGTTGGACTTTAACCTGGTGTTATTAAAACTCTTACTGTGTTCACCCCAGTCCAACGCCGGCATCTCCACATCATGGCTTCCTATGATGCAAGGCATTTCCAATAGTAATCAGCTAAGTTTGGGTTACCACTAATGTTAAAGAAAAGTAATGATGAATACTGCAAGCCAGGAAGTGGGTCTTACTTGCTGCCAAGTTTGGATTTGAGAATTTGAACAAGGAAAAAAGATTGGCAGTTACATAGCCCTTTTCACAAACTCAGGGACTGCCTGAAGCACCTTACAGCCAATGAAGTATTTTTGAGGTATGGTCACTTTTAAAATGTAGGAGAGGATCCCACAATTTTGAGCTCCTGGGAAAGACTGGGAATAGCAGATGATGAGCTTTGATTTTGACAGAACTGGGATGTGGAGAGAGAGAGAGAGGAAACAGCAATCAGAACCACAGAGGATAGTATGAAAAGTTATTGCATTTGCCCTTTAAATTTAAAGAAAGTGAGTTACATGACAGTGGGGAACAGCAATGAGAGCAGACTTTCTCAATGGCCACCAATCTGTGGTGATTATCCCTTTAAGGATCCATCAGCAGTGTAAGGGTCACATGACCCAGGGAACCATTTGGGGAGCAGGGCGGGGGATCACCCTGGTGATACTCGGAGTTATCTTGGGAGCTGGTTGCAGTCATGAGGTGGCAAGTCTCTGTATAGATTTAAAAGTAAATAAACAAGTTGTGTTTTCGCTGAACTGGTGAATGAGCATCTTTACAAGAAAGCACCTCCCATGGTATGAAAACAATTCAGTCCATGTGCAGCAAGTAAGTTTACCCTACCATTACATTATACCGTCTCTGTCTCACTGGCTGATGTATTGGGAAGACAAATCAAACTAACACAAGGGACATTATGACTATCAACACTCCTGGATGCCTTGCTGATGGTGGCTCCACAGGCATGATAACATCAGATTTTTCTCCCCTGGCTTCCTCAAAGAATGCTATTGGCAGAGGAAATAACAGAAATGGAAAAAATATTAAGTACCTGAACAAAAAAAAAACCTAGATCAATAAATGAATGCCTGTTTTGTCTTCATGAACAGTCACTGTAGCTTTCTACAAAATAAGTCAATGTTTCGGAGGATCTTGTCCATTATTGTTCTTTTCTCTTGTCCAGATTCAAAGCATCACAGATGAATCACGTGGTTCCATTCGTCGTAAACATCCAGCAAAGGCCAAGCTACGCCTGAGCTCTCAGGACGAGCAGGAAGGAAGTGCTGAAGAGAAACCCGAGGAGGAGGTACTTCCATCTTAATGGTCGATTAGTGACATTAGTGGGCATGTCAGCATTTGCTGTCTTCAATGGGCGGGATTTTCTCCTCCCCTCCCCCACCCCGGGCAGACAATTCCTCCCCAGACCCCTCTCTCTCCCTATTAGAAATGTAATGTTGCATTGCAGAGCTCCGTCCTGTGGTCAGGCAGCCTTGAGAAGGGGAAATCTGGAACTCAGATTTTTCTCTGGGTGAGGAGTTTCTGGCAGGCAGTGTACTCTGTGGGGTGATCTAGGTGATTTTTACTTTAGACATGGACATTAATCAGCGATGATTTAAGTTTGGGTTACCACACCTGTTAATTTTCCTTTTCCACTGATTACAATGGGATGACAATGAGTGTAAGAAGCGATTGATTTGTAACTCTCTGTTTTCCGCCTGCGCACATAGTGTAATTATCCTCCTGAATGTGTTACTCCACAATATCATAGAATCCTTACAGTACAGAAGGAGGCCATTCGGCCCATCAATTCTGTACCGACTACAATCCCACCCAAACCTTATTCCCATAACCCTCTTTTATCCTGCTAAACCCCCTGACACTAGGGTCAATTTAGCATCGCCAATCAACCTAACCCGCACATCTTTGGACTGTGGGAGGAAACCCATGCAGACACAGGGAGAATGTGCAAACTCCACACAGGAATTGAACCAGGGTCCCTGGCACTGTGAGGCAGCAGTGCTAACCACTGTGCCATTGTGCTGCCCAATCTGTGTGATTTCCTTTGTGATGGTGGATCTCTGCAACTTTGAGTGACTTCAGTCCATCTCTACCTCACAATCATCTCAGTGGCTGGAAAAATCCTGTATTTCTGACTGTACAAATCCTTTGTGGTGATCTGAGAAGATTTTATTTTATGAACCCCTGTCAGATTTGTAAATCTGAATCTCTCAGGCCCTTTTCCTTTCCCTTACAGAGTACAAAAGGTTACTCGAAAGAGCTGCTAAGTATATGGGTGTTTCTTGGAGCATATAGGAGAATTGTGAAGAGCTGTATTGTATTTCTAACTATGTTGCTGCATGGACATTATGTGAAAATCTTGGGTAAGATTAGATGTCCTATAGACATGGAGTAATGAAAGGGCAGATAATGTAATTTCACAAGGAGAAAATAATCTCTAGCCTCTCAATAGATAGTATGACCTTTCCTACAAACTTACTCCACAAGTATATTTCCCATTTATAATTTTTTCACTGTTGACTTCCTCTTCTTACTTCTAACTCCTCGCCATCACTGGCATCAACAAAATGCACAACAGCAATGGCATGCTTACTTTGACAGCACATTCCTACACTATGACCTTCCCTACCAAGAAGGAGAGGACAACAATTGTCTGGAAACATCACCATAGGATCATAGAATCCTACAGTGCAAAAGGAGGCCTTCCGCCCATCAGGTCTGCACTGACCACAATCTCACCCCGACCTTATTCCCACAACCCCACGTATTTACTCTGCTAATCCCCCTGACACTAAGGGGCAATTTAGCATGGCCAATCCACCTAACCCGCACATCTTTGGACTGTGGGAGGAAACTCACGCAACACGGGGAGAATGTGCAGACTCCACACAGACAGTGACCCAAGGTGGGAATCGAACCCTGATCCCTGGCACTGTGAGGAAGCAGTGCTAACCACTGTGCCACCCAGTCCTACGGTTTCCTCCATATATGGCCATTATCACTCCCATACAGAATTCTCTATCTAGCCTGAATATGGGATCATCACCATCACAGAGATTACGTTGGTTCACCACCACCTTCTCTGAGTAGCCATGAATGGGCATTAAATGCAACTTGCCAAAAACAAAGTCAAAATGTCCTAGCTTGGACTTTAGTTGTCTGGAATTTGACCCCTTCATCATCGCACTAAAGTCGGCACGTTTAAAATGTGGTTCCATGTCGCCCAACACAGGCGGCTCTTGTTGCTCTCTCGTGTTCCATTCCTCTCTTTCTTCCACTTTTCAGGTTCAGTTGATCCATGACAAAACAGCTTCCACTCAGTCGATAGCCTCTCGGTCGCCCGCCGAGGAGGTGAGCACGCCTGGAGAGAAAGTTCACATGACCTGGACTAAAGAAAAATTAGCCGCAGACAAAAACAAAAACAAAGGGCCAGTCACACCAGAAGAAATCCGGGATCTCTTCAGTATGAAACCGTGAGTGGAACAGGGAAGGGAGGAAATATCTAAACATTCTTTAATAAATAAAATCAGACTGAGGGCCGATCTCATGATATAACTGGTACTGTGCACTTATTAAGACTTCACTGATTTGCTGGAGCTTGTGGTTTTAACGTGCTTAAAGCTGGAACAGTGAACTTTATGCTTTGCCTTTATTGTCAGTCATTTGCATAATTTTTTTAACTGGTCTTTTTCTCACTTAATGCTGACAGCGAATGGGAGAATCTGTAAGTCAAACTCGTTGTCTACTTTCTCATTACTTCTTTCATCCTGTTGGTACATTTGTATATTTTGCGTATATAGAAGAGCACATTCTGCTACAATCTGGAAGTTTGTGGGATTGTTATGCTTTGGAACTGTGTGTAAAATTGAAGGTAAAATGAAGGGGGTCATGTAACCTGTTCCAAAGTCTTCCTGAAGCAGGCCTAAGTGGTTTAATTCTTAGAGATGGCCATGGGTACAGATTTTTTTACTGAGATTAAGGTGCATTGTGAATACATTTGAAGACAATAGCAGCAGCATTTGTGTAAACAGTGGATAGACTGGGAGACTCCAAAGTTCCAGAAAAGTGTTGAGATTGTAGGGTTGTAAACAGTTGTGCTTTAAACTATCCATTCGGTTTCAAAATTAAAGAGAGTTGTGCTCTCAAAGGTAGCTAATCTACATTTCTACCTGAATATGAGGTCTATGTGATTCATATTACTATGAAAATGGGCTTTGGGAGGGGAAGGGTTTCTCAGATATCCCTGAAAACATACAGACAAGGTTGCCAGGACTGAGCAGAGAGAGAACAACTATTGGCAAAAGTTCACTGTGCAAGAATGTGGTTGGAGCTTGTGCTTGTATTGGAAAGATCGAAATGATGGGAAGTTAAAACCAGGTTGGAAGATTTTCCTAGTTTTTGCTAGAGGGAGAAATCTGCAGGAAAACACTCACCATGAAATACAGTTTTGGAGTTAAAGGTTTCCTGCTGGGAATGAAAAAGAGCAAACCCTCAAGAGGAAAGAATCATTTTGGCCTGCTTCTCAGAAAATTGAATGTTTACTTTTAAGATGGAGTAATGTATCACTGATAGTGGGTTTTTTGTTTGTGTTAAAAGTTCTACTTTGCAGTTGGAAGTATAAGTTGCCAACAAAAATGCATCTAGTCATAGTTCCAAATGACCATGGGCATCTTTCTCCATTGGAGAGAGACATTTTTGGCTACTCATAGCATGAGGGGCACCACTCCATAAGCATGGGGCAAGACAATGTGGCAGGGCCTCCATGAACTACCACAGCTGGTACAGGGATTAAACCTTTGCTGTTGGCATCATTGTGCATCAAACTGCCTACAAAAATATCCAGTCAATACTGCTTTTTATCTATTTGTTACAGTAAACATCTTTAAAACATAAAATGTTATTGTATTATCAATTCAGCTGTTCAACTAAATTTAAACTCCCAGTTATCGGTCCCTTCTTACCAGCTTTCCTCTCTGTGTGTAGAAGTGTGTCAGTTTGTGTGTCTCTGCAGCAGAGTATTTCCAGTTCATTTCAGCAATTTAATTATTCATGCTACAAGTGATAATGCCTTTCTCTGTCAATCAGAAATCAGTCAAATGTCCGGCGGATGCACACTGCAGTCAAATTGAATGAAGTCATCGTGAAAAAATCTCAAGAAGCAAAGCTGGTCCTGCTGAACATGCCGGGACCTCCTAAAAACCGAAATGGAGATGAAAACTGTATCCTTTCCTCAGGGGGAGAATCCATAATGCAATATCAAGGTCTACAGTTATAAGGGGAGGTGGTGCTGCAGTGGTGAAGTCAATGGTTCTGTAATTCAGAGACTCAGGTGCCCTGGAGTCACAGGTTGTAATCCCACCACAGCAGCTGGTGGAAGTGAATTAATATATCTGGAATTGAAAGTTAGTCTGGTGACTATGAAACTATCAACAGTTTACCAATGTGCTGGTCTGACCTATATATGACTCCAGAAAAACTGTGGTCAACTCTTAACAGCCTCAAGGGCAATTAGGGATGGGTAAAAAATACTGGCCTTGCCTGTGTCACCCAATGCAAAAAAAACTCAAAACTCAATGCAGCTAATGTAACTTCTATAAGTAGGAGCAGAAGTAGGCCATTCTGCCTATCAAGTTTGCTCTGCCATTCAATATGATCATAGAATCATAGAACCCCTACAATGCAGAAAGAGGCCATTTGGCCCATCAAGTCTGCACCGATCACAATTGTACCCAGGCCCTATCCCTATAACCTCACTTATTTACCCTGATAACCCCTTGACACTAAGGGGCAATTTAGCATGGCCAATCAACCTAACCCGCACATCTTTGGACTGTGGGAGGAAACCGGAGCACCTGGAGGAAGCCCACGCAAACACAGGGAGAACGTGCAAACTCCACACTGACAGTCACCCAAGCCAGGAATCGAACCCAGGCCCCTAGCACTGTGAGGCTGATCACGACTGATCTGATGTGATAATTTCAACTCCACTTTCCCACCTTATCCCCTTACAAATTAAAAAATCTGTCCACCTTGGCCTTGAACATAATTAACAACTTTTTTTTTGGGGGGGGGGGGGGGATCCGTACATTTGAAATGAGAGTGTGGCAAAATTGACATAAGGTGATCTACGAGTAAGTGTGGAACTCAGTTGTGACGCATCCTCAGTATTAATTACCCCACTGTCTGGGCTCTGACATGGGCCAGAATTCTCCAGCCATTCATATCCCGCCACCGTTGCCTATCAAGAACAGAGAATTTGGCACTCAGCTAAATCTCTGTTCACTTCAAAAGGATGGGAGAATCCCAGCTGTGCGCGAGGTCAGAGAATCAGGCCCATGATGTAGATTCAACTTGAGCAAGGTTCTGATCTCCTGCTAATATCACATTCCTTAGCATCAATCAAAAACTTCAGAAGAGGGAGGGGTGGGGAGATATGCAATAATTGAGGAAAGAATGGGAAGGAAGCTTCTGAGAGCTTCCCAGCGAGCAACCTGGAACAGTTGGTAACTTCTTTCCCCACCAAGGAACAATATCCCACTCACCATCTCCCACCCACAAGGACAGAGTAAGAGAAGCAAATTAGATGTTTTGAGGAGAGAAGTGGATAAAAAGAGGAGAGATACTATTGTTGTGAAGGAAGGAGACACAAGTGGAGACAGAAAGACAGAGAAAAACAATAATGTAAGGGCTGCAGAGAATGGGTTAGAGCACAACAATATTCTCCGACTCATCATATCCAAAGCCATTGGCAATTATGTAATGTATATTTAATAAAAGAAAAGGAGGAAATAGTACACAAAATGCACAGTGCAAGTATTACAGGGCCTTCCAATAAACAAATTGTTATCACAGAACAAATACTGCAGGGGGTGCTAATAAACTGGAAGTGACTGCAATGAAAATACTGCAGAAATTACCAATAAACTAGTCGTGATTGCAGTAAAAATGCTGCAGGGGTTGCTAATAAACTAGAAGTGACTGCAGTAGAAATGCTGCAGGAATTGACGACAAACTAGTTACAGTCGCAGAACAATTACAGCATAAATTAAATTAATTGAGATCACAGCTTTGGCTCACAAGAAGTGGTTATGCTCGTAGAATTTAAATATAGTTTTTAGTGCAGTGAGAGAGGGAATTACTGGCTGAATTAGAATGAATATAGATGGGAGAATATCTTGCTAGCAGGAATGTGGAAAAAACAAAGAAATATTCTCGGTACTCATTTGTGTTTGATTCAGAAGCAAAAAAAAATTTAATTAGTTCTGTATTGGATGCTCTCCATCCTTGAGCGACATTGAAGAATCAGAGAATGATTGCAGCACAACAGGAGCCATTTGACCCTTTGTGTTAATGCCGGCTCTCTGAAGGAGCAATTCATATAGTGTCACTCACCCACCTTCTCCCTGTAGCCTTGCACACTCCTCCTTTTTAATCCAATGTCCTCTTGAATGCCTTGGTTCTACCTACTTCCACTGCCAGACAGTGCATTCCACTTCCTAACCGTACACTGCATGTTGTCATTGCTTCTTTTGCCTTTGTTTGGCGTTACTCTTCCTGCACCTAGTGATGCATAAGGCAGACTTCCATGTGTACCATAGCACGGCTTTTCCTGGTGCAGGTGGCTAGCCAGTCACCAGAGGCTTATAACTTGAGGGGCCCCACTCCATGTCAAACATGGCTGACCAGGAATCTCTCCTGCTTTTATCACCAGCCATTGGCGTGTTGGAAGGATTTGCAGGTTGACACTCAGGCTGTTGGGCGCGTTATGACTGCACTTTCCTTGGCCATCAAGTGCTGAGGTAAGGCTTGCACCCAGAGCTCATGGTTCAGAGGCAGGGACGTCCCACTGTGCCACAAGACCACCACCTTTTGCCATAAACTTTCATAAAAATGTGCCCTCTTGTTCTCGATCCTTCTACCAATGGGAAATGTTTTTCACTATTCACTCTGTACAGACCCCTTGTGATTTTGAATACCTCTATCAAATCTCCTCTTCTCTTCTCCAAGCACTACAATCCCAACATCTCCAATCTATCTGCATAACTCAAATGCCTCATCCCTGGAACCAATCTCAAGAGTCTTTTCTGCACTCTCCAGTGTCTTCACATCTTTCCTAAAGTTGCCAAAACTGGACACATTATTCCAGCTGAGGCAGAATCAGTATTTTACACAAGTTGAACATAACTTTCTTGCTTTTGTATTCTATGGCCTTTTTAATAAAGCATAGAATTCTGTATGCTTTACTAATTGCTTTCTCAACTTCTCTTTCCACATTCAATTATTTATGTGCACACGAACACAGTTCCCTTTTCTCCTGCATTCCTTTTAGAATTATGCACTTTATTTTATATAGGTGGAATTTCCTTGAATCATACTAGGTGAGATGGCGGGCATGAAAAAAGATGTTTTGCCCACCAGCTGCAAGGGTGGTATTTTGCACCATATCCTCCACTTCCTGCCTCATTAATGATGCAGTCATAGCGTATCTCTAGCAAGCCTCTGAATTGCCATCACACCGTTCCTCACTGTTTCCTCACTCTGGGTGCCATACCTAAACTGCAGTCTCACACACAGTTCACAATGCTGGCAACTCAGGGCTGCTCCAATGAAGACATGACCCTGAAGGTTCAGTGACCTGTCACTGGAATGCCTTTGGAGGCCTGCCGTGATGTCCTCTATCACTTCCCTGACTGCAGGAGATCCAGCAATCTCACCACTCCAGTTTGGAGGCAGGGTAATGGTGGTCAGTGCCAACACTGCGAAAGGATAAAAGTTGGAGTGTTATGGTAAGGTTATATAAGGCATTGGTGAGACCGAATTTAGAGTATTGTGTACAGTTTTGGTCACCTAGTTACAGGAAGGATGTAAATAAGGTTGAAAGAGTGCAGAGAAGGTTCACAAGGATGTTGCCGGGACTTGAGAAGCTGAGTTACAGAGAGATTGAATAGGGTGGGACTTTATTCCCTGGAGCGTAGAAGAATGAGGGGAGATTTGATAGAGGTGTATAAGATTTTGATGGGTATAGATAGAGTGAATGCAAGCAGGCTTTTTCCACTGAGGCTAGGGGAGGGGTTAAGGGTGAAAGGAGAAAAGTTTAAAGGGAATATTAGGGGGGGCTTCTTCACGCAGAGAGTGGTGGGAGTGTGGAATGAGCTGCCGGATAAAGTGGTAAATGCACTTTTAACATTTAAGAAAAACTTGGACGGGTTCATGGATGAGAGGGGTGTGGAGGGATGTGGTCCAAGTGCAAGCAAGTGGGACTAGGCAAAGAATGGTTCGGCACAGACAAGAAGGGCCAAAAAACCTGTTTCTGAGCTGTAATTTTCTATGGTTCTATGGTTTTAAGAGGTTAAACAATCTCATCCATGCCACCAGGGAAGGTCAACCATCTCATCACTCTCAACTCACACACACTCACAAGCCCATTACACATTCGCTGGCATCTCATCCACCACCAGCTCAAGGGACATCACCACTCACCCGTTCATGCAAACCCCCATTTGTCCATCTGGCCTCATCTCTCCTGGAATCTACCTCCTCAGATCTCACCATCTTGGGGCCACTTGCACAGAACAACATGAAACCCTCCCACACACATAACCTGGGACACCCTTCTACCCCATACAACCCTCACCCTTCTTCCTTTGCCTGAAGCTAATTTTCCCCTTTTCCAATCAAGACACCCTGCCGCCTGTGAGCCCCCATAAAAGTAATCTGGTGCTGCCTGCGAAGCCTGGCACTGTTCACCGTGAGTGCTGCCTGAAGAAAGGTCGGCAAACTAACCTCAAAGTCCCAAGTGAAGTGCAGCTTTCCCAATGCGTGTCACTCCATACCATTCTGTACCGTATGTTCACGCTGATGTAAGCTCATGATCCAGTGTGTGGATGTGATTCCAGCAAGCAGGGCTTATAATGAGATTCTAAATTAGCTTCCCAATGTGCAGCGGCAGGAAATGCCACCCCACCCCCCCCTCCCCTGCCCCCCCCCCCTCCCCTGCCCTGCCCCCCCCCCTCCCCTGCCCTGCCCCCCCCAACCATCACCACCACCACTAACGGGTGGAGTGAATGATTACCATCTGGTTTTGTGAGTACATGAAATTGATTTTTGCGGTCTCCTGATATTTTTCACTCCTGCCTTCTATGACGCCCGCTGCAAACAGATGGGGCCTCTGCATTTTAACTACCAAAGTCAATCACTTCATCCAAAAACCGGCCCTTGCAGCTGGTGGGAAAAAACTTCTTTTTTTGCGTCCACCACTGCTCTTAGTGTGATTCAGGGAAAAAAATCACACTTCTCTGCATTAAATTGCATCTGCCTCTTGTCTGCCCATTCCACCAGCCTGTTTGTGTTCTTTTTAACTTCTCCACCATCACAGTTCAACACAGTGCATGATACTTCCAAATTTTGTGTCACCCACAAATTTTGAAATTGCACCTTTTATATCAAGGTCTAGGTCATTAATATATATCGGGAAGAGCAAGGCATCTCACACCAACCCTGTCTGGGGAACTCTGCTATAAACCTTCCTCCAGTCAGAAAAACATCCACTCACTACCAGTCTCTGTTTCTGTCACTCTGCTACTTTCATATCCATGTTCCTTTGTTCCTTTTATTCCGTGAGCTCTAACTTTGCTCACATGTATGTCATGTGGCACTGTATCAAATACCGTTTGAAAGTCCATGTACAACAGATTAAAAGCACTATCTTGATACCTCATCAAAAAGTTCAAGCAAATTAGTTAAACATGATTTGCCCTTAAAAAATCTACAAATGACTATTAATGGTGCCCCAAATTATCATTTCTATAAGTTTCCCATTACCGAGGTTAAACTAACTGGCCTATAATTGCTGGGCTTATCCTTACACCCTTTTTTGAACAAGGGTGCAACATTTGCAATTCTCCAGACTGAAAAAATATGGCCAGTGCCTCTGCAATTTCCACTCTCACTTTCTTCAGTATCCGTGGATCCATCTCATGCCTTATCAACACTAAGTACAGACAGCCTATTCAATACCTCCTCCTTATCAATTTTAAATCTTTCAGGGTCTGAGTTACCATCTCTTCTACCATGGCCTGTGCAGATCCTCTTCCTTGCTAAAGGCAGATGTGAAGTATTCATTTAGTTCCACAGCCATGCCCCCTGTCTTCATGTGTGACCCTCCTTCTTTGTCCTTAATTTGGCCCAACTCCTCCTTTGACCGCCATTTGCTATTTATGTGCCTTTCGAAGGCAAAGGTGAAATTTTGTCAAGAACAACTTTCATTTATATAGCACATTTTAATATTGCAAAATGCCCCAAAGCACTTCACACAAAGGAGTTTTAATGAGTGTCTCAAAGGAAGAGAGAGAGATGGAAAGGCTTAGGGAGGGAATTCCAGAGCTTCAGACCTCGATAGCTGAAGGCATGGCTGCGAATAGTAGAGTCAGGATTAGACGAGCGATCTCAAAAGGGATGTATTGTAGGACTGGATGAGATTGGAGAGACAGAGAGTGGTGAATCCATGATGGATTTGGAAATAAGGATAAGAATTTTAAAATTGAGATGGAAAATAAATATAAGTCAGTGAGCACAGGGGTGATGGGTGAGTGTAAGTCGCTGTGAGTAAAGATACAGGCAGCCAAGTTGTGGATGAATTCAAGTTTATGGATAATCACTTATTTAAATTAGATGACTCCACCTTAGACAAATTATATATCATAAGGGTTAGACCCATGCAACGTCTTGACCTTTGTCTTTTAAAGTCAGTTGGATATTGATCGAGACTGAGACTGTTTTCTTTGACGGCTGCTGCAGATATGGAGTTCCTGGAGGTGTTAACAGAAGGCCTGGACAGGGTGCTGTTGGTTCGTGGCGGGGGCCGTGAAGTCATCACCATTTACTCGTGAGCTCCAGTCCATTGCCAATATCCACGCAACGAAACCATCACAGCTTTTTATCAGCGACTCCCAGTCTCTTCTCAATGTATAGTGTTTGCCATGCAGCTAAAAAGACTTCCTATCCGGCTCTTGGTAACGGTTTTTTGTAAAATGTTTCCCTTTGATGACAGGATAGGAAGTAGCACTGAACAGACAAGGAAGGGGAATGCTCACCTACATAGCTTCTTCTTGTCTCAAATGACTTTGCTTATTGTTGTCCTTTCTATGCTTCACTTGTCTCCTTGGAACTTTCCATTCAAGTTGCAATATTAGAAAACATTTAGGGTCACTGAACACTTTTAAAACTATTAGTGTACATGGACACACTGTAGGTGTAAGGAACCAATTAGAGGGTGTATAGCTACATACTCAAATCAGCAGTATTTGCATGACTGGACAAAACTTTCTGCAAAACATCCTAATTACAAGTTAACCCTTGGTACATCGCAGGTGGATTATTCCATGGTCTGCTTGTTTGGCTGTGAACAGGATAATTCACCAGTGCAGGAACTCCTTTATTTCGCAGTAGAATATCATGCCAAAGGTTGACTTGCTCGCGTTTGTGATGCAACCTTGTTCATCTCCAAACATCCAGACTATAAGCAGTTGAAAAACTGGCCTGCTGAGTTGGTTTTCACCCAAATCAAGGCTAATCTGTTCAAAGTGGGTTCTGTTTCCAAGGGGAGCCGGGGCTGAATGAAAGCAGAAAATAAATCTATTTTTTTCGGGGCTGGGGACGGGTTGATGAAACGGTGTAAAATAGATAGACTATGGTATATTAGATACAAATAAAGTAAAAATAAAATGAAATAAAACATAATATGGGGAACAAAAGCTAGGGTTAGCAGATGTAATGTTCAAAATGCTTTATTTTTATTTCACTATGTTAGTGTTTGTTTTAGTTGTATAGATTAGTGATACAATAATCTTACTCTTGATGTGTGAGTAACTGTAACATTTGTGCTTGTTTCAGTGAGACACTGGTTCCCCAATGATCGAAGGGTTAATTGGACTTGTTAAATAGATGTGAAAATGCTCCAATCATTACTTGTTACACACACTGTAATTAGTTGAGGTGTGCATTCGCTAATAACATTGCTTCAGAACACAGGTTTTGTAGCATGCACTTCCAAATATCAATAAATAAAATTAGCATCCTTTTTAACATATTTAGACTTCTTAAAGAAGTTATGGTTACTTTTTGCCTGGAAGAAATTGAGAGGAAATATAATTATGAGCAATATGAATATATTTTCACAGATAAACATTTTTCACTGACCCTAAAAATAAAGAATCTTCAATTATTGCAGGTTGTGTACATACAGTTGTTTTCTAACTAAGCTACAAATAGCAAATTACTGTAAGCTGCAAGAAGGGCTGAGCTATATTACTCCAATTGCTGTGCGAATCTAGGGAACTTATAAAGCAATCATTTATTCCAAGATTCTGAAACTAAACATTTCCATAAGGAAATGATTTCTATCAAGTAAAACCCTAAAATGCACATGATTAGCATGTATCATATATACCGCATTGTAAAATGTTTACGTTTCCATTTTTCTTTCTGTAACATATCAACGTGATTGTTCGTGATTTGGAGTTGATGTCAATTGTATAACTAGCTGAAATCATTTTCAAAATTTAAATGACATCCATTAAATTGAAAATTATGGCTTTAGCAGCTTGCTCATCAGCATTTAAAAGCTGTGTCTTGTTAGCATTTCCCTGTGATAATTTTGTACATAAGGTATGCGTTTTAATGTATTGCCACAAATGACGTTTTGTAGCTATTAGTTTTTGACCATTCAGTGCATTTTATTGGGGAAATCCAATCAGAATCTATTCAACCCTATCAGAATCCAATCTCTCCAATCTGAACAGGGCAAATTGAAGGCAAAGCTACGACTGAACACTGCCAGACACAAGTTCAATAGAGTTACAGTATTGCAGGAGTCAATCCAATATATTGAAGTTTAAAAACTGAATCTGGGTAATAGCAAATGGTGAAATAAAATTCTGGTCTAGACAAATGTGTAACTGTCTCATCAAAACAACCAACTGCAGTTGCAATTCAGAAACTTAAATATTTAACATTCAAAAATAATTGTTTAAAAGATATTGGTATTTTCGAGACATCTTTATTTAGGCATCCTACTCAGCTGACAATCTGACAAGCATGTAAACACCAGATAGCATAAACTTTCAAAGCACCTCCTAGCTTTTCTCTTTTTTTAGTTGATTCTTTCACACTATTTAGGATTTTATTTTTAATGTTCTTCCTCCACCGGGGAATGTCTGCCAAAAGGGGATAATTGAATATCCATTGATGAACAAGGAATTGAAGTAACAATGCCATGCATTTTGTGGCCACAAGGAGTCACCAGAATGCTTCAGTTGCTGACTCAATATTTTTCTTAACTACTAACTGGTTCCCTCATAATATTGTCTATGATTTGAACAGTTAAATAAAAAAATGAAATTTGTGTCTTTAAAAGATTTGGAGCTCTTTGGTTTATTTTGTAAAATGACTATTCCTTTTTAGACTCCATATATTTCCAACTGACATCAGCGGCATCAATAATCACAATTATGTTGTCTTTACATTTTTCAACATATAAACAAATTTTGTTTTTAAGTCAATGAAAGATATAACACAATCTACCTCTTATTTATTTTGTTGGAATACCTTCAAAAATTACTGAAGTATCATTGGCTTCCCGTAGTTGCAAGGCACAGCTGTAGTGCCATATTGGTGAACAGCAACAATGGTGCAAGTCTGACCAAGAATTATTCAGGCTTGACAATGTGCAAAGCAACAATGTGTGCATAAAACTATCACCCAGCATTGTCCAGGTACCACCGAGGCAAGACCTAATGTCAAATTGGGCTTAAAATATTGAGATAAATCATCCAATTTTGTTTTTCTCATGATTTCAAATCAGTGAACTGAAGTGACATTCCCACTCCCAAATTTTCTTAAACTCTAGAAACAGTGCATGCAATTCAGATAACTCTGGAACTTTAATTTAAAAATCCATACAACAAGCTCAGAAGTTCTTGGAATGTAAGCGGTCAAAGAACATTCTTGTTCCCTGGCAAGTTTAGTGAACTCTTCCATTATTAAAAATGAAAGCACAGTGGTTAGCACTGCTGCCTCACAGCACCAGGGACCCGGATTCAATTCTGGCCTCGGGTGTGACTGCCTGTGTGGAGTTTGTACATTCTTCCCATGTATGCATGGGTTTCCTCTGGGTGTTCCGGTTTCCTCCCACACTCCAAAGATGTGCGGGTTAGGTTGATTGGCCATGCTAAATTGCCCCTTAGTGTCAGGGGGCGTAGCAGGGTAAATATGTGAGGTTACAGGGATAGGGTGGGATTGTTGTCAGTGCAGGCTGTATGAGCTGAATTGCCTCCTCTGCATTGTGGGTACTCTATGATTTTATGATTTTACTGGCCTGTTCATAATGTTCCTCAGTAAGAAGTTTAACAACACCAGGTTAAAGTCCAACAGGTTTATTTGGTAGCAAAAGCCACACAAGCTTTCGAGGCTCTAAGCCCCTTCTTCAGGTGAGTGGGAATTCTGTTCACAAACAGAACTTATAAAGACACAGACTCAATTTACATGAATAATGGTTGGAATGCGAATACTTACAACTAATCCAGTCTTTAAGAAACAAAACAATGGGAGTGGAGAGAGCATCAAGACAGGCTAAAAAGATGTGTATTGTCTCCAGACAAGACAGCCAGTGAAACTCTGCAGGTCCACGCAACTGTGGGGGTTACAGATAGTGTGACATGAACCCAATATCCCGGTTGAGGCCGTCCTTGTGTGTGCGGAACTTGGCTATCAGTTTCTGCTCAGCGACTCTGCGCTGTCGTGTGTCGCGAAGGCCGCCTTGGAGAACGCTTACCCGAATATCAGAGGCCGAATGCCCGTGACTGCTGAAGTGTTCCCCAAGGGAACACTTCAGCGGTCACGGGCATTCGGCCTCTGATATTCGGGTAAGCGTTCTCCAAGGCGGCCTTCGCGACACACGACAGCGCAGAGTCGCTGAGCAGAAACTGATAGCCAAGTTCCGCACACACAAGGACGGCCTCAACCGGGATATTGGGTTCATGTCACACTATCTGTAACTCCCACAGTTGCGTGGACCTGCAGAGTTTCACTGGCTGTCTTGTCTGGAGACAATACACATCTTTTTAGCCTGTCTTGATGCTCTCTCCACTCCCATTGTTTTGTTTCTTAAAGACTGGATTAGTTGTAAGTATTCGCATTCCAACCATTATTCATGTAAATTGAGTCTGTGTCTTTATAAGTTCTGTTTGTGAACAGAATTCCCACTCACCTGAAGAAGGGGCTTAGAGCCTCGAAAGCTTGTGTGGCTTTTGCTACCAAATAAACCTGTTGGACTTTAACCTGGTGTTGTTAAACTTCTTACTGTGTTTACCCCAGTCCAACGCCGGCATCTCCACATCATAATGTTCCTTACAGGTATATTGGGGCAATTTCTAACAGTATTTACTGGTACATCACAGTACAGTTTCAAATGATAGAGTTTGTAAATGTAATTACAGAAATTGTGCTATTCATTTTCTGATCGTATCTATAGAATTTTACCAGACAATGGCTAACAGTGCCTACAGGTATTTACAGGCCATTCTCTACTGCTATCCACAGATATTTTACTTAACAGTTTCTAACAGTGCATTTACATGCCTCTAAATAAAGTATTTATGGATAATTACTAAAGTTTTAACAATATATAAAAATATTTTATTGGCCTGTTTCTCTCAGTCCTTAGAGGTATTTACTAATTCTAACAGTAATTTCATATGCTTTACAGACCAATATAAGTCCCAACTGTTTACTGGACAGTTTCTATAAAGAACACCAATATTTACTGGACAGCTTTGTTTAGGCTAGCTATGTTTTCCATTGTTATCTGGCCAATGTCATTCAGTGTAGCAAGAACACTACGTCCTCATCTACACGTCCTCATTGAAGTCTGCGGAGTGACCATTCTAATTTACTTTTATATAATCGGTATCTTTTATTAAACTGACCAGTCTCCATATGGTGTGGACACATTGCTGTGGTTCGTTATCCAGGTAGCTTTATAAAATAAGCCAAAGAGAACAAAATTGTCTCTAAAATTAGACACTGTACAAAGAACTTATTGCAGTCCGCACAGGAACTTCAACAAAACAAAAGCGGCATGAACATTCAGAGGTTAGTCATAAAAGGAGAAAGCCTAAGATTAGTCTGTTGTTTACTGACCAAATACTTGTTCATCCTACTGATTTCATTAAGTCCAATCAAAAAGTGCTGTTGTCTATTGCATTCAGCACACTCAGCATTTGATGGGATACTGTAATAAGAAATCAATCGGACATCAGTCACTGAATGGTCATTGGCAGGTTTAACTGGAAAATACTTACCTAAAGTTATATTTCAAGCACTATCTTCTCTATTAGTTCTAGAATGTGTTTGAAATATATAGCCCTGCGTTCTTTAGTCAGCCCTATAACCTGCTAGCTGTTGTAGTTACAGTATTTTTTGTTCATCTCTTACTAAGAGTGACACTAAAATGAATGGGAACATTTGTATTGTGTCATTGTCTGCTGAACCAACCATCAAGGCAATTTTCATCTGTCTAATAGAGGAAAGAAAATGGAGGGAACAAGGTGTGGTCACTGGCACTGAATCACGAGTGTTTAAACTCAGCATTAATTGTTTTCAAATAATGTTGTTAGGTCACAGTTTTAACTATATGCAAAAAAGGGAAGTTATATGCAAAATACCAACTTCCTTGCATTGAATTTTATTCTTATAGCTCTTTAGGTTAAGTCATTTATTGAAGTGTTGTAGTATCCTTTAAAAGTAAAAATCTGTTTTCATTCAATGTGTTACTCTTGATAAGGAATGCCAACATCATTTCACATTGGTTCCTTTGCCACGTGCTTTTACTGAACTACAGCAGATATATTCTTCAGTAAACAGTCAGGACATTTTTTTCAATCCATACTCCTTGCCTGTCCTAAACAAAAAAAATTGATCCGGGTTTCATGTCTATGAACTGGATATCCCGATATATTCCATATCAGTTCCTAGTCGAATTTACAGTCTGCCCTAAGAACATAAGAATTGAGAGCAGGAGTAGGCAACTTAGCCCCTCGAGCCTGTTCCGCCATTCAACACGATCATGGCTGATTGGCCCCAACTCTACCTTCCTGCCTGTTCTCCATAACCCTTCAACCCATTACTAATTAACAATCTGTCTATCTCCTCAAATTTACTCAATGTCCCGGCATCCACCACACTCTGAGGTAGCGAATTCCACAGATTCACTACCCTTTAAGAGAAGTAATTTCTCCTCATCTCGGTTTTAAAGCTGTCACCTCTAATCCTAAAACCTCTCATTTTAAAGACTGAAATGATGATGTTGACCAAGATGCTGTGATGTGGAATCACAGAGGAAGTGTGTCCTCAATGAAGAACATTGCACTCACTTCAATTGCAATCGCCAAAAGGCTCGGTACATGCCGCCCGACATTTTTTTCAATCCTATCTGAGGATTTTACAAATAAAAAAGGGTCATCTGCATTGCATTATTCTCACATTTAATCCTCGCTGATCTTATATTTAGTTCCCATCTTGAAAATAAGCCAAGCCTCGGTTGGATCCGTAAAGTATGATTAGGTAAACATCTGTAAAGAAGGAAAAAAACAGTAAAAACAGAGAACTAAGAATACTGGTCTGAACTGGTCTCATATATTTAAAATGAACACCAGTAAAAACTAGGAAACAGGAATACTGGTGTGAGAGGTGGCAATGCAGATAGTAAAGTGTCTGCAAGGAAGCTGTCAAGCCAATAATATTTTATTCAATCCTATTTCCTGACTGACTTGCAACTAGCTTCTATATTGAAACTGAATAACCCATTCAAAACCCAGTCACCGTCAGAAAGTTCAAATCGAGCCTTCAAAGGTCTTTCTGGTGAAATACCCATTTGGTTGCTAAGTGCGATGGAAACTGGGCAGGAAGAGCCTCAGATAAGGTGGCCAAATAAAGAGTAGTCTTATTATCTATATGCACAAATGCAATAGCCAAAATCTGCAATCATTGTGACTCTTTATCGGATATTAAACATGCAATATTTCTTCTGTTTGGCCAATATCAAAATAAGTACTCAGAATACTTTACTGTAAGGAATTAAAAGACTGGTGCTACATGGTGTGCTACTGGTATAAATTAATGTAAATGTATCAGGGAATTGGTCGCTGCCTATCAATGTATGTAGCTTCTACCAAGTGTAAATGAGCGACATTATGAGCTGACTGATTATCTTATCTCTGCAAACTAAAGGAACATGTTCAAACCTTGCGCCTTTTCTTGAATTATCTTGGGATGGGCTGCTTTCCCCTTGGCAATGCCATGGCCAGAGTTGGTTTGCCAACCGATCAGCACACTTTACTCCTGTAGTATAAATTGTTGCTTGTTTGAAATTTGGCATTCTTGCATTTGTCCTGATGAATGCAAGACAGAAAGCTTTTAGCAACATGACTCTTTTCTCAGCAATACTCAAATTCCGTATTACCGAGTGACCAATTTCAGATTCTTAGATAATCGGAACACATCTTCAGAATTGTTTGTTTCAAGAGACTAATAACAACAGTAAGACTACAGACCAATTAATAAAATAGCCATAATAACACAGGTAGCTGAACAATATGGATCAAATGTTCTATAGATAAAAGATGTGCTAACATTTGGTACATTGTCTCCTGAAAACACGTTGGATTCTATATTTGTCTGATTCTTCAAGTAATTCTGTAATGAAAGAACGCAATCATCTTTCCCCAAGGGTCCTTACTGTAAAGTATCAATGAAGGATATTACAATTGACTAAAGTGTGATCAGTTTTATTAATTCTAAACTAGTCAAGACAAGCTAAGAAAAATAGGTACTATTTCTTTATAACATGAGCACCAGATTGGTTAGTCTGTACAAAAAGATGCATTTAAAAGTATTAAGAAATAAAGCATACATTGATAATTGTGCTTGTGTATTTTTCCACTGTAATTGAGTGTTTGCAATCTTGAATTAATTAATGTAAAGAGGAACTTAAGAGTCTGGATGCCTGTGTATTCCCTGGTGTGTATTTCTGTGCTGTGGTACATCTTATTGTTCAAAGGTTGAATGCATGCATTTTTCAACTTGTAAGAAAATTGTCAGAAGGTAAATGGATCTGCACATTTTAATAAAGATTGTAAAGTAATATTTTGAAGGCTGAAATAATTAGGATGTTGCATAACTGTTTATACTTGATACCTTTCATGTAATTTGTAGACAGCCAATGAGCCACAAGCTCTCTTTAGAATATGTATTCTGAAAATTTGAGCTGTTTCAGTGTGATATGACTTAGTCAGAAAGAAGCAATATCTTGATGACTTCCTTCAGAATCTCTATAATTTTCAAAAGCATTTAGACAGTTACATGGGTAAGATGGGTATAGAGCAATATGGGCCAAATGCTGGCAATTGGGACTAGCTTAGGGGTTAAAAAAAGGCACGGCATGGACAAGTTGGGCCAAAGGGCCTGTTTCCATGCTGTAAACCTCTGTGACTCTATGACTCTATCATCCTTGACTAATTACATGATTCGAATTAGAGTAGTTCTTAATTGATGAAAATAATATGAACACAAAATTATGTACCACAAAATTAATGAATCTCAAATATGTTGCAACGTGTGCCGAACAAAATTGAACCTCAATGTTCATAGTCTTCTAATCGAGAACCTTGCCACTTGCTTGTTAAATAGATACAATCATTCTTGAAAATTAACAGCCATTACATGGAGGTTTCACCCAATAGTATATCATAAACAAGCTATTTCCTATGGAAGAACACCTGGTGGGATTGGACATGACTATTTCTGACCATGTAGAACCAAAGGCTATTGTCCTTGCATTGGTTGGAATACAATTATGTTCCATTCATGCTGTGGAATTAGAGTCAGTGTTTATTTACAAAGTATGACAAAGCATATTATTGTTTCAAAAACTGAATTAGAATTATTATTCTTTCCTAGACTTGGATCCAATGTTAATATTAATTGACAAGGGCGGCACGGTAGCACAGTGGTTAGCACTGCTGCTTCACACTCCAGGGACCTGGGTTCGATTCCCGGCTTGGGTCACTGTCTGTGTGGAGTTTGCACATTCTCCTCGTGTCTGCGTGGGTTTCCTCCGGGTGCTCCGGTTTCCTCCCACAGTCCAAAGATGTGCGGGTTAGGTTGATTGGCCAGGTTAAAAATTACCCCTGAGATGCGTAGGTTAGAGGGATTAGCGGGTAAATATGTGGGGGTAGGGCCTGGGTGGGATTGTGGTTGGTGCAGACTCGATGGGCTGAATGGCCTCCTTCTGCACTGTAGGGTTTCTATGATCAACTTATACTGAAACTACTGTTCTTACATAGGCGGGAGTAAAATTATTATCCTTTCATAAAGGAATGCTAGAAATTAGAGCTCAAATTTGAAAATAAAAGAAAAAAAATCAAACATCATAGGAAGGCCATGAGTTGATTGGCTGGTGAGCATTATAGCTCTATGTCCATATCTCCAAAGTTAAGGAGTTTGTGTAACAACTTGGTAAATTTTAAAAATATATATTTTTAAAATAATTCAGTTAACTTCCCTATAATTAAGTGGCGTTAAGTGAGGAGCTGGTAAATCTTTTTATGTGGTAAGATTTATTACCTAATACATGTGGAATGTCAGGGCAGTTCTGACCTCGCGAGTGTTCTTCCTGTACAGTGTGGGAAATCAAGGATATTTCTCATATTCTCGATAACTATATACACAGGAAGTGTCATCACCTGCAGTAGCTTGAGCTCAGGTTCAGAACTCAAGCAGCAGCTGGCATAACTACAGCACAACTGAGAGGTTGAGAGCTTTATGGATAGCATATTAATGGATGTGGCCACTCCACTGCTTCAAACAATGCAGGGAGAGAGTGAATAGGTGGCCATCAGGCAGTCAAGAAGAAACAGGTAGGTAGTGCAGGAGTCTCCTGAGTACATGTCTCTCTTTAACCGGTATTTAGTTCCCAACACTGATGAAAGCTGATGAAAGTCCATGGCATTGTGACTGGCTCAGCTGTACAGGGGAGAGTAGGGTTGGGTGCAAAGAATATTGGAAGAGTAATAATGACAAGGTATTTGACAGAGGAATAGACAGGTGTTTCTGCAATTGCAGATATGAATCCAGGTTGGTATTTTATCCACTGCTACCAGGTCAAGGATGTAACTCTCTGACTGCAGAGTCCCCTGAAGGGGAACAATGAGTGATCGTAGTTCACATTGTACCAATGACATAAATGGAAAGAAGGGTGTGGTCCTGTAGCCAGAATTTAGGGACCAAGTAGGTTTTAAACCAACAGGACTTCAAAATCAGTAATCTACAGATTACTCCCAGCACCATATGCAGTATAGAAATAGGAGGATAAAGCAGATGAATGAGTAGCTGGAAAGAAGGGAAACTTTTAGATTCCTGGGAAATTGGGGCCAACTCTTGGAGAGATGAGACCTGTGTAGGCCCGGCAGGTTGCATCTGAACAGTTGCTCCATGGGTTTATTTGTTAGTGTTATTGGAGTGGGTTTAAAATAACTTGGTAGGGGTGTGGAAACCAGGAGATAATACTAGAGAGGAATTCCAAGGTGCACAGAATATTGGGAGAGATAGGACCAGAGGAGGAAATAGTAAGGTATTAAATGGGTTCAGTGAAAAGGGGGAGGGTAATAAAGTTTAAAATTAGTGCTACTGCGCATATATGTAAATATGTGGAGTGTTACAAATAACATTGGTGAGTTTCAGGCACAGATTCGCATGTGGAAGTATAATGATGTGACAACAATGGAGACCTGGTTCAAAGACAAGCAGCAGGTCCCTGAGAGAGCTCTACAATGAGCTGATGTGACTCCCCCTTTCACGGCACCCACCCTCTTCCTACCCTAAGCAACACTCAACCTTTCAGAGTGTGTTTCAAACTGGCTGCCCGTTAATTGATCACTAACTAAAATAGTGCTACAGGGATGACCATGGCCAGGAACATGTTTCACACTCACCGCTGAGTCCACTGAGTGTATGCGCCTGATGGGTGAAACATTCATGCCATGAAGCAGTTATAACGGGGAAATTTAATCATCTGAATGTAAACTGGATAGTATTTGTGTAAAGGGCAGATTAAGGGAAAAGTTCCCAGAGTATGTTCCGAAGAATTTTCTATGGCAGTATGTTTCCGGACCAGTCAGAAGTGGGCACAGCGAGGTGATCTTGGGAATGAGATGGGCCAAGTGGATCAATATCAGCAGGGGAACAATTAGGGAGAGTGATCATAGTATCATAAGGTTTAGGGTGCTGTGGGAAAAGACAAAGAACAATCCAGAGTAAGAATACTTAACTGGGGGACAATCAATAGGAGCAAGAATGGATCTAAACCAGATTAATTGGAATTAACAGTTGGCAGGACAAACTTTAACAGAGGAATAGGCTGCCTTTCAAAAAGAAATAATTTGGCAAAGTTAAAGTATCTTCCCACAAAGGAGAAAGATGGGGAAACCTGTGTGCAAAATTCTAGCTCATAGAATGTGATCTCCCTCAATGACAAAAGAGATAGAGATTAAAATGAAGAAAAAGTGAGCTTAGACAGATGTTAAGAGGATAATACAGCAGAGAACCAGGCTGAGTACAGAAGGTTCACTGGGAAATTGAGAAAGAAAACAAGAGAAGCAAAGAAAATGTAGGGCAAGAGGCTGACAGCTAACATTAAAAAAATCTAGAGTCTTCCAAAAGCATATAAATAGTAAAAGGGTGGTAAAAGGAGATATGAAGCCAATTAAAAAACAAGTTTAAACTCTTACCCTCCAAGATGCCTGCAAGATGCACAATAGCAATTCACCAAGGGTCCCTCAACAGCACATTCCAAATCCATGACCTCCAGGACAACAGATGCATGGGAACACCACCACCTGCAAGTTCCCCTCCAAGCCACACACACAATCACAGAATCTTTGCAGTGCCGAAGGAAGTCATTTGGCCCCTCATATCTGCACTGCCTCTCTGAAAGAGCATTTTAGCCTAGTCCCACTCTCCTGCCTTATCCCCTAACCATGTACATTCTCTCTTTTCAGATAGCAATTCAAATTCCTTTTTGAATATGTTGATCGAACCTGCCTCCAGCACCCTCTCAGGAAGTTCGCTCCAGACTCCAACCACCCTCTGGGTGAACAATCTTTTCCTCACGTCACTTTTACTCCTTTTGCCAATTATTTTGAATCTGTGCCCTCTCGTTCTTGATGGTCTCTTGAGTGGGAACAGTTTCTCATTGTTTTACCCTGTCCATATCCCTCAGGACCTTGAACATCTCTATCAAATCGCCTCTCAGTCTGCTTTTCTACAAGGAAAACAGGCCCAACATCTCCAGTCTATCCTCATAGCTACAGCTCTTTATCTCCGGAATCATTCTTCTGAATCTCCTCTGTACTCTCTCCAATGCCTTCACATCCTTCCTCAAGCAAGCTGCCCAGAACTGGATGCAGTATTCCAGATGAGGTCTAACTAGTGTCTCATTAAAGCTCAACATGACCTCCTTACTCTTGTACACAATGCTCCTATTAATATAGTCTAAGATACTATATGATTTATTAACTGTTCTACAAACACGCCCAGTCATTTTCAATGATTTATGTACATACACACTGAGGTTCGTCTGTTCCTGCACCTCCTTTAGTGTTTCTTCCTTTATTTTATATACTTCTGTCAAAAAGTATCACCTAAACTTCATCTGCTGGTTGCCTGCCCAATCCACCAGCATGTCTATAATCTTTTGAAGTTCAAGGCCATCCTCATCACAGTTAACAATGTTTCCAATTTTCTTATCAACTGCAAATTTTGAAATCGTACCCTGAACACCACCGTCTAGGTCATTAATATATATCAGGAAGAGCAAGTGTCCCAACACTGGGGAATTCCACTACAAACCTTCCTCCAATCATGAAAAACAACTATTTATCACTACTCTCCTGTCATTCAGCAATTTCTTATCCAAGCGCCTTTTATTCCATGAGCTAGAATTTTGCTCACAAGTCTGTTGAGTGGTCTGTATCAAATGCCTTTTTAAAATCCATATACACCACATCAGCAGCATTGCCCTTATCAACCTTCTCTGTTACATTCTCAAAATGCTCCAGTAAGTTATTTAAACTTGATTTTGCCTTAATAAATCCATGTTGGCTTTCCTTAATTATCCTGCACTTGTCTAAGTGACCATTGATTTTGTCTCAAATTATAGTTTCCCTACCATTTAAGTCAAACTGATAGATCTGAAAGTTGTTGGCTTCATCTTTGCACCTCTTTGTAAATAAGGGTGTTAGATTTGCAATTCTCCAGTCTGTTGGCACCAGCCCTGTGTCTAAGGAACACTAGAAGATTATCACAAGTGTCTCCGTAATTTCCACTCTCACTTGGATGCATTTCATCCTGTCCTGTTACCTTATCTAGTTTATGTAAAGATAGCCTTTCTCTTTCTCCACATTTGTAAATTTTTCTAATGTATCAGTTACCTCTAACCTGAGCCTGGACAGAATCTTCTTCCTTTGTAACGACAGAAGCAAAATAATTGTTTAGTACCTCCCCAATTTCTCCTGCCTTCACGTGCAAATCCTCTTTTCTTTCCCTCATCAGCCCTACCTTTTCTTTTACCACCTTTTTATTATTTATATGCTTATTGAACACCTTTGGATTTCCTTTTGTGTTAGCTATTAGTCCCTTCAAACTCTCTATGTCTTTCTTATTAGTTTGATCTTTTCCCTTCTGGACTTTCTGTATTTTTTCAAAATCCAGAAGCACTACCACTCTTCCTCCTTTTCTCCTGCCACCCATGGTGCCACAAACTTGGCCCTTGCTACAGTCCTCTGAGGAACCATTTTGCTCACCAGTATCCAAAGTGGAAAAATTGTTAGCGAGCAAGATAGCCTTTGAGGATTCCTGCACTATCTGCCTGTTTCTTTTCGATACTCTGATGATCACCCATTTCCTCTCTGCCTGTGTATTTCTTAGCTGTGGTGTGACCACCTCTCTAAATGTGCTATCCATGTAACCCTCAGCCTTGCAGATTCACCACAGTGACTCCGGCATCACCTCAGTTCCACAACCTGGAGCTGGAGACACTTCCTGTAAATGTAGTCATTGAGGGCACTTTCTGCCTGCACAACTTCCCATATCCGGCAGGATGCACATTTTACATGGCCGAGTTGTACTGACAAACCTTAATATTTATATAAAGTATTTATATAAAGTATGGTACAATATAATAACTCATCAGTCATCTCCTCTGTGTTGAGTCCGGAAAGGCCTATACTTATTCACCAATAAATTTATGGGATTCCTGTCATGTCACTTTTAGATGTATTCTGTAAACTCCCAGCTCTCCCTTTGTTGCTCTATGAGTTCTCTTTCTCCAAACAGTATGTGCTTTATAGGCTCCCTCTGTCTGAATCCTACTGCTTTTTGGACTGTTTCTCTCCCCAAACACCTACTGCTTTATGGGCTCTCTCTCTCTCCAAACTCTCATTGATTTGTGCCCTCCCTCTCTCTGAACTCCCACTACTTTATGGTCTCTCTCTCCCTCTGAATTCCACTGTTTAATGGGTTGTCTCCCTTTCTCTCAACTCCTGTTTGCCTTACAGTCTCTCTTCCTCTCTCTGAACTCCCACTGCTCTATGGGTTGTCTCTTTTTCTCTCCCTCTGAACTCCTAGTGTGTTGTGGGCTCCCTCTCTCTATGAACTCCCTCCGCTCTATGGGCTCTCTTTTTCTCTCTGAACTCCTGCTGCTTTATGGGCACTCTTTCTCCAAACTCCCACTGCTTTATATCTTGATTTGGAATTATATGACTGTTCCTCCACTGTAGCAGGACGGTGGCAAAGTGGTTAGGACTACTGCCTCACAGTGCTAGCGATTCGGGTTCGATTCCCAGCTTGGATTACTGTCTGTGTGGAGTTTGCACATTCTCCACGTGTCTGTGTGGGTTTCCTCCAGGTGCTCTGGTTTCCTCCCACAGTCCAAAGATGTGCAGGTTGGGTGGATTGGCCATACTAAGTTGCCCCTTAGTGTCAGGGGGACTAGCTAGGGTAAATGCATGGGGTTATGGGGATAGGGCTTGGGTGGGATTGTTGTCGGTGCAGACTCGATGGGCCGAATGGCTCCTTCTGCACTATAGGATTTTATGTTGCTGGGTCCTAGAACTCACTTCCTAACAGCACTGTTGATGCTGTGCTACACCACATGGACTGTAGCAGTCCAAGAGGCAGCACATCACCTTCTCAAAGGCAATTAGGGATGGGCAATAAATGCTTGTCTAGACAGCAACCCTTATGTCCTGGGAAATACTTAATACAAAATAAGAGGAGTTAGGCAGGGTGCATAGCTGAGGTATTAAATGAATACTTTGTATTTATCTTTACCAAAGAAGCAGATGTTATTCAGCTCATGATGAAAGAGGAGCTTGTTTAAACATTTCAAGGGCTTAAGATTGATGAGTAAGAATTATTGGATAGACTGCCTGATTTTAAAAGTTGATAAGGTACCAGGACTGGAAAATGTGCATCCAGGAGATTGAGAATGTAAATTGCGCAGGCATTTTTCATAATGTTCCAATCTTCCTTAGATTTAGAGGTGATGCCAGAGGATTGAAGAATTGCTTGTTGAATAAAAGGTGTAAAGATAAACTTAGCATCTATAAACCAGTCAGTATAACCTTGGTTGCGGGGAAGATGCTAGAAACCATAATGCAGGATGAAATTAATAGTCATTTGGGCAAATGTGTGTTAATTAGGGAAAGCCAGATCACATTTGTTAAGGTCAAATTATGTTTAACTAACTTGCATGAGTTTTTTTAGTGAGGTGATAGAGAGGTTTGATGAGATAACACAGGCTTCTAAAGGCATCTGATAAAGTGTTACACAGCAGACTTGTGATCAAGGTTAGAGCTCATGGAATTAAAGGAAGACTAGCGACATGGATTCAACAGGAAGCAGCAAGTTAGTGAAACATAATTTGACCTTAGCAAACGTATGCTGGCTTTCCTTAATTAACCCCTATTTGCCCAAATGACGATTAACTTCATTCTTGCAGTTTGCAGATGACATAAAACTTGAGTTATTGCAAGCTGTGAAGAGGTTAGTGTAAAACTTCATAAGAATATAGACATGCTGGTGTAATGGATGGATAGGTGGCAGATGAAATTTAGTACGGAGAAATGTGAAGTGATTCATTTTAAAGGGAAGAAAGTGCAGAGGCAACATAAACCAACGGTTACAATTCTAAAGGGCTTGCAGGAGCAGTAGGACTTGGATGTATGTGTGCATAAATCAGTGTGTGTGGCAGGACAGATTGAGAGCATGTGGGATTTATCAACATCAAGGGTTCCAATGTTTCAGGCGGGATAGAGGCAGAGGGATAAAAGGTGGGGGGGTGGCATTGTTGGTCAGCGGTACTCAGGCAGGATAGATTAGGGAGCTTGTCTACAGAGGCCCTATGGGTGGAGCTGAGAAACAAGAACGGTATGACCACATTAATGGGGTTGTATTATAGACCACCCAATAGTCAGCGAGAATTGGAGGAGCAAATCAGCGGAGAGATAGCTGACAACTGCAAGAAACACAAAGTTGTGATAGTAGGGGATTTTAATTTTCCACATATAGATTGGGACTTGCATACTGTTAAAGGTTTAGATGGGGTAGAGTTTGTAAAATGTGTTCAGGAGAATTTTCTACATTAGTATATAGAGGTGCCAACTAGAGAGGATGCGATATTGGATCTCCTATTGGGAAATAAGTTAGGGCAGGTGATGGATGTGAGTGTGAGGGAACACTTTGGATCCAGTGATCATAATGCCATTAGTTTCAACCTGATCGTGGATAAGGATAGATCTGGTCCTCGGGTTGAGGTTCTGAACTGGAAAAAGGCCAAATTTTATGAAATAAGAAGGGATCTGGGAAGTGTGGATTGGCACAGGCTGTTCTCTGGTAAGGATGTAAATGGAAAGTGGGAGGCCTTCAAAGGAGAAATTTTGAGAGTGCAGAGTTTGTATGTTCCTGTCAGGATTAAAGGCAAAGTAAATCGGAATAAGGAACCTTGGTTCTCGAGGGAGATTGTGACACTGATTAAGAGGAAGACAGAGTTGTATGAAATGTACAGGCAGCAAGGAACAGATCAGATGCTCGAGGAGTATAAAAAGTGCAAGAAGCTACTTAAGAGGGAAATCAGGAGGGCTAAAAGAAGACATGAGGTTGCTTTGGCAGACAGAGTGAAGGAAAATCCAAAGAGCTTCTATAGGTATGTTAGGAGCAAAAGGATAGTGAGGGATAAAATTGGTCCTCTTGAAGACCAGAGTGGTCGACTGTGTATGGAACCAAAAGAGATGGGGAAGATACTAAATGGTTTTTTTGCATCCGTATTTACTGAGGAAATGGGCATGGAGTCTACGGAAATAGGGCAAACAGGTAGGGAGGTCATGGAACCTTTACAGATTAAAGGGGTGGAGGTGCTTGCTGTCTTGAGGCAAATCAGAGTGGATAAATCCCCAGGACCGGACAGGGTATTCCCACGGATCTTGAGGGAAGCTAGTGTTGAACTTGCAGGGGCCCTGGCAGACATATTTAAAATGTCAGTATTCACGGGGGAGGTGCTGGATGATTGGAGGGTGGCTCATGTTGTTCCGTTGTTTAAAAAAAGTTCCAAATGAAATCCGGGAAATTATAGGCCAGTAAGTTTGACATCGGTGGTGGGCAAGTTATTGGAAGGGGTGATAAGGGATAGGATCTACAAATATTTGGATGGACAGGGACTTATTAGGGAGAGTCAACATGGCTTTGTGCGTGGTAGGTCATGTTTGACCAATCTATTAGAGTTTTTCGAGGAGGTTACCAGGAAAGTGGATGAAGGGAAGGCGGTGGATGTTGTCTACCTGGATTTCAGCAAGGCCTTTGACAAGGTCCCTCATGGGAGGTTAGTTAGGAAGATTCAGTCGCTAGGTATACATGGGGAGGTAGTAAATTGGATTAGACACTGGCTCAATGGAAGAAGCCAGAGAGTGGTTGTGGAGGATTGCTTCTTTGAGTGGAGGTCTGTGACTAGTGGTGTGCTGCAGGGATCGGTGTTGGGTCCATTGTTGTTTGTCATCTATATCAATGATCTGGATGATAATGTGGTAAATTGGATCAGCAAGTTTGCTGATGATACAAAGATTGGAGGTGTAGTGGACAGTGAGGAAGGTTTTCAAAGCTTGCAGAGGGATTTGGACCAACTAGAAAAATGGGCTGAAAAATGGCAAATGGAATTTAACGCAGACAAGTGTGAGATATTGCACGTTGGAAGGACAAACCAAAGTAGAACGTACAGGGTAAATGGTAGGACTCTGAAGAGTGCAGTTGAACAGAGGGATCTGGGAATACAGTACAGAATTCCCTAAAAGTGACGTCACAGGTGGATAGGGTCGTAAAGAGTGCCTTTGGTACATTGGCCTTTATAAATCGGAGTATCGAGTATAAAAGTTGGAGTGTTATGGTAAGGTTATATAAGGCATTGGTGAGGCCGAATTTAGAGTATTGTGTACAGTTTTGGTCACCTAGTTACAGGAAGGATGTAAATAAGGTTGAAAGAGTGCAGAGAAGGTTCACAAGGATGTTGCTGGGACTTGAGAAGCTGAGTTACAGAGAGAGATTGAATAGGTTGGGACTTTATTCCCTGGAGCGTAGAAGATTGAGGGGAGATTTGATAGAGGTGTATAAGATTTTGATGGGTATAGATAGAGTGAATGCAAGCAGGCTTTTTCCGCTGAGGCCAGGGTAGAAAAAAACCAGAGGGCATGGGTTAAGGGTGAAAGGAGAAAAGTTTAAAAGGAATATTAGGGGGGGCTTCTTCACGCAGAGAGTGGTGAGAGTGTGGAATGAGCTGTCGGATAAAGTGGTAAATGCGGGATCACTTTTAACATTTAAGAAAAACTTGGACGGGTTCATGGATGAGAGGGGTGTGGAGGGATATGGTCCAAGTGCAGGTCAGTGGGACTAGGCAAAAAATGGTTCGGCACAGACAAGAAGGGCCAAAAGGCCTGTTTCTGAGCTGTAATTTTCTATGGTTCTAAGGAAGTTATATTAAATTTGCATAAAACACTACTTCAGCCTCAACTGAAGTACTGTGCCCAGTTCTAGGCACTACACTTTCAAAAGGATGTGAAGACATTGGAAAGGGTGCAGAGAAGATTCACGAGAATGGTTCCACGGATGAGAGAGGTATTCAAACTCAGAAGGCATAGGAGCAGTTCCACTTGGTAGCAGGATCGAGAACAGAAGGGCACAGATTTAAGGTAATTAAGAAGGAATAGGGACATGAGGAAAACTTTTTTCAGGCAGCAACTAGCTAGGATCTGGAATGGATTGTGATGGAAATAGGTTCAATTGAGGCATTCAAGAGGGAATTGATTATCTGAGAAGAAAGAATGAGAAGGACAACAGGGAAATCATTAGGTGAATGAGAGAACTAGCATAGTCAAGATGGACCAATTGGCTTTCTTCTGTGCTGTGACCATTATATGATTCGAGAATCAGTATTAATTTCAATAAATGAAGGCAAAGGTGCTTCATGCTTCATAGCATTAATTCATAGGATCGGACTGTTTCCTTCAGAGTGGAACTTGAATCACTATTTCTTCATACGATAGGGCCAGAATCATGGTCCCTTTATAGATATTGCCTTTCACAGGACTGGAATCACTGTTATTTCTTACGATTAGGATCTATGTTACCGTATGCAGGTGCAGGGTCACAACAACCTTAAACTAACCATATGGTACAACAAACAGACTGTGTAAAACAAAAGAAAATTAGGAGGACCGTTGGTTAGAAAAGGAATCGCTGTTGCTTCAATCGGGTGGAATCAAACATTGCTTTTTCTATGTTAAACAAGTCTAGATTCAGCATTTAACTGGAAATACTGTCTATTATCTCAATAGCACAGTGAATGTAATTAAAAGATCCCAAGGCAGATGAGTAAATTTGTTGGCAAGTTTCAAAGGTATATAAGAAAAATACAATTTGCATTCATATAGCATC
Source organism: Mustelus asterias (assembly GCF_964213995.1). Classification (NCBI taxonomy): domain Eukaryota; kingdom Metazoa; phylum Chordata; class Chondrichthyes; order Carcharhiniformes; family Triakidae; genus Mustelus; species Mustelus asterias. Next base: position 31,966,601 of record NC_135820.1, on the reverse strand, counting down.
TTTAACATAGCAAAATATCCTAAGATGCTTCACAAGAGCAATTAACAGAAGTTATGTTAGGAGACTATCCTCATAAAAGTCACTAAAAAATAGTTCCAATGGCAAGGGAGAAATTTCTGCTGTAGGTATAGGATATTTTTCTTGGTTGTTAGTCCAATAAGGAAGTGATATTGGATCTGGCTCTGCAAAATAAAGTTGGGAACATGGAGATGGAGCTAACAGTAAATCAAGTTATGTCGTGGTCATTGTAATTATGGACTGAGACCAGAAAATGTTAGTAATGAAAGAGTAATTTCAGTGATTTAAGATGGTACTTAGCACATGTAAATTGGAAAAGGCTTTTACTGTACAGGGGAAGCAGCAGTGGAACAGTGGAAGACATTCGTGCAAGAGGCTGTACAGACACAACTAGGCATATTAGTTCAAAAAGGAAAAAAAAGAGTATCCAAAGAACAGCAAAGGAAAGATAAACAACAACTAGAAAGATTATGGAAAATACAGAGCAAATTGAAAATGTTAACAGGAGGAAAAGGGATGTTATAAGGTTAGCTGTTATTGTGGATGTGGTGTCTATCTCTAAGACAGTATAACAGTAGTGAGTCACCTGACTTGAGGGGCCAATGGAAACTGAACATTTTAACTGCTGCAGCCATGTTGTAAGCATGTAGAACTTTGCTCTACCCGAGAGCAGCCTTCATTTTAAAAAAAAATCATTTGTGGGACACTGGCGTCGCTGGCTGGCCAGCATTTATTGCCCGTCCCTTGAGTAGGTGATGGTGAGCTGCCTTCTTGAATCGCTGCAGTCTATGTGCTGTGGGTTGACCCACAATGCCGTTAGGGAGGGAATTCCATGACTTTGACCCAGCCACTGCAAAGGAACGGTGATATATTTCCAAGTCAGGATGGCTTGGAGAGGAACTTGCAGGTGGTGGTGTTCCCATGTATCTGTTGCTCTTGTCCTTCTAGATGGAAGTGGTCATGGGTTTGGAAGGTGCTGTCTAAAGATCTTTGGTGAATTGCAGCAGTGCATTTTGTGGATAGTACACACTACTGCTACTGAGCGTCGGTGGTGGAGGTAGTGAATGTTTGTAGATGTGGTGCTAATCAAGCAGGCTGCTTTGTTCTGGATGGTGTCAAGCTTCTTGAGTGTTGTTGGAGCTTCACCCATCCAGGCAAGTGGGAAGTATTCCATCACACTCCTAACTTGTGTCTTGTAGATGATGGATAGGCTTTAGATAATTAGGAGTTACTCGCCACAGTATTCATCGCCTCTGATCTGCTCTTGCAGCCACTGTGTTTATATGGTGAGTCCAGTTGAGTTTCTGGTCAATGGTAACCCCAAGGATGTTGACAGTGGGAGATTGAATTACCATTGAATGTCTTTTATTGGTGATGGTCATTGCCTGTCATTTGTGTGGCACAAATGTTACCTGCCACTTGTCAGCCCAAGCCTGGAAATTGTCCAGATCTTGTTGCATTTGAACATGGACTGCTTCTGTATCTGAGTCGTCATGAATGGTGCTGAACATTGTGCAATCATCAGCAAACATGCTCTCATCAATAAGTACATTTTGTTCCTAACGAAGTCTGAAATCTCTTGCTGACACTGTATCACATAACATGTTCCTGATGAGGCGGGATCTTGAGCTTTCCTGAGAGTTTCCAGTTTAATTGATGTTGGAAAAGGGGGATACTTCTTGGGCGAATAGACTCAGCGAGAACTATTGCCATACCCTTAGGGACAGTCAAAGAAACCAAACCCAGTGACCAGGCACGTAAAAGAGATTTGAAAAGATATTTTTAAAATTAAAATAAAGCGAGATTGGCTTCAGGAGCAAGGAAAGTGAAACTTGGAAAGGACAGGAGTGTTTGTGAAATAAAAAGGAAGATATAATCCAGCTAAAAGCTATCCCAGGTTTAAAAAGGAGAAATCTGGGAAAAGTTTTATTAAAAGATGTTGGCTGCAGTTAATAAGTTCAAAGGCAAAAGAAAAGGGGAGAAGAAAAGCCTCAGGAAGCTATAGCAGGCAGGTCTCCGAATCTGAACAGAGTCTGCAGGGGGTCAGAGTAGCTGCCCCTGCATTGAGGGACTTCCAACAGAGAAGTTCTGAAGTTTTGGGAAGAGAAGACTTCCATCTTGAAAGTAGTTTTAAAAAAGTGCCAAATAATCCAGGAATGAAATTGATGTTAGATGAAAGATCCATTTGATTTATTGTCACATGTATTAGTATACAGTGAAAAGTATTTTTTTGCACGTTATACAAAAGCATACCGTTCAGAGAAGGAAGTGAGAGTGCAGAATGTAGTGTTATCGTCATAGCTAGGGTGTAGAGGAAGATCAACTTACCGCAAGGTAGGTCCATTCAAAAGTCTGATGGCAACAGGGAAGAAGCTGTTCTTGAGTTGGTTGGTACGTGACCTCAGACTTTTGTATCTTTTTCCCGATGGAAGAAGGTAGAAAAGAGTTATGTCCAGGGTGCGTGGGGTCCTTAATTATGCTGGCTGCTTTGCTGAGGCAGTGGGAAGTGTAGACAGTCAACAGATGGGAAGCTGGTTTGCCTGATGGACTGGGCTACACTCACAACCTTTTGTAGTTTCTTGCAGTCTTGGGCAGAGCAAGAGCCATACCAAGCTGTGATACAACCAGAAAGAATGCTTTCTATGGTGCATCTGTAAAAGTTGCCAAATTTCCTTAGTCTTCTGAGAACGAAGAGGCGTTGATGGGCTTTCTGTTAGAACAAGGAGAATGTCAGAACAAGGAAAAAGACGACTCTCCAGGCAGCCAGAAAAATGGGGAAACTGCAGAAATCGAAACAAAAGACTTCCACTAGCTAAAAAGAGAAGTCAGGCAGTAAAAAAAGGTCCAAGAATGCAGCTTTAGGTTCCCCAAAACCCAAAAAGCAGATACAAAAGGCATTTTAAAACAAGCTTCAAGTCTTAAAGCAGTAATGCATTTAAAGAGGTAACAGATTTAAAGTTGTACCACATTTAATAAAATGACCACAAGGAACAAAGGACAAGGGACAGAAAAATTTAGATTAGAGGGCAAATCTAAGAGAGGGCAACTCAAAAAAGGTGATACATAAGCAACACCAGACCTCAAGAAAGAGGCAACACTGGAGCTCAAAGGAGGTAATAAGCAAGGAGGCAATACCAGACTCAGTAGGCAATAAAGTCCTGAGGGAGGAGGGCACCAAAAGACACTTACTCACTAAATTAACTGAAAGAAAGCAAACTGAGTTCCATCCTATCCTTTTGTATTATAATAGGAAGTTCTTTGAAAGTTGTAGCAATGAATTACAAGCAAATGACAAAGCTGTAATCAGTCAGAAAGACAAGCCAGAAGTAGGAGGAAAAGTGAAGAAAAAAAGTTAGATAAACTTCAGATTACTGCAGCAAATAGAAAAATGAGGTAGAAGTTTGTGACCTATAATCTAAATTTGAAGGGCCCAGCTATATCAAAGCTACCGAGGGGGGGGGGGGGGGGGGGAGCACTATGAAAAAGGTGGAGGTAGCTAGGAAGTTTATTAAGGCCAGTAAGAAGTGGTACAACATTCATCAATAAGCAGTGAAGGAACTGGAGTTAGACGTGAATAGAAAGGGTTGAGAGCAAAAAAGCACAAGCCGAGCTCAGCAACAGAGGTGATAATGTGCAACTCAGAGCCAAGGAATCCTCATGTTATGAATGCTATCAGTTTTGTGATGGGTGAGAGAACTGCTAGTCTCAGAGTGAAGCACCTCAAGGATTTGATCTACAGTGCTCATGTGCAACATCCTGTATCATCTACTGCAAGAATCACTACTGTTTAAACAGAAATGAAAGCAGAGCTATCATTCACCATAGTCCTAATGGAATGCTCCAGAGGTCAAGTCGAATGGTCAAACTACCGGTCGTGTGGATTGCATGAGTTGGAGAAATTGGCATTCTGCACTGAAGCAGGAACTGTCTGTTGTTTGAGGGTGCTGAGGAGGACTTAACAATGGGCAAACCTAAACAGAGAACACAAGTTAGCATTTCAGAGAATTGTCTAATAAAAATGACAAGATGGAAGAAATATTGAATGTAGGACTATTGATACAACTACAACAAAAAGAATGTGGCAGTTGTCTGAAAATATGCAAAGCGTAAGTAGGAAGAGTTACCAAATATGGTTAAAAGAGAATGATGGATTCACCTTGGAAGAAACTCAAATGGATAAACTGAATGGATTGCAAAAGTGGATGCATGGAATAAAGAACACAGGTCCAAGCAGAAGATTGGTTGATACAGAAGACAAAAGAAGTTGGGAAATTAAGCCTCTCAGTTGAAGGAGTTGAGCTCGAGAACTAAACAAATCAGCAATTCAAGCAGGGAAGATAACTAAAATTACACGCCAGAACATAATGCTTGAAATGAGTGGAAATGCACAAGAATCAGTGATAACATGGTGCATGGAAAACATGCCGAATTGAAATATCAGTAAGAGAAGATACTTTATCACATGACCCACGTACCAGAAATAAAGTACTACATCCATTTCCTTCACAATTGACAAAACAAGATTGTGCAAGTGATTGTAGCTGCGCACATTGAGTAGTACGTTGCTTGACAGAGAAAAGGACCAAAGAATTGGAGATAACTCTGTCCAGAGAATAAAGTATGTAGTCCATGGTCAGCGCAGTCTAGGACAAAACTTGGAAAGCAGCAAGTCTGTATGGAAGAATCCCATTCAAGACTATATTTTCAACTGTGCATAGTTGAAGCTTTCTAGAAGTTTTGTTCAACACAAGCTTCAGGATCCCTCCATTTGAACAATTGTTGCATCGATTTACAAATGTCTATCGTGTGTGTACAATGTTTATTTAGAATGTAAATCGATTTTGCAGATTATATAAGAAAGTTAAAAGGGGAAGGATGTTGTGTATGCGGTGTCTGTTTCTTTAAGACAGTACAGAAGTGAGTCACCAATGGAAACAAAGTAACTGATCACACCAGCGAGTCCTCTCTGACATTTTTACTTCTGGAACTGTGTTGTAAGCATGTAAAACTGGGCTCTGCCCCAGGATAGCCTTTGTGTTGCATAAACCAGCTGTATCCAAGTTTTTCTTATCAATATCTTTTATTCATTAAGTCTAAAATCTCTTAACGACGCCATGGCAACCACAACTTAGCAGTCAACATTGAATTGAATCTTAAAATGTTTTAGAAACAACATAAGCAATTAGCTGGGTAAATATTGGGCCTACCGAGAGAAACTTCATCTAGAGGCAGAAATGAGTATTTTGCATGTCTTCACAAAAGGTGTAGTTTACGAGAGCAAGTACCACTATCGAAACAAAATTAGTATTACTGAAAGATGCTAGAATCATCCTACATTGTCAGGGATATGGATTACAATTGTTAATCCTCATTGGATACAGGCAGTGTCAGAGGCTTGGAAGGTTGCACATTCAAGAAATAGTGGGAGGCGGGGTAAATAAAAAGAAACCATAGACGTGTAAACCTATCAGTGGTGAAGATGTTATTGGAAACTATCAAAGACAAAACAAACTCTGATTAGAAATTGTTAATTGAGAGCCAGAATTGTTCATGGCAAATTTTCAAATTTGAATGAATTATTTGATTGGGTGCCTGGTGTTAAATCAAGGTGGTGTAAATGAGACAGTTCTGGACTTCCCAAAGGGATTCAACAAAGTGCCACATAAGATTAATAAGAAATAAGAAGCAAGAGTGTGGTGGTGGCGTATGTTTTTCAGACTGGGAGGTCTGCAAAGTTAACCAAAGAGTAAAGAGAAAATCTGGCATTTCTAGTCTCAGTAAGAGTGACAATGAAACTGCTTCCCAGAAAAAATTATGTTTTTAAGTTTGGCCCAGCAAAGCTCACTAATACTCTAACATGTGATTATTCCCTAGCTCACCAGTTTCCCTCCACATGGCTCACTACACACACATTAAAGTTAATTGCCTAATGAAAGTCAACAGAGCACACATTTATGCAGACTGGGAAAAAAACAAAGTTAGAGATTAAACTTAAATTCATTGAAAACTCAAATGTTTGTCTGGTCCCATAACCTGCTGAGACCAATGAGATGGTCCATCACCTTTGTAAGTGGTTCAAATAGGCGTGTTACTTTTGCTATACACAGCAAAAAGTGAGATGTAAGCACACAACCCAGAGTTTTAAGTCATCTATGACTTACGCATGATTAACATAGATCTAAACAAACTGCATTGCCCTCAGCCATGCAAAAACCTGTTTTCAGATATAAGCAGTGGCAAGCTGCAAGTCTTACAATCTTAAAGATTTGGTTTTGCTTCCTTAATGCAACTGCGATGACTTCATGATGCCCGAAAGGAAATCGGACAATTTTGGGCCCTACGACTTGACTTGCATGACTTGGGCAAATACAATGTTGCTATGTGAATGTATGTTGATATTTCTTGGATGTTAATGGTGGGATTGCTTACTTCAAAATTAGTTTTTCACAGTTGTAATGCCCGGGTTTCTTTCCCAACTGTTCATGTATTGTGTGCAACATGTTAAATGCGCAGTTTTGTGCAAACAAAAATATTTGCATCTACATTCTGCACTGTAAAGTGTAAATTTTGTCTTAGTATTTTCCATAGTTACATTTAACATACATCCTTCTTCCTCTTGACCCACCTAAAAATGGCTGCACAGAATAACAAATATTCTAGTGTATATTCCCTCTCCTTGCCAAAACAAATAGAAGACACAAGAATATTCACATTTATGTGGTGCTGTATCCTGTTTTCTGCACTTCACACAATCAGCCTTTTTTAAAAAGAGTGCAGTTCATAAAAACGTCCACTTCCATACAATTGAAAATCAGCATTCAGCATCCACTGAAATAAAACGTTTTAACTCCATCACCAGTGGCATGGCACCCACTTCTGAAACAGCTGTTGCTTTGGAATAAAATATTGCATTTAAAAATGAAAAAACACAACACCACTTAACAATGAAAGGCCAATTAGCCTGCATTTATTACAAACAAAAATCATTCAAACAGACATGAAAAATTTCCCTTGACTAGTCTGTTAAGCGCTCTCAAACTTAACAAATCAAAATACATATGGATGCAATTACACAGCACCCCATTTCAACTTTTGATTTAGTCAACAACAGAACTTTGGCTACTGATCAGTTTGGCATGTCAGCAGCTGCCCAAGATGACAGTTTTGCAAATGTTTCCTGCATCGACCAAAAAAAGAACCAATCTAACTGTAGATAGGCCAGTAGTGAAGTAGCCACTTATTGGTTTCAGGTCATCAGGCAACAGGAGAGGAATGCCAATCAAGTGGGAAACAATCTAACTGCCATACATCAGATCTTCCCTCACGTAATATTTCAGACTGTCCATCAAAGTGTTATTGAATAAATCTAAACCAACATCAGTTAAGTAATCTCCTCTACCAACATAAAGAGCTTGACGCCTGATGTCAAAAGGGTGTTCTATGTATCTTTGGCCCTTGTACTCCATGTATTTTTTTATTACCCCATTTATAGTTCTCCTGTCATTCTCAAGTTGAGCACTAGGCTGAAAAGTCCAATGAGGACGTGGGAGCAACTCTGAAAAAATCAATGTAGTCTTTGGTAATCGGGCTTCCAGTGCTCCCAGCACTTCTTTTGCCGTATATATTATATCACTAGCCAGGACGTAACCTATGTCATTATCTCCCAAATGAATGAGCAGGTACTTTGGGGGCTGGTGTTGTGCCAGGTGACGCCTTAATAAGTCATGGAGCTCGTGCCATCTCAGATCAGGTGTGCTCAGCCAATGAACTGAAAAACCACGTTTATCAAGGCCAAGATTGATCCCGTACGGTTTGGTGGCTGCTCTGTCACGTGCCTGGCTGATGATCACATGTCCTGCTATCCACACAGTATTCTGGGTGTCTGAAACATAAATAATACCCTGTTGAGCCATAAGGAATAAACGGATGTATTGCCTCACTGCTTTACCAGAAAAGGGATACAAGGGGCTTAAGTGGAATTATCATTGTTTTTGGTCATCATGTGCAAGATATTGGTCATTACACTTGACTGGTCTTCCAACAATAACAAATCTCCTGAACTAGCAAGCTTAGTTGGTAATCACCATTCTTTAGATCAAAGGTCATCAGCACAAGTAGCAATGCAACAAATCCCATTTAGTTTCTCTTCCTTCCCCTTTCCTCAAAGGCATTTCTCCTTGCTCAACCCTAAGAATGGTCACAAGGGCAAGTTGATACTGTTTGTCTTAACCATCCTATAATTGACACATTTTCACCACCTTTACCTGATCTTGTTTTTGCTTTTCTAAGAATCATTATGTGCTGTTCTCTCTACCATCACACCTCACCGAAACTTAAGCTCAGAACACTCACTTATGCACAATGATTTTTCCAGCTTCCATACAAATCAAACTTGACAACCTTGTATCATAAGCATTTGTCTTGCACGAGTACATATTAACAAGGTTGGTATAAGATCCAGTCCCAAAGAGTTGAAGCCTCCATGCTTATTTCTGACAGCCCTGACAAACAGCAAGACTATTTTCTCAATAGCCAAGGACCAATTCACATTTAGATCACAGATAGGAACATCCAGGCATAGATTATACAATGTTATCACTGGCCATATTTATGCCATCAATATTGATAAACTACGGTTAAAAAATAAACATTCTTGCTGCTTCAATCCATCATTTCAAACTGCTCCCTGTGCCATAAATTCTACCAAAATTGTAATGAGGGGAAACCCACAACACTTTGAACTTTTCATATGTTACAGTCACACTTTACTCAAGAATCTGAATACAGTAATTTGTTGGCTGTTTTTGTTCCATGACATGTGACAGGGGAAGCAAGAATGGGCAGTTAACAGAGAAAGGGGCCACAACAGTCAATGCTCAAATATTGTGTGCACGCTAATGACCTTCACCATGTAAAAGATGGTAGACAATTGTGACCTCTCTGGTCATTATGGCTGCACACTAAATTTCAGTGGTCAGTAGGCTTTCACCTGTGATTCAATGCACCATGAAACTCTTGCTCTGGGCTGCAGGGAGGAAGAACTGATGACAATGTTGGGTACACTCTGCAAACCATTTACATGGAGAAAAGCCAGGGAATTTATTTAATAAAAATTGATTCAACCAACTTAATCCAGGTAATCTGAAGAGACACTCCACAGATGATTTTACCAGTGGCCGAACTACGTACACATTTGATAAACTAGTCGAGTCTCAACTTCACTTCCATTAGTTGTACAGAATTTTCAAAAATATCTTTTGTAGGAATACAGATTGCACGACAGGCTCATTTAAGCTCTATCTACTTCCTCCTCAATGTTTTCCAATTTAACTACCTTCATTTCATCCTGAAACCTTGTCTCCTTTTTTAAAATGGATTCAGGTAAATAGCAGTCAAGACCCCCAATTTAACTTCATGTCTGGCCTCAAGTATTTTATTGATTACAACTAATACTAGACACACCCCTTTGAAACAATCTTCACAACATTATTGCAATGAAAGTTCACAATTCCATTGCCATCAATTTCAAACATTTCAACAAAACCTTCTTTCAAAAAAATGCTTTGAATTAAAAAATAAACTCCAGTCTGTCCCACACCAATTTCTGCTACTGTAATTCTCTTGAAGTTCAACTTTACACAATCTTTTTGTGCAGATCTCAGCAGTGGGGGGGAAAAAAGTTTGCTTTAGTCAGACTGGAATGATTCCCCAAAGGGTGCCACTGGATTTCCGTCACCCACCTTTTGAGTTATCAATACTTTTGCAACTTTTGCCCATCCATAATATATATACACACACATACATACACAACCAAAGGGGAAAAATGGAAGAGAAACCTTTATTCTTTACAAACCAGGTGAAAGTAGACTCAAACATTGAACTACCAAGAAATATACAACAGCCACCATTCCACAACTGCAAATGGCACTGGCTACAAATTAAGCATGTAAAGCACTTGCTCACAGCTGAAGAGAATGTACACAAGGGAAAGGGGATCACAAATGTAACAGGAAACCATAAAACTTACAAAAGTCAATTTTACAGAACCATTATGACAATGACAACCTGTCTAGCCTAGGATTTAGTTATAAAAGGAAAACAAAGTGACAAAAACATTAAAATATAAAAACTTGTTTACTTTAGTAAGGTCTGCTATTCTGGATTTTAGTTACACTTTTAGAAATATCCATTAAAAACACTGGATTCAGACTGCAGCATCATGCTTTAATACACAGGATCATCTGATTAACATTTCAATTTTTTTATTTGAAAAGATCAAAGTCAACATGAACTAGGTGATTACTATTACAGCCTTGTTCATGAACAAATGTAGTTTTTTTTATATATAGTTACAAGATAAGTGCCTTTATAAAATGATTCCAATTACCTGGTTACTATAAAAGCAACTGACTTCTTAAAACACACCTGAACTGAACAGTAACCTTTTTTTTCCAAATGAGGCACTCATTCAATAACCTACATTTGTTTATGAAACCTTAACTGGTAGCCTTAAAGGGGGTTTTGATGACTGCTCTTCCATAAGGGCATCTACTACCCCCCCCCCCCCCCCCCCACACCGCACCCAGGCTCAGTAGTGGCGCTGGTAAGATGCCATAGAAGCCTGGTTCATTGGCTGCCCAGGGCGTGGTACCTGGGTAGAAGCTTGGTTCACTAAGTGGGATAAAGATGGACCACTCTGAATCAGGGTATCCAATGCTTTTTGCACACTAGGGTTATCAAAGTTTATACCTGTTGCAACACCAGATCTCTGGGCCTGAGACAAAGCACTTGACTGATTAGGGGTTGGACCTCGAGGTTGCTGCTGGCCATAAAGACCTTGGGGTTGAGGCAGAGGTGAGCGAATGGCAGTGGCTCTTGGTGCAACTGCTTGACTCATTAAAGGTGGAAGTTGTGAATTAGGACCTGTCATGCGCTGCTGAGCTTGAGACAGATATGAAGAGTTACTCAGACTGAGCTGGCTAGCTCGGTTTTGAGGCTGGGTATTCAGTGCACTTCCATAAGCTGGGCCCTGCGATCCTGCAGTATTCGTGTTTGCACCAGATGCTCCGCTGTTGAAGAGGCTTAAAATCTTGGCTTGCAGCTCCTGCTGCTGTGCTGCTTGTGTGTCCTGCGGTCCTCCCTTTAAAGACGGAGCAGATGGTAGCGACGACTGTGCATCGAGTGGGTTCATCCCTACGGAACCCATGTTTGGTCTAGGCATGGTAGCTGGATTGTGAACAGATCCTGTCAAGAAAATCGGTTAAAAAAAATCTTTATCACAACCATCTCAATTTACTGTAGCATAATGAAGACCACAGCCATCATAAGTGATTAATCACTAAGGTCAGATGATGCTAATAATTGAATCAGAGGTCTGACTGAAGATTCTGGTTGCAATAGAGGGTGGAGATAATGGATATATACTCTTAACGAGAGGGAAATGATCAGTAGTGTTTCAATATTTGTGTGAGGTCTTAAACTACTCACTATATTTATTAATTTAGATAGCGAGAACCTCATCCTTGAAAGGGGTGCAGCACAGATGCACCAGAATATTACCAAGGCAACCAAACATTAATTAAATAAAGAGATTATGTAAACTAGACTTTATTCTCTGAAATGTAGTAGATTAAGTAGTGATTCGGATTGAGAATTTTAGGATTCAGAATTAAATTGTAGGGTAGAGTATCTGAAAAAGAATTCAAGCTAAACTAACATTTAATTGATTATTAGGTCAAAGTATGAGAATTAGATCCAATTCCACTTAATAGCTCGCTGAACACCAATGCAGATGCATTTTACAAGCAGACCATTTACAACTAGGAACATTAATCATAAGGTAACCAAACTATATTTCAGTTCTCCCTTTATTTAACCCTAGAGTTGCAACATTTGAGTGCTGATTAGACTGACAGTGATTCTAATCTGTTACAGCTGAAGTAAAATAGCAAGTCCATTAAGTTTTAAAACATCAATATCTAAACAGCCAGAGTCATGGACTCTCCATATACAAGTTATAAATGTTACCATGCAAGGAGTCTCCTCCTCGAAGAAACCGTTCCTTTTTCTCTCTCAGGTATTCTATGATCTTGTCAATTTCCTCGATGGTAAGGTATCTTCCATCAGCAAGCAGGTTCAACAGTGGCTGGATGCTGGGGGGATTCCCTCGTTCTTCCAGACCCCCTTGGGTAGGCTCACGTTCACGCATGATTACTTCATCTGCCATTTTAGCTGCCTTTCTTGCAACCTCTTCTCGTTCTTTTTCACGTGTTTCCGTCTTGTACCGCTCATAATTACGTGCAACCAAGATCATTGCATCAGCCATTGGCATGTTACGATGCTCTGGATATGAAATGCAAAATATCAATGCAGACACAGTCAACACAGATTCGTGAAGGGTAAGTCTTGCCTCACAAATTTGATTGAATTCTTTGAGGAGGTAACTAAGTGTGTAGATGAAGGTAGAGCAGTTGATGTCATATACATGGATTTTAGGAAGGCGTTTGATAAGGTCCCCCATGGTCGGCTCATGAAGAAAGTAAGGAGGTGTGATAGAGGGAAATTTGGCCGATTGGATAAGTAACTGGCTAAATCATAGAAGACAGAGGGTGGTGGTGGATGGAAAATTTTCAAACTGGAGACCAGTTACCAGCGGTGTACCACAGGGATCAGTGCTGGGTCCTCTGCTTTTTGTGATTTTTATCAATGACTTGGAGGAGGGGGCTGAAGGGTGGATCAGTAAATTTGCTGATGACACCAAGATTGGTGGAGTAGTGGATGAGGTGGAGGGCTATTGTAGGCTGCAAAGAGACATTGATAGGATGCAGAGCTGAGCCAAAAAATGGCAGATGGGAGTTTAAACCTGATAGGTGCGAGGTGATTCATTTTGGTAGGACACATTTGAATGCAGATTACAGGGTCAATGGCAGGGTTCTGAGGAATGTGGAGGAACAGAGAAATCTTGGGGTTCATATCCACAGGTCTCTGAAAGTTGCCACTCAGGTGGATAGAGCAGTGAAGAAGGCCTATAGTGTGTTAGCGTTTATTAACAGAGGGTTTGAGTTTAAGAGCCATGGGGTTATGCTGCAACTGTACAGGACCTTGGTGAGACCACATTTGGAATATTGTGTGCAGTTCTGGTCACCTCACTATAAGAAGGATGTGGAAGCTTTGGAGAGAGTGCAAAGGAGATTTACCAGGATGCTGCCTGGTTTGGAGGGTAGGTCTTATGAGGAAAGGTTGAGGGAGCTGGGGCTTTTCTCTTTAGAGCGGAGGAGGTTGAGAGGCGACTTAATAGAGGTTTATAAGATGATGAGGGGGATAGATAAGAGTGGACGTTCAGAGACTATTTCCTCGGGTGGATGTAGCTGCTACTAGGGGGCGTAACTATAAGGTTCATGGTGGGAGTATAGGAGGGATGTCCGAGGTAGGTTCTTTACTCAGAGTGGTTGGGGTGTGGAATGGACTGCCTGCTGTGATAGTGGAGTCGGACACTTTAGGAACTTTCAAGCGGTTATTGGATAGGCACATGGAGCACACCAGAATGACAGAGAGTGGGATAGCTTGCTCTTGGTTTCAGACAAAGCTCGGCACAACATTGAGGGCCGAAGGGCCTGTACTGTACTGTACTATTCTATGTTCTATACCTTTATGGTGACTTTAACTAAAATGACTTTATTAATGCAAAATTAGGTACTAAGGTTAGTTTTGCCAACCTACATACTGCAGTGAGCAAAAGTAACTCTAAGCTTATACTGTAAAGAGGAAACTCCAATTTCAACGGCAGTGTGCCTGGTAAAATTCACCTCAATTACTCTCACTCATTTAGCGCACCCATTTTGTGAGGTAGTTAGTTAATTACAATCAACTTCTGAAACATTCCACATTCTTAATCCAGATGGTAATCATTGGACCTCATTAAGGGAAGCCATTCATAGTGCTTGCAACACAATAGTTCAAGTTACTTAGGTTCCTTAATGTGTAACACTTATCAACCTCTCAAGAAGTTGCTGCCAATGGGGAGCAAGAATGATTTTCACTTTTCAGCCAGCTGCTACAGACAAAAACAGAAGCACAGACAATGCAAAATAGTTCAGTCTGGTTTTACATAGCACATTTCCCAAATAACTGTTTCTATTGACAATAGGTCTCAAAGGAGAGGTAGCCTCTCTAGATCCAAAATTGAATCTTGGTTCTCTTCTATTGACCGTCTGATTCCAAAAGTGAATGCATCTTCAAGAAACATGAAAGCATAGACAACATCATCCAAAATATGTCCTTAAATTATGACTGACTTTGTTCAATGCAATTTTGTAATGTTAGGATTATGCACACAAGCCCCAATTGTTTTGCAAGGTACAAAACCAGTACTGTAGTCAACTAATTACCAACTGAATCCAGCAACAGTGGCATACTAGAACTCCAAATTAACACTGCCATCTTCGAGTGAGACGTATCTTCTTGGGTAGGGGCAACTGAAGGAATAAACAGGGTTACTGTCGGCTGGAAAGGCCGACAGTAACCCTAAAATCCACAAAGTTGCTATTGCCACCTGGATTAGGATCTTGGATGCACTGCCAGAACCTCCCAGTTGTCTAAATGAAAGATTCATGGCACCTCACCTACAGCTCAGCTAACGCCCTGAACCTTGAATCTGATTTAAGATGTTAAAGAAGAGTTCTATTCTGACCCTGAAGTCTTCACTGCCATCCCAAAAGATTATCCTTCTGGGCGACTTTATAAAGTCAGGGCTGGCTGTAACTCAGTTGCCTAGGGCAGAACCATTGGAAAGGACGATGTGGGAAAAGTCAATACAAATGGCATCCCCCTGCTGACAAAGTGCATATAGCATGGCCTCATCATGTATACTTTCTTCTGCCACATACAAATACAAAACAACAGATCAATTCATTGGTAGCTCCTGAATTATGTCATTGTTCAGCTCACAGTTCTAAGTGATTTCTGTATCACTATAAAGGACTTGATGCCCTTGCAGAGGTATTGCTTCGCAGCGTGATATTGGGCTGCCCGCATTCTCTACCTGGAGTGCTGAGCTTCTTTATATCATTCGGTTAATAAAGTCACGTCTTAGTACACTGAATTTGTGAGTCTCTGTATTTAGCTTAAGTTTTAGCAATACACAGCCTCAAAAGAAATCCCCCACCAACAATTTGGCGCTGTGAGCAGGGTGACGTCACTGGCTTTAGGTGGCAGGAGGCGACTCCTAAGTGGGTATATGTATGTTTTTATATTGACCACCCCAATTACAGGAGTGCGTGGCAGGCCGTCAGGGTTGTAAGCTGACTCACCCGAATCGATGTCATGAGTTGTGGAATAGTGTTAATGCAGAGTAAACCATGCTCAAAAGTGTGTTTGGGGTGTGGACGTGGACGGATACATGCTACTGCTCTGCACAGCGGACCCAGAGAGGCACATGGTAGGGAAGGCGTTGGGGAGTTGGGGCGCTCAATACGAAGGATTGGGTGTGAAAATGAACCTGGATCGGTTTGCCAGCAGAGCCAGAGAGAGCCACCTCCCAGGAAGCACTCGAAGAGAGGGAGAGAAGTGACGAAGGACATCGGCACTATAGGTCCTGAGAGAGAGAGGTTAGCACTAAGGGATGATTAGGAGACCAAAATAGTGAGTGCGCTGGAGGTCTCTGTGGGGTGGGGTGAAATTACTGAGAACCCAGAGTGGGCTTGGAGTGGAACTCAAAGGGTTTTTAAAAAAAGAGAAAGGCAGACAGGCTGTGAGGATCCATGACAGCCTGTGACAGAGAATGCAGATTAGAAGGATCAGAGCGCCCTTGTGTGGATGCCTGAGAATTGCAGGTAAATTGTAAAATTGGTAGAAGAGCAGGTTAGTGTTTTTAGTGGGATTAATTCAGACACTTCAAAATCAAATGGGGCCTTGAAATTCCTTAAATTTGAGAATAGTCGATGGCCATGGTCATTCTAAAAAAAGAGGATAAGAATTCGACAGATATTTGAGCACTGCTATTTTTGGAGCGAGAATGTGTGTCTGCGTTAGTCTGGGAAGGTGGCTGGGCTTTGCATTTGGGAAGTAAGGAGAGTTAGATTGTGAAATGAACACGATAGTCTTAACTTAGCAGGTATGATCGAGAATTGGGATATTTAAAAAGTGACGATAAATCTTGCTTTGGATTAATCTTAACAATGAAAATATAAAGTTTAGAATTAGGTTCGGAAATTGTGGAGTTTTGACATGTCGTCCATTTGAGAAAACGTACTCCGCCCCTTTTTTGAAACAAGTAGAGTTAACCCATTCTGCACCAGACAGAATTGATCTTTGTGTTTTAAGATTTTGCAGTAGCTTTAAGGCATTCGAGATTTCATTTTTCATTCATTCATTAATAAAGTCATGTCTTAGAATCAGTACACGGGAGTTGTGAGCCTCTGTGTTGAGCTTAAGTTTTAGCAATATACAGCCTTAAAAGAAACCCGTCAACAGTTGTCATCACCACACCCTCATACTGCACTAAGATGTGGAAAATGTAACAGCAACAAAGATAGAGAAGTTCCAAATTCAATCAGCAATGACGTTGCCTCACCCTCCCGATTTAATGGGGGAGCTGTCAAACAAATACGAGTGACCTTCTTGAAGCAAGCTCCACAAGCATGCTGGCAAAACTGCAAAATCAACTTCGATGGACTGGATACTGCTCGGATAGCCGAAAAGCACCGCCCCTTCCAAGTTCCATTTTCTCAACTCTTAAATGAACAATGTTTCAGGGGAGGCCAAAGGAAGCTCCTCAAAATACATTCTGAAATTATCTTTGCAGCACATTAATAGACATTAATGATTGTTACAAATCTTAAATCTTTTGGAATGGAAACAACCAATCCATCAAGATGTTTTTTGAGTCCCACCACCTTACTGAACAGGCATTGTGGCAGAGAAAGAAAGAAAAATGGAGCAAATTCTGCACTCTGGATTGCCCTATCTTGAGGACATTGCTTTCATCTGCACTGCGCCTGCAAATCACCAACAGATGTTGCAAAAAATATTGCATCCTTTTTATTCTAAAGTGTTACGCTAGGCTTCCCACTTTTTCCGCTCGACTGATAGTTGACAAATTCAATTGCTTTTAATTAGAAGTCCCATGTGCCCAAAGACCCGTGGGTTGAGAATTGGCCCAGTCACAAGACCACCTGCGGAATTAAGTTACAACAACTATGGCAGACAGGTCTGTCAGCAAGAACGTAAAGTGCTTATATGCAGACAAACCCTGAGTAAGATCAGCGGTTGCTTATTCAGAGAAGTGACTAATCTCACCTTGTGTCAGTTCCTTAAACACTATGGTTCCTGTGGCCATGGCGGAGAACAAAGATAAGTACAAGAACTCGTCCCAAAAACAGATATGTGACATATTATGCTAACGACAGATTAGGAGACGGTTTTCTGTTGGGTAAGAAAGGACAAAAAGCTGCACTATGATTGGTGGACTATGAATATAAATTAAGGATTAAAAACTTGCTTGTTTCTCATTTGCTGCAGTGAACTATTACTGCAAATCATCTGTATAAATCAGCAGAACATCTAGCAATGCATCTCATTGTATATGTGTCCTCATCGTACATAGATAATAGCATACTCAAAGTTCCTAGCTTTAAGTACCATAGTCTTGATTGTATCCAAGTCGATGACACGCCCATGGCAGGAACCCACAATCCTGAGATGCCATCCTCAAAATGAGGGGTAGCCAACAATGACTTCTAATTAAAAGCAATTGAATTTGTCAACTGTAGGTTAAACGCAAAAGGTGGGAAGCCTAGCGAACCACTTTAGAATAAAAAGGATGCAATATTTTCGCAACATCTTTTGATGATTTGCAGGCACAGTGCAGATGAAAACAAAAAGCAAATACGCAGCTCAAAACTAAGTAATTTAAAAGGACAAACTTACCCTGTGGTGTTCCAAACAGGATATTAACAGTACATGATCTATGTATTTCATGTTGCTGAGTAATAACGATGGCAAATGCTGTGCCTCCCCTGCTGACATCTTCAAGAGCTTGGGTAAGCGACACTTCAGTATTCAGGAATATCAAATCGACAACCATACCAAGATCACGAACCTTTCGGCCAACAGATTCTGCATATTCCCTAATTAGGTACAAAAAAAATCTACAAGTCAAAACCTATAAATGAGTATGGAAATAAAACCAAAACTTATGTGCTCAGATATTCTCATCACACAACACACTAACAGTAAAAAAACAAATATGCAGAAACAAAGTACCAAAAGGTGCAGAGGTAATTAAATCCACAATACTGCTGCAAATTATCCATTGAACAAGGACCATGTCCTCCTTCCAGTGTCTTGGATTGGTAGCAGCTTGGATTTGGTCGATTAAGGAAAATACACTACGGGAAATCGGACACAACTATCCTGGAAAACAGTAACACGGAACTGTAGAGGTTGCAATGTCAGAACAGTTCACATTGAAGCAAGATTGAACAGAAATGATTTTCAGCTACAGAACATATTCTCCACCTTCTCAGAAATTTCAGCAACAGGACTTCAGGGAGTGTAGAGGAGAACATGCCCGTCTACATCAACGGGGACGAAGTAGAAAGGGTTGAGAGCTTCAGGTTTCTAGGTGTCCAGATCACCAACCTGGACCCCCTGCCAACACTATAGTTAAGAAAGTCCACCAATGCCTCTACTTTCTCAGAAGACTAAGGAAATTTGGCATGTCAGCTACGGTTCTCACCAACCTTTACAGATGCATCATAGAAAGCATTCTTTCTGGTTGCATCATAGCTTGGTCTGGCTCCCCATCCATAAATATCCCTATCCTCAATGATGCAGGAACCCAGCATTAGAGCAAAAGATGAGGCTGAAATATTTGCAACAACCTTCAGGCAGATGTCCCAAGTGGATAAACCACCTTGGCAGCCTCTGGAGAACCCCAGCATGACAGATGCCAGTATCCAGCAAATTTGATTCGACTGACAACAATGAACAGCTGAAGGCACTGAATACTGCAAAGGCAATGGACCCTGACAATATTTTTTAAAATTCATACAAGGGATGTGGACATCCCTTGTATGAAACAGACAACAGTTGACAACGGTTTCATGGACTTTTAATTCCAGATTTTTTATTGAATTCAAATTTCACCATCTGCCATGGCTGGATTCGATCCAGAACCTGTCGTGCACCTAGCCAAGATGTTCCAAGTACAGCTACAGCACTGACATTTAATGTGGAATCACAAAAAGTTGGTATGCAGGTGCAGCAGGTAATTAAGGCGGCAAATGGAATTTTATCCTTCATTGCTAGAAGGATGAAGTTTAAAAACAGTGAGGTTATGTTGCAGCTGTATAAGGTGCTGGTGAGGCCACACCTGGACTACTGTGTAGTTTTGGTCTCCTTACTTGAGAAAGGATATACTAGCACTTAGGGGGTACAGAGAAGATTCACTAGGTTGATTCCGGAGTTGAGTGTTGGCTTAAGAGGAGAGACTGAGTAGACTGGGTTATACTCGTTGGAATTCAGAAGAATGAGGAGAAATCTTCGAGAAACATATAAGATTATGAAGGGAATAGATAAGATATTAGGGACGTTGTTTCCATTGGCAGGTGAAACAAGAACTAGGGGCATGGCCCACAATAAAGGAATTAAGGGTTATGGTGAGCGGGTGGATAAGTGGAGCTGAGTCCACAAAAAGATCAGCCATGATCTTATTAAATGGCAGAGCAGGCTCGAGGAGCCAGATGGCCTACTCCTACCTACTTCGCATGTTAAAACTGCCCAGGCACTGTGCACAAAAAACTGGACAAATCCAACCTGCCAATTACCGCCAAATCAGTATTTTCACTCATCCAGCCATTAACAGTGTTATCAAGCGACACTTGATTAATGACAACCTGCCCAATGACCCTCAGTTTTAGTTCTGCCAGGGCCACTCAGCTCCTGAGTTTATTATGTCCTTGATCCAAACATGAACAAAACAGCTGAATTCCACAGGCGAAATAAGTGACTGCTTGACATCAAGGCAGCATTTGACAGTGTGACATTAAGGCACCCTAGCAAAACGAGGAGAGAGCCTCCGCTGGTGGGAGTCATATTTTGCATAAAGGAAGATGGTTGTGCTTGGAGGTCAGTGAGCTCAGTTCAAGTACATCACTGCAGATGTTCCTCAGGGTATTTTCCTAGGCCCAACCATCTTCAGCTGCTTTATCAATGACCTTCTCTCCAACACAAGGTCAGAAGTGGGGATGTTCACTGATGATTCCACAATGTTCAGCAACATTCTTGATTCCTCAGATACTGAAGCAGTCCACACCCAAATGCAGAAAGACCTGGACAATATCCAGACTTAGGCTGACAAGTGGCAAGTAACATTCACGCCACAAAACTGCCAGGCAGTGACCATTTCCAAAATTAGTCTAACCATCGCCCCATGACATTCTATGGTGAAACCCCACTATCAATACCCTGAAGGTATCATAGACAATAAACAGAACTGGACTAGCTATATAAATACTGTGCCTACTACTGCAGGTCAGAGGCTCAGAATCCTGTGACATGTAACTCACCTCCTTTCTCCCCAAACTCTGTGCACCATCTACAAGGCACAGGTCAGGGGTGTGATGGAACTCTCTATTTCTCTCATAAAAAACAATAACCAGGGAGCAGAGATTCAAAGTAATTGGTAGATACGATTACAGGGAAATAAAATAATTTATGTCACCCAGAAATTGATTGGGGGGGCGGGGGGGCTGGAACTCACTTCGGAAAGGGTTGAAACAAAAGTTGAAATCAACGTAGGCATGACTCAAACATCTCAAATCATTAACTGGACACCACATCACTCTTTGTGGGGTCTTGCTGTGTGCAAAAAGTGGCTGTTGTGTTTTCCACACTACACCAGTGAGCCCACTTCAAACAAATTAGCAATTTGAGACACCCCGAGGACATCTAAGGCGGTATATAAAGACGAGTGTTTTTGCAAACTCACTTTTGCTGTTTGTTGACTACAATAACGGAACAATCCACAGGTCTTTCAGCATCATAACGTCTCTGGATCTCATCATAATACTGCCGATACAATTCTTCTCTTCGGCGCTCTCTTCTCATCGGATCTTTTTTTTGTGGGGGGGGGGGGGGAAAACGCAAGTAAAATCAACTTAAATTATAAGTTCATCTGATATACCCTACTCATTATCATGGCTAAGTGAAACAACAGCATATTGGAAATATAATTCTCCCAAAGACATGTGGCTACCAGCAACCCAATGGTGCCTTACAAACGCCATTGATTCCAGGTTTGAAGACAATATTAGACTTCCATGTTTAGTTCACTCGTGCTTTTCAGTACAAAGAAATTAGGCTCAGGAGCTCGGACTAACCCTCTCATCCCATCCAAAAAAGACCAACTGTAATACGTTTAGCATTACTGTTTGTTGCTTAGTTTAATTATTTTGCAGCTGAACTCTGGACCAAAATTTAATGCAACAAATTTCTGTTACCTTTCAAAAACAATGATCTAACATTGCAGGCACAATAAAATTGACTGAAACAAGCAGAAAGCCAAAGAATCTTCTTTTTGATCCTTAGACAGGTTTTGAATTTACCTAGCTGTCAGGCAAAAGGTGGACATACACCAGGACATGAGCAAGCATTCGCTAACAACAGACGCCTAAAAACAAAAACATTAGAAAAATAACCAGCTGCTGATGTGGGAGCACTTAGCTCATCAATTGCTGCTTTAGCTGTTTGGCATGCAAGCAGTCTGCGTTGTAACTCCACTAGGCGTACACTAGTGCCCCCCACACTATCCATTGAAGCAGGATTGATCGTCCAACTCGGAGGAGTGAGGTATATGGCCAGGCTATGAGGTTGCAGATTGTGGTGGATTACAATTATGCTGCTGACCCATAGCACTCAACGGATGCACGATTTGAGTGGCTAGATCCATTTGAGACTTACTCCATTGGAATGGTACAGGGATGATGATGGAGGATATAGGACATAGTCATAGCACAAAAATCACATGCCAAGCTGTTGTTCGACCAGCTCTCTCAATATGACACAAATCCCACATGTTAAGGTAAAATTTGCAGGTTCAACAGACTTGGATGTGCAATTGTGGTTTCCAGTCCCTCGGCCAATGCTGGGTGATCCACCCAGTTTCATTCCTTTTTGACTTGGTAGCGATTTGGTACAATTGAGAGCCATTTCAGAGTGCATTAAGAGTCATCCACAGAGTCTGCAGTCACATGTAGGCCAGACCAGGTATGGGTAGATTTCCTTTCCTAAAGAACATTAATGCACTCGCTGTCATCATGTCAAACCAGTGTAACTCCACTAGGCTTACACTAGGCTTACTCTATCCATTGAAGCAGGATTGATAGTCATCATTACCAGGAATAGCTTTAAATTCCAGATTTATTAATTTTAATACCACCATTTATCGTGAACCAAGACCCCAGAACATTAAGCCTAGGGCTCTGAATTACTAGTCCAGTGACGTTACTACTGTCCCACTGCCTTCTAAACACCATCTCCTTCGACCTGGGGTATCCCAATTATGGCCATTAATTTTCAAGAAACTTATTGATGCTCGTGACAAATGAGGATTGAAGTAAAGTCTTTCAACAAAGGGTTGTCTAACCAGCAGCATATTATGAATACATGATTCCAATTGCAAATGAGATAAGGAATACGTTTTACTGCAAAAGCTGGAGAAACAAGCACACACTCAAACTCAGCCAGCTCATTTCACTGAACACAATCACCTTTTTAGAATAACTAGGTACAGGGTACATTCCTGAGGAAGGCCTGTGGCTTGTTAAATTGGCTACTGGAATATTTAAAACATTACTGCCCAAAGTTTTTTTCACATGGAACAGGACTGCTTCAGACAAGAAACAATGTGAAGTAATAGTAGGCAATATCCAAAGATTCCTCTCAAGTGCCTAGTCATGAGAAACCTATTACAGAAATGCAGATAGAGCATCACTGATTATAATGACACTCAGCATTGCTGACCTCAACCGATAGTTAATATTGAAAAATACTAAAGTCCAACAATTGAGAGTGTAATTCTGAATGTGGAGGATGAAAATAGAAGAATCTAAAATTATGGTACAAATATGAAATTATAATGTAAAACTTCCATCTCTAAAGCATTTGTCAGGCCACAATAAATACAAACTCCACTTGCTTGCTTCAGCATAGACACCTGCTTATTACTTACCATCAACTTCACGAGGAGCCCTGGAATCCCAAGGTTCCCGGAATCTGTCCATATATGGTTCCTCTTTCCTTCGTAAAACATCATCATAGCGATAATATCTATCGTAAACTTCTTCCCGTCTGCAATGCAAAGGGTTAAACCATAAGAAATAGACCATATTCAAAAGCACAATTTAGAAGCCAATAGTGAAATATTTTCAGTTTGATTTGAAATCTTTGAACCTTATAGTAAATACCTAAACACTTCACTTTATAAGAGCCCACTGAACAGGATTACAAAATATGCCACATTACATATTTGGCATATTCAGTATTCAGCTCTATACACAAATGAGTGTTCCCAAACATCTTATAGGCATTGTTTCAGTTTAAAAAAAAGCTGAGAGACTTTTCCCTGGACTAATATGAGGTTGTATTCTCAAATAGTTGCCTGAAAAAGGAATCATCAACATCCCAGTGATAAAAGGCAACTGAAGCAAGACATCATAACCATATATTAACTTGAAATCCTGTCAATCATCATAAAACCCAACCTGGTTCACTAATGCCATTAAGGAAGTAAGTCTACCATCCTAGTCTAGCTTACATGTGACTCCAGACCCACAACAATGGGGTTGACTCTTTACTGCCCTTTGAAGTGGCTGAGCAAGTCTCTCAGTTCAAAAGCAATTAGGGATGGGCATCAATGCTACCCGGCCAGCAATACCCACGTCCCATGAAGGAATAAAAGATCAGTGTCAGACCAGGACTAGACTGTACGTGGAGGTTGAGCTTCAAAGTAAATCACTACAAAGTATGTCAATTTCCTCAACTATCAAGTACAACGAGCCTAGCAGCTGGCATCTTCAGCCAAAAAAACACATCAAAACACTAACTAGACTTGACGAAATATACCAAAGTTCAAACAAGAGGAATGGCTGTACCCAGGACTTCTCTTTTCTCTCATGAATCAAATCCAATAAAGGGGAAAATTCCCGCCTCAAACCACTTATTTAGTTTCATACTAAATGAGTAACTTAGCACAAGATTCAACCCCATTCACCATACCAAGCCACGGCAGTACAAATACAATAATAACAGTACTTGCATTCAATCAAGATATCCTGCCATTCTCAAAGTATTCACCACCCGTAAAGGTCACGGCCTAGTGCTGTACTCTAGATTTCAGCATTTAATCAAGACCAGCATTTCCCGAATTAGATTCCCGCGGGACTCGTTCAGGGATTCTGCAGTAGATCCAGCAGTTTTAAATTTGAAAAAGAAACTGTCCTTCCAGCTTTTCCAATGCACTGAGAAGCCAACCCCAGGTTGGACAAGCTGTTAACACTAGCAAAGTCAATCTAGTCACAGGCAAGGCCAAAGCGATGACAACCAGACAGTAGAGTAGGGCAAGTTATATTCACAAGTTGGGAAAGGTGGCGGACTCAGTTGTGCGTGTATGAGAGAGAAAAGAGGGGTGTGTGAGGAGGGGTGTATGAGGGGGGTGATTGTGTGAGAGAGAGATGTAGCAGTGCGTGAATGTGCGAGAGAAAGATGTAGAAGTGTGCGTGCGAGAAAGAGGTGCAGGAGTGTGCACCCGTGTGTAATCCAACTCTCCAGCAGCACTAATATTAAACAAATTTGCAAGCAGATCAGCATCACTCCTCCCATTATGACAAATGACAAAAAGGCAAAACTGAAGTATTTGTTGATATAATACATGTATATAAGAAATAGAAAAGATTTTTATAAATTTAGTTTTGTATGCATATACCTACTGTGCAATAATCATTTTGTTTGTGGTTCAACTCTTCAAATCATTAGAATTGTTTTTAAGGGCTCCGTCAGTACTTCGAGAGGTTCCATGGCTGGCAAAGTTTGAAAACCCTGAACTTAGCTTTTACTTCATTGCAGTCTTAGGTGCACTGTTAGAGATGCAGCCTTTCAGAAGGTATAATAAATCTGCCCTCAGATGGATGTATATGCCATCGCTATTTATCCTTCCAATGATTCAAACTGCCTCTTGCAGGCTTTTCTTACTTACAACAGCAGCTACAATTCAAAAGTACCTCACTGGCTAAGAAGCACTCTACATATTATTCTATCAAATATTTTCAGGCACAAACGAGGCCCGAGAATGGGGCTCAACTGCTAACATCATTAAGTAGAGAATGTGAAGTTCACCATTTTTAAACTAAAAATAAAAGCTGGGTGTTTCAAAAACACATGGGTTGAAATTACTCTAGTTTTTGTCTGCTGGGAAGCAAATTTAAATTGCATGTTACAACATAAATACACTTTCCAGGATACTTTATGAAGTGAGGAACCGAGGTGTTTTTCCTATCACCTTACCTGAAGATGGCTAAAAAATCTAAAAGGCCAGTGTGGCACAAGACAGAACTAGTATAGAATGCAAGGTGAGCAGAAAAGACCATAATGACATAGGAGCATTTGGCCCATCGAGTCTGCCCCGCCATTCAATGAGATGACTGATCTGGTATAATCCTCAACTCCACTTTACTATTTGTTCCCATAAGCCTTAATTCCTTTACTGATTAAAAGTCTGTCTTTCTCAGTCTTTAATATACTTAACCACCCAGCCACAGCTCTCTACTTCCAGATTCACTACCCTCCAAGAGAAGAAATTCCTCCTCATCTCAGTCTTAAATGGGTGACCCCTTACTCTGAAATTATGCTCTCTGATCCTAGACTCTTCCACATTGGAAACAATCTCTCAGCATCCACCCTGTCAAGCCCCGAGAATCCCACATGTCTCAATAAGGTCACCTTTCATTCTTCTACACTCCTGAGTACAGGCCCAACCTACTTAAACTCTCCTCATAAGAAAATCTGTCCATACCCAGGATCAACCCAGTGAACCTTCTTTGGACTGACTCCAATGCCAGTATATCTTGCTTTAGATAAAAGCAACAATGTACCTTCCCTGAAGGCAGATAGTCATTGACTGTTAACAGCTGAATGCTGAAGGGCTCTCAATAATCAAACCATTAAGTAAGGCACCTATAGGTAACTCAATTTGTTTAACTAGTTCCAATTATCCACTTAATAGAGGACCATGTAACTGTTATGGATGTTCTTTCCTGGTACGAAGAAACTACAAAACAAGTTGCATATAACATATTAAAATGAAGGGAAAATACAGTTTAAAATATTAAATTTACAGAAATTTAAAAAGGCTACTTGGAACAAAGAACAAAGAAAATTACAGCACAGGAACAGGCCCTTCGGCCCTCCAAGTCTGCACCGACCATGCTGCCCGACTTAATTAAAACCCTCTACCCTTCCGGGGACCATATCCCTCTATTCCCATCCTATTCATGTACTTGTCAAGACGCCCCTTAAAAGTCACTACCATATCCGCTTCCACTACCTCCCCTGGCAACGAGTTCCAGGCACTCACCACTGTAAAAACTCTGCCTCATACATCTCTTTTAAAACTTGCCCCTCGCACCTTAAACCTATGCCCCCTAGTAATTGACTCTTCCACCCTGGGAAAAAGCTTCTGACTATCCACTCTGTCCATGCCTCTCAATCTTGTAGACTTCTATCAGGTCACCCCTCAGCCTCCGTCGCTCCAGTGAGAACAAAGTTTCTCCAACCTCTTCTCATAGCTAATGCCCTCCATACCAGGCAACATCCTGGTAAATCTTTTCTGTACCCTCTCCAAAGCCTCCACATCCTACTGGTAGTGTGGCGACCAGAATTGAACACTATATTCCATGTGCGGCCTCACTAAGATTCTATAAAGCATCAACATGACTTGCCAATTTTTAAACTCAATGCCCCAGCCGATGAAGGCAAGCATGCCGTATGCCTTCTTGACTATCTTCTCCACCTGCATCGCCACTTTCAGTGGCCTGTGTACCTGTACACCCAGATCCCTTTGCCTATCAATACTCCCAAGGGTTTTGCCATTTACTGTATATTTCCTATCTGTATTAGACCTTCCAAAATGCATTACCTCACATTTGTCCGGATTAAACTCCATCTGCCATCTCTCCGCCCAAGCTTCCAACTGATCTATATCCTGCTGTATCCTCTGATGGTCCTCATCACTATCCGCAAATCCACCAACCTTTGTCGTCTGCAAACTTGCTAATCAATCCAATTACATTTTCCTCCAAATCATTTATATATATTACAAACAGCAAAGGTCCCAGCACTGATCCCTGAGGAACAGCACTAGTCACAGCCCTCCATTCAGAAACGCACCCTTCCCCTGCTACCCTCTGTCTTCTTTGACCAAGCCAGTTTTGTATCCACCTTGCCAGCTCATCTCTGATCCCATGCAACTTCACCTTCTGCACCAGTCTGCCATGAGGGACCTTGTCAAAGCCCTTACTGAAGTCCATGTAGACAACATCCACTACCCTACCCTCATCAATCATCTTCGTTACTTGCTCGAAAAACTCGATCAAGTTCATGATACACGACCTCCCCTTCACAAAACCATGTTGCCTCTCTCTCATACGTCCACTTATTTCCAAGTGGGAATAAATCCGGTCTCGAAGAATCCTCTCCAATAATTTCCCTACCACTGATGTAAGGCTCACCGGCCTGTAATTACATTATCAAAACAAAAAAAATCAAAGGCTCATGACGAATAATTAAGATAATTCACTTTAGGTGTAAGAAAGATTAAACAATGTTATCTAACAAGAATTTGACAATGTTCACAATTTGTCATTTGTCTTTCTCAAAGATGGATTTTTAAAAAATTTTGGACAGGAAGGTTTCCCCAATATTTTGCATGAATGGCAATTTCTCACATTCTTACATTCCACCCAGTCCTAAGAAAACAAATTTCGGAAAATTAGATAGGGCATCAGTGATTATGACATGCAGCATTTGTTGACCTCAACTAATATTTAATATTGAAAAATATTGAAGTCCAACAGTCGAGTATAAATCTGAAATTTCAGACATGCAATGGAATCCAACTTCATAAATACCACATCACACACTGCAACTATAGGGAGTACACAAATCCTCGCTTTGTGTCCTCCCACACACAATGCCGCACTCATCAAATTCCAACATTCACATTTTGCTGTGTTATTTCACACTGTCACCCAGCACCTGGATGTTCCCAGGAGACTCCCAAGTTGAGAGAAAGCCAAGGAACAGGCAATTGTAGGCGGCGGTTATGAGACTCGTACTGTTTTACAGGATCCAATCAACAACATTAAGTGAGGCCTTCCTATACCAGTTTTGTCCAAGTGTATCAAGGCAGACTGCTTAACTGTGGAAGTGAGGGAATTTGATGCAGTGAGTGAGGAGCTACTTTTATCAAAAAGGATTGCTCATTACAGGGAGCCAAAAATAAGACCCGGGAATTGAGGTCTAGCAACATTAAGTGAGCAGTTATGTTTGTTTATTTATCACAAGTAGGTTTACATCAACTGCCATGAAGTTACTGTGAAAATCCTCTAGTCGCCACACTCCAACACCTGTTTGGAAACACTAAGGAGCAATTTAGCATGGGCAATGCACCTAACCTGCATATTTTTGAATTGAGAGGGGAAACCGAAGCACCCTAAAGAAACACATGCAGACATTGGGAGAACGTGCAAACTCCGCAGAGACAGTGACCCAAGCCGGGAATCGAACCCGGGTCCTTGGTGCCGAGAGGCACCAGTGCTAACCACTGTGCCGCCCGTCCCATGGTGGGTTCCAAGTCTTTCTCTTTTTCTAAACTGGGTCGTTTAAGCTGGCACTGGAGAGATAATAGTAGTTTATTAAAATTATTGCATAACTATTAAGCATTATGATTTAGCTATTCAAAACCTTGGGAGTAATATTCCTAAGCCTTACTTAAAACAAAATAAACATGGTAGGGGAGGGGCTGTATACGATCAAGGAACAATACTTTTCATTGTATCCCAATACATGTGACAAGAAGAAATCAAATCAAAAAGCTGTTACATATGGGAGCTGGTGGCCACCTATGATCCAGTGCAACCACATTTGCAGTTAAATGCCCACAGCTCGAAAAACTTCAGCTCAGTGTCAGCTGGAATCCAAGACACAAATGCATCAAGAGGGGGCGGTTACCTGAACACTTTGTTCTAGAAGGCAGTCACATCCCTTGGCTCCATGGTCAAGGTCAGAAGTGCATGAGATTAGTATGGGAACCCAGAAGGTCAAATTGGAGGAACTTCAGCACTTTCAATTATCCAACTGGTTCAATGTTCTTACAGCTTGTGGATGAAAGCAGGCACTGTAGGGAAGATCTGCAGGCTGACCATAGCATCATGGTGCAGGGGGCCAGTCAAGTGTGGCAGAAATAAAGGATGTAGCTCCAGTAGGGGACAGTATATTTAGAAGGATACATATTGTTCTCTGCAGATAAGAATGAATGTCCCAAAAGCTGTGTTGCCTGCCCAGTACCCGGATCAAAGACATTTCCTCGGGATTGGAGAGAAACTTAAGAATGACAGCGGAAAGATCAAGTTGCTGTGCTGCATGTGGGTACCAACGACATAGGCAAGAGATTCTGCTGAGGGAGTGTTGTGCAGGTAGGGCCAAGTTAAAAAACCGAACCACTGGATTACTATCTGAGCCAGGAGCAAGTTAGCATCGGGCAATTAAGATGAGAGTTGAATATATGGCTCAAAGACTGATGTGGGAGCTTGTGAGAAAGGTACTAGACACCTTACCTTATATTTTCCCCTTCCACTTTAGGCAACTCAGTTTCACACCATTATTATTGCCTCCTGAAATTCGTCATGTTATCCTCTTACCAAGAGGTCCTCAATTAATCGTGCCTCACTACAGAGTGCCAGAATTAGGTTACATGCTTGGTTCCAGCATGCACTGCTTGAATACTCTCCAAGAACTCACCCCGACTACCTTTGCCAATTTGATTCATCCAATCTCTATGAAGATTAATATCTGCACATAATGTTCCTTGGGAGATATCCAGAGAAAGCAATGTGAGGAGCAGGAAGTTAAGCTATTGCAATTGATACTCCAGCTAAATGAAAGGCTCCACAACAAACACTGTTCCTTAGTCACAGTTCCAACTCAATGGCATGTCAAATATTGAATTAAACTGTTCACAATCTTGGTGTCATATCTGGTTCACAAAATTAGTTTTCATTTCATCACCAAGACAACCAATCACATCTAACTGGATAACAGTGGGGAGACACTGGAGGAGGGTGGTGTGTTCAGCCATGCCAAAGGCTGCAAACAGGCTATGGAGGAATAGTTAATGTCACTGCCATACAACTCCACTGCTACGGGATGAAAAAGGTCAGGCCATTTAACATCCTTCCTAGTATGGCAAATTTCTTCTCTCTCCATTATAACAGCTAGATGATTCCCGGGTGAGACCCAAGCATTTCATATCCTTACAAGTACCTGACAATAGTCAAATCTACCTCATTCAACTGTTCCACTGAATGTTTTCTACAATTAAACATTGGAAAGACCAAAAGTGATGCTTTTTCAGGCTCCACAACACTGTTTCTTAGTCAAAGAACAGTACAGCACAGGAAACAGGCCCTTCGGCCCTCCAAGCCTGTGCCGCTCCTTGGTCCAACTAGACCAATCGTTTGTATCCCTCCATTCCCAGGCTGCTCATGTGACTATCCAGGTAAGTCTTAAATGATGTCAGCGTGCCTGCCTCCACCACCCTACTTGGCAGCGCATTCCAGGCCCCCACCACCCTCTGTGTAAAAAACGTCCCTCTGATGTCTGAGTTATACTTCGCCCCTCTCAGCTTGAGCCCGTGACCCCTCGTGATCATCACCTCCGACCTGGGAAAAAGCTTCCCACTGTTCACTCTATCTATACCCTTCATAATCTTGTACACCTCTATTAGATCTCCCCTCATTCTCCGTCTTTCCAAGGAGAACAACCCCAGTCTACCCAATCTCTCCTCATAGCTAAGACCCTCCATACCAGGCAACATCCTGGTAAACCTTCTCTGCACTCTCTCCAACGACTCCACGTCCTTCTGGTAGTGCGGCGACCAGAACTGGACGCAGTACTCCAAATGTGGCCTAACCAGCGTTCTATACAGCTGCATCATCAGACTCCAGCTTTTATACTCTATACCCCGTCCTATAAAGGCAAGCATACCATATGCCTTCTTCACCACCTTCTCCACCTGTGTTGCCACCTTCAAGGATTTGTGGACTTGCACACCTAGGTCCCTCTGTGTTTCTATACTCCTGATGACTCTGCCATTTATTGTATAACTCCTCCCTACATTATTTCTTCCAAAATGCATCACTTCGCATTTATTCGGATTAAACTCCATCTGCCACCTCTCCGCCCAATTTTCCAGCCTATCTATATCCTGCTGTATTGCCCGACAATGCTCTTTGCTATCCGCAATTCCAGCCATCTTCGTGTCATCTGCAAACTTGCTGATTACACCAGTTACACCTTCTTCCAAATCATTTATATATATCACAAATAGCAGAGGTCCCAGTACAGAGCCCTGCGGAACACCACTGGTCACAGACCTCCAGCCGGAAAAAGACCCTTCGACCACTACCCTCTGTCTCCTATGGCCAAGCCAGTTCTCCACCCATCTAGCCACTTCTCCTTGTATCCCATGAGCCTTAACCTTCTTAACCAACCTGCCATGTGGGACTTTGTCAAATGCCTTACTGAAATCCATATAGACGACATCCACGGCCCTTCCTTCATCAACCGTTTTTGTCACTTCCTCAAAAAACTCCACCAAATTTGTAAGGCACGACCTCCCTCTTACAAAACCATGCTGTCTGTCACTAATGAGATTGTTCCGTTCTAAATGCACATACATCCTGTCTCTAAGAATCCTCTCCAACAACTTCCCTACCACGGACATCAAGCTCACCGGCCTATAATTTCCTGGGTTATCCCTGCTACCCTTCTTAAACAACGGGACCACATTCGCTATGGGCTGTCTGGATGCTCTCTCCACTCACGTTGTTTTGTTTCTTAAAGACTTGATTAGTTGTAAGTATTCGCATTCCAACCATTATTCATGTAAATTGAGTTTGTGTCTTTATATGCCCTGTTTGTGAACAGAATTCCCACTCACCTGAAGAAGGGGCTTGGAGCTCCGAAAGCTTGTGTGGCTTTTGCTACCAAATAAACCTGTTGGACTTTAACCTGGTGTTGTTAAACTTCTTACTGTGTTTACCCCAGTCCAACGCCGGCATCTCCAAATCACAATCTTGGTGTCATACCGGATTCACAAATGAGCTTCCATTTCACTAAGACAACTAATTTCCACCTCCAACATTATTCAATACGTCCCCACCTCAGCTCACCTGCCATCGAAACCCTCATCCATAATTGTTATTTCTAAAATCAACTTTGCCAACACATTCCTGGCCAACCTCCCATTTTCTACTCTGCGCAAACTCAGCAAATTATAATTTTGCTATCCAAGTCCTTACTCAAAGTTCTGTTCACTTAGCAGCCCTGAAGTTGCTGTCCAACGTTAGCACATGATGAAACAACACCTCCTTGCTTTCAAGTCCTTTCATACCATCACTTCTCCCCCTTTTGAACTTCCTTTTGTACAATCCACCAAGGCCTAACTCTTGGCTTCTCGAGCATCCCCAATTTCAATCACTCCACCGTGAAACCTATGCTTTCAGTTGTCTGTCCTAAGCTCTGGAGTTTTTTCACTAAATCCATACTGCTCTCTCTCTCATTTAAAACATACCTCTGACCCAGCTTGCGGCCATTTGTCCAATTGCCTCCTGTGGTTTGGTATCAACTTCTGCTTTATAAGACATCTGTTATGCTATAGGTGCTAGATAAAAATGTTGCAGTTGGAGGAGGAAAGACAAATGTACAAGTTACCAGTATCGCAGGGAGTAGGAGCAAGAAGAGATTGCAGCTTGATCTGGGTAAAGCACAGCTAGGAGATGAAATAAAAATTTAAATTTCCTCAAACTTCCATTAAAATTAATTTACTAAGTTCAGAAGAAATCAAAAGGCAACACTGAACATCATCTTTGTAGTGCTTGAATTTGTATAGAATCAAGTCACATGAAAACATAGTAAAATTATTACTTTTATAGTGTAGCATGTTCTAAGATGAATGCTGAAGAACATACCAGAGCTTATCGGATTTAGAAACAAAACTGCTGTGGGATACAAAATTAACACTGCATGAGACAAGATACTTGAGCATTGCCTTAAGCCCACAACTTGGCCTTTGGTAAAATAAAACAAATCAAAGTAACACTATCCTTAATTTTGATTGGAAAATCACATGACCACAAAAGACATGATCATTTTAAAGTAAATAAAAGTGATTTCTCCTAACAGTTGATATGTTCCACATGGCAGTATTATGCAGCCGATTAGCTACATATAGCTACTTGGAAACCAGATTTGACCTTTCCCTAAAGTACTGACCCATCTTTCAACTTCAAATCTGCCGTAAATCTCAGAAATCATAATCAACCGCTCTGAACTTGCAACCACCTATTTTCATCCTTGCTGTTCTCTCTGAAGTCCTTGAATGTTTTGCCAATCCACAAATCTGGATCCATGTTCAACTCTCTCCAATGCCATAAGTGAAGCGAAGCACCAAACAACCTCAGGAGCTGGAGATTTTACAGATACTCACCATGATTCTCAGTACATTCCAATTATTCGTGTGTGTAAATGCATAATGATGTGGAAATTCTGCATGGTATATTTTGCAACGTAACTGAGCGACGGGAGATTGGCAGCTTCACAAAACCATCACATTTCAAGCCATCTGAAACACCTGTCGTCATTCAGTCACAAAGGTAAATACCTCAATGGCCTGAATTCACGGGTAGAATTAAGACAACAAAGTTGCTCCCTTTGTCACTTTCTCTATATAAAAGGGAATAATGTGACTTAAGTCTCAGTGGTTTTCTCCTGCCCTAAACTCTGTCACTAAGTTGCTGTCTGAAGGACATCTGAAATTTCAAACTTGATGTTACAGTTTTAGTTTCTGTCAAAAACAAAATGGAACGCTTAAGATATACGATAATCAATGTTTCAAACTTGTAAATGCAAACTGATTAACAGTTATTGGGTTTTAACAGATAATGACTACCCAGCCATGAATAGCCAAAATTACATACTTTGGTCTTTTGATTGTTGCAAATATTCTATTGAAAGGCAGGCAAAAAATCCAAAATTAGTAATTTTACCTGTAGGTTGGGTCCCTGGGGTCTCTAGCATCCCTGTACCTATCATACAGGGGATCCCTTGCATCTCGCTCATCTCTGGCAGGTCTAAGTGGAGAGCGTTCACGCCTTGCATCACGTTCATCACCAAAGGCAAATGGATCTCTATGAAAAGCAAACAATTCAATGAGGTTATTTAGAAAAAAATGCCAGCTGCTGTAACAATTGAGGCTGAATCTTAAAACCTCCAACGTGCTATGCACACCTATAGACTACAAATTTTCAGTTTGAAGTCTAACAGCTAATACCACAAATGCAGAGTAAACTGATATATTGCTCATATATAAATTCAAGGGGCAAAAAAGATGACGGAATTGGTTAAATATACCTACATGTACTCCCTAAGCAGCTAATAAAACAGGTCAGTGTGGTTTAGTGGAACATTTAGCTAACTGATACAAGCAGTTTTCACAACTTGGCATGTTTGCCCTCTCCCCTTCCAAATCTCTACCACTAACAATGAAAACCTGCTAAGCATTTCTGGAATGCCACTATAGCCCATGTGAAGCAATTTATAACTATACCATTAAAGTTTGCTGGCTAAGGAAAAGGAGGACACTTTGGGATGGGAAATTTTCAGATTCTCAGCTGCACATAAATCACCAAACTCAATACATTTGATTATGATACATCTTAAATAGTGTTTGAGAACTGGATAATTTAACACTAGGAAAGAAAAACAGGAGATGGCCTGGAGATAATTTGAGTTGAGAGTTTAAGAATTGATGGGCGACAGTATGCATTTCATAACAGATCACTATGCTGATGTCTAGTTTATATAACTAAAGAACCTCAATAAAATGCCATGGCTTTTAAGTTCATGGCGAGATCAGAGCATTAAATCCAGAAGATCTCTCCCACCTTCCAGTTTGATTTAAATCATTGCCATCATTGCATTTAGTTGATTGCTTCCTTTGATGCTTTTGATGCCCCCCACCCACTCCACTGAATCATTCAGGATGGAATTGCAGCAAAGTCTTCTATATGCCCGAGATCCAGTTATGCCAACATTGTTCAACAGCGCTGAAGATTCAGATTCTATCAACGCCACACCCATTTTCCAGATATGTCACGAAAATGATTTTCTTAGGAGTCACTTTCTGATCACAACGTCCAAGCACTTCCAAATAAAATCTTGTGCTGTTACTTACCTTTTATTTAATATTTTATACAAAAGAAACAGTACAAATGGAAGACGGAAAGAATTTGTACCTAAAGAAAAGTGATTTTCACCAAGAATGTGGCGGAGATCCACAAAAATCATGAACAAAGTGCTGCAAGAAACTCCAATGATGGTATCTATTGGCAGAATTACACAAGCTGCTCCTTTCAAGTAATGATTCAGGAGGTTGCACATGCCATGTTGTTGATACCAGTATAGTCAAGCATTTTGGATACTGGTGTATATATACCGTGGCTAATGGAGCATGCAGGACAACACACCAGTGATTCTACAACTTTCATGTAGAGAACAGGTTTCAGCGTTCCTAAACAGACCTACAGAATACAGTCTGCATGATTGAATTCTGATTCAGTTGATCTGAACTACTTTTGTCATGGCACCAGCCATAATACAGCCTTTTAAGTCCTCTTCATCGTGTGCTCCAGATGAAAGGAACAATGATAGGCTGCAGCAGCATGTAGCAACAAGTTATTTTGGCAAAAGATAATCATTGCCAGTTCTAAATCAGTCTCCTGCTCCCTTGACCCAATTCCCCTCCAATACTTACCCTCATGAGGTAGAGCACAAAATTACAAGCATTTTAAGCCTCAACATGTAAAGAGAATGGACGCAACAGCAAACGAGATGCAAAGTGATGTGGAACAGAAACACGCTAAACTGGGACCCATGACACACGGTCAACGTCCCAAAGAATACTTGGAAAATTCATTGCAAGTTGCAATTCATTTCAAAATGCACCAATTTTTATTCATTTTGTATAAAAACTAAATTACATCGTTGACATACATACGCAATAATGCTACACACTTTATTAAATGCTTTCAGAACGTACAACTGATCCTATACGCAAAAACAAAATCCTGAGAGGTATCTGTAAAATTTATATTTATAACTTACGTCACAGTCAAAGGCCAAACAGGCCAATTTTAGAACAGCATTATGTGGATTTTAACAAAAACGGCCGTCATCCCATCACCGTCTTGTCCTCGTGAAAAAAAGATGCACAAGTTTTATTACCTTCTCGGAGGACTCTGTCTCCGTGCAGTTTTATTCGAATTTCTTCTTTCAGCTGCCATATTAACATCTGAAAAGAATCAACCAACCAATTTGTACAAAACAAAAACAGAAATATACTTAAGAATGCAAACATATCTGACAAGATTGATTAACATAAATGTTTATTAACAATAATGTGTTACTGCATTAAGCATAATCACTTTTTTCAGACAAGCAATCACAAACTGGCATCTGAATTATGTTCTTAACAATACAAATCTTGGTGGAAATGCTATATATAACAAGCTTGGAAAATTGAAAAAAAGGAAAGAATCCTCCAGTACAGCCAAAGTTAAAAATCAGACGATAAACTACTTATTGTACATCTTCACACACATGGTTTGAATAAAATCGACAGCAAGATATCCCAAGAACACAAAATTATACTTATTCTATGATCATTTTGAGTTGTACCAAACATATAATTAGTCAAACAGACTGAGTGGTGCAATGTTACCACATTCAGAATAAATTCTGGATTACCACAATGAAACATACTTGGATACCAAACATGCCAAAACTAGTGTTAAGACACGAAAATGCGCATTTTCAAATCCATTCATTTGAAAATATGGGCCAATACACAAATGCACAGAGGTCCAGAATAAAATTGAGCATCAATTATTAAGCAATACACTCCTTTAAGTATTCTAAGGCTTGTAAATCCCAATACATTCACAAGTATACATTTGAAGACACTTGCAGTTATCTCAAGTTCTTACCTAATCTGTACCCTCTACACATTCGCTCGTTCTCTCCTTGCACGGCAGCTTTAGCATCCTCAACACGATCAAACTGCACAAACCCAAATCCATGGTGCATTGATAAAGCTGCAAAATTAATGTTGTTAATGAAAATGTACATACCTGTGGGATGGAAAAATTCCAGATGTTCAAAAATCTCCAGTCAACAGAGCAAAATTATTTTCTTTGACCCTTGCAAGTTAAACTGGCAATGTCTAGTTCACAAAAGGTCAATAGAAATGATGTTGAGGTCCATTAATTCTTCAAACTGTTCACTTGGCCAGGCAAAATTCCAGTGTAGAGAAAATAACTCCAAAAAAAGTTGCAAGCAAGACCTCAATAAGAACAATCAGCTTTTCCAGAAGTATCAGCCACTTGCAGACAATACCAAAATGAAGCCTTTATGCTGAAAGCAGCCATCAAAAGCAACAGCATAATTAATATATTGTAAACTCTTGACCGCTCACACAACTTCTTGAAAATTGCCATTCTTGTTATTAGTTAAAAATATGACTTCACAGAAAAGCAATTTGAAGTGCTAGATCGGGATTTATAGAACATCTTTAAGATATCAATATGTACTAGAAAGTGTATGTTAATGTTTAAACAAATCCCAATTCATTCCAACTTTGCAGATCTGTTCTAGCTCTGCAAATTTGCTAATGACATTTGTCTCTGTGCAATGGGCCATTGCACATTCACAATAAGTGGAAAAGTCCTGTATGGTGCAAGTGCTTTTATGTCCACGAGGACTACTGAATAGATAAAAGTGACCCGAATAAGATACCGCACGAAATTGCAGGGTCTGTTATTTTGTTCAACAGCAGTTCTTATTCCACATTAAATCTGGCTAACATTAGCAACTTGTGCATGAATATTAGGAAATTTTTAGCAGTGAAGACTTAAACAGGACTTCAGCTTTTAAGCAACTGGAACAATGTATGCATCCGTATTTGAACAAAAAGACAAAAGCAGCATATGCCTTCAATACAAAATATACAGGTTCTCAGCTTAAACAGCCCATTAAAATCTTTATTTCAGACGTTAACAAATATAGTCATACATTAGTTTAATGCAACTGTCACACAAGTCAGTAAAAGATGGCTGCAAAATTTTATTCCATGGGAAAACCACTGCTATTTAGTAGACATTGCCATTTTAACATTAATAGAACCTAGGTTTTAAACACTGGCCAATCTTCAGAAGCAAATGTGCAAGCTAATAAAAACTATCTTGAAAAATCAGGCACTTTCAAAGTTAACATGCAATACTTTTCACTTTGTGGATAGCCCTATCTCCAATTAAAATCAGGTTCGAAAGTTGTGCAAGGCAAGTTGTTTCTTTCCATCAGTAGAGCAAACCTCAAGTCCATTCAAGCTTCATATTCATAAATCAACATGTACAAAAGCAACCACCAACAACAGTGAACGTGGATGTCCAACTAAATGTTAAAACAATCTCACAATCAAACTGTACCCTAGTCAATGTGACAGCAGCACAATTTTATGCACAATGAAGAAATTTCAGCATGGGTATTGTGCTAAGTCACCAATTTCCACTCTTCCATTGTTGAAGCCATCAAGTTCAGTCAAGATCACACAGAAACAAATACACATACAAACTAGGAGTAGGCCCAGGATTAGCTAGATAGGGGTTGGGACTACGTGAAGCGAAAAGAAAGCAATAATTTGCTTTGAATCAAAGTCTCTAACCCTATCAGGGATTGCTGTTAATTCTAATATTTTGTGCAGTCTAAGAATTATCCAAAGACTTAGAAATGCAGAATCAAGAATATGCAAAGAGCAAATATTTCTACAGGTTGAGCATCCTTTATCCATAAATCCAAAAACTGACCACATCCAAAAACTCCATTATTTTGGAACCTCAATGAACAAAGTTCCTGACCTCAGCTGAAGTGATCCAATCCAACATAGACATCGTTGATTGCACCAGACCATTAGCTGTTTGTTTGCATATTGACATTCTGAACCCATTTCTATAAGCAGCATCGTAGGTAACGTCATGGGTGGGAACTTTTTACACATACCATGTATTCATTATTCAGTGAAACACATATAGACTATAGTCAGTCTAGACTTATGCTATTGTAACCCAAGTATGCCTGTCCCATATGTGAAATGAAATCCAAAACGTGATCAGCCCCAAGAATTTCAGATAACTGATACTCAACCTGCATCCCAGTGGCGGAATAATCCAGAACCAGGGAACACCAAATAAAGATGATTTGTGAATGAAGCAATAACAACCTGAACAAAATCCTTGTTTTGCGGAGTAGCTGGCGTTTAGTATGCCACTGCCTGAGTGTGGTGGAAGCCCATTCAACTGAGGCCTTCAAATAGGAATCTGAGAATTATGAATTTTTTTTTTTGCAGGACTAGGGAAAAGACAGGGGGGGGGGGGGGGGGGGGGGGGGGGGGGGGAGAAGAGTAGGGCTTTCATGGATATGACTGACCAAATAGTCTCCGTCTGCTGTAACCAGTCCATGGTTTGAAATTCAATATCCAGTGCTTCGTGTGAAAGCAGCAAGGTGACACAGTGGTTAGCACTGCTGCCTCACAACTCCAGGAGCCTGTGTTTAATTCCTGGCTTGGGCCACTGTCAGTGTGGAGTTTGCACATTCTCCCCATGTCCGTGTGGGTTTCCTCCGGGTGCTCTGGTTTCCTCCCACAGTCCAAAGATGCAAGGGTTAGGTGTATTGGCCATGCTCAATTGCCCCTTACATGCCCCAGGATGCATAGGTTAGAGGGATTAGCAGAGTAAATGTGTGGTACGGGGATAGGGCCTAGGTGGGATTGTTGTCAGTGCAGACTTGATGGGCCAAGTGGCCTCCTTCTGCACTGTAGGATTTCTATGATTCTGAGAGATGAGATTGCCAAACATGACAGAACAACAGATTTGTCTGATTGCAATTTTCAAACCTGGAATTATAACAATCTTTGTCAATCATTGCTATTAATAAAACAGCAATCATAAATTAGATCTTAAGTTGAAACATGTGAAAACTAGTCCAAAGCTTCTGAGTTACGGATGTTAAAAGTTGCTAAGTACTGAAAAACTAAATACGATTAGTGCAGTCGAGCCTGCCCAGGATTACTCAATTGGTTCATATTGGACAATTGTGTGTTTCAAATGGCCCATGTCACCAATTAGGCAGAGGGTGTTGACCATTGTTCAACTACTCCCATTGTATATGCATACACATTAGACAAAACCTTTCTTGCAACATCCGAACAAATGATTAAACAAATATCAACAATTTTGGGGAATTTAAATTTATGAAAAAGAATAATGCCTTTGTAATAAAGATACTTAACATTCACAGCTTGCTGAAACTTATAATTGCATTCATACTGCTTTTCATCTTTGGAAGTGGTCATTAGCAGGGTGCCTCAAGTAGCCGGAATGGAAAGGTAATCAAAGAATTGGTTATACAATAAAGACTTTATAGCCAGCACAGAAGCTATTCTA
This sequence comes from Mustelus asterias, assembly GCF_964213995.1. NCBI lineage: Eukaryota > Metazoa > Chordata > Chondrichthyes > Carcharhiniformes > Triakidae > Mustelus > Mustelus asterias. Next base: position 31,925,697 of record NC_135820.1, on the reverse strand, counting down.
TTAATCAACTGTTCATGTGCTAAAACTAGAGATTACAACAAATTCATGCTTTCAAAATTGAGAACCTTCAGTTATGCTATGGATTAAAGAGAGCACAACATAAAAATTAACAACCTTGTGCTTTTAAATTGTCCCTGTAGAATGGGAGGGCAAGTTAATATAGTTACATGATATTGCCTATTCACCAGTTTTAAAACTGTTGTTTCAAATCTGATTAATGATCTTGCTTCATCAGTTCTATGAATTCCAATTCCGTCCGCAGATAGAATTTTAAAATCATAACTGTCCAGGTCTGTTGGCATTAGTCAAAAAATGACATTCTCTTCAGTTTAAAATATTCAATTCTGAGTGAGTGAAGACAAAAAGTGGTGTGAAAATTTTGTGACATGGAATCATGTACACATCATAGCACAAAGTTACTGCAGAGAGAGACACCGAAAAATTATAGCACTTGGCTGTTGTGAAATGCAGATCTTTCCAGGCCACTTCAACCGGCTGGAATTTTGTGGCTAGAAGTATTACATTCCCTTTCTGTGGATGAATCCAATCAAATCACAAAAGTGACCTCAGCATTCAATGCAGTACATGTAATACAGGATGAAGTGAAAGAAGCAGTAACAACCTGAAGAAAATCCTTGCTTGCAGAGAACAGCTAGAATTTAGAATGCCACTGCCCGAGTGCGGAGGAGGCCTATTCAATTGAGGCCTTTAAAAAGGAATCCGAGAATTAACTGTTTAAACTGTTTATTTTTTGGAGACCTCAGGGGGGAAAAAAAAGAGGTGGGGAAGTGGGGCCAGCATGGACATGACTGACCAAATAACCTGACTGCTGTAACCCACCATACGAAGATAGCATGACTGTAATAACATACTGACAAACTTTTCAATGTCAAAATTTTGCAAACGTTGCTGTGACTGGTTTGAATTTGCCTCATCAGCAGACCCTAGGTATAAACAGTCACTATAATAAACAAAACATCTTGCATCAAGTGCTTCACAGGAGTATAATCAGGCAAAACACAAGAAACATTAGGACAGGGAATGTCAAAGACAGGTCTTAATAAGGACAGGCTCAGAGAAGAGGTGGAGACACCAACATTCATAGAATCCCTACAATGCAGGAAGCAATTTGGCTAATTGAGTCTCCAATATATCTCCAACAGAACATCTTACCCACCCCTACCTATCCCTGTAACCCCACACATTTAATCTCCCTAATTTACGCATCTTGGGACACTATAGGGCAATTTAGCATGGCCAATCCACATCATCATTTTCTGGACATTGAGGAAGACTCACCTCTTGAAATATCGTTCAGTTCTTTCTATCAATGGGACAAAAGTTAACGGTGCATATTTTAAGTCCTAAGCCAAAGATTTTTTTATCTTGACAATGTAAACCTTGTACATGTAAACAAGCTATATATTTTGAATTGTAAATATTAGGCTGCACATGTATTATTGAAAAAACGATCACAACATCAATCAAATTATTCACGTACTTGTCTACAGCTATGAGAGAGTCTTTCATCTATATATGTTGGTGTTCAAAATGTTCTCAGTGTACAGTTGTTTAGAACAAAGGATTGCATGCACGACATCAGGTCAAAAGAGATCAGCAAGATCATTGGATATCTGACCATGTTTCTGCAAGGGTAACTTGATGGCAAGCTCTAAATACCAATTAAATGACTACTGCAATTGCTAGCGATTAAATTAATGCTTTGGTTCACCTATTAATTACTCTAAATCAGAATTTGGGACAGTATGTTGGTTAGCGCTGCTGCCTCAGACCCGGGTTCAATTTCAGCCCAAGGTCACTGTCTGTGTGGAGCTTGCATGTTCTTCCCATGTCTGCGTGTTTCCTCCAGGTGCTCTGCTTTCCTCCCACACTCTAAAGACATGCAGATTAGGTGGATTGGCTATGCTAAATTGTCCCTTAGTGCCCAAAGATGCGAAGGCTGTGTGGGTCAACAGAGTAAATACATGGCATTGGACCTGGGTAAGATGCTCTGCAGAAGAGTCAGTGCAGACTAGATGGGCTGAATGGCCTCCTCCTGCATGTAAGGATTCTATAATCTTGGGATCAGCAAACCTAAGAATGGAACAGATTACAAAACCTACCAAAGTGTGCCTCCACTTGACAGGCCAACAATGTGTCAAGCCAACATGTGGCTCTTGCCCAGTTGACACTGCTATTGCTGATTTATTTTCCAGGATGGACTGACATCCTTTATTCAAATCCACTCAGGGTCTGAAGGAAGCACTTGCATGCTCTCCACCTCTACAGAAATTTGCCGCAACAGCCCCAACAGACTTCTCCTCAAACAAGGCAAGAAAGAGGGATTGAGGAATCTGATATGCAACACTCCACCAATAATTGTTCTGGCACTTCCAAATCAGTAAGAAGTTTAACAACACCAGGTTAAAGTCCAACAGGTTTATTTGGTAGCAAAAGCGCTACCAAATAAACCTGTTGGACTTTAACCTGGTGTTGTTAAACTTCTTACTGTGTTTACCCCAGTCCAACGCCGGCATCTCCACATCATGACTTCCAAATCAGCCATGGCAATTGTTGCAAAGTTGGAATTTGACGTTGGTAATTGTAAAAATGCTAGAGGGAACAAAAATATTGCAATGTCCCTTTAAAGACTGGTATTTTGTTTCAGAGCTTGGAGGTTTAAAATGCAAAGTGCATAGAGTCCAAGCTGAAACGATTGTATCAAAAAGTCAAGCAGTAGTCTTGATAAGACAATCTGCTTTTTTGAATTTAGCCCAATCAATTTAAAGCAGATACTCGGAAACCTATAAAATTGGAATTTCATGGTTTTGATAACATCAGACCAACCCTATTTTATGAAAATTGATTAGTCAGCGTGTGCTGGGGGAAAAACAGGAGAGCAACAGAAGAACACCTTTCAAGCCTTGCGAGGTGGTCTCAACTTTGCCAGATTCTGATATCTTTTAAGAGAACGCACAAACTAGTGAAAGGTACCAAATCAGTAAGCACTTAGAGGAATCAACAGAGGAACTCCAAAAATCTACAAAATCACAAACCTGGTTGTATTTTTGAGTGACTGAATGCCATTATATATTTTAGTTAAATTAGTATTGTATTTATTTGAACAGCATTCCATTAGAATCCTATTTTATTCAGTATGTTACTTGTTCAGTTAAAGTTCCCTGTTAGTTAAATAAATACATTGTTAAGTGCTCATTTTAGAATAAATGTCAGGTATTTCTATTAGTTAACCACTAAACCTTACTGAAGAACACACACAACAGATTACGAGGAGAGGTATTCCTCTTTGGGGGATTCAGTGTTGCTTCTCAAAAGGGAGTCAACCTCCGCATCGTAACACAATGCTTGGAATCAGGTACAAGCAGAAAATAATTGTACTTGGAAGGAATACAAGAGAGGGGCAGAGGTCAGAAAACCATTTTGAAGGGAGTAATTGCAAAGTCAAAAAGTCAGATTTCCACCAAAAGGCTGAAACTTCTCTGCCCTGCAACCCATTGCATTGGAAAACATTCTATTGTATGGTGGGAAAACCAAAATTACAAAGATAATCTGACATTAATATAGGAATCTGAGGAAACATAATAGTTCTTGCTATAGATTCACCATTATGCTAGCAATGAATATTATACAATGATTTTGACTCGGCCCTGGTACCCAATACGCTGATGACTATATGTTGCAGAGATGTGGCAGACTGTCATTTGGCTGAGATACAAAAACAAAAAAATGCTGGAAAATCTCAGCAGGTCTGACAGCATCTGTGGAGAGATAGAACCAATGTTGAGTCTAGCTGACCCTTCGTCAGAGCAGCTCTGATGAATTTTTGTGTTGTTTCAGATTCCAGCATCCACAGTATTTTGCATTTGTCATTTGGCTCTATTCACCCTGGTTCTACCTGCCCAGTAAAAATGTGGGTGACGAATAGCATATTAATAGTGAAACCTGATTATTGAGCTAGCAATATCACAGGAAATGCATTATTGTTGTGCCAGTCAACTACAAAAAAAAAGCCAACAGATAAACAAATGTACATAAACCAACTGAACAGGAGTTTGAAATTGAATAAATACAAATAAAACAGAAAATGCTGGAAAATCTCAGCAGGTCTGACAGCTAGATTTTGGACAGCTGTCAAAACTATACAATATTTCATAGATTTAACTTCAGATCTTAAAAATCTTCATAATTCCAAACCAAACTTGCACGTTATATTATGTAACTTGACTATACAGGCAGATTCCACCTTGTTTGCCATGTGCACCTACTAATCCAAACTACTCTTATCAATTGCACAGTAGCATTCCATATTTTGTCTGAACTTTCAGTCCAAGATTGCTCCACCTTTAGACACTTCTACACCTGGGTTTAACGCCTCTGCTCACAAATTTCTTTTGTAGTAGAATATTTGAAGGACAGAGCAATTTTCAAAAATCTGTTCAACTAAGTCAATCCCAAAAATGAGATTTCCAATTTGCAAATGTTATAAATCCTCAGATTCCATCCATATTTCTTCAGTCTTAACAGACAGATCTAAATAAATGCTTATGCTTCAATTTAGTAAGTGAGTCTCTGTGAGGGATGATGAATTGGCATTACGTATGGCAATCAATAACGACCAACATTCAAGGCTAGAAAAACTATACCAAGATAAGCAGTTGTCTGGAGATGGATGCAATACTTCCCAATTCCTTTATGGAAAAGTGTTAGAAGTGATACAAGCTTGTAACGGTAGACACTTCAAGCAGATTGCTGGAGAGAACCACTGGACTAAAAGGTACTTGAGAGTTAATTGTAGTCTCCCACACATCCTGAAGCCAGTAAATTGCAAACAGTAAACATTAACGGATACATGATTTTGTTGAGGGGGAATCCATTCACTCAAAACTGAAGAGGAAAACATTCCTTGCACTGAATTTCACCCCACCCATGCAGATGCATGAGACATCGTTTTTACAAGAACACAGCCTTCATACACATCCGTGACCCACACAAGCACTAAAGGAACATGAACAAAAATGTTAAATGTTTAAAATGCTTTCATGGGATGTAGGCATCAATGACTAGGCCAGCTTTTGTTATTCATCCCCAAATGTCCAGAGATGGTGGTGGTAGTATCGAGCCGCTTTCTTCAATCACTGCAGTCCACTTGGGGCAAATAAGGCCAGTGCAGGGAAGGAAGTTCCAAGATTTTGACCAAGAGAAGGCGAAAGAACAGTGCAATAGTTCCAATAAAGATAGCTTGGAGCGTAACTTGAAGGAGATGTTTTTCCATGCTTCTGCTATCTTTGTCCTTTCAGATGGTAGAGGTCATGGGTCTGAAAAGTGCTGCCAAAGGAGTCTTGTTGAATTGCTGCAGTGCATCCTATATATTGCATACACTGTGCAGTGGTGGAGGCAGCAAATGTATATTGAAGTGGATGGGGTGAAGACTAAACAGGTTGCTTCATCCTAGATGGTGTCAAGCTTCTGACCATCGTTGGGAGATGCACTTATCCAGGCAAGTGGAGAATGTACCATAACTCTCCTGACTTGTCTCCTTGTAGGTGGTAGACAGACAGAGGCAACCGAATCACCAGACTTTCAAACTTCAGACCTCTTGTAATCAAGTCTTCATGTGGTGGTTCAGTTTCCAATAAATGGCAACTCCTGGATGTTGATAGATACATTTTAGGAACATAGGACTACATGCAGGAGTAGGTCTTTCAGTCCTTCAAGCCTGCTCTGCCATTTAATGAGATTATGACTGATCTGGTTGCAGCCTCCATCTCCACTGTTCACTAAATTCAAGTTGAATCAGCAGTCAAAATTCCATCCAATTACAAAGAGGCAATGGCTGCCAGAAAAAAGCGACATTAATAATTAACTTGGAGTTGTTTTCATTTTGTTTACAGCCAACAACTGCACTTAGCTGTATTTAGAATGAATTGTTCCCTGAACATCCTTTCTTCCTGAAGGGCAGTTAAAGACAAAGAAACAGCTCTTCCCTTTTGGGACTTCAACAGCAAGGTATCAACTTAAATAAAACTTAAGTTATCTCCAGCATCCTGAAATAAAAGAATCTATAAAATTCTGACGTTGTTTTGACCAGAAGCACTACTGTTCAATCAGATTCGCTTACGATAAAATTGAATTGTAATAAGTGAAATCATCCTCCATCACCTCCTGCAGCATTGCATCTTTTGGCAAATTCATTGACCGCAGGTTGTTGACATGTTGAAAAGAGGCCATGGATGACGGATCAAGGACAACCAATCACCTGTTATTGAGGGAAGTTCAAGTGAATTACATCAATGATGGTTTCCAAGTTGCAACTCAATAAAATGGACAAGGAAGTCATTGCACCATGCAGAATTAATGCCACACCAGAATGCAAATTTTGCATGCTGGACAATAAGGCAGAATCTGACCTACATGGAAGATTATAGGGTATATACAAACCTCCTCATAGCAGTACTTTCATGTTGTAATAACATGCTACTCTGACTTTTATAGATGAGAAAATATATACTAGTTCAACATTCTACTGACTGTGCTGAGTGTAAGCACATTGTTAGTCGACTTTGTTGCAGAAAGTGGACCAATAATCTGCAAATTACTCTGATGCTCTGGACCAAACACTGTCAACCTTACTCGGACAAAGACAAAGGACATTTTTATGCACACCATCAACTTGTGCACATCATAGCATTGATTTACCGTGACTGAACTGGACGTCGAAGAATCAAACTCACCTTTTCCACACGAAACGCGTTTTAACACTCTCCCTTTACAAGTTTTAAGAATTTCCATTACTTGAGATGGAAATTCAGAGATGCGCAGTCAGCACAGGTAGGCAAACCAATGCTTCAAATTGTTTTAGCATATTGCTCCACCCAATAAGGAACAAACTATTGGGTCAGAAGTTTTCTTAGGCTTAGTGTTTTCCAACTGAAACTGTTGCTAACCTCTTAGGAGCAAATGGCATCGAACAGCGCAGACGTAGTTTGGTTCAATTCTGAAATTGTGGTAACATACCTTTCAAGTAGTAACAGGTAGGACATTAAAAATCAAGTAACTGGATTCAGTTGGAATGTCTAACGTTTCCAGATACTAACCATTTATCTTGCCGTATTTAATGAACATATCCTCCAAATCCTTCCTCACCATGGAGTCGGTGGGCAAATTTCCAACAAAAATGCGCCTCTCAAGATCTCGAGGATCAGCGCTGTCAGTCTTGGTACTTGCACCACGTTCACCACGCATTCGGTGTTCTCGGGACGGGCTTCTGCTTCTTCTCCGGGACATCATTTAGAATCCTTTACGTGCTTTACCACGTGAAACAAAAGAGAGAAAATTGCCATTTGCATTAGATTTCAGACGTTTGAGGAGAAGTCGTTACCAAGTGTCCTGCAAGACAACTTCAAAAATTAGATGACTTTCAGATAGTTAAGAGCTACCATATTCAGATTAAGTACAAATTTGTTTCCAGCATTTCATTTTAGTGTCAGTCGGTAACTGAAAACCCTAGAATTTTATACCATCCGCTTTAATTTTTGATGAACATTTTACAGAGAAGCCATCTCTTTTCCAGTAACTGTAAAGATTCAAGAGTGCTGTATTTGAGCAAACAAACTGCCATCCAGCTCCCATTAGTTTCCTGGAAAATCAGATTACTGTGGATGCACAAAACTAAAAATGTCACCAGTCATTGCAATTAGATAACTTGCCAAATTAATTAAGATAGAAAATTAACCAGTGATAATATGTACCATTGTCCGTTTCTGAAGCTGGGCCCAAGTTTGCTGATACTAAAATTCCACACAATCAAGCCATTTTTAAAATTTCCAGGCTTGATAATGAACATACAAACTAAAATTGTAAGAGTATTAGATTTCACTATTATACCTACTTGAAAAATGAGTGTTGTATTAATTTCCACTCAGGATGCAGAAAATGCTCCAACACACATGAATGAGTGGCTATTATTGCAGATTTTGCAGGAAAAATAGTAAGAATATAACTCAACAGCATACTTACAAAGTAACTTGTACTCATGGATTGGTGCTTGACATTCAATAGAACATATTCCAAGCAGCTCCAACAAGCAACTGTGTCCAATTTTACACTTGCACAGTCCAGGAAACATTGCTTATACTCACCCAGATTGGCAATGATGTCCACACCATCTAAAGACCACTGTTCAATTTAATGAAATAATCGTGGATGGTAGATTGCATGTAGAAAACTTTGAAATGGATTTTCAGCTATGTACCATGCAAGGGACCACATTAAAGGAACATTATTGGCCCACTGTATTGCTCACCTTTCAATCCCTTAGAATGATCTATATTCTAATACAGCATGAGAAAATTAGCATCCCCACCAGATTTTGCTGACCAGGCTTTCAAACCTTGCGTTTCCCAATAGCTGATTAACACTTAAGAAAGTTGGGCATGATGTGAGACAAACATGTTTCTTTAAACTTCACTACCCTGGGGAGACTGAAGCCAGAATTCAAAATTTGTGTCATAAGTAGGCTTACATTAACACTGCAATTTAGTTACTGTGAAATTCCCCTAGTCGCCACACTCCAACACCTGTTTGGGTACACAGAGGGATAATTTAGCTTTGCCAATGCACCTAACTAGCATGTCTTTTGGACTGTGGGAGGAACTGGAACACCTGGAGGAAACGCATGCAGACATGGGGAGAAACTCCACACAATGACCCAAGCTGGGAATTGAAGGAGCAGCGCTCCGAAAGCTAGTGGCGTGTGCGACGAAATAAACCTGTTGGACTTTAATCTGGTGTTGTGAGACTTCTTACTGTGAGGCAGCAGTGCTAACCACTGTGCCACCCATAATACATACATAAAGATTAAGAGCTATATATGGAGACTTTAACAGTACTCTCATAAATTAAGTTGCCTTACTTCCATCTACTGTTAAGAATTTTGTCTTTGTATCTCACAAAACCCATCCAAAAAATTGGGAGACCTAATACTCAAGAGCTGAACTAAGATTAGGAGAAATTAAAACAAGGCTATCCTCTGCATCAAGATGATCAGATAAATTCTTGAGAACGGCAGAGACAGCAGCAGGAAGAGTGGAAATAACAGGTATTTCTCTACTTACAGCTGACTAAATGCGACTTGAATTTAATTATTAAACAATTCTATCAGTGCAGAATCAAAATATGGATCAACTGGATACCCCAGGCTCTCATCTTTGAATCAAACAAGAGATTTTACTATTACCCACTTCAATAATTAGAGGCATGGCAGTTCATCTCTACTTCAGAACAACATCCTTTCAAATAGTATTTATTTCCACGCAGTCGCAAATGATCAAAGTTTGTTTAGCCAAAATACAGCTTTTGAATACATAAAATAAAGCGCTGAGCGTTACCTTCTGAAAACCTACACGTTACTCAAAGCATATCAAATTTAAGTTTGACAGTGAGCTTCTATGGTGTTGAAGCGCAGCTTAAGATTTGCAACACACTGAATTTGGAATCCAATTCGGAGCCCTTCGTTATCACCAGGTGTATAGTAATGATGTAGTGTAATGTCAACATTCGGAGTAGGTGTATAGTTCATTTCTTGAAAGTGAAAAACGAACAAGCTCTCGTAACAAACTTGAACTTATTGAGCTCCAAAACAAGCGTACAACTAAGTATAACAGAAAAAGTTTACAAAATGGATATAGATATTTTATTGAAAAAGCACATCTAAGATATCCTTCAAGAGGTAGAAATGCACAGCCGCACGAAATCAATCGAAAGTATCGGCACACGTAGGGAGAAAGACGAGTAAACGATTTGCCGCGAAACAGCAACATGGAACTGCATTTACAAATGTCGGTCTGTAGAAACCTATTGATGAAAATAACGCAAAAAAATCAGAGAAACACGCCGAGCGGAAGCTTTCCCGTTCCCAAGGGAGCGCCGGCCATTTTAAAATCACAGCAGCCTTCAATCTAGGAATTCGAAGTCTCCACAAGATGCCGCCTCTTCTGTCCGCTTTCATTCACTTGGCCCGCCCACCCGCCGCTGTGGTCCAGTCACCACCGCACGGGAGGGAGATCTCCCCGTTCCGCCAACGCCACTCAGCGACCCATCCTCACCGCTTCTGGGGCGTCCGCCACGTAACGGAAGCAACCTGAAGGGGAGGGGGTGTTTCGTTTGATGACTGGGCGGCGGTACGTAATGTCTGAAGTCTCCGACGCACGCGCATGGAGACATCGACCGCGAGCAGTCTCTCGGGAGCACGCGCATTCACCCGCACCCCGCCACAAACCAAGAGCCCGCGTAAGCGCACAGCCGGCAACGCCGCCATGTCCAGTTCCGAATGCAGCCCGACCGCGCATGCGCAGTCCCACTCCGCGGCCAGAGGGGAGAAACCCGCGCTAACCGCGCGCGCTCTCCGTCCCCGGTCGTCCGCCAAACATGAACTTTTTAAAATGTTTAAATGAGACAAGAGAGAGGTAGATACCGACCAGCCAATAAGCCGGCACACATACAGACGATGTTTTGTTCGACGTCGATTCGAGGATTGGCCGTTTCTGAAATGATGGAAGTGCTCGCTCCCCTCCCTCCCATGAGCATCGTCCATCTTCACAGCCGCCAATGGGCAATGAATGGGGAAGCTGAGGTAGATCAGCCGTGATCGCATCGAATGGTAGAATTACATTTCGACAGGCGTAATTTACTCCGTTCCGTCTCTCTCCGATTCAGTAAAATTGTTTTTTCCCCCAAAATTCACTGTTGCGCAGTGAACCAATATAGAGTGAGAATAGGAGAGAAATTGAGGAAACATGGATTGGCTGAAAAGGGACGAATTGGTGCGGGACTCGGGCTATCAATTTTTTCGAGTTTCGACAATGTGTATTTACACCTCGTGTAGGTGCAAAGACGATGCCGGGAGGCGGTAACGGAGTGATGAAGGACCTATCCTCCCGCCCACTCGATAATACTGTCCGCCATTTTGGGCGCACCAGCCTTCCACAAAAAACTCGGCAGCCCCCAAGAAAGCGCCTCTCCCCCTGCCGACTTGTCCCTCCAAACTCACTACCTTCACGACTACATCCAGATTGTCCTCTCCCACCCAGCAGCGCCTTTCACGGGGCCGTCCCGTCCACCTCCGTGCCGGCCATGTTGATGGAGCGGCCCCTTTTGTGCGGAAAGAAAAGGCCGCCATTACAGAAGTGGCGGGTTTCGCTCTAACGGCCAGAGGCAGCTCGCGCAGCCAGCCCGGCAGGAGAAAAGCCCGCGGATGCCTTACCGTTGTACAATGCGAAGTTGACTGCCAGCCCGGGGATCGAATGCAGGCGACGCTTTCTCGTCTCCTCAAACGGCTGCTGCTCCACACTCGCCTCTGTGAAGTGATCGAAGGCAGATCTCGCGCGCATACGTCCTGGGGCAGCACCCGAAACGCGCATGCCCGAGAAAGACGTTGGGACAAGCGGCTGGTTGCGCATGCGCTGGTCCTTGACGGGGCGGGGGCCATGAAACGTTGAGTGCGCATGCGCAGCTTTCGGAACCAAGGCAACCGAAGTGTGTTGGGGCGCATCCTTTTTTTGAAAAATCAACCATTTATTTTTAAAAACTAAATGCGCAAATACTTCTAGGCAAAATGTAGCTGTAATTTTCAAAAATGAAACTGAAAAAACACACATGAAGGCATTTTATTACATTACTATAGAAACTTCCAGAGCCATATGTACAAGAAAATCCTCATTTCGCCAAGATAAAATTTTCTAGAGATTTTGGATAAGACACATTAAATATATGAAATAATTTAATCAATCTCCTTGGATGGATGGTGGTATCACAGCATCTGCTATTTCAAATGGATCAATTATTTCCTTCCATTCCTGTTGACTCAAAGAAATAACTGCTGCCTTTGTTGTTGTGGTCTTTCATTATCCACACCTTCACTTACTGGCTCAATGATTGGTAGTTTGTCTTGGTCAAGTGCAATGGCTGCAAAACCTTACAATGAAGGAGACATGGAATATGTTTTCCACAGTTCGCGCATAGGAATGTGGATCAAAGTACAGCACAGGAAACAGGCCCTTCGGCCCTCCAAGCCTGTGCCGCTCCTTGGTCCAACTAGACCAATCGTTTGTATCCCTCCATTCCCAGGCTGCTCATGTGACTATCAATTACAATCAATTACAAAGTCAAAGAAATTGATCGGTGTATCAGGGTCAGATCCTCTGATACTCGACCTCTTCAGACTGCTTCTCACCCATGAGGGGAGCTTTACATATTAATACTATCAGCGGTAGCAGAAGATCTCTGTATTCTGGTAGACAATTTGTGGTCATTCTCCAGGCGCACCTGAACTCAGAAGGAGTAGAGAAACTTAAGAGAGCGACTTGACAGATCAGGAGCAGACATGTGATGAGGTTTCCAGCCGTGTTAATTAAGTTTTGACAGTGCACCGACACTATTTCAGAGACGACCAACCTTCGAAACGAGGTCAATCAAAACAACTTTCGAACATACCTAGAATCATAGAATCCCTACAGTGCAGAAAAAGGCCTTTCGGCCCATCGGGTCTGCACTGATAACAATCCTACCCAGGCCCTATTCCTGTCACCCCACATATTTACCCCTCTAATCCCTCTACACTCTGCATCCTGGGACACTAAGGGGCAAGTAAGCATAGCCAATTCACCTAACCCGCACAGCTTTGGATTGTGGGAGGAAACCAGAGCACCCAGAGGAAACCCATGCAGACATGGCGAGAACGTGCAGACTCCACACATACAGTGACCCAAGCCAGAAATCGAACCTGGGTCTGCGGTGCTATGAGGCAACAGTGCTAACTACTATACCAACATGCTGCCCATACCTGACCACCATTTTGTGAAAAATGTGTTCCTTGTTCAGATGGTACTTGTCAAGGACAATGCAAAAGGAATTTAGCCACCACGTTTAAGCCTATTACACGAATATAAGAATAAAAGCTTGATGGCATTACAAACTGGCAGCCTTCTATTCTATGAGACAATAGTTTATGCCTTGGTAGTCAACTCCATTCATCATTGCCTGGTGTGGTTCAGGGAATCATTCTGAGGCTGTAATGAAGTGTTAGTCTTTATTACGTGCTTAAGTTCAGTGAAGTTTTAGTTTTTACAACTATACTCGTAAAATTAACAGTTGGACTGAGGGAGAAGATGTATTAATTTATCTGTACCAATAAAAGACTTGTCATTGACCTATTTAATGTTTTAAATTAAGAGATGCAAGCTCAGCTCCAATGGAGTGGGTGAGAAGATTCAAGAATGCCGAAATCATAGAAACCCTACAGTACAGAAAGAGGCCATTCGGCCCATCGAGTCTGCACCGACCACAATCCCACCCAGGCCCTACCCCCATATCCCTACATATTTTACCCACTAATCCCTCTAATCTACCCATCCCAGGACACTAAGAGGCAATTTTAGCATGGCCAATCAACCTAACCCGCACATCTTTGGACTGTGGGAGGAAACCGGAGCACCCGGAGGAAACCCACGCAGACACGAGGAGAATGTGCAAACTCCACACAGACAGTGACCCAAGCCGGGAATCGAACCCAGGTCCCTGGAGCTGTGAAGCAGCAGTGCTAACCACTGTGCTACCGTGCCGCCCCGTGCCAATATGTACCATAGCAGTAAATGTTTTGCTTGTCAATGCTCAGGGATGGAACATTATTTTCTACTTCTTGTTCCTACTAACAGCAAAGAACATCACACAGATAAAATATAGATTTAGTCAAAACCTCCATTGATTATACATGATAAAGTGCTTTAAACTCCATTTCACATCAGCACCACCAGCTGAATTAGTCTGAAGTTCCATTTCCCTCATCAGATATTGTTCTGTCCTCAATGAGTCAGGGCCTGGAAGGAAAATGATTCTGAAATTTGCTTATTATAAAAATGCAATAGTGCAATTAAATATTCTTGATTGTTACAATTGAACATGTAATTGTGAAAGAGTATACAGGCCTATATTTAAATGTAACATTTATACTTTGAAAATATTAGATAAACTTGAACAGCAGTCAGGAGAACCAGCTATCAGTGTAGAAGGTGACCGAGAGCAGAATCGCCAGGCAGAACACAGAGAGGCAAGTGTGGAATCATAAATTGATGTGTGTAGTTGGCCAGAACTGAGACTTTCAGTAGAAGTAGCAAAATACTACAGCAGTATTGAAAGAAGAACCAGACAAGCGTGGAGGAGTCAATCAGTGACTGCAGATAAAATTATGAAAAGAGAAACATAATGATATTTCAAATAGGAGTGGAAAAAAATAGAGCCAGGAGGAAAGAATATACCCTGATAATCAAATAGTTCTATAATTACAAGTCATATGCCCAGTCCACATCAACTACATACAGAATATCACATTCTTTCACACATACAAAGGGTTCATGTGGCAGAAAAACATTATGCATTTATGTGGGGCTTTTAATGTAGTAAAAACATCCCAAGATGCTTTACAGGCAATTTACCAGACAAAATTTGCCATTAAGCCACATACATAGTTTTGAAATAGATGACCGAAAGTTTGGTCAAAGTGGTAGGTTTTCAGTCCTGACTACAGGCTACCACTGACACTGCAAACTACAGGAGGAAAGAGAGTTTAAAGAGGAAACTACAATGCTTAGAACAAAGAGCAAAGAAAATTACAGCACAGGAACAGGCCCTCCAAGCCTGCACCAACCATGCAGCCCTAAAACCCTCTACCCTTCCTTTTTGATTTGATTTATTATTGTCACATAAGAACAAAGAACAGTACAGCACAGGAAACAGGCCCTTCGGCCCTCCAAGCCTGTGCCGCTCCTTGGTCCAACTAGACCAATCGTTTGTATCCCTCCATTCCCAGGCTGCTCATGTGACTATCCAGGTAAGTCTTAAACGATGTCAGCGTGCCTGCCTCCACCACCCTACTTGGCAGCGCATTCCAGGCCCCCACCACCCTCTGTGTAAAAAACGTCCCTCTGATGTCTGAGTTATACTTCGCCCCTCTCAGCTTGAGCCCGTGACCCCTCGTGATCGTCACCTCCGACCTGGGAAAAAGCTTCCCACTGTTCACTCTATCTATACCCTTCATAATCTTGTACACCTCTATTAGATCTCCCCTCATTCTCCGTCTTTCCAAGGAGAACAACCCCAGTCTACCCAATCTCTCCTCATAGCTAAGACCCTCCATACCAGGCAACATCCTGGTAAACCTTCTCTGCACTCTCTCCAATGCCTCCACGTCCTTCTGGTAGTGCGGCGACCAGAACTGGACGCAGTACTCCAAATGTGGCCTAACCAGCGTTCTATACAGCTGCATCATCAGACTCCAGCTTTTATACTCTATACCCCGTCCTATAAAGGCAAGCATACCATATGCCTTCTTCACCACCTTCTCCACCTGTGTTGCCACCTTCAAGGATTTGTGGACTTGCACACCTAGGTCCCTCTGTGTTTCTATACTGATGACTCTGCCATTTATTGTATAACTCCTCCCTACATTATTTCTTCCAAAATGCATCACTTCACATTTATCCGGATTAAACTCCATCTGCCACCTCTCCGCCCAATTTTCCAGCCTATCTATATCCTGCTGTATTGCCTGACAATGCTCTTCGCTATCCGCAATTCCAGCCATCTTCGTGTCATCTGCAAACTTGCTGATTACACCAGTTACACCTTCTTCCAAATCATTTATATATATCACAAATAGCAGAGGTCCCAGTACAGAGCCCTGCGGAACACCACTGGTCACAGACCTCCAGCCGGAAAAAGACCCTTCGACCACTACCCTCTGTCTCCTATGGCCAAGCCAGTTCTCCTTGTATCCCATGAGCCTTAACCTTCTTAACCAACCTGCCATGTGGGACTTTGTCAAATGCCTTACTGAAATCCATATAGACGACATCCACGGCCCTTCCTTCATCAACCGTTTTTGTCACTTCCTCAAAAAACTCCACCAAATTTGTAAGGCACGACCTCCCTCTTACAAAACCATGCTGTCTGTCACTAATGAGATTGTTTCGTTCTAAATGCACATACATCCTGTCTCTAAGAATCCTCTCGAACAACTTCCCTACCACGGACGTCAAGCTCACCGGCCTATAATTTCCTGGGTTATCCCTGCTACCCTTCTTAAACAACGGGACCACATTCGCTATCCTCCAATCCTCAGGGACCTCACCCGTGTCCAAAGAAGCGACAAAGATTTCCGTCAAGAGGCCCAGCAATTTCACCTCTCGTCTCCCTGAGCAGTCGAGGATAGATGCCATCAGGCCCTGGGGCTTTGTCAGTTTTAATGTATCAACATACAGTGAAAAGTATTGTTTCTTGTGCGCTATACAGATAAAACACACCGTTCATAGAGAAGGAAACGAGAGTGCAGAATGTAGCTTAACAGTCATAGCTAGGGTGTAGAGAAAGATCAACTTAATGCAAGGTAAGTCCATTCAAAAGTCTGATGGCAGCAGGGAAGAAGCTGTTCTTGAGTCGGTTGGTACATGACCTCAGACTTTTGTATCTTTTTCCCGAAGAAAGAAGGTGGAAGAGAGAATGTCCGGGGTGTGTGGGGTCCTTAAATATGCTGGTTGCTTTGCCGAGGCAGCAGTAAGTGTAGACAGAGTCAATGGATGGGAGGCTGGTTTGGGCTACATTCACGACCTTTTATAGTTTCTTGCGGTCTTGGGCAGAGCAGGAGCCATACCAAGCTGTGATACAACCAGAAAGAATGTTTTCTATGGTGCATCTGTAAAAGTTGGTGAGAGTCATAGCTGACATTTCCTTAGTCTTCTGAGAAAATAGAGACGTTGGTGGGCTTTCTTAACTATAGTGTCGGCATAGGGGGACCAGGACAGATTGTTGGTGATCTGGACACCTAAAAACTTGAAGCTCTCGACCCTTTCTACTTTGTCCCCATTGTTATAGACAGGGGCATGTTCTCCTTTATGCTTCCTGAAGTCAACGACAATCTCCTTCGTTTTGTTGATATTGAGGGAGAGATTATTGTTGCTGCACCAGTTCACCAGATTCTCTATCTCATTCCTGAAATCTGTCTCGTCATTGTTTGAGATATGACCCACTACGGTGGTGTTGTCAGCAAACTTGAAAATCGAATTGGAGGGGAATTTGGCCGCACAGTCGTAGGTGTACAAGGAATATAGTAGGGGGCTTAGAACACAGCCTTCTGGGGCACCGGTGTTGAGGATGATTGTGGAGGAGGTATTGTTGCCTATCCTTACTGATTGTGGTTTGTGAGTTAGGAAGTTCAGGATCCAATCGCAGAGGGAGGTGCCAAGGCCCAGGCCACATAGTTTGGAGATGAGTTTCGTGGGAATAATAGTGTTGAAGGCTGAGCTGTAGTCAATAAATAGGAATCTGTCATAGGTGTCCTTGTTATCTAGGTGTTCCAGGGCTGAGTGCAGGGTCAGGGAAATGGCGGCTGCTGTGGACCTGTTGCGGCAGTAGGCAAACTAGTGGATCCAGGTAGTCTGGGACGCTGGAATTGATTCGTACCATGACTAATCTTTCAAAGCACTTCATAATGATGGATGTCAGAGCCACCAGCTGATAGTCATTAAGGCACGCTGCTTGGTTTTTCTTAGGTACCGAGATGATGGTCGGCTTGAAGCAGATAGAGACCTCAGATTGTTGTAAAGAGAGGTTGAAGATGTCTGTGAATACCTCTGCCAGCTGATCCGTGCAGGATCTGAGTGCACATCGGGTCAGGTGCTTTCTGTGGGTTGACCTTCAAGAAAGTTGCTCTGACATCTGCAATGGTGACCCCAGATACAGGTTCATCCAGGGCTTCCAGGGTAGAGGGCATGCTCTCGCTGACCTCTTGCTCAAAACGGGTATAGAATGCATTGAGCTCATCAGGGAGAGGTGCATTGGAGCTGGCAATTTTGCATGCCTTCATCTTGTAGCCTCTTACGTCTTGCAGACCTTGCCATAGTCGGCAGGGGTCGGTGTGGCTAGCCTGGGCTCTGGCTTGGTCCGGTACTGTCTTTTGGCATCTTTGATGGATCTCCTTAGCTCATATCTAAAGAAAAGCCTACAAAAGGTTCAGGGAGCTAGGCAATGTTAGAAATCTAGAAGAGTATACAACTAGTAGGAAGGGACTTAAGAGGGAAATTAGAAGAGCAAGAAGGGGTCATGACAAGGACTTGGCAGACAGGATAAAGGAAAACCCCAAGGCATTCTACAAGTATGTTAAGAGCAAGAAGATAAGATCTGAAGGAGTAGGACCTATCAAATGTGACAGTGGGAAAGTCTGTATAGAACCGGTAGAAATAGCAGAGGTACTCAATGAATACTTTGCTTCAGTATTCACAGTGGAAAAGGATCTTGGTAGTTACAGTACAGACTTGCAGTAGACTGAGAAGATTGAGCATGTGGACATTAGGGGAGAGGATGTGTTGGAGCTTTTGAAAAGCATCAAGTTAGATAAATTGCCAGGACCAGATGGGATGTATCCCAGGTTACTGTGGGAGGCGAGGGAAGAGATTGCTGAGCCTCTGGCGATGATCTTTGCATCATCAATGGAGACGGGAGAGATTCCGGAGGATTGGAGGATTGTGGATGTGGTTCCGTTATTCAAGGAAGTGAGAAGAGATAGCCCAGGAAATTATAGACCAGTGAGTCTAACCTCAGTGGTTGGTAAGTTGATGGAGAAGATCCTGAGAGGCAGGATTTATGAACATCTGGAGAGGAATAGTATGATCAGAAATAGCCAACATGGCTTTGTCTAAGGCAGATCATGCCTTACGAGCCTAATTGAATTTTTTGAAGATGTAACGAGACACATAGACGAGGGAAGAGTGGCAGATGTAGTTTATATGGATTTCAGCAAGGCGTTTGATAAGGTGCCCCATACAAGGCTCACTGAGAAAGTGAAGGGGCATGGGATACAAGGGGACATTGCTTTGTGGATTCAGAACTGGCTTGCCCACAGAAGGCAAAGAGTGGCTGTAGATGGGTCTTTTTCAGCATGGAGGTCGGTCACCAGTGGAGTGCCCCAGGGATCTGTTCTGGGACCCTTGCTCTTTGTGATTTTTATAAATGACCTGGATGAGGAAGTGGAAGGATGGGTTGGCAAGTTTGCTGATGACACAAAGGTTGGTGGTGTTGTGGATAGTGTAGAAGGATGTCAGCAGTTGCAACGAGACATAGATACGATGCAAGACTGGGCGGAGAAATATCAGATGGACTTCAACCCAGATAAGTGTGTGGTGCTTCATTTTGGCAGGTCGAATAGGATGAAAGAATATAATATTAAGGGTAAGACGCTAGGCAGTGTGTAAGATCAGAAGGATCTTGGGGTCCGGGTTCATAGGACACTCAAAGCAGCGTCACAGGTAGAGGCTGTAATTAAGAGGGCGTATGGAATACTGGCCTTCATCAATAGAGGAATTGGGTTTAGAAATCGGGAGATAATGCTGCAGCTGTATAGGACCCTGGTCAGACCCCACCTGGAGTACTGTGCCCAGTTCTGGTCACCTCATTACAGAAAGGATGTGGAAGCCGTAGAAAGGGTGCAGAGGAGATTTACAAGGATGTTGCCTGGATTAGGTGGCATGCCTTATGAAGATAGGTTGAGAGAGCTAGGTCTTTTCTCCTTGGAGAGGCGAAGGATGAGAGGTGACCTGATAGAGATGTATAAGATGTTGAGAGGTATCGATAGAGTGGATTCTCAGAGGCTTTTACCCAGGGCTGAAATGGTTGCCACAAGAGGTCACAGGTTTAGGGTGCTGGGGAGTAGGTAGAGAGGAGATGTTAGGGGTAAGTTTTTCACTCAGAGGGTGGTGGGTGTGTGGAATCGGCTGCCAGTAGTGGTGGTGGAGGCGGATTCGATAGGGTCTTTTAAAAGACTTTTGGACAAGTTCATGGACGTTAGTAAGATAGAGGGTTCTAGGTAAGCCTAGGAGGTAGGGGCATGTTCGGTGCAACTTGTGGGCCGAAGGGCCTGTTTGTGCTGTAGCTTTTCTATGTTCTATATGTTTTATGTTCTATATCTGGCTTTCTTGTGTAGATCAGTGTCACCTAACTTGAACGCCTCAGACCTGGACTTCAGCAAGCAGTGGATATCCCTGTTCCCCAACCGGAAACCATGGATGAACACACGGATTTGACACACAGTCTTCTACACACGTAGTGATGAGTGTACTCTGTTAGTGGTGTACTCGTTCAGGCTGGTCGCAGAGTTTTTAAATACTGACCAGTCCACTAACTCCAAGCAGCCCGTAGGAGATCATCCGATTCCTCAGACCAACATTGCACGACTCTCTTTGATGGATTCTCCCACTTTAGTTTTTGCTTGTAAGCTGGGAGCAGGAGCACAGCCTTGGGGTCTGATTTGCCAAAGTGAGGGCGGGTGATAGAGCGGTAGGCATGTTTCATATTTGTGTAGCAGTTCCAGGGACGATATACATTTATTTGCATTGTATTCGTGTATTTGTCAAGAATGCCCCTGAAAAGTCACTATCGTATCTGTGATGCGCGTTATCATACACGAGGCTTGATGCTCAGGAAATAAAGGCTTTTATTTGCTGTAACAAGGCAGCTACCAATTATATACACGATCCCAGACTGAGGGGTCCCAGCCAGAGCAGGGACCTTTATACCTCTCCCAGGAGGCGGAGCCCGACTGGGATGTACCACAATACTACAATACAAAGGTGTAACAACCCCACCCTAACCCCAACAGCAACAAGTAGAACAACCCATCTCTAACGCAACAGCAACATATATACATACTTGTAGTACTGGCCAGACCCTGGCTCAGTACTATCCAGTGGGAACCAACGATGGTTCACCACATTCACCCCTCCTTTGAAAACAAAGGCCGGCGGGGTATAAAAACAGAATAATTTGTCATCAGTCTATAAGTTCAGACGGTCAGGGGGACCGCACCGTCGTTGTGACCTCCTCAATACCGGCAATGACACCGGAGTAGGCACTTGCGGTGGCGTTCTCCCCAAGGCGATGTCCAGCTGTTCCTCCACAGACTCACGGGCTGGTTGACCCTGAGGTGACGGTAATCCATGGAGTCCCGACACGCCCTGAAGTGGCGACCATCCTCTGGACTCAGGCAGGCTGTACACGGGAGTAAAAGGGTTAAGTAATGGTCCCGATGCTGCCCGCGCCGTGTCCGGAGGGGGGAAACAAGAGTTATGGGGTTTGTAACAGGGGGTATGGGAGCGACAGGGGTTGCTACGTCCCCTGCTGGCGCCAGGTCTCGGATCGAGACCGTGTCCTCTCGCCCGTCAGGGTATGCCACATAGGCATACTGAGGGTTGGCGTGGAGGAGATGGACCTGTTCGACCAACGGGTCGGACTTGCGGGCCCTTACATGTCGCCGCAGGAGGACAGGTCCTGAGTACGTCAACCAAGATGGTAATGAGGTCCCCGAGGAAGATTTCCGAGGGAATGAAAACATCCTCTCATGGGGAGTAGCGTTGGTTGCCGTACACAGGAGTGAGCGAATAGAATGGAGCGCATCAGGGAGCACCTCTTGCCAACGGGAGACTGGAAGGCTTTTTGACTTCAATGCCAGTAAGACAGCCTTCCAGACTGTAGCATTCTCACGTTCCACCTATCCGTTACCCCTAGGGTTGTAGTTCGTGGTTCTACTAGAGGCAATCCCGTATGAGAGCAGGTATTGCCTCAAGTCATCGCTCATGAACGACGAGCCCCTGTCGCTGTGAATGTAGCCAGGGTACCCGAACAGGGTAAAAAGATCACGGAATGCCTTGATAACCGTGGCAGCGGATGTATCAGAGCAGGGAACAACAAAAGGGAATCTAGAGTACTCGTCGATGATGTTGAGGAAGTACACATTCCGATCTGTTGAGGGAAGGGGGCCCTTAAAATCGACACTCAGTCTCTCGAAGGGACGAGTGGCCTTGACTAAATGTGCCCGGTCAGGTCGGTAAAAGTGCGGTTTGCATTCCGCGCATACCCGACAGCTTCTTGTTATGGACCTGACGTCCTCCACCGAGTAGGGCAGATTGCGGGCTTTTATAAAGTGGTAGAGCCGAAAGACCCCAGGATGGCATAGGTCATTATGGAGAGCCTGCAAACGGTCCTCCTGTATACTGGCGCATGTTCCATGCGAGAGGGCATCCGAGGGCTCATTGAGTTTCCCTGGACGATACATGATGTCATAGTTATAGGTGGAGAGTTCAATTCTCCACCGCAAGATCTTGTCATTCTTGATCTTGCCCCTCTGTGTGTTATTAAACATGAACGCCACGGACCGCTGGTCCATGATCAGGGTGAACCGTTTTCCCGCCAAGTAATGGCGCCAGTGCCTGACGGCCTCCACAATGGCCTGGGCCTCCTTTTCCACCGCTGAATGCTGAATTTCGGGGCCTTGGAGGGTGCGGGAAAAAAATGCGACGGGCATGCCCGCCTGGTTAAGTGTGGCGGCCAGGGCGAAATCAGATGCATCGCCCTCCATCTGAAAGGGGATGGACTCATCAACCGTGTGCATCGTAGCTTTCGCGATGTCGTCTTTTAATTTATCAAAGGCCAATCGGACCTCTGGCGTTAGGGGAAAAGTAGTGGACTTAATGAGCGGACGGGCTTTGTCCGCGTAATTGGGAACCCACTGCGCATAATAAGAGAAGAAGCCTAAGCATCTTCTCAGTGCTTTTGCACTAGTGGGCAAGGGAAGTTCAGAAAGGGGGCGCATACGGTCTGGATCAGGGCCAATGACCCCGTTTTCCACCATGTATCCTAGGATGGCTAAACGGCGCGTACGAAACACACACTTCTCCCTGTTGTAGGTCAGGTTCAGGCGAGATGCAGTGCGTAGGAAATTCAGGAGATTTGTGTCGTGGTCCTGCTGGTCATGGCCGCAGATGGTGACATTATCCAGGTACGGGAAGGTAGCCCGCAGCCCGTTCTGGTCCACCATTCGGTCCATAGCACGCTGGAAGACCGAGACCCCATTGGTGACACCAAAGGGAACCCTGAGAAAGTGATACAAGCGACCATCCGCCTCAAAAGCCGTGTATTGTCGGTCCTCTGGGTGAATGGGGAGTTGGTGGTAGACAGACTTGAGGTCTATGGTGGAGAACACCCGGTACTGCGCAATCTGATTGACCATGTCAGATATGCGCGGGAGGGGATCCGCATCCAGCTGCATGTATCGATTAATGGTCTGACTGTAGTCAATGACCATCCGGGGT
This sequence comes from Mustelus asterias, assembly GCF_964213995.1. Classification (NCBI taxonomy): domain Eukaryota; kingdom Metazoa; phylum Chordata; class Chondrichthyes; order Carcharhiniformes; family Triakidae; genus Mustelus; species Mustelus asterias. The sequence continues at coordinate 31,902,490 of NC_135820.1, read as the reverse complement.
TTGTTCCCACTCTTGACCACCACGACCTGCGCTCTCCACAGACTAGCGCTGGGTTGTATGATCCTTTCTTTGAGGAGCCGCTGAACTTCAGATCGAATGAAGATCTGATCCTCAGCGCTGTAACGCCTACTCTTAGTCGCAATGGGCTTGCAGCCTGGCACAAGATTCTGGAACAGGGAGGGTGTGGTGATCTTCAGCGTCGAGAGGCTACAGGCGGGGCATGTTGGGCAATTTGGAGGCTGCTGTTCTCCCACTGAAAGCGAAGGGAGTGGCCCACCGTACTGTAGGGTTACACTCCTCAAATGGACCATGAAGTTTAGTCCGAGAAGTATTGGCGCGCAAAGGTGCGGCAACACTAGGAGGTTGAAACGCTCGTAAACTGTGCCTTGCACCGTTAAAGTTACCACGCAACTCCCTAGCACGGTGACAGACCGGGACCTTGATGCCATAGAAATTGTCTGTTTGACAGGTTGAATCCGGAGTCCACACCGCTTCACAGCGTCTGGGTGGATAAAGCTCTCGGTGCTCCCGCTGTCAAACAGACAATAAATCAAGTGGTCATTTACCTGAATATCCATCATAGATTTGTCAAGTCTATGAGGCTTGGCCTGGTCCAGGATGATCGACGCCACCGTTGGTTCATGAGCGCCACTGCAGGCAGCTGAAATTGACAAGGATGACACCTGTTGGTCGTTTGCGGTCGGTGCCGACCACCATGGCCGCTCCCATAGGTCGCATGTGGGTGATGGCGCCAAACTCAGCGACCCCTGGTGGTCATACATCTCCAACTCCGTCGACCGTAATGGCGTCGTCCTGGCCTCGCACGTGGACGAAACCCTCGACGATTTCGACGACGAAGAACCGGGCTCTGAGGAATCGTAGGCCGCACTGCTGTTCCGAGAAGCAGATTTAGATCGGCACACTTTCGAATAGTGCCCCTTCTTACCGCAGGCGGAGCACAACACAGCTTTAGCGGGACACCGTTGCCGAGTATCCACAGAAGTAACACCGCAGGCCACCTGGAGCTGCTGCCGTCGTCTGGCCCGAGTGTGAGCATGCCATTACGCAGCATCTCGAACCCAAGGGACGAGGAGGGATTGGCGACTGCTCCTGCCACGTTGTCTCCACGTGGTCTTCAGGATACAATACTAGGCTTTTGGAGGCCGTCTCCAGCATCTCCGCTAGTTCTATTGCCTGGGTAAGGTCAAGGTTACCTTTCTCCAGTAGTTTGAGTTGAATGTACGACGATCCGACTCCCGCCACAAACGCATCTCGGGCGAGGTCGTTCATACTCTGCTCAGCCGACACAGCTTTGCAGTTACAGCCCCTGGCTAGCTGTAGGAGCTCGTTCGCGTATTCCTCCATCGTTTCGCCGGACCGCCGTCGTCGAGTGGCTAAGAGGTAACGAGCGTGTATTTCGTTGGGTGGTTTAATATAACGCTTCTTCAGAAGCTCGAGGGCCTTTGTGTAATCGGTGGCCGCACGGATCGCGAGGTAGACAGTGTCGCTTACCCTCGCATGGAGGACCCGGAGTCTGTCATCATCTGTGGTGACCGCTGCGGAGGCTGCCAGGTAGTCAGAGAGAAACCCTACAGTGCAGAAAGAGGCCATTTGGCCCATCGAGTCTTCACCGACCACAATCCCACCCAGGACCTACCCCCATATCCCTACACATTTACCCGCTAATTCCTCTAACCTATGCATCTCAGGACTCTAAGGGGCAATTTTTAGCATGCCCAATCAACCTAACCCGCACATCTTTGGACTGTGGGAGGAAACCAGAGCACCTGGAGGAAACCCACGCAGACACGAGGAGAATGTGCAAACTCCACACAGACTGTGACCCAAGCCGGGAATCGAACCCAGGTCCCTGGAGCTGTGAAGCAGCAGTGCTAACCACTGTGCTACCGTGCTGCCCATCGAAACACTTCAGCCAGTGGTCGAAGGTGTTAGAGGCGCCCACCGCACGTGGATGTAGTGTAAGGCGTTCAGGCTTCAGTATCTGCTCCATACTCTTTTTTTTTCTTCGACGAGAGTTTATTTACAGCAAATAAAATTGATGCGCGTTATCATACACGAGGCTTGATGCTCAGGAAATAAAGGCTTTTATTTGCTGTAACAAGGCAGCTACCAATTATATACACGATCCCAGACTGAGGGGTCCCAGCCAGAGCAGGGACCTTTATACCTCTCCCAGGAGGCGGAGCCCAACTGGGATGTACCACAACACTACAATACAAAGGTGTAACAACCCCACCCTAACCCCAACAGCAACAAGTAGAACAACCCATCCCTAACCCAACAGCAACATATATACATACTTGTAGTACTGGCCAGACCCTGGCTCAGTACTATCCAGTGGGAACCAATGATGGTTCACCACAATCTGCTTCCACTACTTCCCCTGGCAGTGAGCTCCAGGCACCCACCACCCTCTATGCAAAACATTTGCCTCGTACATCTCCTTTACATCATGCTCCTTGCACCTTAAACCTATGTCCCCTTGTAATTGACTCTTCTCCCCTGGGAAAAAGCTCCTGATTATTCACTCTGCCCCTCATAATCTTGTAGACTTCTATCAGGTCGCCCCTCAACCTCCATCGTTCCAGTGAGAAACTCCAGTGAGTTTCTCCAACCTCTCCCCATCGCTAATGCCCTCCATACCAGGCAACATCCTGGTAAAGCTTTTCTGTACCTCTCCAAAGTCTCCACATCCTTCTGGTAGTGTGGCGACCAGAATTGAACACTATATTCCAAGTGCGGCCTAACTAAGGTTCTATAAAGCTACAACATGACTTACCAAGTTTTAAACTCAATGCCTCGGCCGATGAACGCAAGCATGCCATATGCCTTCTTGACTACCTTCTCCACCTGTGTTGCCACTTCCAGTGACCCAGATCCTTCTGCATATCAATACTCTTAAGGGTTCTGCCATTTACTATATATTTCCCATCTGTAGTAGATCTTCCAAAATGCATTGCCTCACATTTCTCCGGATTAAACTCCATCTGCCATCTCTCTGCCCAAGTCTCCAACTGACCTATAACCTGCTGTATCCTCTAACGGTCCTCATTACTATCCGTAATTCCACCAACCTTCATGTCGTCCGCAAACTTACTAATCAAACCAAATACATTTTCCTCCAAATCATTTATATATATATTACAAACAGCAACGGTCCCAGCACTGATCCCTGAGGAACAGCACCAGTCACAGCCCTCCATTCATAAACGCTCCCTTCCACTGTTAGCGTCTTCTATGACCGAGCCATAGATTGTATCCATCTTGCCAGCTCACCTCTGATCCCGTGCAACTTCACCTTCAGTGCCAGTCTGCATTAGGGACCTTGTCAAAGGCTTTACTGAAGTCCATGTAGACAACATCCACTGCCCTACCCATATCAATCGGTTCAAGGTAGCCAAAGGTATGGTTGCCAATAGTGGAGTGATGAAAATTGAAAATCCACAGGAGGTCAGAATAGGAAGAGGACCGAGATCTTGGAAGGTTGTCAGGCAAGAAAGGGTTACAAAGCAAGAGAAGTGTGAGGCCCTGGACGGATTTGAACACAAACTCCTGGACCAGAATCCAATGCACCAAGCAAAGGAGTGACGATCACAATTAGTTCAATTCAACAAATAGAAATTAATTTGACACTATAGGTTTGACAAACCTACCAATGAACAACAAGCATTACAAACTGTCCAATGAGGTCACTCAATCAATATTCAAACTTACTTTGTTGTGCATTTTGATTTATAGAGTCATAGAGGTTTACAGCATGGAAACAGGCCCTTCGGCCCAACTTGTCCATGCCGCCCCTTTTTTTTAATAACCACTAAGTTAGTCCCAATTGTCCACATTTGGCCTATATCCCTCTATAGCCATCTTATCCATGTAACTGTCGATATGCTTTTTAAAAGACAAAATTGTACTTGCCTCTACTACTACCTCTGGCAGCTTGTTCCAGACACTCACCACTCAGTGTGAAAAAATTGCCCCTCTGGATCCTTTTGTATCTCTCCCCCTCACCTTAAACCTGTGCCCCCTAGTTTTAGACTCCCCTACCTTTGGGAAAAGATATTGACTATCTAGCTGATCTATGCCCCTCATTATTTTATAGACCTCTATAAAATCACCCTTAAGCCTCCTATGCGCCAGAGAAAAAAGTCCCAGTCTATCCAGCCTCTCCTTATAACTCAAACCATCAAGTCCCGTAGCATCCTAGTAAATCTCTTCTGCACTTTTTCTAGTTTAATAATATCATTTCTATAATAGGGTGACCAGAACTGTACACAGTTTTCCAAGTGTCGCCTTACCACTGTCTTGTACAACTGCACCAAGGCATCCCAATTCCTGTATTCAATGTTCTGACCAATGAAACCAAGGATGCTGAAAGCCTTCTTCACCACTCTGTCCACCTGTGACTCCACTTTCAAGGAGCTATGAACCTGTACCCCTAGATCTCTTTGTTCTATAACTCTCCCCAACGCCCTACCATTAACTGAGTAAATCCTGCCCTGGTTCAATCTACCAAAATGCATCACCTCGCATTTATCTGAATTAAACTCCATCTGCCATTCATCTGCCCACTGGCCCAATTGATCAAGATCCCACAGCAATCCGAGATGACCTTCTTCACTGTCCACGATGCCAACAATCTTGGTGTCATCTGCAAACTTACTAACAATTCCTCCTAAATTTTCATCCAGATCATTAATATAAATGACAAACAGTGGACCCAGCACCGATCTTTGAGGCACACTGCTGGTCACAGGCCTCCAGTTTGAAAAACAACCCTCCACAACCACCCTCTGTCTTCTGTCATCCAGCCAATTTTGTATCTATTTGGCTACCTCACCCTGGATCCCATGAGATTTAACCTTATTCTCATGTAACTTATGATATACTTCTAAGTAAATTATTTACATTGTAACAAACTATTCCTTATTGATACTTATAATCCCTGCAGCAAGAATTTCCACTTTAAGGAGCCATTGGATGGGATTCTGCTTTGTTTTCAGAATTATCTTGGGATTTATTAAATGAAGTGGCTCAACCCACCGCAGTACTTGTAATATACGAGTGTCACACAATGTAAGTTGCAGCAACAATTTATGTAGCATCTTTAGTGTAGAAAAACACCCCAAGGCATTTTCCAGAAGTGTAATCAGAAAAGAAATTGACATGAAGCCAAAGAAGGAGATATAGCAAGACATGTAATTGAAAGTTTGGTGAAAGAGGTGGATTTTATGAAGGGAATTAAAGGACAAATGACAGAGAGATTTAGTGGAAATTTTGGATCTTCGGCCTAAATGGTTGGCAAAAAAAAGTTTGGTGGCTGCAGGAAGCCAGTGCTGGAAAGAGCATTGGATTAGTAAATTTTGAAAGTAACAGAAGTATGAATGTGAGTTGCAGCAGCCAATAAATTGAGGCAAGAACAGGAAGGTTGATATAATGAAGGTGGAAATCAGCAGTCTTCGCAATGGCCAGAAAAGATATGGGGTTGGAAGCTTAGTTTTGGGTCAAATAGGACATTGAAATTGCGATCAATAAGCACTACAATGCCCAGAAAGTGCTGATGCAACCAAATAGGTGTGGTGTGGTAGTTTTTAATCCAAAAATCATAGAAACCCTACTGTGCAAAAGGAGGCCATTCGGTCCATCAAGCCTGCACCAATAACAATCCCATCCAGGCCCTATCCCTGTATTTAACCCTCGTATTTACCCTGCTAATTCCACCGACACTAAGGGGCAGTTTATCATGCCCAATCAACCTAATCCGCACATCTTTGGATTGTGGGAGGAAACCGGAGCATCCAGAGGAAACCCACACAGACATGGGGAGAATGTGCAAATTCCACACAGTCGCCCAAGACTGGAATCGAACCCAGGTTTCTGGAGTTGTGAAGCAGCAATGCTAACCACTGTGCCACCCAAGATATATTGTATCGGGATTTAAAAACAGAGCTGAGCTATGCACTCTGAATGGCCAGATTGTTAACTGTAAGTTTTCCAGTTGTTTAATAACTCAAGGACTTCTTTACCATAAAGTATACAATTGATTGACAGCACATGCGGCCATTTACAGGGCAAGATCATTTGTAATCTGGCCAAGGCCCAACCATCAATAAAAATGGACTGACAATATTAAAGCACAAGGGAGCCATACTGAAAGAGTCATTACTTTAAATGAAGCTGTCAAACAGTAGCATAAATCTTTTACCTATATCTCAAGAATTTCTGATGAGATCAGAAATACATACCATGGATCATAATGTTGATACAGTAACAGTTTTAACAACACCAGGTTAAAGTCCAACAGGTGTATTTGGTAGCAAATACAAATAAACCTGTTAGACTTTAACCTGGTGTTGTTAAAACTGTTACTGTGTTTACCCCAGTCCAACGCCGGCATCTCCACATCATAATGTTGATCACAGGAACAATGCAAACATACCTGACAATCTCTGTGGCCTCCAGGGGTTAATTGGGAATTCTAGTGAGAAAAGAAGGAAGGCATCAGGTAATATGGACACATTTGTTGAGTACTCAGGAAATCCCCCATATGGCCAGTTTGTTTCCATTGACTTCCATCCAACCTTAACTCCTACTCAAGTTTAGAAACAATGCCACTTCCAGCCTCGATCTCATTAACATCTCCTTCAGCTTTATGACCATTTCATTTAGTCTCATTCCTGACTTTCCTGCTCCCAGCTGTCAGGTAACAAAATCTATTCCATCTGTTACAACTAGATCAGTGTTATACAATGGAAATTGCTGACTCGTGTTGCAAAGTTGGGTACAGTAATTGTAGATTGGTGTTTGTAAAATTGTAAAATGCTAGGGAGAAAGTATGATGTGGAGATGCCGGTGTTGGACTGGGGTAAACACAGTAAGAAGTCTCACAACACCAGGTTAAAGTCCAACAGGTTTATTTGGTAGCAAACGCCACTAGCTTTCAGAGCGCTGCTCCTTCGTCAGGTGAGTGGGAGATCTGTTCACAAACAGCAAACAGGGCATATAAAGACACAAACTCAATTTACAGAATAATGATTGGAATGCTGATTGGAATGATTGATTGGAATAATGATTGGAATGATTGGTGCAGGGAGAAAGTATCACATGGTCACTTTAAAAGGTGGTGTTTTTTCTGTGCTTAGAGAGTTTTTAAAAATGCAAGTAGGTATAGCGCCCGAAACTGGGACATTTGTATCGAAAGGCCAAGCAGCAGTTTTACGAGGGCAACAGGCTTTGAATTTTTTTGAATTCAGCCAATAAATTTGAATCAGGCACTTAGATACTAAGAACCTATTAAATTTAAATCTGATGGTTTTGACAATCTAGGACCAACCTATTGTGGGAAATATTGATATGTCATTACAAATATAAAAGAATAGGGCAGTGGGACAAAAAGGAGAGAGCAGCTACCACCTGCCATATCTCAAAGCATCATCGAGATAGCAAAAGTACCAAAGAAGAAAGAAGCTCTAGACAGAAGAATCAACAGAGAAGGCCCAGAACATTCCATAAGACACAAAACCTGGTTGCAATTTAGAGAGGAACTAAATTCTATTTTTTTGTTAATGAGTGGGAATTGTATTTATTGGAACAGCATAGCATTAGAATCATGTTTCATTCGGTTTGTTAATAATTTAGTAAATTTGTTCCCTGTCAGTTAGATGAATAAATTGTTACGTATTGATTTTAGAGAGTCAGGGATTTATTTTCTATTTAATCACTAGGAGTTTCTGAAGAGCACATCACACCACTTCACACATACAGTGGACTTTAAGAAAGAGGTTGTGCTGGAATCTTTGAATGGCATCAAGATAGATAAGTTGCCGGGTCCGGATGGGATGTACCCCAGGTTACTGTGGGAGGCGAGGGAAGAGATTGCAGAGCCTCTGGCGATGATCTTTGCGTCGTCGATGGAGACGGGAGAGTGCCAGAGGATTGGAGGATTGCGGATGTGGTTCCTATTTTCAAGAAGGGGAATAGGGATAGCCCAGGTAATTACCGACCGGTGAGTCTAACCTCAGTGGTTGGTAAACTGATGTAGAAGATCCTGAGGGACAGGATATATGAGCATTTAGAGAGGTTTAGTATGCTCAAGAATACTCAGCATGGCTTTGTCAAGGGCAGATCGTGCCTTACAAGCCTGGTGGAGTTCTTCGAAAATGTGACTAAACACATTGATGAAGGGAAGGCGGTAGATGTGGTTTATATGGATTTTAGCAAGGCGTTCGATAAGGTCCCCCATGCAAGGCTTCTGGAAAAAGTGAGAGGGCATGGGATCCAAGGGGCTGCTGCCTGGTGGATCCAGAACTGGCTTGCCCAAAGGAGGCAGAGAGTGGGTATAGATGGGTCTTTTTCTAAATGGAGGTCGGTCACCAGTGGTGTGCCCCAGGGATCTGTTCTGGGACCCTTGCTGTTTGTCATTTTCATAAATGACCTGGATGAGGAAGCGGAGGGATGGGTTGGTAAGTTTGCCGATGACAGGAAGGTCGGTGGGGTTGTGGATAGTCTGGAGGGATGTCAGAAGTTACAGAGGGACATAGATAGGATGCAAGACTGGGCAGACAAGTGGCAGATGGACTTCAACCCAGATAAATGCGTTGTGGTCCATTTTGGTAGGTCAAATGGGATGAAGGAGTACAATATAAAGGGAAAGACTCTTAGTACTGTAGAGGATCAGAAGGACCTTGGGGTCCGGGTCCATAGGACTCTGAAATCGGCCCCGCAGGTGGAGGAGGTGGTTAAGAAGGCGTATGGTGTGCTGTCCTTTATCAATCAAGGGATTGAGTTTAGGAGTCCGGGGATAATAATGCAGCTGTATAAGACCCTCGTCAGACCCCACTTGGAGTACTGTGCTCAGTTCTGGTCGCCTCACTATAGGAAGGATGTGGAAAAGATTGAAAGGGTGCAGAGGAGATTTACAAGGATGTTGCCTGGATTGAGTGGCATGCCTTATGAGGATAGGCTGAGGGAGCTTGGTCTTTTTTCCTTGGAGAGACGAAGGATGAGAGGAGACCTAATAGAGGTGTATAAGATGTTGAGAGGCATAGATTGGGTGGACTCTCGGAGGCTTTTTCCCAGGGTGGAAATGTCTGCTACGAGAGGACACAGGTTTAAGGTGCTGGGGGGTAGGTACAGGGGAAATGTTAGGGGGAAGTTTTTCACACAGAGGGTGGTGGGCGAGTGGAATCGGCTGCCGTCAGTGGTGGTGGAGGCGAACTCAATAGGGTCTTTTAAGAGACTCCTGGATGAGTACATGGAGCTTAATAGGATGGAGGGTTATAGGTAGGTCTAGAAGGTAGGGATGTGTTCGGCACAACTTGTGGGCCGAAGGGCCTGTTTGTGGTGTAGTTTTTCTATGTTCTATGTTCTATACTTATTACAGATAATAGGTACTCCTCATTGGGTGTTTTGGTGTGAGTTCTCAGAGGGGGATCAACCTCCATTTCATAACAGATTTAGACAATGGCAACAACAATGAGCAGTACCACTGGAAAAATAACTTTTGTTTTAGAAGTAACAACTGTTGTCACAACTGGTCACATCCATATGTCTGCTAGATTAATGGAATATAAAACATGCGGTTTATTGGTGTTTTTGGAGCTGTGAGGGGATTACGGTGTAAGTTTCAGGGCAATCCTCCATATTTTAAAAGGACTCAGGAGAAACCTGACAGTTTAAAAGTGGCCAACTCTGGCTGCTGGCTGATAAAAACCTGATGTGGAGATGCCGGCGTTGGACTGGGGTAAACACAGAAGTTTAACAACACCAGGTTAAAGTCCAACAGGTTTATTTGGTAGCAAAAGCCACACAAGCTTTCGGAGCTCTTAGCCCCTTCCTCAGGTGAGTGGGAATTCTGTTCACAAACAGAGCTTATAAAGACACAGACTCAATTTACATGAATAATGGTTGGAATGCGAATACTTACAACTAATCAAGTCTTTAAGAAACAAAACAATGGGAGTGGAGAGAGCATCAAGACAGGCTAAAAAGATGTGTATTGTCTCCAGACAAGACAGCCAGTGAAACTCTGCAGGTCCACGCAACTGTGGACTCAACTGTGGACGCAACTCCCACAGTTGCGTGGACCTGCAGAGTTTCACTGGCTGTCTTGTCTGGAGACAATACACATCTTTTTAGCCTGTCTTGATGCTCTCTCCACTCCCATTGTTTTGTTTCTTAAAGACTTGATTAGTTGTAAGTATTCGCATTCCAACCATTATTCATGTAAATTGAGTCTGTGTCTTTATAAGCTCTGTTTGTGAACAGAATTCCCACTCACCTGAGGAAGGGGCTAAGAGCTCCGAAAGCTTGTGTGGCTTTTGCTACCAAATAAACCTGTTGGACTTTAACCTGGTGTTGTTAAACTTCTTACTGATAAAAACCTCCCAGAAGGCTCGGCAGGACAAACATAACCTGTCTGTGGAGTGTGCTAAGGAAAAAAGGTGTGAGCCCCCTGAATATGCAAGTGGCCAAAAAGGCAGACACACCAGTGATCTAATCATCAGAAGGACAAAGGACAGTAAACAGACCAGCAGGGAGTCAATGGCCACAGAAATCGGCCCATCCACAGAAGATATTGAAATAACAACCCACGGGGGGGGTCAAGGCAGTTCCAGCCTTTTGTGTGTGGACTTGACTAAATTAAACTGAAACTGCCGGTGATCGAAAGCCCCATTGTCCTTGAAAATCACCTACGGGGGCAGGGAAGGTGGTTTGTTAAATTGAGCTGAGAGTCAAACAAGCAGGACCGAGCTCTCTTCCAGAATCGCAAGCTGAGAAGCAGACAAGCAGGACCGAGCTCTCTTGCAGAGGTGAAGACCAACAGCAGCCCAGTTTCGACCCTGCATTAAGACATTCGAGCTGACCACAAAGGAACCCCTTTTAGAATTGTGAGTATCCCAGCCAACCTTGTGAAGCTCCCAAGGATAAGATAGAGGTTGAGGCAAGGGGAGGGGTGGTGTATTGTAATTTTAAAGTTCAGTAATACGTTGTACCTGTTAGCATTTCTCCCATAGTGATAGTATAAAGTATAAGTTTTATTTATGTGTGGTGGGGTATTGGAGAGGTTGATTTTATTGTTAAATAAATCACTAAGTTTGGAGTTCCGTCTTGCCTCTTGTTCTCTCATCAACGTACTCTGACGAGGTCACAGTTTCAATATCCCTTACTATAAATCCGGAGCCTAGAACCGAGGGTGATCTGAGCGATTCGAACCCGCTCACTCAAGGGAGACTGCTGATCAGGAGATAAAAAGGACAGAGTCTCTCTGTTCTCTCTCTTGGAGACCTACTCGAGTGGAGTGGGTGCAGGGTGGCCGTTGTCCCACCGACAAGGGAGAGAACCACTCAGGCCTTGGTGGCGGTTTTGGGATGGCTGTGTGATATAAGTATCAGGTTACCGGTCAGGTATAAACGGCAAGCCTGGTTCAGCGCTCTCTCCTGCGGAGTTGCCCCAGTGCAGCATTCCCCGGCCTTTGAAATTTCAAGGCCTGTAAGAGAGAGACACTCAGAGCTATCGGCAGACCCCCAAATACCGGCCTGTAAGTGGAGTAAAAGGAAAGATCCCGCTACAAAGGGGAGGAGAAACCTGTTGGTTGGACTGAAAGGTTCTTGGAGGATTAGTGATAGGGGAGTAGGGTTTGAGGCAGGTCATTCTGCAAAGGTTGAAGGCCTAAATTGTTCCCTGGGCTTTAGTCCAACTAATAGTGTAGTATCAAACCTCTGCTGCATTTAGATACCAACATTTCAAAGTTATCTTCTCTTGGCTTCAACATTAGTGGTTATGTAACTCTTTAAGGACCAACTCAGACAAATCTCAGCCAGTGTAACTTTCTAAGGATCAAAAAGAATTCTGGTTTTACTGACTTTCTGACTTTAAGTCTAGGATGAGTCACAACTCCTGTTAGCACAAGAACAGGGAAACATAAACTATTCTCAGCAACTCCAACCCCTGCAACAGTTTCCATTCTCTGTCCTCATGCTCAAACTGATAATCTTTAGTGTCCTTTTCAATCCTGAGTAAACACTGAGCCCCATACCCTATCAGTAACTAAGGTAGTTTGCTTCCATCTCTTTAACATTGCTACCATCCATCTTATCCTTCGGTCCTTTTGCTATTGAAACCCTATGTGGCCTCAGCACTTCCAGACTCAACTACTCCAGCATTTTCCTTGCTGACCTCCCATCCTTTACTTTCAATGGTAACTTTTCCAAATCTCTGGACATATCTTGACGCACCAACGTACTAACCAATCGCCCCATCCTCACTGCCTACAATGGTTCCCCATCTCTCAAAGCATTTTGCTAGATTTTCAAATGCCAGTAAGAGCAGGAACATCATGGGCACAATTGGAAAGTTATGTTCTGAGAGGATGACTCTGGATTTCACTGCCTCTGAAATGCAATGCAGCTTTCAAAGCAAGGGCAGGAAGGGGATTCTGAAACCTGATGTTTCCAATTAAGTGCTTATTGAGCTCATTGATGAGTTCATTAAAAGGGCCACAGACGAATTTTCAATTGACAGGCATGGGAGCATGTAGTGGTGCAGAGCCATCAAGGCTAATGGATACACTGGACAACTCAATTAAAAGAGGAAGAATAAACCTTGGTTATATCAGCGAGAGGCACAGGGTTGCCATGGCTGATACTAAAAGGCTTGTGCTTTTCAATAATGAGAGGTGGGAATGCTGAGTGGGAGGTCAGGCTGTTAGCATCACTTGGGCAGCAGAGGTTGGTAGAAGAAGCTGAGGGAGTGGAGATAAGGACAAGCTATGCTGACATCCAATGGAGTGAAAGAGGAGCTTTGTCAGAGGCATCCTCCTGGTCAGGAAGAGGCCGGAGGAGAGCAGGGAAGAACTGTAAGGGGAGGAAGACTCAACTCAAAACATCCAGTGTACTGCCATTGCGTCAGCTACCTGAAAATGATGAGCACCAGTGCCATTAGAGGTTGTACTATCAGGCAGATGGTTTTCAATATATGTGCTCTATTCCAAAATGACCTGATGTCTTGTGGACTCCATGGCAGCTCCTTACCTGCAACTATCAAGGTAATCTTCACGCTGTATTTCTAGACAGCTGGGTCATTCTAGGGGTCAACTGCATTTCACCATTGACAGCTCATTATGGTATCAGGCAGGTCAAGGTTGTCCTAATCTGGAAGGTGAAATGCATCAATTCTGAGACAGGCGGGTCAGTGCAGGCACAAAGACACAAGAAATAGAAGCCAGAGTAGGTCACCAGGCCCTTCAATCCTGCCCAGTCATTCAATATGATTATGGCTGTTCCATGCCGGCCTCAACTCCTTTTCTGTGCCATTTCCCCATAGCCCTCTATTCCTCAATCTATCAAAAATGTATCCACCTCTATTTTAAATACTTCTAATGATCCAGCCTCCATTACCCTTTGGGGCAGAGAATTCCAGAGATTCAGCACCCTCTGCAAGAAGAAATTTCTATGCACCTCAGTTTTAAATGACCGGTCCTTTAAATGACTCTCCAACTAGTGAAAACATCTCACCATCTACCCTGTTGAGCCCCTTCACTCTTCTAAACTCCAAGGAATACAGACCCAGACTATTTAGTCTCTCTTGATAGGACAGCCCTCTCATCCCAGGAATTAGCCTGCTGAATCTCCTTTGGAGTGCCTCCAATGTTATTATATCCTCTTTAAGGTAAGGGGACCTTAACTGTATGCAGTATTCCAGTTGAGGCCTCACCAACAAACACCATGTACAATTGCAACAAACCTCCCTATTTTTAAACTCCAACTCGGACAGTGCATTCCAAACACCCTCTGTGTTAAAAAAAGGTCTTCCCCATGTAATTTCTTCCTTCTGCCACTTATCTTGAATCTATGTCCTCTGGTTCTAGAATTCTCCATTTAGGAAAACAATTTCATTCTGTCCACGCTATCTCTTCCCCTCATAATTTTGTACACCTCACTCAAGTCACCCCTCTGCCTACTTTGTTCCAAGGAAAATAACCCAACATACCCAATCTATCCTTGTAGCTACATTTCTCTAGCCCTGGCAATATTCTTGCAAACCCCCTCTGTACTGTCTCCAGAGCAATTACATTCTTCCTGTAATGTGGTGACCAGAACTGCATACAATTTTCCAATTCTGGCTATACCAGTGTTTTATACAATTCCAACGTTATATCCTTACTTTTATATTCTATACCTCTGCTAATGAAGGAGAGCATTACATATGCCTCATTTACAACTTTATCTGCTTGAACTGTTGCCTTTAAGGACCTATGTATTTGCACGTCAAGATTTCTCACTTAATCTACCCTTCTTAGTATGTTCCCATTTATTGTGTACTCTCTATAACTGTTTGACCTCCCTAAATGCATGACCTCACACTTAAAATCCATCTGCTACTTTACCGCCCACTCTACCAACCCATCTATATAATTTTGGAGATTATAGTTAATCTTTACACTATCCACTACTCGGCCAATCTTTGTGTCATCTGGAAATTTCCCAATCATGCCCCTCACATCCAAATCGTTAATATATAACATAAACAGTAAGGGTCCCAACACCAAGCGCTGTGGAACACCACTTGAAACAACTTTCCATTCACAAGGGCATCTATCAACCATTGCCCTTTGCTTCCTGTCATTAAGTCAATTTTTTATCCAGTTTTTTTTCAACCAATCTGACATGTTGACCTTGCACTAGGTACCAGGACTAAAAGGCATAATAAACTGGCACCAAGAATGACAGACATTTTGTAAAAATATAAAAGTGAAACTAAATGAAGGAAACTAATTTTCACCTGAACCACACATTGCATTTGCACTGCACTGCAGAAAACGGCTAACAGGGACCTGCAAAGCTTGGAACAAAGAGAAACCTGTAAAATATAATTTAAAATAAAAATTGCAGCTGTTCAGAAGATTTCCAAGAAAAGGGCAATCAAAAGTGCTGTTGTCTTAAGTTTAAAAAACCTGGGAATTCATAAAAATAAAATTACTAATTGAAAAAAATGTCTGGCACTAGAAGCAATTTAAAAGTGTAAAAAAGGGAATCCCGAAATAGTGTGTGAAATCAACAACAAAGAAACTGACAGGCTGCAAAGTGCCCCCGATGTGGAAAAAAAACCAGATAAATGCCTGTGGTAGTTTGGAAAAATAAGCGAGAAGTTCTCAAAAGATTTCAAAAAAATCACAGCCACGATCCGCAGCCTCCCCCAAAAGATCACATGGGAAAAATAAAGAGGCTCAATCAGCAGCTGCAGAGACAGCAGACTGAAAAAAAGTGGCAATTTTAAAACGTCAAGAACTTCAAGTGACAACTCATTTAAAGCAGCAACACGGCAACTAAAAAGACAAAACAAAAGGCTGAAAATTGCCACACTTACCGGACCAATGGGACATTTTGATGAGACCGTTGAACTGTGGAGCCCCTACACTGAACATTTTGAGTTTGTCTTTGCAAATGGAATTGAAAATGATAGAAAGGTGGCAACTTTCTTAAGTGTGATGGGGTTAAAACCTTTAGCTTACTAAGAAGCCTGACAAACCTGGCACAAAATCAGGAGGACTTTGTAAAAGTCCTGGAGACACATTTTTCCCCTAAGCCTCTTATCATAGCAAAACAATTTAGATTTCACAAAAGAAACCAAGAAGATGGAGAAATAATTGCGGAGTATACTCACTGAACATTGTGAATTTAATGAAGTATTGAACGATATCCATGACAGATTGGTCTGTGGTCTTCATAATGAAGCAATCTAAAAACACCTCGTGACAGAGGCTAACCTCACACTACTAAAAGCTATAGAGATTGCAGTCTCTATGTAGCTCGCTGCAAAAGGCATACAGCAGCTGAATACATCAACTCGACTGCCTAATGTAACAGCTGGTCATGCACACAAGATAGGAAGCAGCTAGGAATGTTATCATTGTGGAAAACCTGGTCACCATCCATCTGAATGTTGGTTCAAAGACCTTGAATGTCATCAGTGTGGCAAGAAGAGACACATTGAGTGTGCATGTAAAAACAAAAAAGAGACACTGAATCTGAAAAGCAAACCACAGGAAAAGTCATCTGACTCTGACGTAACAAAAATAATCTGCATCTCATACAGGAAGAACAGGAGGACCAGAGTGGCACTGAATCTGAAAAAGAAGGGCTCCCTCCACATTTTGTCAGTGGCAGGTAGTTCACAAAGCTATTGCATAACATCGCTGCTGGAGGGCAAATCATTATGTATGGAACTGGATACAGGGCAGCAGTTTCTCTGGTTCCAGATGCTATGTATAAGGAAAGCTTAAACATCTTCCCTTGACATCTTTCAATAGAGCAGAAAGCCAATCTGCTCAATTCAAACACAAAGTCTTGGGGGCCATTTTTGGAATCCAGAAATTTCACCAGCACTTGTTTGGATGGAAATTCACGCTCCTGACTGATCTACAATCAATCATCTCAATGTTCGATCCACATACACACTTTGCTTCATTAGGTGCAAGCGGAATTGATGTTGAGTGTTCACACATGTAATATAAAATATTGAGGAAACCAATGTTGGACCAACTGCATTTCAGAACCCTGTGGAATTGTTTGCATGAAAGAAATCACCAAAAGGTGGTCTAGACTGGGCCACGACTTTGAAGTCGAGGCAAAATCTTATTCTTCATGTCAGAGTGTGAGGAACACGCCTCATTTGGCACTCTTCCATCCATGGGATTGGTCAGCAAACCCTTGGCAGTGCATCCATGTCAATTTTGATGGTCCATTTGAAGGAGCAATGTTTATCATGGTGATGGATACTCATTCCAAATGGACAGATATTTCAGTGATGTCTTCTATTACTGCTGTGAGTACAATTCAAAGGCTAAGAGAAATGTTCAAACATTCTGTTACCAGAATATCCTGTGACACACAATGGACTTACCAATGATATGGGGCAGAGCGGAAATTATTATGGAACCAAAGGGACAGACTGCTAAGCTACCACTGCTTGTTGTGAAAGGCAACTACCCAGCTTTAGTTGGATGATCATGGCTGGAGAAGATTCCATTTAACTGGGATGAAGTACATAATAGCATTGCAACAGAAGAAATTGGCCTGACAGCTGCTATACAAACACAAGAGATTTGGGAAGCATGAAGGGAATTATGCTAAAATTGAATATCAAAGCTGACTCTGAACCAAAATTTCTGAAGGCCAGAATCGTGCCTTATGTTGAAGCTGACTGGAGCATCTGGTCAAGATCGGAGTTTTGGTACCTGTCCCCCATCGTGAATGGGCAACACCCATCATCATTCCACTGCTCAAGAAAGACAGCCCATTGCGATTCAATGGGGATTTCAATGTTATTGTTAACCCAGTGTTGTGTGCTGAACAATATCCACTTCCCCAAATTGAGGACCTTTTTTGCTGGTCTGCTGATAGCCAGGAAGGAAGCCAGCAAAATAGCCCTATTACAGGCCTACTTACAAATGCACATTGATGAGAAGTCACAAGAATATCTTACGATCGCATCACACAAGGGACTGTACAGAAATTGCCAATTGCCTTTGGAAATACGTCAGCTCCAGCCCTGTTTCAAAGAGCCATGGATCAGATCCTGAGTGTCTTGCCTGGAGTTCAGTGCACCTCGATGACATCTTGGTTATGGGCAAGACTGATGAGGATCATCTCAAGAAATTGGATGCTACCCTACAAAGGCTAGAGGAGTATGGCTTATGTGTTCCAGGGTTGAGTGCAGGGCCAGGGAGATGGTGTCTGCTGTGGACCTGTTGCGGCGGTGGGTGGGTAGGGGAGTAGGGTGTGTGTGTTTGCATGAGACTAACGTGTTAATTCAGGGTAAGTGCATGAAAATAAATAACCTTTGTATTAAACTTACAAAAAGTTGGTTGCTGAATTATTTAATTGGAATGCACACTCCAAATGTAAGAAAGGACACACCACTTTCCATGTAAAACATACTGATTTTGGACAGTAAGAAAGAAAATACATTATATCTATGACAGAATTGTGAACTTCATCAGGGTTTAAATATATCAGAGCAAACATGCCAAATCTGACTTTAAAGGAAATTTGAACAAGAAGGAAAAATGACATAGCCAAATTTATTGAATACAGACAAAAGAGATGACAGAAGTAAGCTATGTAAATACTGACAATAGAAAATAAAATGGCTGACTTTGACATAAAAGCATTCCTGCAATAGGAAGACCTAACTTTGGCTAAATTAGTGTCCCTAATGTTGGGAAAACCATATCTTCACAAACTGTATTTGCCTTTTAAAATATGAAAGGACACCGTTTTGATAACCCCAGGACTTGCATGTGGAATCACTGATTGTCCTCTCTGCAGAACTCATAGAATATGAACTCCCTGGTGATTGGTAATTACCTTACCAGGTGGAGCTTGTATACCAAGCCCTTTATAAAGCAGGTCCCTGAGTGAGTCCATTATTTAATTTTCCCAGTTGGGACCTGTTTGTGGTTTTGCTTTACTTTATTGTGTGCAATGAAACACTGTTCCTTTACAGCTGACTCCTGGATTTATTAGAAGTATTATTTGGACTCTTAGATTTTGTTACAGATGGTCATAAGTTCATCTTGGACTGTCAACAAGCATGCCTTTTCAATTAAATCACATGATTTCAGCTATCTGATTAGCATGGTACTTGAGGAAAATGCAATTATTTTAATTGATGGGGGAAAACTGGTTTATTGGTAAAAGCTAATGATTTACTGGAAATAACCCGACAGAGAAGCTTTAAGTCTTAAGCCTGTTGTTTTGAACTCAGTTTTGGGGAATAAGAGAAAAGGAAGGCTGCCCAACTTGCTCACTCTTTATCTTGCCTGAAATTCCATGTGTGGTTATCAACCTACAACCAGAGAATCCTCATCTGCGTATGTCTGCATTTGGAAACTTGCAAAGTTAGATATATATCCTCCATGTCGAAGCTCCATTGGTAAGACCCTCCAAACATCTACTAAGCCCAGCGACTTGTCTTCACACAAGGAAGTCCAAATCAACAGGGTCAAAACCCTGCAAACTTTATCCTTCATTTCATAAAGCCTATCCTCCAAACCCCATCTCTGTAGGGACCCTAGTCAGAATTCTCTAATGCCAGACCACCACCATAATGGAGAATTTGGTGCTCCACCAAATCTCTATTCACAGCAGTGGCACCAGAGAATCCTAGCCATGGGCGAGGTAGAAGAATTTCAGCCCCTATTATGTTTGTTTGTGTGTATGTGTGCATGCTGGGTTATTTTTAAAAAGGGATAGATAGTTATACTTCCAGAGCACAATTGTGTGTTAACCAGCTCTTGCAACTTGTTTCAAAAAATATATTTTTAATGTAATTAGTCAATCATTCAGATTTCATTGAAAGAAGGCTAGTTTAAGTTTCTTTTATTCTGCATCTAACAGCAGTGAAGGTAAATAATTGGCAATTTTGGTGGTGACGAGCACTCAGATCCTGGACAGATCAGCTGGCGGGGGCATTTGTAGACATCTTCAATCTCTCTTTACAACAATCTGAGATCCCTATCTGCTTCAAGAAGATGACCATCATCCCGGTACCAAAGAAAATCCAAGCAGCGTGCCTTAATGACTATCGTCCGGTGGCTCTGACATCCATCATTATGAAGTGCTTTGAAAGGCTAGTCATGGCACGAATCAATTCCAGCCTCCCAGGCTGCCTGAATCCACTACAGTTCGCCTACGACCACAATAGGTCTACAGCAGATGCCATCTCCCTGGCCCAGCACTCAACCCTGGAACACCTAGATAACAAAGACACCTATGTCAGACTCCTATTTATTGACTACAGCTCAGTCTTCAACACCATTATTCCTACGAAACTCATCTCCAAATTCCATGGCCTGGGCCTCGCCTCCTTCCTCTGCAACTGGATCCTGAACTTCCTAACCCACAGACCACAATCAGTAAAAGTAGGCCAGGGTGCCTCCACGATCATCCGCAACACTGGTGCCCCACAAGGTTGTGTTCTCAGCGCCCTACTACACACCAAGTGATTGTGTGGCCAAATTCCCCTTCAACTCAATTTTCAAGTTTGCTGATGACACCACCGTAATGGGTCGGATCTCAACAATGACGAGACAGAATACAGGAATGAGATTGAGAATCTGGTGAACCGGTGCAGCAACAATAATCTCTCCCTCAATGTTAACAAAATAAAGGAAATTGTCATCGACTTTAGGAAGCATAGTGGAGAACATGCTCCTGTCTATATCAATGGGGTCGAAGTAGAAATGTTCAAGAGCTTCATGTTTTTAGGTGTCCAGATCACCAGCAACCAGTCCTGGTCCCCCCATGCCAACATTATAGTTAAGAAAGCCCACCATGCCTCTATTTTCTCAGAAGACTAAGGAAACTTGGCATGTCAGCTACAACTGTCACCAACTTTTACGGATGCACCATAGAAAGCATTCTTTCTGGTTGTATTACAGCTTGGTATGGTTCATGCTCTGCCCAAGGCTGCAAGAAACTACAAAAGGTTGTGAATGTAGCCCAATCCATCACACAAACCAGCCTCCCATCCATTGACTCTGTCCACCCTTCCCGCTGCCTCGGCAAAACTGCCAGCATAATTAAGGACCCCACAAACCCTAGACATTCTCTCTTCCACCTTCTGCTGTCAGGAAAAAGATACAAAAGTCTGAAGTCACGTACCAACCGACTCATGAACAGCTTCTTTCCTGCTGCCATCAGACTTTTGAATGGACTTACCTTTCATTAAGCTGATCTTTCTCTACACCGTAGCTTTGACTGTAACATTACATTCTGCACTCTCTCCTTTCCTTCTCTATGAACGGTATGCTTTGTATAGCATGCAAGAAACAATACTTTTCACTGTATGTTAATACATGTGACAATAATAAATTAAATAAAATCAAAAAGTAAACATTTTTGGAGTGACCTGCAGAAGAGTGGGGCTAGATAAACTGCACAATCTCCCTATTCCAGCTGTAACACTAACCAAAGAACAGCTAAAGCTATAGCTAAGAAGATAGATCCTAATATGCAAAATAAAGCACAGAAGCCTGAGGTATAAAGATGATAGCAGAGCCTCTTGCCCTCACCCCAAACTTGGAAAAGATAGGAGATACAGAACTTAAAACAGACCAGATCAAATTTGGCTAGAAGAACAGAAGCTAGAGTTCAAATTTCAGGTTAATAAAAGAGGATTTTGAAAGGCAGGAAAAAAAAGAGTGAGCATCAGCTGGAACAGCTAGTGAAAGAATTATAAGCACAAAAGCATAGGGAACAAATGCAGATTGAAGGAATCAGGGACAACCTGTCTTTACCTGGTGAAAACACTGCTGGTACTTCAACCATGCCTAGCTCAGAAACAAGATTTAATTTCTAAAGGTAATCCCGATTATCCCCAGATTTGAACCAAAGGATGTAGAGACCTTCTTCACAGGCCTTTGAGAATCTGGGAGATCAGTTAAAATGACCAGCAGAGTCTTGGACTCTCCTAATGCAAGATGAGCTGATAGGGAAAGCCCTCAAAATTTATTCCACGCTGCCTGCAGACAGCTCTGCAAGCTACAAACAAGGGGTGAGTGTCACACTATATGTTCATGAATGAGTGCATTATAAGCATGCTGCCAGAGATTTAGGAATTCTTGCAAAAGAAACACTCAAACTTTCCTTGAGGTTGAAAGAATTAAACAGGGCTTATATATGACCAAAGGTTGCAAGTGCTCAAAATTGACCACACATTTGAGGGATTAGAGAAATAATACTGCTAGAAGAGTTCAAAAACTGCCTTTTGTATAACCTTAAAGCCCATAAGAACATAAGAACATAAGAAATAGGAGCAGGAGTAGGCCATCTAGCCCCTCGAGCCTGCCCCGCCATTCAATAAGATCATGGCTGATCTGACGTGGATCAGTACCACTTACCCGCCTGATCCCCATAACCCTTAATTCCCTTACCGATCAGGAATCCATCCATCCGCGCTTTAAACATATTCAGCGAGGTAGCCTCCACCACCTCAGCGGGCAGAGAATTCCAGAGATTCACCACCCTCTGGGAGAAGAAGTTCCTCCTCAACTCTGTCTTAAACCGACCCCCCTTTATTTTGAGGCTGTGTCCTCTAGTTTTAACTTCCATGTGGAAGAACAAAGAGTTTCCAAAGCAATTAACATAACTGTCATAGCAGACAACCATGAATTGACCCTCACACACCTAACTCAGAAGTGTTTATCCTACAAGCTCGAGAGAGGTAGGATAAAAATAGACAAAACAGAAATAAGCTCCAGAGAAAAGGAGAGTAGGGAAGGAAAATCTGATAAGTCTTCCACTTTTAAATGGTAAACCAGCGGCGTGCCGCCCTGTGTGTTTTCAGTTTGGGAAACCTGGGCATATTAATAAAATTGTTGGTATGCCAAGAAACCAACAGGATACTGCAGTCAGGACAGCATATATAGCCATGAGGGTAGTGAACCTGAGCTCACTTGTAACTGGAGAGGACCAAGTACCCACCAGAGTATATTACACAGGGAAATTACTCCTATTGTATCCCAGGACCCAAGAAAAGAAATAACTATTCTCAGGGACACTCACTCTTCTCAAACCCTACCTGCAGCAAAGGCTGCAGAAATGCTGCCTCTCGACAGAACAAATACCTCAGTATTGGCAAATGCTTGAAAGTTCCCTGGATAAAATGTACCTGCAGATTAAGTTGGTCACCCGAGTTTGGAGTAATATTGAGTTTACCCATGCAAGGGTATGGGGTGGCATGGTGACACAGTGGTTAGCACTACTGTCTCACAGCTCCAGGGACCCAGGGTGGTTGTCAGTGTGGAGTTTCCTCCGGGTTTTCTGGTTTCCTCCCACAGTCCAAAGATGTGCAGGTTAAGTGGATTGGAGGTGCTAAATTGCTCCTTAGTGTCTCAAGATGCGTAGTTTAGATGGGATTTGCCATGGTAAATGTGTGGGATTATGGGGATAGGGTGGGGGAGCGGGGCCTGGGTAAGATACTCTGTCAGAGAGTTGGTGCAGACTCAATTGGCCAAATGGCCTCTTCTACTCTGTAGCGATTCTATGATATAGACAGATCTATTATTGGGCAATGACAAAGCTGGAAGTGCAGTCTTGTGACCAAAGGGTCCAGAGCAGTTCGTGAAGACTGGGGTAACTTATGGGAACAAGCAAAACAGCTCCAGAGGGCTGAGGAAGCCCCCTAAAATTATACAGTGGGGAGAGGTGCGATAGAACCAGTAAGGATTAAAGAGGCTAAAGAAAAGCCAGCAGAATTTTCAGGGCTAGGTTAGAGCCCATAGAATATAAAGCAACTAAATTTGCAAAGACCAGAGTAGGGCCTGTAGAATTTAAAAGGGCCAGAAAAGAAACTGGGGTATATAGATAGAAATGATATGCAACTTATACTGATATATTTATACTTACATGTAGGGTATCCTCTGGCTCGTGAACTGCCAGGTGAGATGTCAGGAAATCAAAGAATTTCTGAAAGTGAGTCTATTTATGTACCTGGATAGATAATGTTAAATGATGCTTAAACATATCAATGCCACAATTATTATCATGTAATCTCCATGTGTCAAACATTACAGCACCAGCAGATGGCAATATTACACCACATCTGCTCCGCTGTTTGGAAATGTAGGAAAAATTTATATAATTTATTCCACAATTTTGCTTAGTTAGAAATATCACACTGTACCAGTATATTTACATCTGAAACTTAGATATGGTTTATTCAAACTAGCTATAAATTTCACCTGGCAACCAATGCACACTTCTGTGTCCACATTCATACAGACGTGCACATCTAAGACATGTGGTTAGCTTTATAACGGTGGCGAACAAAACAATAGGCCAGAGTTTTTTTTATTCTATTCAAGTGACTTTATTCTACCAGCTCGAGAGAGATTGGGTGGAGGCAGATGAAACAGAATTATACCACACAGTTTGCAGCAGCTGACAGTTGAATCCACTTCACTTTGACATGAGCTATGTAATATAACTGGTCGGTTAATGCAAGACGGTCATGGGCCCCCTGGCCCAAATAAACTGGACCTGAAATTCAAGACAGTAAAGTCTTTCCTGAACTTTTCAGGATATTTCAAACCCCTTTATCCCTAAATGGGAGTTGCGAGAGCTGAGGTAATGAATGGGGCATTGTTTGTTCTTCACGTTTTTATGGGTAGAATGTGTGGGCATAATATCCAATAATTGTGCCATGACCTCCAGATTTCATCTAGTGCATGCACCAGGCTTACTGGGAAATCAGCTTCATGATAGGAGTGTGATCCAGTTCTAATGGTGTGGGTCTGGGATGCTGTTGGTGGGGGGGAAGAATCTGAGTGTCTTCTAACCTGGATCATCATCTGCCTTTCACCCCCTTCTTATGACCAGCCAGCAGGCTGCAATGGAATTAGAACTGCCATGAACCCAATTATTGATATTTGTCCTTTTGTGGGGTGACATAGATTAAAAGTCATCAAATAGGTGTTAATCATGAGAGCAGAAAGATAACTTGGCAGTTTTAACTTGGGTGTGAGTCAAAAGCTCTCTATATAAATAGGTAGCGTTTGCTACCACATAAATAGTGAAGCACAGAGTGATTGGGGAACAGAGTGCTTCGTAAACTGAGTCTAAAGTCAGGTGTTTGGTACAAGCGGAAATTCAGTGCGGGGAAGGGGGGAATAGCAGGTACTTCTTTTCGTCCTTTTTAATTTACTTCCAATAGCTAATGACTGCTTATCTATGGTCTCTAAGGAGTGCAATTTACCATTACATAGAAACAGCAAATAGGAGCAAGAGTAGACCATTCCCATTCAGCCCCTCGAGCCTTTTCTGCTATTCAGTATGAACATGGTTGATCTTCTATCTTAACACCATACTCTTGCTCCCTCCCTGTGCATCTTGATGCCTTTGGTGTCTAGAAATCTAGCTATTTCCTTCTTAACTATATTCAGTGATTTGGCTTCCACAGCTTTCTGTGATAGAGGATTCCACAGGTGCACCACATTCTGAGTGAAAAAAATCTCTCCTTATCTCAGTACTAAATAGTCTATCCCCTATCCTGACATTATGATCTCTTTGTTCTAGATCCCCCAACCAAGGGAAACATCATCCCTGCATTCTGACTGTCTAGCCCTGTCAGGAGTTTATGCTTTTCAATTCAATCCACTTGCATTCTTCTAAACTCCAGTGAATGCAGGCTGAATCAATCCAATCTCTCCTCATACTACAATCCTGACATCCCAGGAATCAATCAGGTGGGAGGGTGCTGCGATGGTGGTGGCACAGTGGGAGGGAAGTTAATTGGACACCTTGTTCTAAGAAGCCATCGTTCTCCTTAGGTTATGTAGAACCTCAGACTTGGTTAACGTTCAGGGGCATGAGGGTGTAACTGCAAGTCAGGTAGGTATGAGAATCCAGGATGTAATGATGAAGGAGCCTCAACCCATGGCTTAGACAGGTAAATGGTACTTGCTACCTGTTTGGATCATAAAAAAGGCTGCAGAATGGATAGGCAAACTGACCATAGCACTATGATGCTGGAAGCCAATCAATTGCAGGGAATGAAAAGGAATAGAATAGTGTAAGGGGACAATATAGTCAAGACAGATACTGTTCTTTGCGGCCATGACCTGGAGTTCTGAAGATTATGTTGGCTGCCAGGGCTAATGACATCTCCTCATGGCTAGAGACAATCATGGAGGAGGAGGATCCTGTCATCATTGTCCATGGCATGGTAGGAATTATATTCACTGGGAGAGTTTGAGCAATTAAATTGAGCAATTAAAATCTAAATCAAAACTCAAAACCTTAAATATAATCATCTCTGGATTGTCATCTGAGGCACATATCAATTAGCATTTGATCCAAGGGCATACTTTGCGATTTCCTGTTCATCAATGACTAGTTCTCCAATTAATACAACTTGGGCCTTATGATCAGCACAAAGAAAACTGAATTAATGTCAAGCCTGCACTAGTAAGGCCTATCTGGAGCTAATCATTTCAGTCCATGATCTGAACCTATCAGCAGTGAATAAGTTCACTTATTGCAGCAGCACACTCTCTCTCTGTACTCGCCTCAGGCCAAGAAGCTCAACCACTTTCACTTGAGCAGCTTTCAGAAGCTTCTAAAAATCAGCTGGCAGGATAAAATACCAAACACTGAGGTGCTCACGCAAGCTGACATGCTAAACATCCACATTATATTGAGACAGTCATAACTGAGGTGGGCTTGTAGCCAGAATACCTGACACTCATTACCAAATCTTCTATGGAGAGTTGGAATCTAGAGTGCGCTCTCATCGTGGAAGTGCTGCAAGGACACTTTGAGGGCTTAAGTTAGGGCTTTTGCTATCGCCTTTGAATCCTGGGAAAAACTCATGTATGACAGCTGCACCCGACACAGCCAAGTAAAAAACAATGTTAAGTGTTTAAAATGTATTTGTTAGTCACAAGTCGGCTTACATTAACACTACAATGAAGTTATTGTGAAAATCCTCTAGTCGCCACGCTCCAGTGCATGTTTGGGTAACCGAGAGAGGATTTAGCATGGCCAATGCACCTAACTTGCACGTCTCTCGGGGGAGGAAACCAGAGCACCCGAGGGAAACACATGCAGACACGGGGAGAACATACAGACACCGCATGGACAGTGGCCCAAGCAGGAATTGAACACAGGTCCCTGGCGCTGTGAGGCAGCAGTGCTAACCACTGTGCCACCATGCCGCCACAGTGCTGCCTAACCACTGTGCCACATATGGTCTCCTTTGAAAGCAAGTGCATATCAGAGGTATAATGAGAACACAAGGAGAGGACATCCTGAGCCAGCAACTCACCAAAAACCCAATTGTTTGCAGTATCCTGTACTATTTGCAGTGAAAACCGCTGAGCATATATTGGTTTCCACAGTCATCTCTGTACCAATTGGAACCCTACCAAACACCTAATCTGATGAATATGATAAACTTTTGCCTCAAAGACAAACAAAGTATGGAATTTTACTACCATGCCCACCCTGGAATCGGGGCGGGCACGGCTCGCAGAACGGAATTCTCCATTGGCTTCAGGCGGAATTTTATGAGCCTCACCCGAGCAAGATCATATAATACTGGCCAAAGCATCAACAGATTAAAGAGTTAAACTCATGGCTCAAAGAATGGTGTGGGAAAAAAAGGAGATTGATTCATCAGGCATTCGCACTGATACTGGGAAAAGTGGAAGCTGTTCAATGCAGATGGGCACCCTTTAAACAGGGCTAAGATCAGTGTCCTGGTGAATTGCGTAAGAAGGGCAGTGGTTAGGGCTTTAATCTAAAAGAAGGGGAGGATCAGATGGCAGCAGATTTAGAAATCTAAATGGAAAAGTCAAGCTGATAGAGCAGTGCGGAGATTGGAGTGAAAACAGGCAGAATGGAACAAGAAAGGAAAGAGATTCAGATAGTAATAGTGCATCAGCAGATTAGATCCATGCAAAGAATAGTAGTAAAATGATTAAATTGAAGGTTTTTTATCTGTAAGTGTGAAACATTCATAATCAATGATCTAGTAGGACAAATAGAGATAAATGATTTTGTTCGAATTACCATTTCAGAGAAATGTTTACAAGGTGACCAAGGTTGGAAATAAATATAAAAGCAAATTAACGTGGATGCTGGAATCTGGAACAAAAACAGAAAATGCTGGAAAATCTCAGCAGGTCTGACAGCATCTGTGGAGAGGAAATCAAGTTAATGTTTCAAGTCTGGATAACTCTTCGTCAGAGCTGAAGACAATAGAAAATAGGGTGAGATTTATACCACCATTGATATACTCCATGATCATAACCATTTACATTCCCTTTGTCTTTTTGTCAATTATATCTTTGTCAATCTTCCATGTTTCCGTCAACTGCTGGCCCTCTATCCAGGACCTACAACTCCCCCGAAACACCACCCGCCTTTACCACAACAGTATAAATCTCATCCTATTTTCTATTGTCTTCAACTCTGACAAAGGGTCACCCAGACTCGAAACATTAGCACTGTTCTCTCTCCACAGATGCTTTCAGAGTGACAAAATGGAAAAGAAAAAGTAGCCCTGGTGTGGATGTAAATATATGTGTAGTGTTGATGTTTTGGCGCCTGTTCTGAAAAAGTATTTGAATTTGCGGTTGGGTGCGGTCACGTGATATTTTTGGCGCCGGTTCTGAAACAGTATTTGAACTGTAAAAAGCGCGGGAAATGTGTTCAGTCTCCCCTGGTGGCTGCAGGCTTCGGTAACCCGCACCATTACGGAAGGCTGACCCGACGTCGTAAAAGGGAATAAAGAAGTTAACCAGATACCTGGAGTTGAATCGATTTTTGTCGAGCCAAGCCTGATAAAGAGTATTTCCAGATTCACATTTGGTGTCAGAATTGGGATTCCAATGGTCGGCGGACGACAGGAAACGGCGTTAGAATCAGCAGCACCGAGTCCGGGACTGAGGAATTGGCCACCCAAGTGCATGAGTACCGTTGATACAACCACTTCGTTTTCCTCTGCCCTATAAATCTGGTGTTTGTTGACCTTTCGTTTGTTGTCGCCAGCCGCCCCGACGGAATAGCCTGTGATTTCGTCAGCTTGTGCAACTCCAGGTCGGTTGTTATTTGGGTCACTGTGAAAACGGTGAGGTAAAAATTAATTAGTCAGTGAATAATTGGCCAGAACCGTAATTCACTGAGGGTTACCGTTGATCGGCGAGGGTCACCAGGAAACTGGTGAGGTGGTGATAGAATTGTTAGAGCTCGAATTGAATTTACCAGGATATTGAGTGAATACAACAGTTTGTTTTAAAATGGGGAACTATTTGGATACAACCAATCAGACAAATTCAGTCTTACAAATGCTTTGCGAAAAATATCCGGATAAAGCCACCAAATTGAGACAATTGTCGAGGGCATTGACCCATAAATTAGGGCCATCCGAATGGCCCCCAGGAGGGACCAAAAATATCCAACTTGTTAAAGCTGCGCAGCAACAAATTTGGCGAAAGAATATGGGAAGGAAGACGAAGGAGTTTATAGGGTTATGGTTGCAATATTGTCAGGAGTTAAAGGAGCAGAGTCTCCTATCCAGCTGGGAGTTGGGAATAGAATTAATGGAGGGAGGGACTCTGAAACCGGTTGAGGTGTTGAAAAGGGAATGCTTACATAAGAAACGTTCTCTCAAGGATCGTGAGGTTTCTGAGATAGGGAACATGATGGATGGCATTAAGGTCACTGATAATGATACAGATGAGGATCTACAAAATTGGATGACAGGGGTAACTGCACCTCTTCCGCCTCACCCGCCTCAAGAGCAGCCCTTAGCAGAACCACCCCCGACGGCATCTAATGCGGACGCCGATACACGAGAAGAGATCCCTGGTCCAACTGCCCCTTCTCCTGAGGGTAAAACTGCGCCTCCCTCGTACCAGGGACAACAGTCGACCCTGTACCCCCCTCTCCCTGGCATGTTAGGTTTGCAGACCTCAACTGTAATTAACGTCACCAGTCCCCGTCCCAGTCCCTACTGTCCCAGCCCCGACGCCCAACATACTGAACCTCCGGCAGACGAGCCTGTTTCCGGTCGCATGCGGAGCCATAAAAACCAGGGCAATGAATCCAAAGCACAGACGAATAATCACCCTGGGAACTACCCTATAAGACCAATGCCCAACCCTCGACACGACCCAAATGACGTAAACTCCCGGGCAACTATGGACGTATATTACCCATGGAAGCCGAATGAATTGATGGCCATACTAGGCGGCGTACCTGATCGGCATAAGACCCCGCAAAAATTTGTAGACTTCCTTCGCACCACTATCCAGGTTTACGGCGCTGAGTCAAGAGACCTGTGGGCATTGGTTCGCCAGGTGCTGACCCCATCGGAGTGCACCCGATTCCTCGGCCATGTAAGCACGGACGACCACCCGGTCCGCATTCATGACAATCTATTTCCGATTAATAATACAGGGCAAGGACGCATTGATTTGATACTTCAGGCGGTCAGTCGCACTTTGCAGAAGCCTGTTGATTTGTCCAAGATATTGGAATTGAAACCCCGGAAGAGTGAAGGGGCAGAAGAGTTCCTAGAAAGATTCCACGAAATCTATGAAACTCAGTCAGGAGACCAGAGGTATATGGAGGGGAACCCTTCGCCGCAGTACTGCTCAATCCTTCTGCATTGTCTCCCTTCCATGGTGGCGACAGCCATAAAGACCAATAACATTAATTGGGCAGACAGCTTCCCCATGCAGATGTCCCGTGCTGTTACAAAGCCTTCTGGCCAAACTCACAAGGGGACACTAGAAGTGAACCTCAAGGCCTGAAAGAGGAACCTCAGGCTAAGGTCAAACCTGAAAAAACTGAATATGTAATGAAAGAGGAACCGTGGCAGCCTCCTATCAGAGGAGACCCTGATTAGGTGCATTATCAAATGGAACCTCACTTTTATTATCCAGGGTGGGTAGGCCAGCAGGGATATGGATATAGAACCCATCCAAGTGGCCCCACAGCTCCCTTCTATGGCCCGCCATATACTCATTAAGACCATAAGACCATAAGACCATAAGACATAGGAGCGGAAGTAAGGCCATTCGGCCCATCGAGTCCACTCCACCATTCAATCATGGTTGATTTCAACTCCATTTACCCGCTCTCTCCCCATAGCCCTTAATTCCTCGAGAAATCAAGAATTTATCAATTTCTGTCTTGAAGACGCTCAACGTCTCGGCCTCCACAGCCCTCTGTGGCAATGAATTCCACAGACCTTCCACTCTCTGGCTGAAGAAATTTCTCCTCATCTCTGTTCTAAAGTGACTCCCTTTTATTCTAAGGCTGTGCCCCCGCGTCCTAGTCTCCCCTGTTAATGGAAACAACTTCCCTACGTCCATCCTATCTAAGCCGTTCATTATCTTGTAAGTTTCTATCAGATCTCCCCTCAACCTCCTAAACTCCAATGAATATAATCCCACGATCCTCAGACGTTCA
The DNA here is from genome assembly GCF_964213995.1 of Mustelus asterias. Classification (NCBI taxonomy): domain Eukaryota; kingdom Metazoa; phylum Chordata; class Chondrichthyes; order Carcharhiniformes; family Triakidae; genus Mustelus; species Mustelus asterias. The sequence continues at coordinate 31,871,489 of NC_135820.1, read as the reverse complement.
TCGTATGTCAGGCCTACCATTCCTGGGATCATCCGTGTGAATCTCCGCTGGACCCGCTCCAGTGCCAGTATGTCCTTCCTGAGGTGTGGGGCCCAAAATTGCTCACAGTACTCCAAATGGGGCCTAACCAGTGCTTTATAAAGCCTCAGAAGTACATCCCTGCTTTTGTATTCCAAGCCTCTTGAGATAAATGACCACCTTATAACCTGCATCGAGGACATGAGAGAACCCCACGGGGCTGGAATAATGCCAGATCTGATGGCAATCTGACCAAGAACGCTTATTGATGTTGAAGCTCTATAATCACTGGTATCCGTTTCTGGTAGACACTGGGGCAGCTATGTCCTCCGTACAAGCACCTTGAAGTTACCCCAATCGAAACAAACCCAAAAACTTTCCGGACTCCAGGGTCAAGTTCTGCAATATGCAGTGTCAGAAAAGGTCCCGGTGTCCTATCAGAGCGAAACCGTGGATCATCAATTTGTTATCACCACTGGAATCGATTGCAACCTAATGGGGAGAGATTTGTTGTGTGCTTTCAACTTCGACTCCGCTGTTCAGAGGCTGGTATCCAAATTGACATGTCACAATCTCCTCGAATGTGTTACGTCGCATCAGTTCCCCAGTGGTGGACCTTAGATCTGGTGCGTGCCACACGCCATGTGACCCTTGCCTATGATCGCAGTGGCCAGAATCACGATTTGGCAGAGTTTTTCAAGGATTTTGAAGGTACATCATGGACCATTGAGACCCGTGCCTGGGTTCAGGGACCGGAGGGTGAAGCTGACTATGTCAATGTCCCTCCCCAATTGTGGAAGCAGCCGTCTGGAGTGGCCCCGCATATTACCAGATCCATCACCCCACCCAATCATGCCAAAGGTCAGGGCCCCATGGTGCACAGAGCGGTGGAATTAGCTGACCCACGCAGAACGAACAAACAAGAGCTTCCTGGGAACCTGTGTATCCAATTTTATCACCACCCGCAGGTCTCCTCTGCAGTCCTCCATCGACACGAGAGAAAGGACATATAGAATACACTAACCCCTCTGTATGGGCGATGGACTCTGTGCAGGTTGGATTTATAGATATTGAACCCATCGAGATCTTGGTGCAAACTAATGTGACTTTTCCGTCAATCCGGCAATATTCCTTAAAGGCGCAAACCGTTCCGAGTATCACTCGACTGATCAATAGCCTTTTACATCAAGGGATTCTATTACCATGTCAGTCCCCATGTAATACCCCAATCCTTGCAGTCCCTAAACCAGGAAAGCCAAATGAATATCGCCTCGTCCAGGATTTACGAGCCATTAATTCCATTGTCCAGCCTTTACATGCCTTGGTACCCAACCCAGCCCATATCCTGGCCTCCATTCCAGCTAATGCTCGGGTGTTCGCGGTCATTGATCTTCAGCATGCCTTTTTCTCCATCCCATTACATCCGAATAGTCAGTTCTTGTTTGCCTTTTCCCACAACGGCCAACAATATACCTGGACTCGACTACCTCAGGGCTTCATTAACTCGTCTACCCTCTTCTCGCAGTGTCTCCAGAAACAATTACAGAATTTAACCCCTGCTAGTGGATTAACCCTCATCCAATACGTTGATGATTTGCTTATAGCAAGTTCGGACGAACGCAGTAATAGAGAAGATGCCGTTCAAGTCCTGAATTACCTGTCCTACTTAGGCTACGTTGTGTCTCCCAGTAAGGTCCTTATCGCTCAGACCACTGTTAAGTTCTTAGGTGTCCTGCTGTCCGCTGACACTCGTCACCTGGAAGAAAGTCGAATTGAACCAATAACACACTTCCCCAGTCCCACTGATGCCAAGCAAGTCCGATGGTGGTTGGGTATGATTAATTACTGCCGGCAGTGGATCCCCAATGTGACTTTGTTAACAAAAAAACTAACCCCTTATACGGCTAAGGAGGGATCCTTCGTCCTTTCCGCAGAAGCAGAAGAGGCGTTCAGTGAATTAAAACAGTCCTTAATACAGGCACCAGCCCTGAGGAGGCCTTTATACGATCGACCCTTTCAACTCTTCTGTACAATCATCAACGACTGCGCTACTTCGGTTTTGACTCAACTTCATGGTGACCGACACCGACCAGTTGCCTATTTTACCTCTAGACTGGACACTGTAGCGCTCGGATATCCACACTGCACCCAAATCCCTGCGGCTATTTACCTCAGCTTGAAGGCGGCTGCAAATCTGACTTTACAACAGCTCATCGTCATTTACACCACTCACGCGGTGGCAGCACTGTTGGGCCAGTTACAGACACAACATCTGACTGTGGCCAGACAGAACTGATATGAGATTTATTTGCTTAATAATCCTCAACTTACCTTTAAGTATTGCACTGTTATTAATCCAGCCAATTTCCTGACCCACCCTCCCCAGGTCGCTGGTTCCCTTCCACATGACTGTTCCGTCCTTCTCAGGGAAGACAACCGATCTCTCTGAAATTCCCCTGACGAACCCTGATCTCATCATGTTCACCGATGGCAGTGCCTCCATTGATGAGAGAGGCCATTGGCTCTCAGGGTACGCTATTGTGAATGACCAGGGGGTTATTTTGGAGTCAGCAGCTTTTGAGACCCCTTTCTCGGCTCAGCAAGCCAAACTGTTTGCCCTCATCAGAGCTTGTGTTCAGGGTCGGAGTTTGAATGTTAACATCTACACGGACTCCCAGTATGCTTTTGGAGTTGTCCATGACTTTGGACAACTGTGGAGGAATAGAGGCTTCCTTACATCATCCGGTGCCCCTATTTCACACAAACAACTGGTGTCTGACCTACTACAGGCCCTTCTTCTGCCTGCACGCATTGCAGTGATTAAGTGCGCCACCCATACTGCTGGTAAAGACCCTGTCACTTCAGGTAACCATAGGGCAGATGAGGCGGCCAAATTGGTTTCTAAAACTTGTCAGATGATTGTGCCCCGAATGATGAGGCAGGGGAAAAGTCTGGACGCAGATGGCCCTGTCTCTGAGAAACCCATGCCAACCATCGATGATGTTCTTAGATCGCAGCAAGAAGCCTCGCCTCGCAACAAAGATTCATGGAATGCACTGGGCTGTAGGGTGGACCCAGAATCCGGAGTCTGGATCACCCCTGCTAACCAAACCTGTATGTCCGATACTTTGGCTGTCTGGGTAATTGATTGTGTACTTTGCAACTCACTGTGGTGCAAGGTCTCTTAGTGATTTACTCCTCACTTCCTGGTGGCATCCTTGTCTACAGGACATGGCACAAAGTCTAAGTCTCCGCTGTTTGATATGCCAACAGCATAATCCGGGCAAGAGTGCGCCCTGTGATCTGGGTAAGACTCCCCTGCCGACAGGCCCCTTTGAGAAGCTGCAGATGGACTTCATTGAGTTGCAGAGATGTCAGGGGTATAAATATGTCCTAGTAATCGTGGATGTCTTTAGTAAGTGGATTGAAGCGTATCCTACATCGGATAACAAAGCGACAACTGTCGTCAGGATTTTACTGTGCGAAATTGTGCCTCGATTTGGTGTCCCGACCTGCCTGAGTTCTGACAATGGCCCACATTTTATTGCATCGGTCAATAAGGAACTGTGCGCCCAGCTGAATATTCGCCAACAACTCCATTGCGCTCACCATCCCCAGGCTGCTGGTGTAGTCGAACGTTCCAATCAAACACTCAACACCAAGCTGGCTAAACTTGTAGAAACTTCAGGTCTGTCTTGGGTCAGACTGCTCCCTGTAGCTTTATTTCAAATACGAACCACCCCTGCAGGACCGCCCCGTCTCTCACCCGCGGAGGTCTTGTATGGTCAACCCCTGCGGACCCCTTGGGATGATGGGTCAAAGACACCCGTTCATTTCCATCATATGACGGATGAAATGACCTCATATATCCTCTCCCTTACCCACTCTTTGCGTCATCTTCATTCGCAAGTCCGGGCTGCTTACTGCAAACCACCTACCCTATCCACTCCCACTAAAGTAAAACCGGGCTCATTTGTCCTTATCAAAAATTGGATTCGCAAGCATTTAGAATGGGCCCTCCCATTCCAACTCTTGTGGTTAACAAGAGTTGGAATGGGAGGGCCCATTCCAACTCTTGTTAACCACACCTACAGCGGCTAAGGTGGCGGGATGCGATGCTTGGGTCCACCTCCACCAGTGTAAATTGATCGGGCAAGCCAATCCCAAAAAGGAGGGAATTGAGGATGGCAGTGAGGAGGATTTGATGGATGATTAGTATGAGAGGTGGTACCGGGTGACATGCTCTTTACTCTGTGGTTGCTTGTCGTTATGTTTTTGTCCTCTTCAGGTAGTGGTCAAGTAAGGACGAACCAACATGAAATTGGCCAAAATACTCTTGGAGCTCATCAGCTTGATGTTCTGTGTTGTAAGTGCAGGGGAATATGAAATCAGCCAGCCTAATCGGACCCCTGTTCCTGGAGGAGACGTCCACAGCCGGAGACGAAGGAGCACCGGGGATAGTGTATTTCAGGTTGAAGGGTTATTAGAGGGACTGGACAATCCATCCCCAATTAAAGGGCAAGAGCACCCACTGGGAAACTGGTTTGTACAAGCCCATCATACCATCCATGGAGCTTCTACTATAGCATGCTATCCTTTCCCCAAGGACGTAAATTCCCTGTTCACAATTACTCCTTCTTGGTATCGAGAGGGACGATCCTTCGAATGTGCAGAACAAGATGCAACTCTCCATAGGGAGAGCCGGATAACTTTCCGGTACAACCCCGCCCGTGCTCCAACCGCGGATTGCTACCATCCTCCTCGTGAGTCCAAGGTTAGGCAGGGGACTAATGACTGGTGGAAAATTTCCCTCTGGTGGGAACAACAGGCCGATGGGACAGCGATTCCTGGGGATAATCAAAGCTATGCAAACTGCTTTAAAGGGAGGGGTTGGGGATGCTCCACAGTTTATGTGTGCCAGGATCACCCCTGCCTGAGCAAGCATTGTAAGAAGTCTCACAACACCAGGTTAAAGTCCAACAGGTTTATTTGGTAGCAAATACCATAAGCTTTCGGAGCACTGCTCCTTCGTCAGATGGAGTGGAAGTGTGCACACTTCCACTCCATCTGACGAAGGAGCAGCGCTCCGAAAGCTTCTAGTATTTGCTACCAAATAAACCTGTTGGACTTTAACCTGGTGTTGTGAGACTTCTTACTGTGTTCACCCCAGTCCAACGCCGGCATCTCCACATCATGAGCAAGCATTGCCATCAGCATAAATGTGAGTACGAAGCCCAGAGAGATGAGGTAATCTGTAAGTGTTTGAATTCAACCTGCATAGCTATGGGAAAAGGGGAAAATCTAATTTGTGGCCATATGAATGGCACCCACGTTCATGCTTACGGTAGGGACTTTATGATAGTACAGATTAATGCAGAAGGAAGACGGTTGGTACCAGCATGTACAGGTTCCAGATCTCTGTTCTTGCGAACCGATGATGCCTATCATCGAGTTCGAGCCAATGGGACATGGCAAAAGTGTTCAGAGACCATGTACACTGAAACAGGGTATTTCTTCTTTTTCAATGGTACGGCCACCAATTATTTGTCTTACCCTTACCCCCAGGCGGTGGCAATAGAGACCATACTTCCCAGCATGGTTCCTTGTCCGAGCCATTGGGGGCCCTCACGTCATCACCATAGAAGGCCAGAGCGGGAGTTATCGGAGGATATTTGCGCTGACTACAAGGAAATAACTGCCCTCATTCCTGGTCAGGCTGCTGGCTATGGAGCGGCAGGTTTCTTTTCCTTTGGAGCCGGTCCCAGGGTGAATGGCTGCAGATAATCGTAATTACATTGCTTGCGGCCTTATCGCCTTGGGGAACGCTACAAGAGGGGCCCTCCGGGTCATCACCGTCCAATTAGAGAAACTCAGGTTGTATGCCCAGCAGAATAAATATGCCTTGGATTACCTGCTGGCTCGACAAGGAAGCATGTGTGCCATAGTGAAGGATAACTGCATACTGGGACTAGATAAGGTCACTACTAATCTCACTAATTACCTGAACCAAATTGAGCAGCAACTAGGGATATTAGAGAGGGCAAGGGATTGGGGGAATGGGAACTGTCAGGATGGCTTGGTTGGTTAAAGAAGGTGGGATTATATGCCATACTCTTAGTTCTTTGTATAAGTATTGGAATTGGCATTGTAAAGTGTCTCAGCACACGGGTGATGACCACTTTGGAATCGATAGGATCACAACCAACTCAACTGATGATGGGCGCCACGAGTGAGGAGGAGGACGAGGAATACATCTCATACTGGACAACGAGGTCCAAGAGGAAGCCCGACGAGAAGTGGAGGCAGAATTGGATGCAGAGGATGAGGGAGATAAAGTAATATTGGATTTGATGAAAATACAATTGTAACCTGAATTGAACAAGCCACGACGATGTTAGTGGTTATCACAGACTGATAAAAGGAGGGAATGTGGATGTAAATATATCTGTAGTGTTGATGTTTTGGCGCCTGTTCTGAAAAAGTATTTGAATTTGCGGTTGGGTGCGGTCACGTGATGTTTTTGGCGCCGGTTCTGAAACAGTATTTGAACTGTAAAAAGCGCGGGAAATGTGTTCAGTCTCCCCTGATGGCTGCAGGCTTCGGTAACCCGCACCATTACGGGAGGCTGACCCGATGTCGTAAAAGGGAATAAAGAAGTTAACCAGATAACTGGAGTTGAATCGATTTTTGTCGAGCCAAGCATGATAAAGAGTATTTCCAGATTCACACTGGTAATAAAGTATGACATAGATAGGACCGTGGTTTAGACGATCAGAAACTCAGATCAGTTTGAGTGGAAATTAGGAATAATGAAAGTCAAAAAACATTAGTAAAAATAGCTCATAGGCCATTCCAATAGTATTTATACTGTTAGACAGAGCACTAAGCAAGAAAAAAACAGAAGATCTTCACTTGGTGGGAGGGGGGTGCGGGAGCTAGACATTGGGGCTGTAAATTGAGAGCAAACTAGCCAGGAAAATAAAACCAACTCCAAATTCCTTTAACAGGCCAAAGAGAACAATAATAATTCATCCAATTTTGATAATAATAGAAAGCTTGGTGAGAATGAAAGTGGTGAGGAAGATGCAAAGAGGCTATAAAGAGATATAGTCAGGTTAAGTGAATGGACAACACAGTGGCAGATGGAGGATAATTTGGAGAAATGTAAGTATTTTTCCCCAAGAATAGAAAAGCAGAATATTTTCAGAAATCTTGAACTTCCAAATGTCACAGAGATTTGGTTATATTCTTACAAGGATCACAGAAGACAGGCATGCAGATACAGCAAGCAATTAGGCAGGCAAATAGCATTTTGGTCTTTATTGCAAGGGGTCTGGAGTACAAGAACAAAGATGTCTTTCTACATTTGCCTAGGGCTTTGGTGAGAACACATGTGGAGTGCGGTTTTGATCTCCATATTTAAGGAAGCTTATACTTGTATTGGAAGCGGTATAGCAAAGGTTCGCTTGTATTGAATCCTGGGATGAGAGGGATGTGCTATTATGACAAGCTGAGTCAATTGGGTATATATCTCATTGAAATGTACAAGATTCTGAAGGGGCTTGACAAGGTTGACATAAAGATTATTTCACATGACTAGGGAATCTAGAGCATGGAGACACAGTCTCAGGAAAAGGGATAAGTCATTTATGGATGAGATAAGGAGGCATTTTTTTCACTCAGAGGATTGTAGATCTTTGGAATATTGTCCCTCAGATGTTTGTAAATGCTCTATTGCTGAGTGTAGTTAAGGTTGTGATGGATTTTTGACCTCTGTGTGAATCTAAGGATATGAGAGACATTGAAAAGTTGAGGCAGAGCAGTGTTATCATGTTGAATGGCAGAGCAGGCACTAGAGGCTACAGTATGTGATCAACTTCTTCTACTTCTTATGTTCTGATGTTCAATAATTAACCTAAACATTATGGAGTTTTGAGTTTACATTTCTGCTGAGTTGGAACCCAATTTAACCCTGGAACTATCTGATAACTATAGGGATATATTTGTATTTGTAATTCTCATTTGCTGATTTCATAGGTTTGTTTACTGCTTTGAATTAAACAGAATTGCACAAGTTTATTTATAGTAGATATTTGTGAGAATTTTCACAAATAATGCTGTTGTGGGAAATTTACCACTTCGGAGTCAGACTTGGAGGTTCAACAAAACAGTTTTATTTCGGACAAAGCTTTGGGAGAAAGCACTGGTACTCCGCAGTACTTAGCAGCTACCTTCTCAACTACACAATGGTAGTTGAGCATCTCTTATACTTTTTAGACAATAGGCAGTACGGACATTAGCCGTTAACACATCGTTACAAGTTGAGTAGACAGACACGGACATCGACAGTTAACACATTGTTACAAGCAGACAGGTACGGACATGGACAGTTAACACATCATTGTACATAGAATGGATACATTCATGCAGTTACGTCCTCTATTAATGACTGGTTTCGATATATATACATTTATATATTTATGTCCCCATCAGTGGCTGACCTTGTTATCAAACTCATTGTTCTGGGTCTGCTCTTATCTCAAGTCTTAAAGTACCTCAAGATCTGACCAGTTTCCTGCAGCAATTCAGATACTGCAGGTTTTAAATCTTTGTGTAATGTCTGTGCCCAAAGTCAGTGCCTTTTAATGTCCCTTTCCAGAGTCCATTTTGTGTGCCAGGTAACCATTTTGTGTCCATCATTTTAATTTCACCATAACAATGCCAACTTGTCCTGTGGCTTGGCTGGAAACACTCTCATCTGCGAGTCCAAAAGTTGTGAGTTCAAGTCCCACTCCAGGACTCACACAGAAAAATCAAGGCTAATATTATGTAAATCTGAAACTGTGTTGTACTGTCAGAGGTGTAGTAGTTTGATCATAGATACCCTACAGTGCAGAAAGTGTCTATTTGGCCCATCGAGTCTGCACCGACCACAATCCCACCCAGGCCCTACCCCCATATATTTACCCACTAATCTACACATCTCAGGTCACTAATGGGGAATTTTAGCATGGCCAATCAACCTAACCCGCACATCTTTGGACTGTGGGAGGAAACCGGAGCACCCGGAGGGAACCCACGCAGACACGAGGAGAATGTGCAAACTCCACACAGACAGTGACCCAAGCCAGGAATCGAACCCAGGTCCCTAGAGCTGTGAAGCAGCAGTGCTAACCACTGTGCTACCGTGCCACCCGTGAGATGTTAAATGTGGACACAAAATATCCCATGGCACCATTTCAAAAAAGAGCAGGAGAGTTGGCTCTAGTGTCCTAGCCAATATTTATTCCTCACTCACCATCACAGAAGCAGATTATCTTATCATTATCACATTGCTATATGCGGGAGTTTGCTACATGCAGATTGGCTTCTATGTTTCCTGCTAGAACACTAACTACACATTGGTTGTGAAGTTCTTTGGGACATGCTGTGGTTGTGGAAGGTGCACTATGTAAATGCAAGTCCTTTTTTACCAACATGAAGACTTCACTGGGAGGACGCAATTGAACTTTGTTACTTATTGAAAATGAAGAATAAAAATCCAGACAACTCTAAGCACATCATTCATCAAATGAAATGCCACAGCCACTGATTGAAAAAGATGACATTAACTTTATTAGGAAAGGGTTTTGAATATACGGCACTGTGTTCTATGCTGGTAGCAAAATCATTCGGCGTTTCATACAAAGGAGGTTCCTTCTTCCTCTATATGAGTGAACTGTAGCAGCAATGCTAGCACGCTTTATGTGTAGCACCAGTCCTGTCTCAGAGATTTTGCATTCTTTGCAGTCATCGTATATATTTCAGATGTCTGATCAGTTGGTTACAGAAGGGCAACAATACATGACTCATTAAATTGTGAACTTATTTATGTTTGGTGATCTTGGAAGCAGGGCCGAGCCATATGTCAAAAGGAGTAATTGCTTTTGTATAAGACAGGTGGAAGGTAACATTTCAAAGATTCCTTAAGAAATGAGACAGTAATGTATTGCTGAGGAATGTTGGTCATTTACTGGACATTTTCCATCATCTTCAACCACTCTGTAAAGGAAAGAGGGGATTTGATTGAAAGCTTACTCTGACATATAGAACAGAAAAATGTGAGTTTTATTCACATTATTTGTGTACATACCGTCAAAGTCCAGTTTTCCGTCATTGTTTTTGTCCCCCTCCTTCATGAGTTCATCAATTTCGTCATCTGTAACATGCTCCCCACCAGTCATGATGATTTCTTTCAGCTCGTCACGATCGATGAAACCATCAGCATTCCTGGAATCAACATGCAAAGTATGAATCTCCAATTTATCATGTTATCCGCCCTAGGAATATAACAATTGCTAGACAAGAAAAGATCTAGGTCTATCTACTTTCACCTCCTGCCAATCTGGTAGTTTACATGATGCAACCTAACCACACAATCAATTTCCACCAATTAGTCTGCAAAGACCCAAATGTGATGTAAGGAAATCCCAATGGAGAACTTTGGGAACCATGGCCACAATTCTCCCATCCCACTGCGCTAATTATTTACCGCAGCAGGCCGGGAGATTCTCGTGTTGGCTGATTCAGGAGGTTCGCACATGCGTTCCCACCCCGATAGCGTCTCCCAGCATTGGATTTCAGGCGGCGTCAACTCCACACCGGAAATTGGTGGGGAAATTCCAAGACCATTTAAATGGTTATTTAAATATAATTTAAATTTCATTAGCAGGCCCAGGACTGAAGTCTCCAGGCCCACTAGCATCTTCCCCCACCAGAGTGGTTTACTCCAGCAGGGATTACAGTAGCTCCCCTCTAACAGGGAACTAGCAGCCCAGCCCCGCTGGAGTGAAGGGGGGGCAATCGGGGCACCCCAGAGGGTTGGGTGGTGGGGAGTGCCCCCTGAGTATTGGCACCTTGGCAGTGTCAGTCTGTGCCCCTGGCACAGCCCAAGGGGCAAAGTGCCAATGCTTGCGGGCACATCCACACTACCCATTGGCATGGGCCAATGTCAAGGGGGCAGGGTTGATGGGGCAGGACCTTTGGGGGAGACAATTGGTGGGGGTGGGGGGGGGGTCCCACTGCCATTCCATAACCACGAACAGTGAGGAAAGGAAGGAGGCCAGTGATCAGGGCAGGCTGGGGGTGTGTGGCCAGCCTGCTGGGGGGTTCGGAACTGAAGGGGTTTGCGGAACTGCGGGGCAGGGGAATTGGGGGGGAGGTTGGCTAGAGTTCGGGGCAGGCTGGGAGAAATGTTGCTTGATTGTAACTAATAGTGATAGGTTAACAGTTAAGAATTGTATCTTGCCAAGTTTAAGTATTGTTCAATTGTTAAAAGTTAAGCTAATTAATGTTTTATAATTAAACTGTGCTGTTAAATAAAATATGTTTTGAAAAAGGCTCCCTAGTTTGTCAGTAGAATCACGCATAGAATCATAAAACCCATACAGCGCAGAAGAAGGCCCTTCAGCCCATCGAGTCTGCACCAACAACAATCCCACCCACGCCTGATCCCCATAACCCCATGCATTTACACTACTAGTCCCCCTGACACTAAGGAGCAATTTTTACATGGTCAGGCAACCTAACCTGCACATTTTTGGACTGTAGGAGGAAACTGGAGCACCCAGAGGAAACGCCAGCAGTCATGGGGTGAATGTGCTAACTCCTCACAGACAGTGACCTGCGGCCAGAATTGAACAGTAAGAGTTTTAACAACACCAGGTTAAAGTCCAACAGGTTTATTTGGTAGCAAATGCCATTAGCTTTCGGAGCGCTGCTCCTTCGTCAGATGGAGTGGAGACAATACACATCTCTTTAACCTGTGTTTAATGCTCCCTCCACCCACATTGTCTGTACCTTTAAGACCTGGCTGGCTGTAGGGATTCGCATTCTAATCAGTATTCTGTAACTTGATTTTGTGTCTCTGTGCACTGTTTGAGAGCACATTTCCACTCCATCTGATGAAGGAGCAGCGCTCCGAAAGCATATGGTATTTGCGACCAAATAAACCTGTTGGACTTTAACCTAGTGTTGTGAGACTTCTTACTGTGTTCAAACAGGGCATACAGAGACTCAAAATCAAGTTACAGAATACTGATTAGAATGCGAATCTTTACAGCCAACCAGGTCTTAAAGGTACAGACAATGTGAGTGGAGGGAGCATTAAGCACAGGTTAAAGAGATGTGTATTGTCTCCAGACAGGACAGCCAGTGAGATTCTGCAAGTCCAGGAGGAAAGCTGTGGGGGTTACTGATAGTGTGACATAAACCCAAGATCCCGGTTGAGGCCGTCCTCATGTGTGCGGAACTTGGCTATCAGTTTCTGCTCAGCGACTCTGCACTGTCGTGTGTCATGAAGGCCGCCTTGGAGAACGCTTACCCGAAGATCAGAGGCTGAATGCCCGTGACCGCTGAAGTGCTCCCCCACAGGAAGAGAACAGTCTTGCCTGGTGATTGTCGAGCGGAGTTCATTCATCCGTTGTCGTAGCGTCTGCATAGTTTCCCCAATGTACCATGCCTCAGGACATCCTTTCCTGCAGCGTATCAGGTAGACAACATTGGCCGAGTTGCAAGAGTAGGTACCGTGTACCTGGTAGACGGTGTTCTCACGTGAGATGATGGCATCTGTGTCAATGATCCGACACGTCTTGCAGAGGTTGCTGTGGCAGGGTTGTGTGGTGTCGTGGTCACTGTTCTCCTGAAGGCTGGGTAGTTTGCTGCGGACAATGGTCTGTTTGAGGTTGTGCGGTTGTTTGAAGGCAAGAAGTGGGGGTGTGGGGATGGCCTTGGCGAGATGTTTGTCTTCATCAATGACATGTTGAAGGCTCCGGAGGAGATGCCGTAGCTTCTCCGCTCCGGGGAAGTACTGGACGACGAAGGGTACTCTGTCCACCGTGTCCCGTGTTTGTCTTCTGAGGAGGTCGGTGCGGTTTTTCGCTGTGGCGCGTCGGAACTTTCGATCGATGAGTCGAGCGCCATATCCTGTTCTTATGAGGGCATCTTTCAGCGTCTGGAGGTGTCTGTTGCGATCCTCCTCATCTGTGCAGATCCTGTGTATACGGAGGGCTTGTCCGTAGGGGATGGCTTCTTTAACGTGTTTAGGGTGGAAGTTGGAGAAGTGGAGCATCGTGAGGTTATCCGTGGGCTTGCGGTACAGTGAGGTGCTGAGGTGACCATCCTTAATGGAGATGCGTGTGTCCAAGAATGCAACCGATTCCAGAGAGTAGTCCATGGTGAGTCTGATGGTGGGATGGAACTTGTTGATGTTATCATATAGTTGTTTCAGTGATTGTTCACCATGACTCCAAAGGAAGAAAATGTCATCGATGTATCTAGTGTATAGCATCGGTTGAAGGTCCTGTGTGGTGAAGAAGTCTTGTTCGAACCTGTGCATGAAGATGTTGGCATATTGAGGTGCGAATTTGGTCCCCATAGCTGTTCCGTGTGTCTGGATGAAGAACTGGTTGTTGAAGGTGAAGACATTGAGGTGAAGCCCACGGATAACCTCACAATGCTCCACTTCTCCAGCTTCCACCCTAAAGAAGTTAAAGAAGCCATCCCCTTATTCATAAGACGATTATGGAGCACCTTTTTGAAGTTCTTTTGGAAATCCAGATCAACTAAATCTACTGCATTGCCATCTCTCTTACCTCCTCAAAAATTCAGTAAGCTGGTCAAGCATGAGTTTCCCTTTGAAATAATGCAAGTAATTGCATTTTTCTCTTCTGTATGTTCTTCTATTCTCTCCTTTAGTAGGAATTCTATTACTTTTTGTATCAGTGATGTTATGTTAATTGGTCATGTTCTGCCTCCCTTCTTAAATACATGAATTACATTAACATTTAACCAGTCCTTTGATGTTACACCACCTTTTTCTAATGAAGTGTTAAATTGTGAACAGCAATGTTCCCAGCATTGATCCTGTTGGAACACCACTTCACGCCTCCTGTCACTATGAATAAATTTCCCATACTCCGCGATTCCTCTGTTCCTCTACCCACCAAGAGCCGCATCTTCCAAGTAATATGTAACGTCCCTATTCATAGCAATGCCTCTGCTATCTCTCCTCTAGATTATTTTAAAACGCATACCAGAAAATTGAGCAGAATGGCACATTTTAAACGAATGTCAAGACCCAAGAACATGTCACACGTATTGTTTCTACCAAATTAGTTAATGATATTCAAAGCTGCATTTCATAATATATGGCACAACATCATGGGCCAAAGGGCCTGTTCCTGTGTTGTACTATTCTATTATCCATATACATCATTTTTTAAATGGTTAGTTAAATTCTTTTAGCTTCAAGTTGATGCAATTTTCCAGTTACTTAATGGTCGTTAGCTGTATCCTTTCATTCTATAGTATACATTGTAGAAGCTGCTCCCTACAGTTCTGTCAATGTAGTATAAGATCGAACTCACTGATCGAATACACGGAAGAATTCTGCCAACTCTTCTTCAGACTTTCCTTTCGCCTCCTCTTTCATCTGCCTCACCATCATCACCAAGAACTCTTCAAAGTCAATGGTGCCGCTTCCTAAGGTAAGAGGACAGTGAAGTATAAAATCTGTCCATTGTTAACCATGAGTACCTGAGAAAACTGAAGTTCAAGAAAGGTCAAATTGCTAAGTGTTGTTGACAAATGCATTCTTACCATCTTCATCCACTTCCTCAATGATGGCATCCAACTCTTCTCTGGTGGGATTCTGACCCAGGATTTTCATCACTTGACCCAACTCCTTGGTGCTGATGTCACCACCACCATCAATATCAAACATGTCAAACGCGGCCTTAAACTCTATGAAAATAAATGAAAGTATTATGTTGTTATTAGATTTACTCTGTTTCAGAGAAGTGTAAGTATTGGGTCAGTCAATGTTTAAAGTTTATGCATTAGTGTCACAAGTAGGGTTACAAAAGTTACTGTGAAAATCCCCTGGTCACCACACTCTGATGTATGTTCAGATATACTGAGGGAGAATTTAGCATGATAAATGCACCTAACCAGCACGTTTTTCAGACTGTGAAAGGAAACCAGAGGAAATCCATGCAGACACATGGAGAACATGCAAACTCCACACAGACAGTGACCTGAGCTGGGAATCAAACCCAGGCCCTTGGTGCTGTGAGGCAGCAGTGTTAACCACTGTGCCACCATGCTGCCCCATATACATCTTTACCTAGCCATTCACATGTAGTTTAATTAAAATCAGTGCTGGTCTGGTGTCGCATAGTACATGGTATTTACAGCTGAGAAACAGACCATTCATCCCAAAAGATCAATGCTGGAATTTATGTTCTTCATGAATGTTACTGAGGACTGTTACCATCTGAGATTTTAATACTCTGTGGGAAACCAAAATATCAATCATAGTGCAGTGTGTGCGATTTTGCACTGATTAGGAAATAGGTGAAACAATACCACTGGTTCATGTTGCCAAGATTGCTAATTTACACATTATCCTGAAATGTTTTTGAATTAATTAATACAATCCTAAATAATTAATGTCATATTGATGTAAGTCAAACATTCTCTTCTATTCATTAATTCCTACACTTCCCACCCCATCCGTTCCCTTCCCCACCACCAATCTTCCTCTAGCCTGAGACTGACACAATTATAAGCACTACAGAGGTCAAACCACTAAGCTGACCCACAGAGATAATACCCTAAAATGTCCCCTTTTGAAAATGATTGATTCTTTACTTCTGTAACCAGTTTCCAACCCTCTGCATGGCTGCTTTATCCACAGTGCTTGTCTTGGCTACTCCAAAGTGGTGGTGGGGGGGGGGGGGGGGGGGGGAGGTAGTTGAAGAAATAACATCAGGAAACAAAAGTAGTCTATATTGTACACACAACACTTGGGATCCCATTCCTGCCCCATGTGTTCGAAGGTCTGTGGGTTGAGAATCAGTCTGTTCAGTCACATGAAGACCCATGACAGAAACTCGGGACCCTGAGAAAACACCATCCTCAAACCTAGGGACAACCCACAATGGTATATATCGTGGGATTTTCTGTTTTCTATCCTGATTGTTTTCAAAGCAGAGTTCTTTTGGGCCAGTATATGAAATCGCCAAAAATAAATACTACCTTCTAAATTTGTGTGCAAACGAAATAAAAATGCCTGCTTACTTAAGAAAGAATTGTATTGATAGGGTGCCTTTCATGGCCTCACTGCATCCCAAAGTTCTTTCTCGACAAATCAATACTTTTCTGAGGTGTTGTGACCGTTGAAATGTAGCTGTCAGTTTGATCACAGCAAGGTCCCAAAAAATGGGAATTAGATAATCCACAATCTCATTTACAGATATTGACAGCGGGATAATAAGGACACTAGGGAGTCTACTTCTGCTCTTTATTGAACAGTGCCATTTTCAACTAACACATGACAGTACTACCTCAGTACTGACTGGAGTATCAGCCTGGGTTATTTATCTGTTCAAGTTATTGGAATGGGACTTAAACCAACAGCGTTCGGATTTGGAGGGGCGAATCCTGTCACTCAGCCATTGTTGGCAGTCAGAGACAATGGTGTATTAATATCAATAAGTCTGATGTCCTGAAGTACAACGCCCAATCTGATAATCAACTCTTCTCTGAAAATGCGATCTGAACCTTTACCCTCAAAGCGTCAACTATAATCTTGCACTCACCAGCGATCATTTCCTCGCTGAGGTAAGACCTCGCGTCTGCTTGTTGTTCTGTCATTGGCTGAAAGAGAAGAGATTTGGTTGAGTAAATAGCCAACAGGGAGCTAATTTGAGGTGAAGAAGCAATATGATTCAGACTTTCCTCGGCTAGAAATAAAGAGAATTATCGAGCAAGATCAAACAAAAAGATATTGCTCTCTGACAGAAATCAAGAACCATGCCCAGTTCAATCTTTACCAGCTGGCTGAAGGCACCACTGTTTTCAGAGAAGTTGCAGGGACCAGGACCAGGACCAGAGAAACATAAAAATCTTCAGCTAGGATGGATCTGTTCATTCATGCATCGACGCTGTCTGTTAAAATGCATCTTTGGTACAGGTGGCTCGGACTTATTGGCTTTGTGTCCTGCTGGTATCAAATTGTGGAGATGCCGGCGTTGGACTGGGGTAAACACAGTAAGAAGTTTAACAACACCAGGTTAAAGTCCAACAGGGTGTGGCTTTTGCTACCAAATAAACCTGTTGGACTTTAACCTGGTGTTGTTAAACTTCTTACGGTATCAAATTATCAGCGTGAAGTCAGAGCTAACAATGCAGTGAGGGCAGCTCCTGTATCTCCGCCTATTTTAAATCACCGCTGGAGGTTATCTGTGTCATCGGCTCTCTTGACCACTTGACATCGCACAAGCAGCTGTACACCAGCAAATGGATAAAGTTAATCTTCTGATCTAGACCCGAAATAGCCACCTGTTTCTTTGGTCTTTGAAGATGCTGAGGAAGTCTGCTGAATAGTTCCAAGCTTTTGTACATATAATAGATTTCTCAAAAGATCAGGAATAGACCATTCAGACCTTCGCGTGTGTTCCGCCATTCCATTCGATCAAAACTGATCTGTATCTTAACTCCATATGGATTTCGTTTTTTTATCGAAAGGGCAAGTTATAATTTAGATAAGCAAGTGTAACCAGAATTATGTCAGCCCGTTCCCACCATTCTTTAAGCGGGTACCTCCCTGCACCGTTCTATTTGGGGGCAGCGTGTAGATAAACACGGGATAATGTCGCTCTTACGAAAGTATTGCACCTCGGGTATTTTTTACGCAGTAAGAAGTCTCACAACACCAGGTTAAAGTCCAAATTTTTACGCAGGCAAAGTTAACTAAGTCCAGCTATTCTGGAGCAAATAGAACCCTATGAAGCAGTCAAACTATAGTTTCCTACTAGACCAGCAACCCGTATTCTCCAATTAATTCATGCTGGGAGAATTACTCGTAAGAAGGTCTTCAGGAGAACATTTCAGCTATATCCCCAATTCCTTCTTCGTCTGTTTTATTCTCTGTGTTTTGGGGCTTTTTGAACCCTGACAGATTTTCTCCTCCAAAACCATTGGATTGCGCAGGCCTATGGAACAACCAGGCTGACTCAGGACATTTTCCCAGTTTCGATATCGCCGGCACAATGTTCTGAGGTACGAGTGGATGTTTGCATTCTCCTCAAGGGTGCCACCCCTTACTATCCCATTGTCGAGCCCAATGGGGCGGCCTACCTGTTTATTTTTCATTTCACTGCTAAAATAAACTTTTATTCCTAAAGGAAGCCCGTTAAGTTGATTATTACCATTGGACTGATATTTGGAAAGTTTAGCAAAGGAGTACTGTCGCTGCTAAAAGAGTTCAAAGCATCCCAAATTGACCACTCGCACCGTTGGGCCTTGGGGGACATTTTAAAGTTATGCTTCTTTTTTCCCACCAATCTTACCCAGGAAGCATAGAAACATAAAATTATCGGAATAGATTAAAGCTGCTTGCGCCCGTGCCCCAAGATTATTTCTGTATTGCAATGATTTCCGTATTGTAATTATTTCAATATTATTGTAATTGTTTCCGTATTGTAATGCTTTCTCAATTGTAATTATTTCCTATTGTAATTATTTCTGTATTTTAATGATTTCCGTATTGTAATTATTTCCGTATTGTAATAATTTCTGCATTATACTAAGGTGCCATCCAAAGGAATTAACACATTGAAAAGTAGAAATTGAACTATACTAATGCTCATTATCCGCCCCCAATCCTGACTAAAACCAACAGAAGATAACTTCTGCATCTAAATCCACACATCACAAATGCAACTCATCACAAACCGGACTGACGGAACATATCGCACACAACAGGTACAGCCAGGAATAGAATGTTTAAAGACCAAGTAGAGATGGTACTGTTGAAGGATGTGGTTATACCAAGGAAATTTCCACCAAGGTGACTTGTTGTGTGCAGTGATACAAAAGCGAAATTATAACTCGGGTCAGGTCAGGCAGTTATATTTAACTGCCGGGCACTTTGAATCAGAGACAATGAAACCCCTCCTGTAATGAGATGTATACCCTTGTGCACTGGGCTCCATCGGGGTCTTGTATTCCTGAGACACTTTACAGTTTGCTTTCTCGAGTTGTTCTACTTCGAAAACGAATTCCCTCTCTTTTCCATAAATTCAAACAAATTTCTAACCTCCTCATTGGCGTGACATGTACAGGTGCGGGGTGCGTGTTTGCACCATAATGCCAATGGACATGACTCACATACAATCTAGTGCCCAGAACCAGCTTTCCAATTGCTAAGCCGAATGTTATAAGAGCTGGGTAACAATAATGGTCCACCAGACCACAACCCCACTCTCAGCCGTTCCACCCCCATCCCATGTGCTTTATAACTTTAGCCAAATAGACTATATTTCTATAAATGGTTGTTCCAGCGGCACAATCTTATAATGTTGTTACTAAATTTAGCGCAGAGCATTGCATTACGTCTTACAACCTTTTAAAGATTCCCCCTCTGCCACTCTTCTCTCTCCTTTAGGCACTCCCAAGATACTCTCAGCTGCTACCCATTTCGTTATGCCTGGCATTATTCCAAGCGTGAGCCGATGTGTTCCAATTCTTGCTGAACGTCAGGTCAGATAGCAGGCCAGAAAGATAAGCCAATCTTTCTGATGTTGTTACAGTCGCACCCATCCAAGCAAGTGGAGATTATTCCATACGACCCCTGACTTGTCGTGCCTTATAAAGGTGGAGAATATGTGGGAAATCAGGAGATGAATCACCGAATCCAGCCACCACGGCATTTATGAGACTGGTCCAGTTGAGCTTCTAGAAAATGGTGCCCCCCCCCCCGCCCCCCACGATGTTCACCCGTAGAGGTAGAAAGACCCCATTCAGACCCCAACTCAATTTAGTTACCAGAAAGAATTTGATCCCTCACTACCCCCTTCTACATGGGTGCCACAGGTTGTTGAAACATATCAAGTTTCCCCACATATCTGCCTCTTGTGAAATTCTCTCTTCCAATATTGACAGCGGCGCCGGCCTCTGTAACAGTACTGTCTAACCGATAGGAACTGAACCCACTGAATCTCCAGTTCATGCGCAATGTGAGACCCTCATCCAAAACAATGACACTCTGACTCTAAAGGGGAAACGCCAGCCAGGGTTTAACATAACGGAGAAGTGCAAGTTCATCAATGGCCATTCAGTGACAGAGTAAAAGGCAGACTCACTGCCCTGTATAATAGCAATATAGGGACAGGATAACGCCATTCAGTCCCGGCTCCTTCACTGAATTCGATTAGGGCTAATCTGTATGTACCTAATCTCCATTTACTTGTTTTAGCCCTATATCGTTTGACACCTATAATTTAGAAAAATCTATTGATCTCACGTTCCAAAAGGTTATTTGGGAAAGCAGTGAATTAAATAATGGGAGCAAATGTGTTAGTGACAGAGAGGGAGGCGAATAAATTACGCCTGGATTTGTCGGAATATCCGCTGTTGGTACATAAAATGATATCTTCATATTACTGTCTAATGTTATCCTAATCTCAGATGTCCGATTCTAAGCAAACAAAGCAAGATAATTACGCCACACATCGGCTGCTTTGATCGTTAATTTCAAGATGGTCGTCTAATTGAAATGGATATAACTGTTTTTGTCTAAAAGCAATTGAGAGCAGGGGATAGCTCTGATCAGCACTGAAACTCAATGCATCTCAGCAGTTAGGCACTGCACATTCTTTCCCGCTCACTGTACGCCAAGCCAGACCACACAAGGACCAAGCTCATGTCAACCATCGGGAATCCGCGGCATAAATCCGAGTAAACCTTGCAAAGCTTTGCACCTATAGGGACTGTTTTAAAATAACCAAAACAAGTGAGGGAGATGCAATTGCTTATCTACCTAAAGGAAAATAATGTTCTCTGCATAATGAACAGCGTTGCAAGAAAGGCAGAAATATAAGTGCAGTAAAGCAACCCGTGCTATCTGTAGAAGAGTCATTTAGATCCGAAACGTTACCCCTGTTGCTCTCTCCACGGATGCTGCCAGAGCTGCTGGGTTTATCCAGCAGTTTCTGTTTTTATTTCAGGTTTCCAGCATCCGCAGTATTTTCCTTTTATATTGCTGCTAGTTGATTTCCTATCCTCCTGAGGTTGGTCCCCATGTAATTTGGTTTAAATAAACGTGCACAATGTTTTCTTACCTCGGCTTTTTTTGACAACCTCTACTCCTGACTTCGGCAGTGGCGACAGTATAAATGTCACTTGGTCTGTAAATTTACCTTAGTAATGCAGCCGACGTCGGCTTTCTCCAGCAGCAAATCAGATCGCGGTAAGTAAGA
Organism: Mustelus asterias; assembly: GCF_964213995.1. NCBI lineage: Eukaryota > Metazoa > Chordata > Chondrichthyes > Carcharhiniformes > Triakidae > Mustelus > Mustelus asterias. The sequence continues at coordinate 31,850,169 of NC_135820.1, read as the reverse complement.
AAAAAAAACTCACTTGCTGAGTGGGCAAAAAAAAGATACAGGCCAGGAAGCAGAGCGGGGAATGGAGAACATCCGGATCACGCTATCTTAGTCCAGGGGATGGCGATTCCGGGGCAATTTTAACCTATCCTGCTCCTTGACAAACTGGCAAGATTTTCCACATCACCCCATTCTTCGCCATTCAGATCCAAGGAGAGTTATATTGAGCGACATGTAAAAACCCTCGTCCCAACCGATCGCACGCGTTTTCCGCCCACCAGCCAGTTGGGTTAACATGAGCTCATGGTGTCCCATCATCAACCCAATGAAGATTCATTGGTCCATTGGCCTATATTGGGTATTTTTATGCATTAGATGGGGACTATTTGACAATAACCAACTGTTAAATATGATGCAATTTAGTTGTCATGCAATAGTTCAAACTGGAGTGTACTTCAACTGAAAATATTGAATAAGACCTTAAGATATAGGAGCACAATTAGGTCATTCGGGCTATCGAGTCGGTTCCGTCATTCAATCATGGCTGATATGTTTCTGAACCCCATCCTCCCGCTTTTTCCCGTAACTTTCGATCCCCTTACCAATCAAGAACCTGTCTTAAATACATTCGATGACCTTGCCTCCACAGGCTTCTGTGGCAGTGAATTCCATAGATTCACCACCCTCTGGCTGAAGGAATTCCTTCTCATCTGAGTTCATCCCTTTATTCTGAGGCTGTGCCCTGGGATCCTAATCTCTCCTATTAATGAAAACATCTTCTGCAGATCCACTCTATCCAGGCCTTTCAGTATTCTGTAAGTTTCAAAGAGATGCCCCTCAACCTTCTAAACTCCATTGAGTACAGACCCAGAGGCCTCAAACGCTAGAGCCACAGAGTCCCCATAGTGCAGAAGGAGGCCATTCAGCCCATCGAGTTTGCACCAACCCTTTGAAAGAGCATTTTACCCAGACACATCCCCTTCCTCAAGCCATATCCCCATAACCCGGCATATTTCATGTGTGGTTGAGAATGAATGTCGGGCGTTACTTTAACTGGGAGTGTTTCATTTTTATAATAATATTGAGGCGAATAGGTTGAACTTTGAATGGCTCCAGTCCGATATCACTGGGTGGCAGCCGATTTCAACGAGGCAAGTGCTTGGCATATCTGAGCGATCTTGTGATGGAAGAGAAGATGAGATATTTTTAACTGGAAGACTCAAGATTCCCTTTTCCAAAATAGGGCAATCGGACTCGCATAGAGACTCCTCCTTCAGAGGTTTAAATTAGATGGGATAGAGCCTAAGGCTTGAAGTCATCAGCAAGTTGAGAAAGTTTGGCTGTACTTGGAGTTTCACTTGATACACCATCACTCCTGGTGAATTAAATATCTGACTAGATCAGTCGCCATTAAACATAATCAGCCCAGGCCCAAACTTCTATCATTTGCAGTCAGCGGTGCAAATTATCATTATCATTTCAATGCGCATTCATTTCTCTCTCTCTCTCAATCAAATAAAAGCGATTGTCAATATTTTTGGTGAGACTTTTACACTCGCATTGCAATCTAAACTCAGCGACAAGTTATTCAGTGGTATTTCAGTTTAGTTTGAGAGCACTGAATGAAGTGTCTCCAACTGGCATTGCACATGTACCCTTCATATATATATATATGTAAAAATGTCTGGCGAAGCCTTGTTTCTCCGCTTTTTTTTCTGCCAACATTTCGAAACCAGCCAGTCCATTAAAGGTCGAGAAGGCGGAAAACCCGAAGCTCCCTGATGAGCGACTCTCTTAATCCAGAAACTTTAGCCACAGGAATGTGCCTCGTAAGTGAAGGAGTCCTTCCTTTCACTCTATTTATAACGCGAATCTTCCACTTTTTATCTGTTCCCTTCGCTCTTGCGCGTACAGCGGGTCGGTGCGAGCTCTTGAAGAAACGTATTCCATTCACAGGAAAATTGACAGAAAGCAAAAAAAAACCGGGAAGCAATCTGACTATTTCTAATCTTTGTCTGTCGTTGTTTGTCTACATTGTGTGTTTAGGATGTTGAAAGTAAGACGCCTGAATTTTCTGCTTCTATTAATCTGGAGATTGTTTTTGTTTGTTTGGTCTGCTACCACCTGGCGCTTTCACTTGGAGCTCTGTTAGCAAAAGCATTAACTTAAATACATTTCCCTTTGAAGAGGCTGCATCTCTGGAGTTGAATTTTCTTATTTTTTTTAAACAAAATTGAAATGCACATTGTGCAAATTTTCCTTTTGCAAGCATCCTGCCTATCTGCAATTTCAAAGTATTGTTGCTTCTTTACACAACAAAATCCAGATTACTTCGTTGAAATTGACGGTCGATTTTCTGTTTTGTCCCAGTTGATGGTCCTGGTGAACCTCGCTGCAGGTAATCTGGGTTTATTTGTGTTGTGGCGCACGATGCCTTTACCTTCCCTTTCATTTGCTTGCTAGTTTGATTGCCTTAATAATGTATTTAACACCATTTCTTTCTCCCTGATTATCTTTTATTTTAAATTAGTAGCTGAACTTCCAGCACGAGTTTTTAAAAGTATCATTTTGGACAGTTCGAATTGTGCGCAGAACCAAGCGGTTTTCACCGATTTAACCGAAAAATCTTACTCTATGTTATTATATACGCTACAGGAGCGATTTCATACAAACTGGATGAGATCAGCATGGCGCTGAAATTAATGAAACAACACATTGGAAACATGAATTTAATGTGCATGCTTACCATTGTCCTGGCTTATTAGGGCGGCACAGAAACTCAGGTTAAATTGAAACGCCTTTCCTCCACAACTCCTACTAGATAGCTAGTCTTTTTTTTTGTGTGCTCAGCTTTTAACCTGCCCTCTTTCTTTAATTAGCCGAATATCCAGTGAGATTTTAGCATCCGTGACCTTGCTTGTAGAAAAGCCAATAGTGAGAATGCGACTTGGGCACGTGTTCCCTTTTTACAACCTTACGAGGGAGGTCTCCGGCCGAAACAAGCTATATAAAGTGCCTGATTCAGGTCAAATTCCAAAACACCTCAGGTATGTGGCTCTACACTAGAGATCCGGTTTAGTCATTAGCTATCTAACATCATTTAACCAAAAACGTATTATGATAATATCTATTATCAGCGATGTGTGCGGGACTCTACGCATCAGAAAATGACTCAATATGTCTGAGTCATGTACCAAGACATACAAATGGACTCAATCTTGGGGCCGATTGTAAAGACTTTCCTTTCAATCATTGTCGTTTTTAACCAAAAGTCCCAGCCTCGGGCTGCCCTTTTTATCAGCAACCATTCCGCACTGGAAATGAGCTCAAAGCCAGCGAAAAATAACATTTCCAAAAAAACTGGAAATCTGGAATGAAATCCTGGAAATGGCCGTGTTTGAAAGCGAAAGGCCAGGTTAACGCGCCCGTCCAGATCTTTGATGCCGGAAACCGTTTTTATAAAATTGAGAAGTACTGTCTTTCTTCTCGGGACCATTGCGGGCATAATCTTTAATATACAATTCGTATCGCGGCATCTACACACATTCAGCTCTGCGGCAGTCTGTGGGGAACGTTTGACAGTTCAAACTCTGGGATTTTATAAACCACTCTTGCTACTCCGCAAAAGTAAAATATAGCGAATGCTGGTAATCCTGAGGCTTGGGGTTGTGGGGTGGAGGTGGTGGCTGGGGTGAGGGAGAGGGGGGAAGATGCTAGAAATGCTCAGCAGGTCTGGCAGCATGCGTGGACAAATAAACTGATTTAATGTTTCAGGTCTTACTCTTACACAGTTGACCTCTTTAAAGTTAAAAAGACACCATAACGGGTTAAGGTGAAATAATCATTTGGTGTACTCTTCCAATTACCTTCCACACAGTTTATAGAGAAAAGCTTGCATTTATCTAGCACCTTCCTTGACCTCTGAATTCCTAAAGTGTTTTACAACCAATTCAGTACTTTTGTAGCATAGTGACTGTTGTAATGTAGGAAATTTGCAAGCAGTAAACTTCCCCAATCAGCAATGTGATAATGAGCAGATAATCTGTTTTGTTTTTGTGATGTTGATGGAGGAATAAATATTGGCCAGGATACAATATAGCAATGCACTGTCCTACATCCTCCAGAGAGGGCAGATCAGGAGGGTGGTTAAGTGGTCGGTGTGGGTTTAGTAAAAATGCTACTTGTTTGATATTTAGAAATTATTTTTTTTATTTTTCAGAGCGCAAACAAAATTTCTGTAGATATCTTCATATTGCATCAATTTTTTACAAGTATAAATTGAGCGGCACGGTGGCACAGTGGTTAGCACTGCTTGCTCACAGCGCCAGGGACCCAGGTTTGATTCCCGACTTGGGTCACTGTGTAGAGTCTGCATGTTTTCCCCGTGTCTGCGTGGGTTTCCTCCAGGTGCTCCGGTTTTCTTCCACAGTCCGAAAGATGTGTTGGTTAGGTGTATTGGCCATGCTAAATTCTCCCTCAGTGTACCCGAACAAGCACCGGAGTGTGGCGACTAGGGAATTTTCACAGTAACTTCATTGCACTGTTAATGTAAGCCTACTTGTATCTTATAAATAAGCTTTAAGTTGGAAACATAATTCTCTAAATAATGATATAATTATGGATGCACGCATAAAAATATCAAACCATGGATGGATTGAATGGAATGGTCCACCATTGAAAGAATTGATTGAGATAACATTATATTTTGTTTTCGTTTTGATAGAGACTTAAAAGTCTGCAAAACACCAAAATGCTCATTCATTCTCCGTATACACCATTTGAGTTCTGTGGGCATTAACTAGATGGGGGAAGGGGGGGGGGGTTAAGATTTAATAGTTTATTTCATATCCACCAGCGGTTCAAGTAATTTCAAATATACATGGGATAGTCCATGCTTTTTATGAATAGTTTAATGTTTGAATAATCATAAGAAATGTCAGATAATTATGTCATTTTTCACATTCTTTGCATTAACATTTCACAAGAGAGATCACCTGTAGTTTCTCTGTGAGAGATGTATGTCTGTTATGTGTGTATTTATATGTATTGAGTACACTTGGTTATACTATGATGGGTACACTTATGCTTATCTATTGCAGGTATATTTGTGTTTGTCTGAGATGGATACACCTATATTTCTCTGTTAAGAGTATGCTTGTATACACCTGTGCTGGGTGTACCTGTATTTGTCAATGACTGGTATGCCCCTATACTTCTATGACGTGTGTGCACGTATTTCCCAGTTGCAAGTATTTGTTTGTATTTATATCTGTATTTTTATGTGATGGATATACCTATATTTGACTGTTTCAGGTGTACTTGTGTTTTTTCTATGTGTGTGTGTACCTCTATTTGCCTGTTAAGGGTACAAATGCATTTATGGTGTATGTACGCATATTTATCAGTTACAGGTGTATCTACATTTATCCTATATGGGTGCACCTGTTCTTTTCTGTGACGGGTATTTGACCTGTTGTACTTTACAGCAGTGTGTATACCTGCATTTGCCAATGATGAGTTCACCTGTATTTGCCTGTGATGAGCATACTTGTAATTAACTGTTGAGGGGAAGTATTTGTATTTTTCTGCGACGTGTGTATTTGTATTTGTCTGTGATGTGTCTACTTGTATTTGTCTTGTAAAGATATACCTGAATTTGTTTATGATGGGCGTACCTGTATTTATCTGTTGCGGGGGTTACCTGTATTTGTTTATGATGTGTAACTGTATTTGTCAGTTATAGTTGGACCTGCATTTTGCTGTGATGTGTGTTCCCCATTATGGGTGTAATTATATGCACCTCTGATGGATATAATTGTATTTGCGGTTTGGTTTTAAAAATAATATTATAATCCCGTTCGCCCTGGGTGGACTCTAATCAGGTCGTTCACAGAGAGTCCTGCTCTCCCTCTCTGCTGGATAGATGTCAATCCAGGCATTTCTGGAAAGCAAACAAAATAGTGTTTGCGGAGAAGACCGACATGATGTTCCACTTTGCACAGGAGAGACACATCAGCGAATAAAAAGTACATTGATTTTCATCTGGAAGCAAGGAAAATTGGCCATTAGTTTAGTTAAAACGGAATGCTATCTATGTATTCATTGATTTATTACTTTCATGTCCGAACAAGATACGGGGAAGTAAATTTTAAAGCCTGGTTTCTTATTACAAGCAGCTGCCATGGATTTTAGGGATACTTTTCAAAAGAGATAAGTCCGGAATGTTTGACAGGACAGGCGGTGAGTGAAAGGGAATCCGCACTGCTGACAGCCTGATGGCTGATGACAGCTTGGTCACTAACACCGAAGGAGATCGATGACTGCTTTCCACAGATACGCTCACAATATGTGTGAGGTTCAGATGAATGCATCGGACTTTCTTTAGGCATCTGTTGTTGCGCACAGCCAAGGACAAGGAAATTTACTCCTGATAAGATAAACACAAGTCACTTAGTATAAAACATAGCCCACTGGTCAGTCAGTATTTTTTAAAAATTCATTTATGGTCTGTGAACATTGATGGCAAGGTCAGCATTTGTTGCTCATCTCTAATTGCCCTTGAGAAGGTGGTGGTGAGCTGCCTTCTTGAAGCGCTGCCGTACATTTGATTTGGGCGAACCCCGCGTGCAAGAGATAGTGCAGGAACATGGTGTTGGAGCAGAGATTATCCATGATCTCATCGGATGGCAGAGTGGGTTCAAAAGGCCGAACCCCTGCACCTATTGCTTATGTCCTTGTGCACCTCCCTGCAATACCAACCGTTGGGATAGAGTAACATAATGGCGAGTTTACAAAGACAATTATCATTATAAATATGAACTTAAAATGGAAACATTGACACAAAAATTAATGTAGCAATTGTATTAAAATGTCTGCCCACTGCTGACAATGCTTACTACTATAAATTCTAATAACTAAATTGGATCATACAAATGGTACAAATAAACACGTGTCCTGAGATTAAGTCACAATAAAGATGGAAATTTATATGGAAATGAAAAAAAATAAGCACAGAATTTATGGCTTTCTAATGAAATTGGATTCGAAGTGTATCCTCATCCAAATGTATTCTGCTCTAAACAGACTGCACTTGGCTTTGACTATGTATATGCAGTGGGAGGTCAACTGGTTTGATATTAAATATTTTATATCCATGTGAATTTCCTGCATACACAACTTTGGGTCAGAATTAACAGCAGTTGGTGAACAAATGGCACCTGCTATTCGTTTGACTTGGCCCTTAGACCATAAGAAATAGGAACCGGAGTAGGCCATTCAGCCCCTCGAGCCTGCTCTGCCATTCAATAGGATCATGGCTGATCTGACAATCCTCACGTTCACTTTCCTGCCCTTTCCCCATAACACTTGATTCTCTTACTGATCTCAGCCATAAATATACATAAGGACTCTGCCCCCCGCTTCCCCCCCCCCCATAGTGCTCTGTGGTAAGGAGTTCCAAAGATTCACAACCTTTGAGAGAAGACATTCCACCTCATCTCAGTCTTAAATTGGTGCTCCTTTATTCTGAAACTAGGCCCTCTGATCCTAGATTCCCCCATGAGGGGAAACATCCTCTCAGTATTTGCTCTGTCGAGTCCCTTAAGAATCCTATAAGTTTCAATGAGATCACCTTTCATTCTTCTAGACTGCAATGAGTAGAGTCCCAATCTGTTTGACCTTTCCTCATAAGACAATCCCTTCATATTGGGGATCATCATAGTTAACCTTCACTGAACTGCCTCCAATTAAATAATATCTTTCCTTAAATAAGGGAACCAAACTCACTATTTCCAGCCCATTAGTCAATTCTTTATCCATGCCAATATACCACCTCCAACACCAAGGGCTTTTATTTTATGACTTAACCTTTTGTGAGGTACCTTGTCAGATGCTTTCTGAGAGCCCAAATACAACTCATCTACTGGTTCCCCTCTATCCACTTTGGTTAACTCTTCCTCAAAAATATCTAATATATTAGGTGGACATGATTTCCCTTTCATGATGCCATGCTGACTCTGATTAGATTGTGATTTTCAAAATGTGCTGCGATTAATTTCTTAATAATTGATTCCCAGTTCCCATTTAATTTCCAGAAGACTTCGCAATGTGTCATTTGTGGCTCAGTGGGTAGCACTCTCACCTGACTTAATCACAAAAATCAAGACTGGGACATTAGCACAGTACTGAAGGAATGCTGCACTGTCAGAGGTGCTATTTTTTGATACAACATTAAACTGCCCTCTCAAGTGGATGTCTGGAGATAAAAGGCTTATCCTATGAACAAAGGCTGAACAGGTTGGGTCCATTGACGTTTGGAAGAATGAAAGGCGATCTATTGAAACATTTAAGACCATGAAGTGACTTGACAGGGTTCATACCAAGATATTCCCACTCGTGGGGGAGACTAGAAATAGGGGACACAGCTTGAGCCCTTTTAAGACTGAGATGAGGAGAAAGTTTTTCTGTCAGAGGGTAATTAATAGGAGTAATTCTCTCCCCAAGAGAGCAGTGGAGACTGGTCATTGAATTTATTCAAGGCAGAGTTTAACAGTTTTCAAGGGTTATGGGGGGCAGACAGCAATGTGCAGTTGAAACCAAACCAGATCAGCCATGATCTTATTACCTTATTGAATGGTGGAGCAGCTTTGAAGGGCCAAATTGCCTACTCCCACTCCTAAGTCCATAAGACCATACAACGATAAGATATAGGAGCAGAATTAGACCATTCGGCCCATCGAGTCTGCTCTGCTATTCAATCATGGCTGATGAGCTTCCTAAAGTCCTGGCATGGAATTTTCCTGTGCCATCCATGACAGGAATTATAGCAGGCAGGACACGGACCATGCAAAAGTCCATTGACCTCAGGTGGGATTTTCCGGCCTTGAGCTGAGCTCAGCCAGAAAATCCCACCCCAGCTAAAGTTTCATACAGACGTAAGTTCCTATGCTATCAGTTATAAATTAAAACTGCTCTGATTTACAGCAAGATAACCACAGGGCTTTCTTGTAGGCCAATTTCTGATTAGGAATAACATGGGACATCAGGTTTCCATTGTTGATTTAATCTGGAGTTTTCAAAATTTACAAATTGCTATCAGCTAACTATGATGTCTGTTTTGGGGTGTCTCAACTTTATGCCTGGTTAATTTATCCCTCCTCATTACTTAAATCGCTTTCCTAATTTCCAGTAAGTTATTTCAAAATGCTCTAACCTCACATTTTGCTCCTTCAAAATGCTCCAATCACATCATAACAAATGTTTCTCAGCTACATCTCCATTGGTCCACTCTATTGCGTAGCCCTGAATTAATCCACAAAACGTCACCAATATTTTTCCCAATTCTACTTTCCAATTTCTTCATTGTTAATGTCCTGCATTCCAAGGAAGTTTAACAACCACAGGGCCATCTTCTTTCATGAACAAAATCATCGTACATGTTCATATCCTCATATCCCTCAGGGCCCAGACACATTTAGGCCGATATTCAAAAGTTATTTTGAAAAGTGGGTAAACCAACAGCACTGACCTATAATGATTTTCTCTCACCCTGCACCTCATCGTGGGTGTTGGAAATTTCAGGCTTGTGTAGATTACCTGTCCAAGGGCCCTCTGATTATAGGGTGGCCTAAATTTGCACAATCTCCCATTTGCTTTCTTCTGCAAATGTTGTTATTCTATGGTTCTGACCCTCGTTCTTGCAGGTCTGCCCCTGGCTTTCTCAGGTCTTTCCTTAGCTCCCTTGGGTCCATCCCTGGCATTCATGGGTCTGTCCCTGGCTATCACCGTCTGTCCCTAGCTCTCAGGGTCTGTCCATGGCTGTCTCGGGTCTGTCCGTGACTCTCTCGGGTCTGTTCCTGACTCTCTCAGGTCTGTCCCTGACTCTCTTGGGTCTGTCCCTGGCTCTTTCGGATCTGTCCCTGGCTCTCTTGGGTCTGGCTTTGGCTCTCAGGGTCTGTCCCTGTCATTGGTCTCTCCCTGTCTCTCATGGGTCTACCTTTGCTATCATGGATGTGTCCTTGGCTCTCCTGTGTCTTTCCCTGGCCTCTGCAGCTCCCATGCCTCCAGGCTTAGTTTTTGTTCAATAGAAACAGCAGTGGTTGTTGATCACTGAAGGAATGGAAACAGGTAGAAAAGATTTGTGAGTAACAGAAACATGCAAATATAGGAGGGAGTAGGCAGTAGTAAGGTTAGGAAAAGAAAGAGAGCAGTTCTTTCAGATTTGCCCAACCCTTTGACATGATCATATATGCTGAGTGACTCACAAACCAAGGGAATGGTGACCTCTCCTTCAATCTTCCATTGTTTACTGGCCAAAAAACAAAGTGGTCCTAAGCAGTGCCAATAGGGACAATGTTAGTGAAGCAAATCTGTTCTCAGCCTTTTAATCCTGAGACTCACCCCACTTAGTCTCAAGCTTCCACTGATTGATAAGCATCTGCATGGCATTGGTAAGAAATAAAGCAATATCATTAGCCAGCTACAGATAATGGGCAAAATTTTACTCTGAAGTAAATAAACACTGACAGTAATTAATTGTACTTGCCATGACTTTTGCACTAGAACCTACTGCAGACCCTTTCGAAACTGTGGGTTGTGGCCGACATTGCAGTCACAAGAAGGAATTTTGTGGCCATGAGCTCCAACGTGGCAATGATTGTCTATGACCCATTGTTAATACCTGCAGGACCCCTTTTAAATCTGCATTCGATTCAATGATGGGTGTGCTCGAACTGATCCTGTTCCAAAATGCCAGTACAAAGATGGGTGTTCTTTCATTAAAAAGTATGCAGTTTTAAACTCTCATAACACCCACACACCCCTTCACTTTCAAAGTTCCTTACCTTCTCCCCTGCTCACACAGCTCTCCACCCTTCCTCCCCTCACCCTTCTTAGCTCTGTCCCCCCTCACCTGCTCCCCCTCCCCCCACCACCCCTCCATGGTTCACACTTAGTTACAGCAATTGTCAAGCTTCAAAATAGGGCTACAATGGGAAAAATTTGGGAAGCACTGACTCATCATAAATTGGAGAGCCAAAATAATGCAGCACCCTCTACTGAGGATCTGCAACCAGTGGCAACAAGAACACATCTGTGAATTTTCGTAGCCAATGGAATTGAAGTCTTATCAATATTCAGCACAGAGCATGCACCAGGAAGAATCTGCAAGAAATTTAATTCAGTGCCAAATCAGGTACAGAAAGCAATATTAAGAAAATGAAAATTGGTCTAAGAGAAAAGATACAAAACGAAAAATTAAGATAAAGAAAATTCCAACAATAATGAAAGTGTTAAAACAAGCCTCCACACTTGTAAAGTAACATTCAGTGCCAGGAAGATTGTTTGCCAATAATGGACAATTAAAAATATTTACACTGGAATAGACGATCCCGAACATTTCCGGGTGTTTATTATGTTGTTAGAGCAAATTCGCACTTTCATGTATTTGAATGTTGAGTTGGTTGCTCAGTGAGTCACAATTAAAGCACATGGTCTGGAAGAGCATTTCATCTCGGGCACCACCTTCTTGACTTCCACGGAGTCACCAAAAAGCCCTGCCTTTTTACACCATTAATAAGTGAACGCGGTTAGCTTCAACATTAATGCTACAGTAAGATCTAACCCAGGAGACAAAGAAATTGGGTAAATCGTCCAGTCCCGCTCTCCGTGGGAATTGTCGTGGGTGGAACGACAACTTCACGGACCATTGAAAGATCCATTGACCTCGGGCGGGAATTTCCGGTCCCGGGCGACCAGAATCCCACAGAAAAATATATGGAAAGGTTGCCATTTTGTTTTCAGAATGCACATGGTGGTGACAAGTACATAGCTGGGCACACTGTGCGGGCAATCAAATAGCCAGAATGTAGACTTAAGATGCGCATTTTAAAAAAATTCCAACTAACACAATACAAAGTAAAATTGGAACGTAGACTTTTCTTGAGATGAGAATTCTGTTGCCAGAAAATAATTTGAAAATTGGCTATGTATTCAGAATGATAGATACCTTGTGGTGACAATATGGAGTTAACATGGGAGGAAATTCTCCTAATTTAAGTCCTGAATGAAACTGCAACATTAAATGAACAGGGTACATTAATTAGGATTTAATTAATAATTAAAAATCATTTGTTTCCCTGTTCGGAAACTTCACAGCTACCCAGCTACTATGTACCTCCCTCACCCGGAGAGACCAGACGACACTTTTGGAGTTTTAAATTGGCCTTTATTCAAGCTATAGCAGGGAAGTCTGTCTCGATGAACGATACATTGCAGCAGTAATTCTACCTTTGGTTATTTACAGGTAATTTGCATTTATCAATCACAAGTATACATTTGTCCTGGTGTCACTGATACCCAAATACAGCTAAAAAACCTTCACAGAAACGTCACAGTAGATTCCCAGGGTAACTTTGCTGTACTCAATTCACAGGAGAACTCTGCTGCACTCAGTGATTTTAACACTTTCATTCCCTTTGTACTCTGCTTTACATTCAATGGCGTTACAATCAGTGGTTCCCCTACCACAGAGGGTTACCATTGATCAGGAAATCAACTCAACATGCCATGTAAGTACTGTGGCTGCTAAAGTAGTCATGATGTGGAGATTCCGACGTTGGACTGGGGTAAACACAGTAAGAAGTCTCATAACACCACTAGCCACTAGCACCAAAAGCCACTAGCTGTCGGAGCGCTGCCCCTTCGTCAGGTGAGTGTCAGGTGAGTGACTCACCTGACCAAGGGGCAGCGCTGGGAAAGCTAGTGGCTTTTGCGACCAAATAAACCTGTTGGACTTTAACCTGGTGTGGTGAGACTTCTTGCTGCTAAAGTAGTCAGAGGCTGGGTACTCTACAGTGAATAACTTAACCCCGTGGAAGAGCTTTTGTGGCTCAATAGGTTGTGACCTTGGATCTGAGCTAGAAGTTTTGGGTTCAACTCCCATTCCAGGACGTGTTGGCTAAGGACGGAATGTTCATGGTGAGGTTCGAATAGACTGATAATCACCAAACATTTTCAACATTTCCCCACTATTCCTCAAAAAGAGAACGTGCGTGTAAAGATACTAGGCAAACGAACTCGCCGCCTTACTCTACAGAGCCTCTCCGCTACCTACAAGACACAATTCAGTAGCCTGGTGGAATATTCTCTGGTCCGGGTGACTGCAACTGGAACAACATTCAAGAAGTTTGATGCAAAATAGTTGGCTTTATCAGTGCTATATCCACGGGTCTGACCATTCTCCCTTTCCATCACTGGCAAATGTGTTTACAGTGTGCTATCTATAGACGCACTACAGCAATTCACTCTCCAGCAACACCTGTAACACCCTAAACCTCCACCATGTGGAGGGGCAAGGCACGGGGTACATGGGAACGCTATGAGCTCAATGTCACACATCATCATGAATTTAATATATTTATCATTCCGCCAATGTCGCTTAGCCAACATTCTGCAACTTCATAACAGAATATGGGAAGGTCTTCGCCATAATGTTTTCCGCGGCTCAAGAAGGTGGTCTCCATCGTCTCCTAAGTGCAATTAGGGATTGACAATAAATGTTGGCTTTATCAACGATATCAACATCCTCCAAATGAATTTAAAGTAAGTATAATTCGATGTTATGACAGATTGCATCAAATTCTCTCGTTCTTAAAATAATGTAATATAAACTGATTATACCAGCCTTGTGGATCCAGAACTGGCTTGCCTGCAGAAGGCAGAGAGTGGCTGTGGAGGGGTCTTTCTCTGCATGGAGGTCAGTGACCAGTGGAGTGCCCCAGGGATCTGTTCTGGGACCCTTGCTGTTTGTCATTTTCATAAATGACCTGGATGAGGAAGTGGAGGGATGGGTTGGTAAGTTTACTGACGACACCAAGGTAGGTGGTGTTGTGGATAGTTTGGAGGGATGTCAGAAGTTGCAGCGAGACATAGATAGAATGCAAGACTGGGCGGAGAAGTGGCAGATGGACTTCAACCTGGATAAGTGTGTGGTGATCCATTTTGGCAGATCCAATGGGATGAAGCAGCAGTATAATATGAAGGGTACCATTCTTAGCAGTGTAGAGGATCAGAAGGACCTTGGGGTCCGGGTCCATAGGACTCTTAAATCGGCCTCGCAGGTGGAGGATGCGGTCAAGAAGGCGTACGGCGTACTGGCCTTCATTAATCGAGGGATTGAGTTTAGGAGTCAGGAGATAATGCTGCAGCTTTATAGGACCCTGGTTAGACCCCACTTGGAGTACTGCGCGCAGTTCTGGTCACCTCATTACAGGAAAGATGTTGAAGCCATTGAAAGGGTGCAGAGGAGATTTACAAGGATGTTGCCTGGATTGGGGGGCATGCCTTATGAGGATAGGTTGAGGGAGCTTGGTCTCTTCTCCCTGGAGAGACGAAGGATGAGAGGTGACCTGATAGAGGTTTACAAGATGTTGAGAGGTCTGGATAGGGTAGACTCTCAGAGGCTATTTCCAAGGGCTGAAATGGTTGCTACGAGAGGACACAGGTTTAAGGTGCTGGGGGGTATGTACAGAGGAGATGTCAGGGGTAAGTTTTTCACTCAGAGGGTGGTGGGTGAGTGGAATCGGCTGACGTCGGTGGTGGTGGAGGCAAACTCGTTGGGGTCTTTTAAGAGACTTCTGGATGAGTACATGGGATTTAATGGGATTGAGGGCTATAGATAGGCCTAGAGGTGGGGATGTGATCGGCGCAACTTGTGGGCCAAAGGGCCTGTTTGTGCTGTGGCTTTCTATGTTCTATGTTCTAATACTTTATCTAGAAATACTGAGATCATGACAATTGCAAGCTTTCTTTATTGGTGATAATGAACACGCTGTATTATTTTTCGAGTTGTATGACAGCATCAATATTATGAGTCCATCAATATCTGCAATCACAACATACTTATACTTTTTTAGTCTTTTATAAAGGCTTGTACATCCAGGTGTACTCTTGGCGTCTCTTGCACCCGCTGTGGGCGAACGTCCCGGTCAGGGATAGGCCTGACCTGCCGCCTGAGAGCCTGCAACTCATGAGAAGGTACAACCTTCCAAAAAATTCTTCGTCCGTGAAGAAGTGCCAAGAGAGATACAAGAAACTCACAGGGTTACAGTTTCAAATACCACAGCAGATAAACAATGTCAGCTGGGATTTTAAACTGAGCCCCTCTCTGGTGGGTTCAAAAGTTCTATGACACTAATGGAAGAGCTAATGTCTACCCCTCGACCAATATCATTAAAACACATTGCCTGGCATTGTTTCTTGTTGTGTGCAAATTTATTTCCGATTACACTTGGAAACTACTTGCCTGTGAAGTGTTTTGGGATGTCCTGAGGTCTATACATTTCTTATGAACCAGCACTGACCTAAAGTTTTTTTCTCTTTCCACAAATGCTCTCTGGCCTCTGCGGTATTTCCAGCATTTACTGTTTATCTTTCAAATTTCCAGCACCGATTTTGCGAAATAATGAGAATTTACTTCGTGGTATTTATTTCAACAATAGCACGGCAGGGAACTGTGAACTGTTAACTTTACTTTTAACTTTAGAGAGAGTGCAGAGAAGGTTTACCAGGATGTTGCCTGGTATGGAGGGTCTTAGCTATGAGGAGAGATTGGGTAAACTGGGCTTGTTCTCCCTGGAAAGATGGAGAATGAGGGGAGACCTAATAGAGGTGTACAAAATTCTGAAGGGTATAGATAGGGTGAACAGTGGGAAGCTTTTTCCCAGGTTGGAGGTGATGATCACGAGGGGTCACGGGCTCAAGGTGAGAGGGGCGAGGTATAACTCAGATATCAGAGGGATGTTTTTTACACAGAAAGTGGTGGGAGTCTGGAATGCGTTGCCAGGTAGGGTGGTGGAGGTAGACATGCTGGCATTGTTTAAAACTTACCTGGATAGTCACATGAGCAGTCTGGGAATGGAGGGATACAAACGAATGGTCTAGAATCATAAAAACCCTACAGTACAGAAAGAGGCCATTCAGCCCATCGAGTCTGCACCGACCACAATCCCACCCAGGCCCTACCCCCATATCCCTACACATTTTACCTGCCAATCCCTCTAACCTACACATCCCAGGACACTAAGGGGCAATTTTAGCATGGCCAATCAAACTAACCCACACATCTTTGGACTGTGGGAGGAAACCGGAGCACCCGGAGGAAACCCACACAGACACGAGGAGAATGTGCAAACTCCACACAGACAGTGACCCAAGCCGGGAATCGAACCCAGGTCCCTGGAGCTGTAAAGCAGCTGTGCTAACCACTGTGCTACCCTGCCGCCCTAGTTGGACCAATGAGCGGCACAGGCTTGGAGGGCCGAAGGGCCTGTTTCCTGTGCTGTACTGTTCTTTGTTCTCCGCTACAGAATCAACTCTTGCTATCTGACTGATAAATATGTTACTCCTGATTACGAAGCACTTAATTTCCGAATCACGTGTACTGCTCTAATGTTTAGTCCCGCTGTATTAGGTTCTGTACCAGTGCTAATTAAATTAATTAATAAAAAGCTCGTTTACTCCCACAGTAACCAACACCCCATCCCCACCCCCATGCAGCTTCACTCTGTTGCCGCCTTTGTTTATTGAAATTTCCACAAACGTCAAAACCTGCATTCAAGCTCATTTAACCTCGTTTCTAGGGAGGGCAATTCTCTTGATCACTGGAACCCTTTCCGATTGAGTGCTATGGATTACATTTGTTAACTGCGTTTCATGCAAACAACATCATTCGGCTCGGTCTTTCACTATATGTTCACACGACAGAAAGCGCTGCCTAAGCAGAAATGGTATATCTGGCTGATTTATTTTTAGCTGAAGGCTCTTCTGCGTTACCATTTAGGGAGGCATGCAGGTCCGGTGCAATGACATCTGCAGTGCTGTCTTGAGATGCTATGTAACATTCGAGACTCCTGCAGACGCCTCCGAGGTCCATAAATCTAATCTTACACATTCCCAAATAGGAAGACATCTGCACCAGTGGCTTGAGACGCAGCGATCCTTTGCAAATCGGGCCCCATTGGTAGAACTTTGGCACTGCAGCTTCTTGCAACGCGTCTAATTGGACCAATTCACCTCGAAGCGCACCTATCCAGATTCAAACACAGCATTTTGGAACTTGAATATTCAATTTTAGAAGGCATCTGATGTTTCATTGACGAAACCATTGTTTCTTAAATGAATGGATAAATGATCTTTTCCCGGATATTCCAACAGACAATAAAATATGATTTTGGATGATAATCACAAACTCACCCGAGAGCTATCACGTACATCCACAGTCAAGGTCCATCCTCACTGGGGAGTAGAGTGGTGTGGAATTCCTGAGGTTTAGGCATTGACACTGAGTAGAGTGTAATTATACTGGGCTATCAAACTAATGTGAACTGAAGGATGCGCTAAAGTTTGGGGCAGCCCGCACAGAAGCACAAGGATGGAGAAACTTAAAGTACAATCTAAAAGTGAAGGGTGCTAAATTCAATTATTATTGGTATCTTTGGAAAATTTGTTCCTCAAATCCACTTAATTTTAAATCCATTCTTAATTTAAGCTTGTATAACCATCTATGTACATAGTTATCAATCATCCAGATGGTGCACTCAAAGACAACAGAAATTCAATTATCATTTTATTTCTTCCTTAGGTGAAAATGGTGAAAGATATAGCGTTTTTTGTGTTTCCCTCTGGGAAATAAAGTAAAACTTGAAGAATAAGATAAAAGGAATTACCAAAGGAACAGTTTGCCATGGCAATAGCAGAATGACATCTGTAGCACCATGACAATTCAGTAACAGTTGGCTATGAAGTATAGTAATGCAAATTCTTAGCACTCATCTGTCAATGTGGTAGCATAACATCCAAGCCATAGAATTATAAAGTGCAGAAAAAAGCCTTTCAATCAATCATATCTGTTTAAAGCTCTTTGGATCAGTGATTGAATCAAACAATCCCCCATCTTTTTTTAACTGTCTCAAGATACTTTATGAGAGTATTATCAATAAAAGGATATCAGGACAAATGGCCAAAAGCTTAGTCGAGGAGACACATTTTTAGGTACGTAACAAAAGAGGAAAGAAAGGTAGAAACAAAATAGATGACTATGTTGAGGGGGGGTGGGGGTGGGGGGGGGGGGTAGGATTAGAAAATTGGTGGATGACACACCGGGTGATTAATAGTGAGGCGGAGTGTCTTGGGCTACAAGAAGATATAGACGGATTGGTCAAATGGGCAGATAAGTGGCAGCAGGAATTTAACCCTGAAAAGTGTGAGGTGATACATTTTGGAAGGAGTAATTTGACGAGGAAGTATTCAATGAATGGCATGACACGAGGAAGTTCTGTGGTGTGTTTGTCCACAGATCTCTGAAGGTGAAGGGCATGTTAATAGGGTGGTGAAAAAGGCATATGGGACACTTGCCTTTATCAATCAAGGCATAGGTTACAAAAGCCAGTGAAGTCCTGTTGGAGTTGTATGGAACTTTAGTGAGGCCACAGCTAGAGTACTGTGTGCAGTTCTGGTTGCCATGTTATAGGAAGGGTGTGATTGCACTGGAGGGGGTGCAGAGGAGATTTACTAGGATGCTGCCTGGGATGGAATGTTTAAATTATGAAGCGGGCCTGGGTAGGCTTGGGTTGTTTTCTTTGGAGCAGAGAAAACTGAGGGGTGACCTGATCAAGGTGCACAAGATAATGAGAGACAGGGAGAGAGTGGATAAGGAGCAGCTATTCTCTTAGTTGAAGGGTCAGTCATGAGGGGACATAGGTTCAAGATGAGGTCCAAGAGATTTAGAGGGGATGTGAGGAAAAACTTTTTTTACCCAGAGGGTGGTGACTATCTGGAATGCATTGTCTGTGAGGACGGCAGAGGTAGGTTGCCTCACATTCTTTAAAAGGTACCTGGATGAGCAAAGTTAAATTTTATTTATTAGTCACAAGTAAGGCTTACATTAACAATGAAGTTACTGTGAAATTCTCCTTGGCAAGGGGAGCACTTGGCAAGTCATAACATTCTGGGCTTTGGGCCAAATGCTCGTAGATGGGATTAGGTGGGAGTTCAGGCACTTTTCATGTGTCAGTGCAGACTTGATGAGCTGAAAGGCCTTTTCTGCACTGTATGATTCTATGAATTGAGGTGTGTGAAATTGAGGTTAATAATAACAGAAAATGCTGCAAATCCTCAGCAGTTTCTGATGAAACGTTGTTGACCTCTCTTCAAACTGCGGATAGTTGGGAACCTGTCTCGGGGGCAGGGAATTCATATGGTGTTCGTGGAAGTGGAAATGACTAGGGTTGGGAAGCATTTTCCGATCAGGGCCAGTGTGATCTCCTGGACTCGTTTCGATCGCCTCAGGGGGTCGGAGAGGAATTTCCCAGATTTTTTTTCCCCATATTGGCCCTGGGGTTTTCACTCTGGGTTTTCGCCTCTCCCTGGAGATCACATGGTCTGGAATGGGGGGGTGGGGGTGAGTTAATAGGTTGTGATGAACAAAGCATCGTAGCTGTGAGGGACAGCTCGGTGGATAGGATATTGGTATGTAGATAGGGTGGAAAATTGGGCGGGGATCCTGGATTCAGGATTCAATCCTGGACCGGGGAGCGGCGCGGGCTTGGAGGGCCGAAGGGCCTGTTCCTGTGCTGTATTGTTCTTTGTTCTTGTTCTTGTTCAAAGTTGCTGCTAGACCTATTGAGCATTTCCAGTATATTTTGTTTTAATTTTGGATTTCCAATATCTGCAATATTAGAACTTACAGGTTAATGTCATCAAGCTGCATTTATTGTCCCAGACTGTTATATTTCTTGGTATCATCCTTAAGGCAGGTGTATATCTATTGAACAGGAAGGACAAGGTGGAAATTATTTGAAGTCTCTCCACTGCAATGGATGAGACCACTGTTTGTTTCTAGATGAGGTGACTTTGGCCAACATTACCTCTGAACTGACTGTGCCAGTGTTTGCATTTCTCAGGAAGAGTGTAAACTCAGGTGGGTGGAAAGCAATACTGCATCAGTAATATTTTTCAAAAAATAGGTTATCTACTGATGCTGATTTATAACATGGGGTTTTGCACTCTATCTGAGCCTTGAGAGATATGGGTATAGCTGTGGTCTTAGGTCCAGAACATCATGAAAATGTTAATCCAATTGGTTTTGCCTCTTTTTACTGAGGGGTGCTGAATGGAGATAGATTGTGAACAGCAGAGAGCCACAATGTTTTTCTAAGTTGCATGCATTAGTGTAGCATAGCACTAGAATGTCATACTTCTCATACAGTCCGAATCATTTTGACTGAAGGTGAGTTGGCAATATTTAGTTCCAGAGTATCCACAGCCGCTGTGTAAATTTTTCCTTTTGTCTCCAGTCAGACATTTTACTTGGCTGTCTTGGAGCCATTGAGTCATTTGCAGAAAGAGACCATTCATCCCATTAAGCCTGCTCTCCATGGTGTCCCATTGCCTGCTTTACTCCAGTAACCCCGCAGGCTTCTTTCCTTCAAGTGTCCATGCAATTTTCTTTTGAATTAATTCACCATATCTGCTTCCACCACCTCCATGGGCAGTAAGTTCTGAGTCAATACCACTTGCTGTGTAAAAAAGACTTTCCTCACACTCCACTACATCTCTTGCCCAAAACATTAAATCTGTATCCCTTCATCCTTGTATCATCCGCTAATAAGAACAATATTTATGTGTCTACCTTATACAAATCGGTCACTATCTTGTAAACCTCTATCAAATCTCTGCTCAATTTTCTTTGGTCTAAGGAGAACTACACTAGCTTTACCAACCTAACCCTGTAACTAAAATCTCCCCTCCTTGAAATCACTCTGGTAAATCTTCTCAGCACCCTCTCATTCTTCCAAGAGTGTGGTGACCAAAACTTTTAATTGTGGCCGAGTAAAATCTCTGACTGGAGACAAAAGGAAAAATCTACACCGCAGCTGTGGAGACTCTGGAACTAAATATTGCCAACTCACCTTCAGTCAAAACGATTCGAACTGTATGAGAAGTATGAAATTCGAGTGCTATTCTACACTAATCCATTCAACTTAGAAAAACATTGCTGTTCTCTGCTGTTCACAGTCTATCTCTATTCAGCACCCCTCAGTTAGACAGAGGCGAAACAAATTGGATTAACATTTTCATGATGTTTTGGACTTAAGATCTCAACTATACCCATATGTCCCAAGATTCGGAAAGAATGCAAAGCCCCCTGCCATAAACAGAATGAGGTAAATCACCATCAGTCGATAACCTATTTAGAAAGGTTTACCATAACTTCCCTGCTGCAATACTTCTACCCAAAATCCCATATGCTTTGCTGAACACGCTTTCAAAATATCCTGCTGCCTTCAAAGATCTATATACATGCACCCAGGGTCCTCTGTTCCTGCACATCAAGTGTCATCAAGTTTATATTGCTCTTTCCTAACCTTCTAACAAAATCCACCACTCATAGTTATCTGTATTAAATTCTATCTGCCACTTATCTGCCCATTCTGCTAGCCTATCCATGTCTCATTCCAGCCAAATAGTATCATCCTCACTGGTTACAATCCCTTCAAGTTTTGAATCATTGGCAAATTTTGAAATGTCTCCCTGAATTTCTATATAATATATATATGAAGCAGTAGTCCTAGTACTAACCCTTGAGGAAAATCACTGTCTACCATCCTCCAGTCTGAAAAATAATCATTCTTCACAACCATTTGTTGCTGTCCAAGTTGACACTGACCCTCTTATTCCATGTGCTACAATTTTGTTAACCAGCCGTTGAGTCAAACAATTCCTTAAAATCCATATGGACAATATTCATTGCAGTCCCTTTATCAACATTCTCTGCTACTTCAGCTAAAAATTCAACTAAATTAATCAAGCACAATCTCCCTTTCACAAATCCATACTTAATTAACTCAAACTTCTCCAAATGCCTGTTGATTTTTTTCTCTGATCATTGTTTCTAAAAACCAGACCTGGTATTGATGTTAAACGAACAGGCTTGTAGTTGCTAGGACTGTCCTTACACCCTTTGTTGAATACTCTTCTGGCACCCTGCCTGTACTGAGGGAGATTGGGAGATTATGGCAAGAACTTCATCATCCATCATCACTTACTTTAGCAAGCTATCTAGACCAAGTGACATATCCAGTCTAAGCTTAGTTGGGAGCATATAGGATACACAGGGGCTTGACAGGGTAGATGCAGAGAGGTTGTTCCCCTTGTGGGGAGTCTAGGACCAGAGGACATAATCTCAGAGTAAAGGGTCACCTAGAGATGTGGAGGAATTTACTGCAGGGCGCAACAGATGTTGGGTCATTAAGTATGTTCAAGGCTAAGATAGACATTTTGAATAAGTAAGGGAATCAAGCAATTTGGGGATAAGGCAGGAAAGTGGCATTAAGAATCACATCAGATCAGTTGTGATCTCATTGAATGGCAGAGCAAGGAGTTGAATGACCTTCTTCTGCTCCTATAATGTTTGGTCTTATAGTCAGTCTTTCCAGTGCCTCTCTGTGTTGGGCGGCACGGTAGCACAGTGGTTAGCACTGCTGCTTCACAGCTCCAGGGTCTTGGGTTCGATTCCCGGCTCGGGTCACTGTTGGTGTGGAGTTTGCACATTCTCCTCGTGTCTGCGTGGGTTTCCTCCGGGTGCTCTGGTTTCCTCCCACAGTCCAAAGATGTGCGGGTTAGGTTGATTGGCCAGGTTAAAAATTGCCCCTTAGAGTCCTGAGATACGTAGGTTAGAGGGATTAGCAGGTGAATATGTTGGGGTAGGGCCTGGGTGGGATTGTGGTCGGTGCAGACTCGATGGGCCGAATGGCCTCCTTCTGCACTGTAGGGTTTCTATGATTCTATGATTCTCTCAGCTTTCACGCCATCTAGTAACTCTACCACTTCTGCTTCCATCAAGATTTTGTCAGATTTCTGTTCAGTAAACATCGACACAAAGTACACAAGTAAAAGCAAAAATACTGTGAATGCAAGAAATCTGAAATAAAACAAAATGCTGCCAAGCTTAGCAGGTCTGGTCGAGGGATCCATAACTTCCTCAAAGTGGAAATCTCTGTTGGATTGCCAATCTGAATTAATTTACCCTCATTGTAATTCAAAGCTCCAATCTCGCCCAACCGTCCTCACTCAGGCTGGGTGAGGCAGGAACTGTGAAGTGTGCCCCCAGCAGTATCGGCATGGGTCTGGGTGTTTATTTACATTTAGTTAAAATGTTTTTTTCCTTCTAAATATTTCAGAGTAACTAACTGGGAAAGGAGTGTATAAAGGCACAATAAGGGAGAAGGTAAGTTTCAAAGGTAAACAGTTCAGACAATAGGGAGGACACGGGAAGGAGGGGAAGGGGGTAAGAGGAGGTTGGGTAGGATGGGAGGGAGGGCGGCGGGGGTAGCTGGGTCAAGTGGGGGGAGGGGGGGTTTCAGTCCCTGAACCAGACGCGAGTCAGGTCGTAATTGGGGGCCAAATCAGGGAGAGGGGGGCAGGTGAGAAGATGGGGTGTTGGACTGGACCAGGAAGGAGAAGTGGGGCAGTGTTGGGCAGGGCTGGATTGGGTGTGCAGGAGGTGGGGAAGCCATGTTCTGACCGGGAGAGGTGTCAGGGCAGGCCTAAGGGTTGGGGTGGGAGATCTGCTGGGGGGCGGGGTGTCACGTGTATGTGGGGTGTCCTTGCGAGGCTGGGTCTGGGTGTTTAGTTACTCCGGAGTTAAAGTTTTTCCCTCTGAATATTTCAAAGTAACTATCTGTGTAAAACTATTATAATCATCGGAAGTTAGCGATTTTAAATCACTTCTGTCGGATGGTTCCTAGCACAATACAATAGTCCAGAGGCAGTTAGCACTTCTAGGCACTTACTGGGTAGACTCTTACATGGGAACTTCCTAGACTGTTTCCCCAGCGTATTATTAATGTGTGTCCCCAACCCCCCCCCCCCCCCTCCGCCCCCATGCGACGCTGGGAAACCATGAAGCTTGACGAACCCATTGCATCTTTCTCACCCGGTCTGATTGAGTGGGTTGAGCGAGAAAGCAGCGGCTGGATTTCTTCAGCAGGCTCCACCATACGGCTGAAGCTCATCACTTTGGACTTTAGCACTCTTATCTCCCGAGTCAGAGCTTATGGATTCATGTCCCACACCGTACATTGGAGCACAGAACCCAGGCTGACACTTCAGTATAGCATTGACAGATATGTTAAAATTAAATCAAGGCCCCATTCGCCCCCGTCAATCCTAAAAATCCTCTGCAACTATTTTGAATAACAGCAGAGGAGTTCTTCCAGCTATCCTGCTCAATATTGGCACTCTACCCTGAGTTTCTTCTCTGAGTGTTCGGATGTATTAGGAACCGGGAATCTGTGATCATTAATTAAAATCATTTTTTACATAACCAAATCTGGTTTTTCCTCAATTTTCTCCCACATCTACACTTCAAAGCCCACGTCTTGACAATTATACAAGCCAATCTGTATTATTAGGTGAATGTTGTTGGGAAGCTCCCGTCTCCAATGTCGAAAAAGTAACGAGGGATAGAAAGTCAAGTGCAAAGAGGAACCTCGGAGAGTAAATACTGCAACTAGGAACCGGATGGACGCAGAGTCCTTGTGGGAACAGGGCGAGGCCATGAGGAAACAGTTTGCAGGAGATACTCCAGAGACAGGCAAATATCATGGCTGGAGTGGCAGTGGTGGGAGAGATGGGGATGGTTCAGAATAAGGTTAGTGAAGATATTGACCTGAATAATGACGAAACAAAAAAAACAGAACACATCGAAAACCGCAAAGTGCAGCCTGTCTGGACGTTTAAAGGAAGAGTTGCATTTTCACGGCACTTTTGCCACCACCGGACATCTCAAAGCGCTTCGCCGCTGCTGTGAGATGCAGGGAAAACGGTAGCCATCATTTTGCATAGCAAGTCCCAGAAGCAGCAATGTATCTGATATATCTTGACGTTGACTGAAGGATAGATTTAGGTTGCTCTTGAATCAAATAAAACAAGGGTTAAATGGCGCAAACCAGTAAGCGGATATCAACTGTTACAACTGACAAAGATGTGGGTGAATGGAATAATCAGACCCATTTCCAAGACAGTCTCCAACGCTCAAGATCAAAGATGCAAGCGGCCTCTCCTAATGCTGACTGGAAAACAATAAAGCCATATAAATTCTTATCGCGTGATTGATAGTATTGGATTTCCAAGTTTCTGAGGGAGGATAGCAACATTTTAATCAGGCAACCATTGCATTCCAAACAGAAGCGTTTGCTTTGACCAGACAATATCTCCCTTTGGGCGAAAGATGTATCCTGGAGCAAAGCAGAACTTCTCAATATCATTGAGTAGATATGAAACCGGAGAAAGCTGACAGGGGACCAAGTGCATCTCACCCTTGCGGCTGTGAATAGTAGAAAATATTATATAATGGGGACAGCATCCATCGATTTGTGTTTGGTCTCTATTGCACATTAATTGCCAAGGGGTGGGAATTGACTATAGTGGCAAATACAACCTTTTGACGAGAATGAGAGATGGAGAAAATAGCATGGAAATGTCGACTTTAGCAAAATATTAGATAACATTATAATATCGAAATCAATGTACAGCAGAATAAAATGACATTATTGCAAGTGTATGGGGGCTGATGTAAAGCATTTAGAACAAAGAGTTTCCTCACTCAAGTGAAGAGATGTGGAAAGGAGACATTTGGTTCATTTCATAATTGGCCACTGTGCAAACTGAACATAAAACAAACAAGGAAAGCAACTTCGTTTGGCCAGCACATCATATTTGTCATCAGCTAACTATTACTAATAATTACTAGGAAGGAAATTACAAGTACTGAGAATAAATGAACTAGTAAGACATTGAGAAAAATGGAATTCACAACATTGAGAATACAGATAAGAACTAGAGTATTTATTTTCTCTGTTTAATATTGACATCCAGGGAGTGACAGGATTTTTAAAAAACTGAACATGCATGTGTTCTTTAAGAGTGGTATAAATATATTATGAAACCCTATGTTAGGTGAACTCTTACAATAGAAACTACTTTGACAGATGATATGACTAAACCCCAGTGAGCCTTCTACTAGCAAGCATATCAATGTATTATTGTTTGTATTACTTGTGTGCTGTCCAATATAAGCTCTTTCATGTTGATCTGACTCGTGAATTTTGACTCTTTATTCACAGTGGGTCACTCCTGAGACAGCAATTTTAAGCATGCTCAGATGCATGATTTCATGTAAAAATCTGGCATTGCTTTACAGCACAAGATGTGCTACTTTGCCATATATTTTAAAAATTCATTTACGGAACGTGAGTGTCACTGCTAGGCCAAGATTTATTATCCATCCTTAACTTCCCTTGAGAAGATGATGGTGAGTTGCCTTCTTTAACCACTGCAACCCCTGAGGTGTGGGTATGCACAGTACTATTTAGGGAGGGAGTTCCATGATTTTGACACAGCAACAATGAAGGAACAGCAATACCCGGTTTGGGGCACTGTCTGTGCAGAGTCTGCATGTTCTCCCCGTGTCTGCGTGGGTTTCCTCCAGGTACTCCGCTATCCTCCCACAGTTCTAAAGACATACTGGTTAGGTTCATTGGCCATGCTAAGTTCTCCCACAGTGTACCCGAACAGGCACCAGAATATGGCAACTAGGGGATTTTCGCAGTAACTTCATTGCAGTGTTAATGTAAGTCTTACTTGTGACAATAATAAAATAAAAATATATATTTCCAAGACAGGAAGGTGAGTGATTTGGAGGGGAAGTTTCAGGTGGTGGTGTTCCCATATATCTGCTGACCTGTCCTAGATGGTAGTGGTCGTGGGTTTGGAAGTTGCTGTCTAAGGAGTCTTGGTGAGTTTGTACAGTGTATCTGGGAGATGGTACACACTGCTGTCGGTTTCATCAGTGGTGGCAGGAGTGAATGTTTGTGGATTAGTGTGCCAATCAAACAGATTGCTTTGTCCTGGATGGTGTCAAGCTTCTTGAGTGTTGTTGGAGCTGTACTCATCCAGGCAAGCGGAGAGTATTCCATCACACCCCTGACTTGTGCCCAATAGATGGGAGACAGGCTTTGGGGAGCCAGGAGGTGAGTTACTCACTGCAGGATTCATGGCCTCTGACCTACTCTTTTAACTGCAGTATATATGGGGAGGGGAGGGGACAGCTAGCTACGGTCTGGTTAAGTTGCTATTAAAAGTGACTAAGACTGTGTGAGAAATGTCTGATAATGGCCAATGAAAAATCCCAAGCTTCAGTGACGTCTGTTACAATAGTCTCAAAATGGTTTGGAAGGAAAATGTAAATCTGCAGTTATATTCAGCGTTTAGAATGTATTATTCCCTTTACTCATTTAATACATATACGGGCGTTTGGTGAATGAATTTTCTAAGCGGACGCGCTAGTGTGAAATGGAAGCTGCCTTTAACTCTGGGGATCATCAGAAGAGAATTGGAATAGGCTTACATTTCTCAGAACAATGTGGAAGTCCAAAATTTGCTGTCAGTGCTTATCCGTTTTTCCAGAGGGTGCATTGCTAAAATATCCCCAGATTGCAATCAATTGAATTGGTGTGATCTTCCTCTCTCACTGACTATAAAACCCGCTGTAAAAGTTCCATTTTGCTGGTGTCGCTGGAACTTTAATGATGTACTAATTACAATTAAAGCTGAACATCCTCACAGACCCTGAAAAGCTCATTTTGTATTTGTGAAATGCCAAATTTCTCCTCATTTTAAAATAAATCACTATTTGTATAAAGTTGACTTTTATTTTAGCTTCCATGACAATTAATTCATAGTCATTTATTTCACTTTCTGAAATGTTAAGTTACCACTAAAGACTCTTCAACATCCCGGTTGGTTATGTGTGAACACTTCAATGTGATAAGCTGTTTGACTGTTGGCTAACATCACGTTTGCTGTACGCCAAGCATCCCATTGACTTGGTCCCTGATTGAGGGAAGGAAACCCCGTGCCATAGGTCCCTGTGGGCAGTTTGCTTCAAGTTGAGCTGCTTCGCTTGTGACCACAAAGTCTTGGCTATTAACATGATTTCTTACCATTGTAAGGGGAAAACTACAAGGGAGCACACTTTAAAATGGCTGCCTGGCACATAAAGGGTTAACTGGGAAAGAAGCCAAAAAAGCAGACACAGGCTCCCGCTGTTCAGAAATCACTTTAAGTCAAAACCTAACAGACAAGCCATTTCCAAATCACAGACAGTGACTCATAGCAAACAAACACCTCAGGAAGCCAAGCCAAGGGTCAAAACATCTTTTAAGATAAGGAAAACCCGAAACAAAGAGCTTAGATTAACGTTAGAGGAGCGCGGGAAAATATGAATGCGAGGAAACCAATTAGCACCTGAATGAGACGAAACTGACCATTGACAGATACAGACATGAGGAAATGTACCCATTCATATTATGTTAAATGTCTATACCTGCTTGTACTTGCTTAAACATGAAGGGATGTACCCATTCATAAAATGTTAAATGTCTATACCTGCTTGTACTCACTTAAACGATGTGATAATGTTCGAATCACCGGTTTACCCATTGTGTAAAGGGTATAAAAATGAACCGCTCCCGACATACTAGTGAGAAAAGGTGTTCTACAAACTTGTGCCTTATCTCCTGGAGCTCCGTTTAATAAATCGTATTTTCTGAATCTCGAAATCTGACTACTAGTGGATTTTTCCCACAACAAATGGCGTAGTCGGCTAGGATCCTATTACTGGTGAGATCGATTGGCCACGGTCGCAGCCGGGGTAGAGATCGCGGAATCTGTGACAGTCAGACTGGATCAGAAAATACGGTTGATAAGGGGGAAATATTTGTACTGTGTATTTGTGATAGTATTTTGTTATAGTGATAAGTACTAACTGCTGATAGTAATAAGTAACTGATTTGTGCTGATCGACAAAAGGACAAGGTAGTGCCTGTCTCAAAACCTCTGCCTTAGACTGGCTATTAAGAGCAGAAATCTGCCACATGAAGGTCAGGAATTGAAGTGAGTGAGAGACACCAAGGGCACTAAAGGATTGTGAAGCACAAAAGGGCAGAAGTTGGTTTAACATCACCCTCTGTAGTGGCGAACAGACGCAGAGTTGCCAGCTGATTGCATGAAAGTATTGAGAAGTTGAGAACTGTACTGTCAATGTTGTGAAAAGCGGGGCGGAACAGGAGTTTGATCAACTCTGACCTAAACCGGACTCCGGTGGAGAAGCACATTGCCGAAGTGGTAATCGTGGAAGCCGTGAGTATAACTTGAAACCCTGTAACGGCAGTGAAACACGGTGTGAGAATAGCAATAGTGGCCGGGGGTAGTGAAGTCCCTATGGTAGAGAGCACACTTTGCTAAGAATAGTAATAGTGGCCGGGGGTAGTGAAGTCCCTACGGTAGTTAGCACACTTTACTAAAGAATAATCGTGACCGGGCTTAGTGCAATCTGCGAAATGGCAGATAGTGAAGTTAAAAGGGGATCTACAGGTTCCCTGATTGAAAGCTACATGACAGACAAGAAGGAGTTAATAAAGAGAATGCAAAAGGATGGCTGGGATACTTCTCAAACCTTAGAGCAGCAGAGAAAGTGGATAGATAAGGAAAAGAAAAACAGAACGAAGAAAATAGGAATAATGTTAACACATCAGTTAGCAGGTCTAATTGAACAAGTAGTTGCCTCTACAAGGAAATGGAGGGAAGATAAAGAAAGAATTAGAGCATTAGAATCCCGAGTGAGGGAATTGGTAAAAGATAATCAGGAAATAAAAGACGCAGAGAGAGAGCTGGAAATGCTCCCTGACGTCCCAACAGTGGGAAGTCGCGTCCTAGTGAAAACACTACCCGACAAACCAGGGTTTGCACCAAAGTGGAATGGGCCATATGAAATTATAATTAGTGGGGACACCTGTGCCTGTATAGACATAAGAGGGAAAGGTGTCTGGAAGCACTGGACGCAGCTGAAATTACACAAAGGAGATAAGTAACTAAATTGATGAACGAACAGAACTGCTTTCCTCAACACAGGCAAAGACTGCAAGCAAGAGCCGGCATGCACGGGTTAATAAATAAAATAACTTGTAGAAATTGAATTGTAGTGTTAAGTTTTATGACTGTTGCGAATATGTATGTAATCGCATATGTAATTGTATTATTTTGCGTTGTGGCAACTGTAAATCTGACTGGGCTGGAGGACAACTTGTTTTACAAAGCTCACATACATTTACATGGGAATCGGACTGTATGTTACCCGTTAACCCAATCTGTAGAAGCCCTATTGTAGCCACCCCTGGGTGGACCCCTCATGACTTATATACTGAAGATACATCAGAGACACCCTGTAAGGGACAAATTGGCAAATATAAAACAGGTTTACAGGGGAGATGTGTGGGACTTGCAAACCCCACAAATCCTACATGCAAGGGGTCCCAAAAGGAGGGAGGAAAAACTTGCCCAGATACTGCAAGCTATCCGTTTTGTTTCACGGGGCAGGGATGGGGATGTGCCTATGCCCTAGTCCCCAAGAATGATTCTTGTGTACAGACACAGTGTGTCCGTCAACATTGTCGGATTAACAAGAGACAGATTACTTGTATTTGTGACGAACAGAAATGTTTAAATATAACCGCGGGAAGACAGCTTATTTGCGGGCAATGTAATGGAACTCACGTAAGCTCAGCCAAATGGACACACCCCTTTGATACTTACCAGTTGGTGGGATCAAACGGGAAGCCAAATAAACTGAACAATTGGCAGTATGAGCAAACTCACAATCAGGACACTAAATGTTACCGGGCTAAGAAGGGGTATGTATTCCTCTTCAATGGTACCTACATGACAGAAACACCAAACCTCCCAAACCGTTTTGCGGTAGGAACAATCGGGCCACTGACTGTTCCATGCCCTCAGAAGGGGTACATTCGGAGGAGAATAGTAACCCGGGCTATTAGCAGGGAATTCTGCACTGACTGGGAAGCCCCGGGTACACTGGGATCCTCACTGGGGTATGGGTTCCTCGGAGCTTTATCTCTAAGGGGGTCAGCCGGGGTAATTGGAGCAAAGAATAGAAACCATATTGTTTGTGGACTAACAATCCTGGGAAACAGCACTTCAAAAGCATTGGAGGCTGTTAACCAAGAAATGGCTGAACTGAGATTGTATGCTCAGCAGACATGATACGCAGTGGACTACCAGTTAGCACAAGGGGGAGTATGTGCAATCATAGGCAACAAATGCATAACCCATGTCACAGATGAGTCTTACAATATTATACAGGTCATCAATGACATCAGGAAACAACTTGATAACTTTAGACAGGGACCCAGGAGAGGAAGCAGTTGGCTGGCATGGCTGGTGGGAGAATCCTGGGAATCGTACCTGTTACATGGATTGGTCATACTCATTGTCATTATAATTGTCTGTTGTCTGACTGTGGGATGCCTTAAAGTCTGTTTTAAAATAATGTTGACAAGAATTGTGCCAGGAGCCAGTGTGTACATCGAAGATGAGCCCCTAATGAAGATCCCTGAAGACGTCAGAAGAAATAAAGATACTGGAAGAAATGAAGACATCGAAAGAAGCAAAGAAGGAGAGAAGAGCGAAGACCTGTATATGCGAATGTATGATTGTTGGTCTGGGGATTGTTCAAGCTATAATCCGACCAAAAAGGAGGGACTGTAAGGGGAAAAATACAAGGGAGCACACTTTAAAATGGCTGCCTGGCACATAAAGCGTTAACTGGGAAAGAAGCCAAAAAAGCAGACACAGGCTCCCGCTGTTCAGAAATCACTTTAAGTCACAACCTAACAGACAAGCCATTTCCAAATCACAGACAGTGACTCATAGCAAACAAACACCTCAGGAAGCCAAGCCAAGGGTCAAAACATCTTTTAAGATAAGGAAAACCCGAAACAAAGAGCTTAGATTAACGTTAGAGGAGCGCGGGAAAATATGAATGCGAGGAAACCAATTAGCACCTGAATGAGACGAAACTGACCATTGACAGATACAGACATGAGGAAATGTACCCATTCATATTATGTTAAATGTCTATACCTGCTTGTACTTGCTTAAACATGAAGGGATGTACCCATTCATAAAATGTTAAATGTCTATACCTGCTTGTACTCACTTAAACGATGTGATAATGTTCGAATCACCGGTTTACCCATTGTGTAAAGGGTATAAAAATGAACCGCTCCCGACATACTAGTGAGAAAAGGTGCTCTACAAACTTGTGCCTTATCTCCTGGAGCTCTGTTTAATAAATTGTATTTTCTGAATCTCGAAGTCTGACTACTAGTGGATTTTTCCCACAACACCATTGTATCACTGTTCATATTGTGAGCTACAGTTCCGCAGCCAGAAGTTGAAGAACATCGGAATAAATCAAGTTACGACAAGCTTTTTTCAGCTCACATATCATCTGGAAGTGTAAGTTATCGGGACAAAGAGGGACTTCATGGCAGCTGGGACCATCTTGCAAAAAAGGATTAAGAACCTTGAAACAAATTGATAGTTAATCTCAGGATTAAAAAAAATACTCGTATAAATCATTGTTTTCATTTACTGCTTTTTAAAAATGCTTCTGTATACTTTTATTTCCGAATGAGTAAATTAGCCTGAACTTTGTAGCATGGGAATGCAATATTTTCGATCAATTCGGAGTGATTTGGGGAAGATAATTTAGTCATAGAAACCCTACAGTGCAGAAGAAGGCCATTCGGCCCATCGAGTCTGCACCGACCATAATCCCACCCAGGCCCTACCCCCACATATTTACCCGCTAATCCCTCTAACCTACGCAGCTCAGGATTCTAAGGGGCAATTTGTAACCTAGCCAATCAAACTAACCTGCACATCTTTGGACTGTGGGAGGAAACCGGAGCACCCGGAGGAAACCCACACAGACACGAGGAGAATGTGCAAACTCCACACAGACAGTGACCCAAGCCGGGAATCGAACCCAGGTCCCTGGAGCTGTGAAGCAGCAGTGCTAACCATTGTGCTACCCTACCGCACTGTCACAAGATGACGGTATTCGGCATGATTTGTACTTTACACTCGAAGGACTGGAGTTTCATTTATAGTCACCACGGTCCCAGAAATTTCACACATTTCACATTTCAACTCATGGGCTTGGCAATGAACGCTGTTTTTAAACAGTGTGAATAAAGAGTATTGAGAAATTGTAACATTTAATTATTTTTGCATTTTTAAAAATAAAGCAATTATATTCATTGGGTATAATTACCTCCATATCAAAGGATTCTTTCTTTCAATAGTTGCTACATGCAGGTACTGCATAATTGCATTAATGCAGAGTTATTTGGTTCAATGCACTTTTACTCCCTGTTAAAAATGAGATCTGGCAAATCAATTCTACAACTACTATTTAATTCAGGAAATACTTGTCAACCGTGAGAATGCTGACAGACTAACGTTTAATACATTGTTCTAAAATTCCTCTGGGCACTACTTCCAGTGCATGTGGTCTGCCCATTTATTTTAAAACATTGAAAGGCCATCATATTAAGGATTTTGCACATTAATTCTCCGAGTCCCTTGATTTATAAATGTGCCAGTAGATAGAATTTATGGGGTGGGGCGGGGGTGAGGGTGGGGGCGAAGATGACATTCTACACATTCCGGTCAAAGTCAGACTGTGCTTGTGCTAGCGTATCAAAAATATCAGATGGAAATCTCGTATATGAACTATGCTACACCTATATAAAGATCTTTACACAGTTGACTTCAGTGCTTGTGAGCTTTCAGATTTTACCTACTGATTTAATATTGCTGTTACACCACCATTTTACACCATGAGATTTTAATTGCTTATAAATGAAACAACCATGGCTATATAACTGATATTTTTTTACAATCTGACACACAATGGATTCACTTCTATCAATATCCTCAACAATCTACATAAGCCTGGAAATCATTCTGGAATCAGTTATTTTCAGTACATTTCTGAATTGATGGGGAATTTCAAAGCAGGATTCTGTCCCGATCCCTGCGAGTATCTTTCAATGAAATGTGTCCTGACTATCCATTAGTAAGTGGGCTCCACTGTATGATGAATCATAAAGCAGCTCAGGCAATGGACGTATAGCGTTACGTAAGAAGCCACTGCAGGTTAAAGTGAATCTGAAGCTCAGTTAGATTGCAGGAACATTAGATAACCCAATAAATAACGTAAAAGCAATATTGTGCAGATGTTGAAAATGCAAACACAAATGCAGGAAATACTTGAAGTTCGATTATGGTTTTGGTCAGGCTTTGAACACTATTCCACCCAGTCTGAATAGCTGCCTAACCAGCAAAGGTAAATTTCACCATCAGTGTGTGTTTCACCACACTAAATTTCACCATTAGTGTGTGTTACAACACCAGTTTAAAGTCCAACAGGTTTATTTGGTAGCAAAGCCACAAGCTTTCGGAGCACTGCCCCTTCACCTGATGAAGGGGCAGTGCTCCAAAGCTGGTGGCTTGTGCTACCAAATAAACCTGTTGGACTTTAACCTGGTGTTGTGAGACTTCTTACTGTGGCTATCCCAGTCCAACGCCGGCATCTCCACATCATAGTGTGTGTTATACATGTTTACCACCAGAAGCAATCTTAGAGATGTAGGCAAAAGCCAGCAGTGTCCCTATGAACAACTCACAAATTATTGATCCTTTACACATTATTAGTGTATGCACATGGAGTGGTATTCTGGGCAGGTTCAATTCCATATTGCCTCGTCTGTCAGATTGTGGTTGGCAGCAACTTTATAGTACTTTACTGTACTTTTTCATTTAGTCACAAAACATTTCTGAATATTCCATTTGATCCACTTCAGAACTTCTGAATTTCCTAGGAGCATGGTAGCACAGTGGTTAACAACTGCTGCCTCACAGTGCTAAGGACCTTAGTTCAATTCTGGCATTGGGTCACTGAGTGGAGTTTGCAAATTCTCCCTATGTATGGGTTTCCTCCAGGGAAACCCATCAAAGATGTGCGGGTTAGGTTGATTGGCCATGGTAAATTGTCCCTTAGTGTCAAGGGATTAGTAGGTTAAATATGTGGGGTTACGGGGATCGAGCCTTGTTGGGATTATTGTCAGTGTAGGCTTGATGAGCCGAATGGCCTCCTTCTGTATTGTAGGGATTCTAAGATTAAATAAGTGATTTGAATACCTATTGGCTGGTGACCGCAATTGTTATTAGAAATGTTCCTCTCTGTACTTTGTTGATTCAACAATGGTCATTGGTCTTTCTTGTCTGTCCTCCTATTTTTCTCAGATTCCTTTTTTACCAGTTTTCCATAGAAAGGATTTGAAACTGGCGTCCTTTAAAGTTATAATGGAGTCATGCAGGTTTAAAATTCTCTTTACAACCACATGTTCATGTTTAAATAAGCCACTTATTAAATACATCTAACTAGAAGAGAGGATGGTTAATATGATACCTTGCCCCTTAGTATCTTTGAACATCTTTAACTATTTTCATTGCAGCTCAGGACGGTGAGAATTCACAGAAGCCACTCTTTGGAGGGAACAACTGGTTCTATTGACAGGTTTACTGGTGAACTATGAATGGGGAAGAAGTCAGAGGTATGGACAACCCATTTTGTGCGATCAGCTTATGCTGAAGATAAATCAGCCCCGTTTGGCCTGGGCAAAGGATTTAGAACAACTTCCCTGGCTGTGAAGTTCTCAAAGGCACTACTCCTCTTTAGATTAAGAAGGGTCCGGCAGGGACCAATAATGCGTCCTTCTGGGTAATGGTGTCTTACTCTTCCTATCACACACATGCAAGATCTATCCACTGACACCTATTAATATCTCCAGGCCATGGACAGGGAAGGCATATTTGCTTGTGTGTTAATTTAGGTTTTTATTCCATTGTGGTCTGTTTTGTACAAGACAAGTAACTTGCCATTGCAAATGGCTATTGATATGCATGCATCAAGTTACAGACATGAGTATCTTAATTTATTTATTAATTCACATTTTTCTAATGCTACCTTCTAAGTGTGTGAATGGGGAGCAAAAGAAAAGTGTGAGGGAATATGAAATGTCTTTGTAAAATGATTCTATCAAATAAAAGATGCTTATATTACACATTACTGTGCAACTTTATACAATCATGGGTTAGAAAAATAATTACCAAGTCTGAGAAACTAACACATTGCTGGACTGTTTTTATTTTTGAAAGAGATGTATATTTCAGGGAAATATGAGTAGACAATTAAAATTCCAATCCTCCCCTCACCATTTTAATACAACTGTATAACATCATGGAGTTTTAAAATGAAATCATCATACCAGATTGAGGAAGGCATCAGAGTCTCACTTAACTGGGATCAGCTGTCCTTTTCTGGAGAGGGAATGGAAGATGTTTATATCATTAAAGTTGGATTTAGCGATGATGTGAACATTTATAAAGGCCCCCCCTTCCTGTCTACTTAGTGATAAAGAAGCTTTACCATGTCACTTATTCATTACAAAATCGCCTGATGTAATACAGTTTTAACTATTAGCAGATCTTAGATATTCATGTAGAATGACAGGGAGATCAAACTTTCATAAGCCTTCACAATGCCTGGACATCCAAAAAGTATTGATGTGAAGTTGTCACTGTTGTCATCTGAGAAAATGCAGTAGTCAATGTTCACAAAGTTTCACAGAAGAAATCGGATAAATTACCAAATAATCTATTTTGAGGGTAGAACATATGCCAGAACACAAGGGAAGATGCTTAGTTCTTATTCAAATAAAAAAAATGATACCATGGGATTTTTTTACATTGAATTATAAAAGCACTTGTGTGAAAGCTGTGGCTTAATAGCTTATCAGAAAGATGGCACCTGTAACAATGCAATACCGAACTGAAGTGTATGCACTAGCATTAAATTTTAATTCACAATATTGTCACTCAGAATAAGACAGCTGTTACTGAGTCCAAATGATATCCAATCATCATAGAAAAAGTAAGTGGCAAAGAGTTAAAAGGATGGTGAGCAGTGCTGACAAATCATTGTATTTCTTTGCAAAACCCTACCATTCAGTGAAAGCTGCTTAATGTAAATTATATTCGTTAATAAAAAAGTATGGAAATTTAAATGTAAAGTCTCTTAATACATGTTCTGAGATCGATCATGAAGGTCACAATTAATACAGCAAACATATAATTAGTAGGATGTCTGTTAAAAGCATTTGACTGCAGATGAAATTTCATAGATTCACAGTGTGAAAACATGGTATAAATACCCAGGGGTCAAGTTTCACCTATGAAAGTTGGCACATCTACAAAGCGTACATGCAGAAACTTAATTTTGCTCCAACCTTGAATAAATGAACATATGCAAATATTAAGTGTATAAATTAAGGTTAAATATGCACAGGAAGTGTGGGGGAACTCATTGGATAATTCCTTAAGCACATATAAAGAGACAGTAGGCCCAGCTGTTGCCTCGTTTCCATGGTTATTTCTGGGCATGGGTATGTTTAGAAAAGGAGCATGTTTGAGGCATGCTTGAGGCCTCCCATATCGCTGCAACAACAAGATGTGTTTAGTTTTCATTTTGCAGGATATAGCTGTGCACACATTGTGTGGGAACACATATTAGCCTGTTATAAACAAAGCAAATGCACTGGATTTCGAACACACTGCTGCACAGTGATATTATTTGACATGTACTCAAATATCCCAAACACTGCTGCAAAACAAGGGCACTTGCTGTTTCCTTCGAAGAAAGTTACCCATGATTGATGTCTGTGTTGTGAGTTCCCCTCTAACCCTTTAAAACTGATCTCAAATCAAAGAGATGTCTGGCGTGTAGCAGCAGCAATGTTGTCAGCAAGCAGGCAGCAGCAAACAATCAAATTGAAGCATTCATTCATGTCAAACCTGGAAGTTAAACCCACTTTGTATCCTTGACTTTTAGCTTCAATTAATTTCATCCTGGAATTTTATGATGTATTAAGATAGAAACTAAATTAAAGATAAGCAGACTTTAAAAGTGTGGAATTTAAGAGTGAAGAAATTTCATATTCAACAAAAATAAAATGAGCTTTTCAGGACCAGTGAGAGTGTTCACAACAATTATCAAGTTAACACATGGTACAACACAATATACATCGTGCATAAAGCAAGTACAATTCATTCAGCAATATATAGCTTTTTCAAGGGTTATACAGCAAGACTAACAATGAAGAAATTGAAGTCTCCATTGATTCATGATTGCAATGAAGATCACAATCTAGGTTAATAGTTATTAACTATTATGGAGAAACATTCAGTTACTGACCATATTTGCATTGTTTTGCTAATCTCTGACCTTTTCAGTGCTGTCAGTTTCAGTGCTTAATGATGGTGAATGTTGACATTAACAAAGCCATGCTTGGCCCAATATTTTAACAGACCTCAGGCAGTTTAATCTGTAGGGTGGGAATAGGGGTAGGGGGACAATTATTGGAATTTGTGAGAGTGACTCACTGAGTGACTCACTGAGTCACTCACATGCACTTCATGTAATGATTCGTTTTAAAAACTCAGCTAATTTTATTCACGCCGTGGTTTTTTTTAAATGATGAAATTTGGGTCTGGGTCAAGATAAATGTGTCACAATTTTCCCCAACAGAATACAGACCAACTCATTCTTACTGAATGAATATCTTTGACTGTAAGGATGATTCATGCATTGCTAAAACATATTCCTATTTCTGCTCCTCCATTTTGTATATACATAGGACTATATGAAAAAAATCCATTTGGAGAACTTTTGCCAGCTCTAGTTCATGGTCTTGCCTCTGGGTCAAAAGGTTCAAATCCACTTCACATGGACAGCAACAGTTCAAGAAGACGGATTGCACCCCCTTCTCAAGGGCAATTAAGAATGGGCAATAAATTTTAGCCCAACCAGCATCCTCGCACTTCAGTGGAACACTAAAGGAGTTGCTGTCCTTTAGATGACACATCAAATTGAAATCAAGTCGACCATCTCTAGTGGATATAAAATCTTATGACACTATCTTGAACCACAGTGTTATGGCCAATGTTTATACCTCAACGAACACAATGGTCACTGTGAAAGTACTTCATTGGCAGCAAAATGCTTTGGGGTGCCCTGAGGTCATGAAAGGTGCTGCAGAAATTCAAGTCTTTATTTTCATGGTGTTTTAACCGCATGAACTAATTTTGGTGTAAAACGTCTCACATACTCCCACACAATACAAGTAAACGTACTTTGCATGTGTGTTCACTTCATCAACATAAAGCGCCATTCAGGAGTCAAGGAAGTAATGCTCACACAATGAGCAAAAATGATGTGGAGATGCCAGCGTTGGACTGGGGTAGGCACAGCAAGAAGTCCAACAGGTTTATTTGGTAGCATGGGCTTTTGGAGCGCTGCCCCTTAATCAGGTGCATGGAGAGTTGGGTTCACAAACAGGGCATATATAGACACCGACTTAATTACAATTAATGGTTGGAATACGAGTCTTAACAGGTAATCAAGTCTTTACAGGTGCAGACCATGCGAGGAGTGAATTGTCTCAAGCCAGAACAGTTAGTAAGATTTTGCAAGCCCAGGCAAGTCATGGGGGTTACAGGTAGTGTGATATGAACCCAAGATCCTGTTTGAGGCCATGCTCATATGTGCGGAACTTGGCTATCAGTTTCTGCTAGGCGATTCTGCGTTGTTGTGTGTCTTGAAGGCCAAAGATCAGAGGCTGAATGCCCTTGACTGCTGAAGTGTTCCCTGACAGGAAGGGAACACCCCTGCCTGGTGATTGTCGAGCGGTGTCCATTCATCCGTTGTCGTAGCATCTGCCTAGTCTCGCCGATGTACCATGACTCGGGACATCCTTTTCTGCAGTGTATCAGGTAGACAATGTTGGCCGAGTCGCAAGAGTATGTACCATGGTGTTGCGAGACTTCTTACAATGAGCAAAAACATACACAATCCATTTTTAATCTTACAGTGCAACAGAGGTGAAAGTTCACACACGCAGTGTGAATCTAAGTATTGAGATCACACACCCAAGAACGGTGGCCTAGCGTTCAGTTTTATTTCACTGAACAAAAATGCAATTATCCACATCTGGATTCCCAACTCTCCAAATGTAACTGGGGAATAATTTATTGGACAACGTTGTTAGTGCAGCAAAATAATTGTCCCGCATTAAATGAAAACAACCTCTAGATGGCAGCAGAAACATTTATTTAGTGCTGATCGGGAAGGTCCACGGTCGGTGTGACAAGTAAAGCAACATTTGTAACACAAATTGTTAATTGTATTACTTCTATCCACATGTGCACAGCCAAGAAAAACTGTTAAGCCAGTTAGTTGTACAGAATTTGTACGGATTTCCTTTTTTCAAAAAATTGCTTTATTGGTAAAATATCTGAAAGAACATTATAGACATTTCAAAGTGGCTATCACACAATGCAATATTCAGGTTTTCTGCATACATTTGAGGACTTTCTACATACATCTGAGGTGTGATGTGCTTGGATACAGTCAAAGAAACATCAAAATGATATTACAAATGGTGCAAAGGTATTTAAGTTGTTTACATAAACCACATTGCATTCCGATTTGCTTCTATACAATTGTAATAGCTGGAATATTCATTGTGAACATTCAATGTGAATCATACGGCCCGAGGGGGTTCTATACAATTCCCGTCCCCTCGGTTCACTAAGGGCTGAAAAATCTTAGAGAGCTCTTGGCAGCTGCCCCACGTTTTAATGCATCTCTCAGCAGTAGTCCTGGGTTTTTGAATCTGCAACAGGCGAGGACCACTCTGTACTAGAACACCAGCAACTTTTTGGACAGATCGCCGGCAATTTTGACTTCATTTTAACACAAGATATGCAGCATAACATCGATATGGAATTACTACGCTGGCGGTACCTTGCATTTTAGTGAGTGTTGTGAGATAAGCTTAAGGAGATAATTGCGTACTAACACTCAGATATTTAGGAACTCAAAGGCGATCGGCGATCCCGCACAAATTGCGCTCAAAGTTGTGCTAGCATTAGGTGTGATTATTTTTCTCAGATTGTTTCCGCTCCATCTCAACTGCCTGTCATCGAACATTTAATCTGCCGCGAGTGAGTTTACCAGGCAGCGTTTTGAAATGTCACTTATAAAAAAAATGTCAAACTTGGTGCTGACTTGGTACTATTTGATTCAAGATTGGCTTCATCACACAAATAAACATTTTTAATCAGTCTTTAGTCCCCCATTGTTAAAGCCCCAATTTTAAATAATCGAAAATTACAGAACTATTTACAAGTTATACCGATGTGCAGCAGTCAGTTGCTTAGTAAATTAAAAATATAAAATAATTAAAAATGAGACAATTCATTTATTTTGCCTAAGTAGATAGTTATTTGAAAAAAAACCTGCAAACAAGCTTGATCATTTTGACCTGAGGTTGTGACCAGTTTCGATAGCACAGCTGAATATTTTAAACCAGTGCAGAAGACAGTGGGATCTCGATGTGTACTGTGCGGTTATCTGTGCTAAAATTCTCCCATGTTTTTGCAATGGATTTCTGGTAAAATGAGTTGGGAAAACCAACCAAGCCTTCAGTTTAAGCAAAAAGAATGGGTATTTGGGTGACGCAGGGCTGTAGGAGTCAAGGAAACGGTGCATTAACTGGGATCAATTCCTCAGGCCGGCTGGGAAGACAAGGCAAGAAATATATGATTGCTGGCAGTTCCTGTGAGGCATAACATTCCTTTAGCTGTACCGATATGGCAAGGAAATCATCAGCAACTTCAAAATGCTAAAGCACCTATTCTCCAAACAGGGCACTATACCGGTCAAAGTGCTAGATTTAGCTCAATGGTAACACGCTTACCTCTAAGTCAGAAGACTAAGTTCAAACCTAATTCAAGAAACTTGGTATGATTAGTACTGAATGAATACTGCACTGTCTTTGAGATCAGAAATTGGACCAGTGTGATGTCTGCTGTTATAAACCCAGGCCAGAAACTCCAAGGTGTTTTATGGAGGTAGCCTAGAACTTACAAGAATTAAACATGACACAGTGTAACTCCTAACAGCTAGCAATCTCTGTTGTTCCAAGTTAAACACCATTCCACAGACATACACCCTTCTGTAGACTTGGCTCAAAAACAAGTATGCTCATCTGATGCTGGATTTTTAGTTTTTAACACCTGCTGTGGATTGGTCCTTTTAATGTTGGATTAACTCTCTAAGGCTTCCCAGTCCTGGAACTGTCCAATAAGCCTTTGGAGAGAGAGAGAGAGAGAGTGTGTGTGTGTGTGTGTGCCTTCTTCCACCAGCTCCTAGCAGCAACTGAGAAATGAAACTACAATCTGAACTTTTCTGTGGAAGCAACTGTCTCCAGGCATATCACCTGACCTGTCAATCATCCCCAAATGAAGCACCACTCAGCATTCCCCAAAGGACCATAAAACACCAGAACACTGCATTAGTCCAGTTTAAATCAGCATGATGTCCATTATATTGCTTCAGTAACAAACAGAGGATACTAGCTGCAGACAAAATGGTGCTGACAAATTCCTGCAAAAGAGCATGATTAAAATACATTTCTTAAAGGCACAGTTTCATCAGACTGCCCTAAGATAAAAACAGATGACTGCAGATGCTGGAATCTGAAATAAAAACAGAAAATGCTGGCAAATTTCAGCAGGTCTGACAGCATCCATGGAGAGAGAACAGAGCTGATGTTTCGAGTCTGGATGACCCTTGGTCAGATATCTACCCTCTCAGGGGATGTAAATGATTCCACTGCACTATTTGAAGAAGGGCAGGAGTAAATTGCTATCCTAGTCAATATTTAACCATCAACCAACACCTAATACAAATGCTCTGGTTGCTGATTTTGTTTTTAGTTGAAAGACTTGCAGCATGGAAGCCAATTGCAACATTTTTAACATTATACCAATACTTACTTTTCAAAAGTATTTAATTGGCTCTTTGGGATATTCTAAGGTTATGAAATGTGCTGAATAAATATAGGTTATTCATAGAATCCCTACAGTGCAGAAGGAGGCCATTCGGCCCATTGAGCCAGCACCACCTACAATCCCACCCTGGCCTTACTCCTGCAACCCCATACATTTATCCTGCTAATCCCCGATACTAGGGCTAATTTAGCATTACCAATCAACTTAACCTGCACATCTTTGGACTGTGGGAGGAAACTGGAGGACCCGGAGGAAACCCACGCAGACATGGGGAGAAAGTGCAAACTCCACACAGAGAGGGACCCAAGGCTGGAATTGAACCCAGGTCCCTGGCGCTATGAGGCAGCAGTGCTAACCACTGTGCCACCGTGCCACCCCTATTGCTCACAAAAAGAGATTATTTATACACACATAGAGTGGGAAAGTATTCAGAGGGTTTAAAAACTCCTTGAAATGTATATACATTTTAAAA
The DNA here is from genome assembly GCF_964213995.1 of Mustelus asterias. Classification (NCBI taxonomy): domain Eukaryota; kingdom Metazoa; phylum Chordata; class Chondrichthyes; order Carcharhiniformes; family Triakidae; genus Mustelus; species Mustelus asterias. The sequence goes on along the minus strand of NC_135820.1, from coordinate 31,806,755 downwards.
AGGAATATACCAACAATGGCAACAGGAAAAGAGCCTTCGATCTATTGAGCTGGTTCTGCACAATTGTGATGCCTTGTACATTTTAGAAGTAATTTGCCTGAGGGCAGGTCTTTTGTTCATTGATCCAGATCTTGTGGCCTTGTATTTTCCTCTTCAATTACTTGTAGGAACCTCCTATTTTAAATTTCAAGTTATCATTCTTTCTCTCTTCCCTCTTGATCTACTTCCCTCTCCTCTCCATTCAATAACCTCAGTCAGCAAATTCCCATGCCTTAGGATATGGGCACTCTAACATTGTTGTCTCTTTTTAACAAGACGAACTAATGATCTTTTCTTCTCCAGAACATCTTCCCTGAAGAACATTTCTATTGCTTTTGTGTTGTTTTCAACTGACTTACTCCATCCTTTTTCATTTCACAACACTTTGGGTTTTTGTTTTGGATATCTGCTTTTCTTAAGATCCACATCCTAGCTCCATACAAAAAGCCACTCCAAATCACAGTCCTGATAAAGATTTCTTAAGTTTGCTACACATTCTAATGTGGAACAATTCTATGTTTGGAGAAAGCATTATTTGCCATTGCTATTTTAACTCTGAATTATTTATGGCAATGACCATCTTCTGATAAGATGTTTCCCAGGTACTTGAATTGTGATATATTTATTCCAACTATTGACCATTTATTCACCTTGAGCTCTACTTTTCCACCATTATTCTTGCAATCTTCATAATTTTTCTCTTTTTTACATTAACTTTTATCCTGTAAGCTTTCACCAATTCAGTCCTATTCAAAATTATCTTTTGTTGTGAAAATGTCCAATTCTATTACTCATACATTGGAAATTTAACTTTTAAATGTGAGATAAATTGGCCAAAACCTAGGTTGGAGGGGTGTTAGTAAACACCCGTAAGATAATTTCCATTCAAAGGATAGTCCAATTTGATTCAAAGGGATGAAAGGAAGAGGTGTGAAAATGATAAATGGGAGGTGATTCTGTCTCCTAGTTCCATAATAGAACCAAGGAGTCTGGTAAGATTGTAGTTGTCCCCTTTAGTGATATAAATTATTCATGTAATTTCCCAATTTCAGAGCAAGGTTGAAAACCAACTGATAAACAAGAGAAGGTCTTAACATATCCATATACTTTTCAAACCAAAGAACAGAATTAGGAATTGTTAATTATTTGTTTTAATTGCTATCTGGGCATTCCAGGTATGTCAGATTGCCAAGGGGATAGATTGCAGGGAGGATTTTAATTTTTTTTTGGTTGAGTTTTATCTGCGTGTTTTCTCACAGAAGAAGGTATTTTCATGTGGAAAAAATAGATGAAATGGTAGGGCCAAATATTGTTGAGTAAAATTAGGAAATCCCTCTCTTCCACTCTTGATTAGCCAAAGTGTCCAGGAAATTTCAGTCCCTGATTATTGTCCATGTGCAATACTTACCTTACTTACCCCATCCAGGAAATGTTTAAGCTCTGATATGATCATACAGTGCAGAAGAGGCCCTTCGGACCATTGAGTCTGCTCCCACATGCGAGAAACACCTGACCTTCCACCGAATCCCATTTGGCCCGTAGCCTTGAATGTTATGATGTGCTAAGTGCTCATCCAGGTACTTTTCAAAAGATGCGAGGCAATTCACCTCTACTATCCTCTCAGGCATAGCATTCCAGATCGTCACCACCCTCTGGGTAAAAATGTTTTTCTCACATCACCCCCTAAACCTCCTGCCCCTCGCCTTGAACATATGTTCCCTCGTGAATGACCTTTCAACTCACTTGAAAGAATCCAGTGAATCAACGTCCACTGCACAAGGCGACAATCTATATCACCATTCCACCGTTCTCTGGGGATAAGAACGAACTCCTGACATCTAACCTAGACCTGGGGCCCGATTTTACCATTGCGTCATGCCCGTTTTCGGGCGCGAAGACGTGGTAAAGTCGGGTGTGAGGCCATTAACGCGATCCGCACCGCGTCAGCGCAGATTGCAACTTTACCGAAACCCGGGAATGGCGGCAATTCGATTCACGCCCAAAACGGGAGCAACGGCATGCATTTAAATTGAATTAATGAACTGCCCGCCCAACTTTATCAGCATTTCCCCCTTTACCACCGTGTTTGCCAATCCGGAACCACGCCGTAATGGACCTGCTGAATAAAAGTCTGAATCGGGTGCTCCAGCTGCTGAAGAGTGCGTTCAGAGCTTCCAACGGCTCCCTGACTCAGATCGTGGTGGGTGGGAGGAGGGAGGCAGGTCAGATCATTCTCTGGTTGGGGGGAGGGTGAGGGTAGTGAGGCCAGATGAGGCACGACGCAATGGTAAGATTGTTGTCTGGTTGGGGTGGGGGGAGGGGGGTAAGTGAGCCCAGATCGATGTCTGGTTGGGGGGGGGGGGAGGGGAAGGCGGGTCAGATGTATCTCTGGGGGGGAGGGGGGAGAGGGCCGATTGTTGTCTGGTGGGGAGGGAGGGGCAGGTGGGTCAGATGTTCCTCTGGAGCGGGGGGGGGGGGGGTGGGGAGTGAGGCCAGGCCATTCTCTGGGGGGGATGAGTGAGGCCAGATCATTGTGTGTGGAGGGGGGGGTGGTGGTGAGTGAGGCTGGATTGTTGTCTGGGGGGGGGAGGAGGGTAAAATGGATCTATTGTGGGGTGGGGGGGGGATCAGATGGATCTCTGGTGGGGGACGGGGGGGCAGGGTGGTCCACTGCCACTCTGTGGGCGATCGGTGGGGGGGAGTGGGGCAGGGGTCGCGATCGGTCTGGGTAGTGGGTGGGTGGATAAGGGGGACAGTGATTTGTGTGGGTAGTGGGGGTGGGTAGATAAGGGGGACAGTGATGTGTGTGGGTAGTGGGGGGGGGGTTGTATAAGGGGGACAGTGATGTATGTGTGCACCCTCGCTCCTGCTTGTCGCTCCCGGGATGCTTTCTCCACTTTCTGCGGCCCAGCAGCAATTTGACACGGGCACACTTTTTCAAATTTTTTTCTAACTGCGCATGCGCAGTTCAGAGCTCCGATCGTGCGAATGGGACTGGAGATGGCTGAAAGCATATGGGGGCACCGGAAAGCAGATTTCTAAGTCAGATCTGCATTACGCCCAGATTCAGCACTTAGAATGAAAATGGTAAAATTGGGCCCCTTGCACAACTTAAAATTGGGACTCCTACTTCTCTCCAACCTGAACAGACTGTCATTTAGAACACAGTCTATTCCCTCCATTACCTTTTGCACCTCATTCAGGTCATCCCTAAATCTACACTTGTGTCAAGTGTGATCCCAACTCTTTTAACCTACACTGTTAACGAAGATGGTTTATAGTGGACATCATTCTAGCGTCCCTCCTCCGTATCCATTCCCAAAACGTCAGTACCAGCCGCCAGGTGAGGAAGACCAAACGTGGGCACATTTCAATATTCTAATTCAGGCCAAATCAATGTTCACTTTTTCTTTCCAAAGAACATTTCTTGGATTGTTTTAAAGAACATAGAAACAGCTGCAATTTGTCCAGCGAAAAATGATTAATGGAGTCGCATTCCAAGTCTGCACCAGTATATGGCAATGCACAGTGACAAAGTTAATGATGGACTAACACATGCGCTTAGATTCTCTGCTTCAGAGATTTTGCCAGTCAAGCTCTGTTTATCTTTGTTTGCTTTATTTGAATTGTCATATTAATCTACAGTTATTTGAAACTCTTTAGTAGTTTTGATTGGGTCTGGGAAAACTCATACCCAAACCCTTTCTCTCCTCTCCCAGCCCCGAAGTCAAAGGAAATTCCTGCATACGTGTCAAGGGCAAAGGGTGAAGCTAAGAGACACAAAGCACGTCCATGAAACGGCATCGTTATTTGTATACATGCATTTCACCATTAATAATCCGACTTGGCATCGGAGTTTACCAGCCCACACAGATTGTGGGGCTTGTCTGTACAACGCCCGGGCGGGTCTGCCAGCAAAACTCCAGAGGGAAGACCATTTAAACTACTTTACTTCTTCGAATTGGACATTTTATATAACACAAAGGCCTGCCTCAGTTTATTGTTAATGAGCTTGCTCTGTGCAAGACTTGTGCGTTTCACCCCAATTTCCTGCACTGTTTGTTTACAGTTGCTGCTGTGGATTAATTTTTCTCCACGTTAAAATCTCTACTCCGGCGTGCTCTCTCTAGTGTGCCTGGTTTTCCGGCCCCTCACTCTTACACCGACCCGTCTTTTTCTCCCAAGTTTCCCCTTTTTTGTGGCCGCTTGGGTTCACTGCCATTCCTGCCCTGCCGCCCTCAGGCCAGTCGGTGTCAGTGCTCGGCGGCGGAGAAAGAAGGAAGAGGGTGCAGCGTGAAGGAGGTGCAGCCCCATCCCGGAAAGTGGCTGGGGCGGAGGGGGAAGAGAGTGCTGGAGCCGCCCAGTAGCATTCACAGTAGCACCAGTCCGAAGTTTACAGGGGAAACTCCCTGCCGTGTCTGCTCAGCGCCGATAAACACTGAAAAAGTTACTTCCAACGACTGCAACTTTTGATTCTTTCAATGTTTTTGGCTGGCAGGATTGTTACTCTTTCCCTCTCTCTCGCTGAGAGTACAAATCACTGCGAATGCAGAAGGAGCTGCTTTTGGCGGAGCTAACTCTGAACTGCTGTGTAGTTTTGTGCAGTGCAAACGGGCCGGGAATCTTTGAGAGACGCCATCGACTAACAAGCGGGATTCTTCTCCCGGAGAGACGCGGTGCGAGCAGTGGAAGTTTGTCTCGGTTCACGAAACTCAGGCTCCTTTGAATTCCTCACCGCCCGTGGGCCTATTTTCCTGGATGTTGGGCAACCTGTCACGGATAGAGAACTGACACTATGTAAATAAACCTAGCCACTGGGTTCTGATAATTCATTTGTATCTTCCAGTCAAAGACACAGCAGCGTAGTCACGGGAATATGTTTTGAGATTGGCGAGAGGAGTTGTGGCATGTTTATTGTTCCAGTCTGTCAGTGATGCGCTTGGGAATTTTGGATCATTTGCACTCACACCTGTGACAGACAAACATCAACAGGTTTTCCAGAAGCTCTTCCTACCTCTTCCGTGCTTATTTTTTTAAAAAATAAGATTTTGTGGCTATACAATTGAGGATATAGTTTTCTGAATAGCTCAGTGAGCGCAGTGCATTCCATAGTCCAGTAATTAATCCTTCACTATTCTCAACCGGGGCATTGGCCTGGGCTCAGTCACACTGGACACAGAAATGGATCTGAGCCAATGTCCTCAGTCCGGATTGATCACCGGGCTCCCTGATTTGGTGTGTTTATCCCCAGGGTGGTTATGTTACTGCAGAACCGCTACTCCCTTTCAAGAGTAGTACGGTTTTTAAAATATTTTCGTTGGTTGTGGGTGTAGCTGACTAGGTCAACATTCATTGCCCATCCCTAATTGTCCTTGAGAAGGAGATGCTGAGCTGCTGCAGCCTGTGCTGTGTAGGTAGTTCCAGGATTTTGACCCAGCGGCAGTGAAGGAACAGCAATATATTTCCAAGTCACAATGGTGTTTGGCTTGAAGCTGGTGTGGTTCTCATACATCTGCTGCCCTTATCTTTCTCAGTGGTAAATGTCGTGGGGTTGGAAGTTGCAGTCAAAGGGTATGTTACTGTGATTATGACCTCGGGGTAATACAGTACGTTATTGTGATAACCCCAGGGCAGTATGTAATGCTGCTGTGAATATCCCAGTCCCCACACAAGACCCTAACCCATTCTCTCCAGTATTACTTTAACTGTGATTTCCCCCACAGGTTTACAGTATGATACTGTGATTTCACCATGCACTCCTGAACTTCAGATGCTGGAGAATGTTACCATGATACCCCCAAGCTAGTGGAATAGGTTATTTTGATTGACCCTCGTGGTTGTACAGTACCCCATCTTCCCCTCTTCCCCCCCCCCCCCCTCCACTGCATCCAGGGTACTATGGTATGACACTGTGATTCCCAAGAATAGTGTGGTATTTTACTGTGATGTCCCCCACAGGAAAGTACTGTGATTTCCATTGGTAATTTGGTATGTTAATGTGAATTCTTCCTCCAGGGTGGTACAGTATGTTCCTGCCATTTCCCAGAATAATATGGTATGTCACTGTCATTTCCCTGGGTAGTACAGCATGTTACTATGATTCTCCAGAGTAGTATGGTATGTTATTGTGATTCATCTCCAGGCTAATTAGGTATGTCATTGCGACTCCCCAAGTATGTTGCCGTGTTTCATCCCCAGGATAGTATTGTATGTTTCTGTGATTCATCCCCAGGGTAGTACGGTATATTACTGTGATTCCCCAGGATAGTACGGTATGTTACTGTGATTCCCCAGGATAGTACGGTATATTACTGTGATTCCCCAGGGTAGTACGGTATGTTACTGTGATTCCCCAGGATAGTACGGTATATTACTGTGATTTCCCTAGGGTAGTACGGTATATTACTGTGATTTCCCAGGATAGTACGGTATATTACTGTGATTTCCCTAGGGTAGTACGGTATGTTACTGTGATTCTGTGTTACTATGATTCTCCAGGATAGTACGGTATGTTACTGTGATTTCCCTAGGGTAGTAGGGTATGTTGCTGTGATTCTGTGTTACTATGATTCTCCAGGATAGTACGGTATGTTACTGTGATTCCCCAGGGTAGTACGGTATATTATTGTGATTTCCCCAGGGTAGTACGGTATGTTACTGTGATTCCCCAGGGTAGTACGGTATATTACTGTGATTCCCCCAGGGTAGTACGGTATGTTACTGTGATTCCCTAGTTATGTTATGGTGATTCTCCAGGGTAGTACAGTATGTTACTGTGATTCTGTGTTACGATGATTCTCCAGGGTAGTACGGGATGTTACTGTGATTTCCCCAGGATAGTACGGTATATTACTGTGATTTCCCTAGGGTAGTATGGTATGTTACTGTGATTCTGTGTTACTATGATTCTCCAGGATAGTACGGTATGTTACTGTGATTCCCCAGGGTAGTACGGTATATTATTGTGATTTCCCCAGGGTAGTACGGTATGTTACTGTGATTCCCCAGGGTAGTACGGTATATTACTGTGATTCCCCCAGGGTAGTACAGTATGTTACTGTGATTCTGTGTTACTATGATTCTCCAGGGTAGTACGGGATGTTACTGTGATTTCCCCAGGGTAGTACGGGATGTTACTGTGATTTCCCCAGGGTAGTACGGGATGTTACTGTGATTTCCCCAGGGTAGTACGGTATATTACTGTGATTCCCCAGGATTGAAACTTACAGGATACTGCAAGGCTTGGATAGAGTGGACGTGGAGAGGATGTTTCCACTAGTAGGAAAAACTAGAACCAGAGGGCACAACCTCAGGCTAAAGGGATGATCTTTAAAACAGAGATGAGGAGGAATTTCTTCAGCCAGAGAGTGGGGAATCTGTGGAACTCTTTGCCGCAGAAGGCTGTGGAGGCCAGGCGTCTTTAGGACAGAACTAGATAGGTTCTTCATTAATAAGGGGATCGGGGGTTATGGGGAAAAGGTAGGAGAATGGGGATGAGAAAAAAAATCAGCCATGATTGAATGGCGGAGCGGACTCGATGGGCTGAGTGGCCTAATTCTGCTCCTATGGGTTATGGTCTTATGGCCTTATTCTCCAGGGTAGTGTGGAATGTTACTGTAATTCCCCAGAGTAGTGCGGGATGTTACTGTAATTCCCCAGAGTAGTGCGGGATGTTACTGTAATTCCCCAGAGTAGTGCGGGATGTTACTGTAATTCCCCAGAGTAGTGCGGGATGTTACTGTAATTCCCCAGAGTAGTGCGGGATGTTACTGTAATTCCCCAGAGAAATACGGTATGTTACTGTGATTCCCCAGGGTAGTATGGGATGTTACTGAGGTTCCCAGGTTAATACAGTACATTACTGTGATTCCTCCCAGAGTAGTATGATATGTTAGCGTTATTCCCCCCTGGGTAGTACCATATGTTACTGTGATTCCCGAGGTATGGTATGTTACCATAGTTCCCCTCCCCCCAACCGGGTATTATATGTTACTGTGATCCCTCCCAGGGACGTATGGTATGTTAATGTTATTCCCCCAGGACATTATGTTACTGTGATTGTTTCCATATTGTTACGTTGTTGTCATCCACTCATTAAATGAAATAGATCATGTTGACACTGAGTTTCATGTTACAATATCCCTTCTCACACGTTGCTGCCTTTCCTGTGTTCTGTACATTGATGCTTTAATTTGTCATTGACTTCACCTTTTATGTTCTACTGTGATATTCTATAAATAGTTGACTGGAGAATGTGCCTTTTATGTCTTTTTGATGTTCCTTGCAGAGTACGGTGGCATGGCTTCAAAAATCTTACACAGGCTTCGAAAGACAGTTAGAAAAGTCAACGCAACTGAGGAGGCAGTGGAAGATTTTCCTGAAAGATCAGAACTTGATGATGACACAGAGGGGTTATCTGCGCGCCTGAGTGGGACACTGAGTTTTGGAGATGCAGATGTAGCAGATGAGGACTATACCGAAACAGCTGCAACAAACAGTGACCCTGACTTTTTACACAGCTTTGAGAGTAATGAGATTGAATCTACAGGTAAAATATTACTTTTAAAATGTAGGTTGTAAGTTCTTAACATTTGAATTTTTCATGCCATTGTTATGGTTACTACTAAAGAATATGACAACATTCACTGTTCATATCAAGATTCATTACTTGTGTTTAAATTTAGCACCATGAACCAAACCACTAGAGTACTAGATGGTGTTATTATCATAAATTTGGGTTTACATGGGGTAAAATTGAATCGATTTTGAAGATATCCATACAGTATTTTGAATTGAATGACATCACAGCTTCATATAATGGAGCTGATCTGAATGGCAGTTTGGGACATTGATTTTTGCAGTGGGAATAATGCTGAGGCTCTCAGTGCTTACTATTATATGGAGTAAATCAGACAACAGCTACCAGCATTTGCACAAAAACAGTTAACGCTGAAATCAAGAAGTTGCCATCTAATTTATTCTGTGCTTCCAGAAGCTTAGCTACTTTGGTACCTTACTGAGAGAGTCTGCATGAAACACATGCAATTATAACACCTACCCATTAGATACGTAATACCTTAGAAAAAGTTAATGTTTGTCCATTCAGTTATAGATTAATTATGAATGTCACGATAAGTGTTAACTACTGCCAAATAACATCAATGCACTGAAAATTGATTTTTACAATACAGCGTTTCATTCCTTCGTATCTAATTATTGTTGGAGATTTGTAAACATTTTAAATGTTTCGTTTTATTGCCCTTAATCCTTTCTTTATTTTACTTTCTGGATATGATTTTACATTGAATTAAATATATTAAATTATACTCCCTAGTTTAGACTTAATGAAGAAATTGAATACTCCCATTGTTACAGGGAAGATGGTGGTGGAGCTCAGTAAATCATGCGTGAGATTGCATGTCAGTCACTCATTACCATTGGGGTGAATGAAGCAGTGAATAGTATCTTTGTTCTACTATAGTAGTGCTTATAATGGTGCTAAAATGACTCTCTAATTAGCATAATTGGCCACGCAGAAGTCTACCCAAAGTTCGCTGCTGACAGTAAGATCCAAACCCAATATGCTTTCAATCTGCAGCAATGTTTGGGCAATTTATAACCCTTTAAATTATTTATTTGAATTTGTGGCAGATTACCTTACCGTTATTGTTTGATTTATAAACTGACTTTATTCGGTTCTATTTTTTCTGTCATTCCTATCTGCCATTAGGAGCATATAGTAATTTCCTACTGATGGTTCTGACATTATCTGTCACTTGGGACTATGATCCATAGTGCATTGTTGGTGATGATGTGCTGACATTCATCCTCAAAGGTTAACAGTTTTATGATAGATGTAGAAAAAGTGTTACACAGTGGCAAGTTGCAAAGACTTAAGCATGAATTATTATCACTACTATCTTCTGTTTAAGGAAAAGTGGAGGAAGACCATTGCTATTGCAGGCCTCATATCTTTTTCAGTTTGTTGTACAATAACAAGCTTAGTAGGCTGATTGATATAATACTCTATCTCACTCAAAGTTAATGCAGCGCAGGTGGGGCCTGGTGAGTTGGTTCTTTTTAAAGAGAAAGATAAAAAATGTATGGGAGAGTTTTACTTCTGGTGTCATCTTCTCAATTTGTTCATAAAAATATATAGTAACAGTTTTACTATTTAGGTTTCTGTCAACTTAGGAGATCATTTAATGAATGTAATAATTTATTATTTTTGAAATGTATAAATTTTCTAGCTCTCTTTTGGGGACAGGGGAAGGCATGTTGGCCCCTTGTTCTAGATCCATTCCCTCACCAACAAGAGCAAATCACTTTGCTGTATCTGCTCTATTAAATTGTTTTAGCATTTTAATCACCTCAGTTAGATCACGACTCAACCTTATGGGCTCCTTCGGTGCATCAAGTCATGTGCTATATTTATTAACTCTGATTCAAAACCACTCGCATTTTCCCATTATAATATTCTGGTTCTCCCATATATTGTCTCAAATAATGACCTTCAGTGTGGACTGGGAAATAGGTATATTTATATATATATATTCAAATGAGGGAGAAGTTGAAAACAAGAATGATTAATCCTGGTTATTCTTTTTAAAGAAAATGCAGTTTTTCATCAAGAACATTTTTGAGCATTGTCTAAATATTAATAGCATAGTGAACAGTGGCCAGCATGAATTCAGAAGGGGTAGATGCAGCCTGATCTTCTTTAAGGAAGTGACAATCCAAGTAGTCTGAGGAAAACGTTACAATATGTCACATCCAAACTTTCAAAAGGCATTTAACAAGTTCTGTATGAGAAACAATAGATGCGATCTTACCAAAGAAATTCTAAGTGCTGAATGAGTGTGAAAATTCAGGAGAATCTCACCAGCTTTTAGGGTGAGCTCCCAGACACAATTGTATGGCACTTAGAAAAAAAGAGGCAAAGTGTGATTCTCGCCAGTAGGGGGAGTGGATGGAGCCTAATCATGTTGGGAGCTGGCTGCTGAGCTGCAGGTGCACCATTGCGCATGCACCCCAATCTCCCAGTGCGATGTGTACAAGCGTACACAGTATGCTGAAAGATCTCTCACCCCCCCCCCCCCCCAAAAACCCCATTGCCCCTTCGGATATTGCCCCCTAAGACATCAGCCCCTTCTCCAATTGCCCCACTGCTGACATTGCCCCCCCAGATCTCTGGCCTGATCACCGCACCCCTCCGATCACTGGCCCACATCGCTACACCCCCCAATCACTGTGCCCATCCCTGCATCCCCAGCATAGCTCTGCCCCATGGCCCCAATCCTTCAAGACCTGCCCCCTCCCCTTAGTCCCTGTCACCTTGGCACTGCCCAATGGGCGATGCTAGTGCAGGGTGTTAGTGGTGTCAGAAGTTTAACTTAATTGCAAATTAAAAAATGGCCTGGATTTTGCAATGTTAAAAATGGCAGAACAATTAGTCACTGATATTACTCCACTGAAGCTCACAGCAACTGTTTTTCAAGGATTTTTTCATTGAGACTAACACAGTCAAAGTGGAGGTTTTCATCAGTTCACTGATTGCATAGGGATTGCAGTCTGGAGGGAACTTCAACAGCACACCCTATAGCAAAGCATAGAAGCACTGAGAGGAACCTCTTGATTTCTGTATCTGTCGGCACTTGTGTCAACTTCTGTGGAGTTGCTTCACGCCAGCAAGCCGGTTGCAGACTGCTAGGGGCGCTATTGTGCAGGCGCCCTGATCTCTCAGTACACTGCACAAGTGTGCACAGTGTACTGGGAGATCTGTAACTTCCCCCTTGACATTGCACACCAACTCCCTGATCGCTACCCCACCCCAGCCGATCACTGGCCCTGTTCGCCCCTGACCAATCACTGACTCCGATATCCTCCCTGGCCAATCATAAGCCCTGATTCCTCCCCCCCCCCCATTCACACACCCAGCCGATCGCTGGCCCTGATGTCCCCATCCCGACCAATTGCCACCCCAGCCAATCCATCATGCAGTGTATACCCCCATCTCCCTGTCATGGCCCTGCCCCCATCATGGGCCTGCTCCCTTCAGGCCCCACCCCTCCCTTAGGCCCCACCCCCTTGGCACTGTCTAGTGTCTGATGGGCAGTGCTAGCGTGCCATGCTGACAGTGCCATGGGGCAATGCCCACCCCTGCCCCCGACTATCCGGAGAGGCTTCAATGGCCTTCGGTCCCACTAGTGAGGCAGTCATAACAGGTCCCCATTGGTGCCGACTATATATGACCCTCACCGGTGAGGACCTTCACTGGCATTGTCGTTAAATGAGTCTGGACAATTGCACCTGGGACTCACTAATAATATTAAAATATCATCATAAATATTTAAATCAACCTAACATCTGGGCCGAATGGTCCGGTAATATCGTGCGAGAAGATGAGGTGAGCTTAGAAGAAGGCTTGGGGTAAGAGAGGTATGAAGAGGAAGAGAGTACTCTGCTGATGTGTAGATTGGGGTGAATGAAGCAGTGAATAGCATCTTTGTTCTATTGTAATCAGCTGTGTTCCTAAGGCGTAACATTTGAAATTTGGATTAAACATTCAACTGGGATGTTCATGTGGAATGGATCCCTCATTGAACTCTTTCCACATTTTTCTCGAGGTGAGTTTCATTGTATATCCTGGTGTGTTTCACTTTGTCCTTTCGTGATGTAGAAGTCTGAGCATATGTGTATTTCTGATGTGACAGCAGTTGTGAGCATAGATTGTCATCTTTATTTGAGATATGATCCTGGAAGCATTTATATAAGACCATAAGACATAGGAGCAGAATTAGGCCACTCGGCCCATCGAGTCTGCTCCGCATGGCTGATATTTTTCTCATCCCCATTCTCCTGCCTTTTCCCCATAACCCCTGAGCCCCTTAGTAATCAAGAACCTATCTACCTCTGTCTTAAAGACACCCAATGACCTGGCCTCCACAGCCTTCTGCGGCAAAGAGTTCCACAGATTCCCTACTCTCTGGCTGAAGAAATTCCTTCTCATCTTTGTTTTAAAGGATCGTCCCTTTAGCCTGAGATTGTGCCTTCTGGTTCTAGTTTTTCCTACTGGTGGAAACAACCTCTCCACGTCCACTCTATCCAGGCCTCGCAGTATCTTGTAAGTTTCAATAAGATCCCCCCCCTCATCCATCTAAACTCCAACGAGTAGAGACCCAGAGTCATCAACTGTTCCTCATATGACAAGCTCTTCATTCCAAGGATCATTCTTGTGAACCTCCTCTGGACCGTTTCCAAGGCCAGCACATCCTTCCTTAGATATGGGGCCCAAAACTGCTCACAATACTCCAAATGGGGTCTGACCAGAGCCTTATACAGCCTCAGAAGTACATCCCAGAAGTACATCTATATAGCTTTATATTTACGCTAAATATGGTATTTCAGTTTTAATTTTAATAAGCAGTTTCCTTCAACATGGTTCTTAGGAGCCATTTGACTTGACTTAACAGCAGCCACTACACATTAACTTCAAAGCCAATAAATAACACAATTCAACTTTATATTGATGTAACCACAAAACATCTCTGCTTTGACTTTTTGCCTTCAATTCTATATTTCAGCCACTTCTGCTTGATACAGAGTTGTTTCTTTCTGTGTACATTTAAAAGTAATTGCAAGTAAGCTCCATTTTGTAATGCTCAAGTGTGTTTTGGATGATTGGGTTCTTTTTGATTATGTTAGTATGGCAGCATGGTTGCTTTAATGGGCGATCAAGCACAATCCACATGACCAGGCCGGAAGAAATGGAGCGTGAGCGCATGAAGCCGGGCCAATCAAGAGCGCATTCTCGGGGCTGGAAAACTTCAGTTGGAGTCAGGGTCTTGTTGGGACTATACCGTATAGTTGTGCTGTTAAACCCTTAATTATATATAGTTCTTCTCGGTCAATAAATATTTTAGTTGTTACATTGAGTCATCTCAAGTTAGTACAGTCAGATTTACAATGATAATGAGGATGGGCAACAGGACAACACTGAAGGTTTCCTTTTTTTTATTCATTTGTGAGACATGGGCATCGCTGACTGGCCTGCATTTATTGCCCATTCCTAGTTGACCTTGTTTAAGGGCAGTTCAGAGTCGGACCACATTGCTTAGCAAACGAGGTCAAGGCATTGATTTACAATGCTGATTTTAGACCAGTGTGGCTTGTGTTTGGTCTGGCATGCTTCAGTTAATGGTTAACAATGTCCTGAGGCTAACTTTTCTTTACTCTATTGATTAAATATTTTTTTAAAGAGGCAGTGTCTGGAATGCCAGGGCATGAAGTTTTGCCAATAAAATAGTTCTAGCGATGGAAATACTGACTGAGTATTCTGAATATCCAGGTTAAAATTTAGCTTTACATTTCTAATTCAAAGTTTCTCATTTCAAAGTTCAGCACAATGCTTTGTTTGTATCTTTTACAGCACTCGTGGAGAAAATAATATTGTAACCAACACAGCAGGTGGAATTTTCCCCCAAAATTTGAAGTGTCACAAAAGTCTGAAAACCAGAGTGTTCCACTCTGGGTTTTTTTCAGTGAACTACCATATGCAATTTTCCTACACAATTGTTCTGGCAGTAGGGAATTTCATGCCGGTGGGGGAGGGAGCAGGGGGCAGGGAGAGGGCGGAGCCTAAGTTCATTGGAGAACAGACAGATGTTGCCCCCCCCACTCACCTGACGAAGGAGCAGCGAGCGCTCCGAAAGCTAGTGGCGTTTGCTACCAAATAAACCTGTTGGACTTTAACCTGGTGTTGTCAGACTCCTTACTGTGTTTACCCCAGTCCAACGCCGGCATCTCCACATCATGACTTTAATCCTCCTGTCAGGGTCCCCACCAGAAATGGAAAATCCTGCTGGGGAGGGCAGTAATCTCCTGTGTTCTTTTTGTATCTAATTTCCGGTTGAACTGCTTTTAAAATCCGTTTGCAATCCAGAAATTCTGTTGGTTTTTGTAGCTCAGAGGCAGACTACGTATATCAGATTTAACATGATAAGCAACTGACCCATGCAAAATCTGAATAAAGGAAAGGCTAACCGAGACCTATTGAATAAGAGCAGGATTCTTCTTTCTACACTTAATCTGCATGGTGCTTAGCCAAAGAGACTGAAAGGACTTTTAAAGACTTCCTGTGGTTTTGTAGTTAGAGAATAACACTAATGTGTTTAGTGCGTCAATTTTACATACTCATCACTTAATACAAACATTGCTAGAGATTGGTTAATGGCATTAATCTTTAGATACAGTATGTATGAGTGCCAAATTAATGATTGTACACTCTGTACAAAAAACTGATAGCAGAATGTAATCCAGAATATCTACACTCCATTGCTTGCATCTTTGTAACACATGTTCATTTTCCCCCCCATTAAGCAAGGAATGGTGCAACTTGCTTAATGTTCATTGGCGGTGTTCAGTCAGGTCTGATGCTGATAACATCCCTGGAGACCCCAGATAAATGTGGAGTGATCTCACCACGTCTCATGTGGGAGGGTTGTTGTAGTGGGAGACTCTAATTTTCCTCATATTGACTGGAAATCCCTTGGGTCTAGGGGTCCGGATGGTGAGGAATTTGTCAAGTGTGTCCAGGAAGGTGTTTTGGAACAGTATGTTGATAGTTCGAATAGAGAGGGAACCTGGTACTAGGGAATGAGCCCGGCCAGGTCATCAAAGTTGCAGTGGGGGAACTTGTGGCGAACAGTGACCACAATTCTGTAAGTTTTCGGATACTCATGGAAAAGTACAAGTGTTGTCCAAGGGTTAAGGTGCTAAATTGGGGGACGGCTAACTATAACCAGATTAGGCAGGCTTTGGAGACTGTTATTTGGGAGAGGCTGTTTGAGGGTAAATCCACATCTGGCATGTGAGAATCTTTTAAGGAGCAGTTGATTGGAATGCAGGACAGGCATGTGCCTGTGAAAAGGAAGGACAGGAAAGGCAGAATTCGGGAACCGTGGATGACCAGGGAAATGGCGAGTCTAGTCAAAAAGAAAAAGAATGCATACATGACTTCTAGGCAACTAAAAACAGATAAAGCACTTGAAAATACAGTGAAAGTAGAAGAGAATTCAAACAGGAAGTTAGGAGGGCAAAAAGGGGTCATGAAATGTCCTTGGCAGGCAGGGTTAAAGAGAATCCCAAGGCATTTTCTGCAAATATTAGGAACAAGAGGGTAGCTAGAGAGAGTTAGTCCACTCAAGAACAAAGCAGGGAAATTAAGCGTAGAACCAAAGGAAGTGGGTGAGATCCTTAATGAGTACTTTGTATTGATATTCACAAGAGAAGGACCCATTGATTGATAGTGTCTTGGATAAACCCTCTGGAGCAAGTCATCATTACAAGGGAAGAATTGTTAGGTGTATTAAAAAGCATTAAGAAATACAAATCCCCAGGGCCAGATGGCATTTATCCCAGATTACTGAGGGAAAGAAGCGAGGAAATTGCTGAGCTCTAACAGAAATCTTTGTTTCCTCGTTGGCCACAGGCGAGGTCCCCAGTGGATTGGAGGATAGCCACTGTTGTCCAGTTATTTAAGAAGGGTAGCAAGGATAACTCGGATAATTATAGGTCAGTGAGCTTGACGTCAGTGAAATTGTTGAACAAGATTCTTAGGGATAGGATCTGTAAACATTTGGATCTGAATGGTCTTATTAGTGAAAGGCTGTATGGTTTTGTACGGGGGCGGGGGTCATGTCTCACTAATTTGATTGAGTTTTTTGAGGAGGTGACAAAAATAATTGACGAGGGAAGGGCCGTGGATGTTGTCTACATGGACTTGAGTAAAACATTTGACAAGGTTCCTCAGGGCAGGTTGGCGCAAAAGGTTATATAGGATCAAGGGTGAACCAGGTAGATGGATTCAGAACTGGCTTGGCCATAAAAGACAGAGGGTCGCGGTGGAAGGGTGTTTTTCTGAATGGAGGTCTGTAACTAGTGGTGTTCAGCAGGAATCATTGCTGGGACCTCTGTTGTTTGTAATGTATATAAATGACTTGGAAGAAAACGTAGCTGGTCTGATTAGCAAGTTTGCGAATGATACTAAGATTGCTGGAGTTGCGGAAGTGATGAAGATTGTCAGAAAATCTACAGAAAAAGATAGGCTGGAAAATTGGGTGGAGAAATGACAGATGGAGTTTAATCTGGCTAAATGCAAGGTGATGCATTTTGGTAGATCCAATTCAGGTGGGAGCTACAAAATAAATGGGAGAACCATCAGGAGCATAGACACACAGAGTGATCTGGGAGCACAGATCCTTATAAGTGGCAGCACAGGTGGTGAAGAAAGCAAATGGCATGCTTGCTTTCATTGGCCAGGGGATCGAGTTGGCAAATTATGTTACAGTTATATAAAATGTTGGTTAGGCCACATTTGGAATACTGTATCCAATTCTGGTCGCCACACTACCAGAAGGACGTGGAGGCTTTAGAGGGAGTTCAGAAAAGGTTTACCAGGATGTTGCCTGGTTTGGAGGGTTTTAGCTATGAGAAGAGATTGAATAAATTGGGATTGTTCTCGCTGGAAAGAAGGAGGCTGAGGGGGCAACCTGATAGAAGTTTATAAAATTATGAGAGGCGTAGATAAGGTGAACAGTTGGAAGCTTTTTCCCATGGCAGAAATGACAGTTACAAGGGAGCGGCGCGGGCTTGGAGGGCCGAAGGGCCTGTTCCTGTGCTGTATTGTTCTTTGTTCTTTGTTCAAGGTAAGGGGGGAAAGGTTCAGTAGGCGGCACAGGTTAGCACTGTTGCCTCACAGAGCCAGGGACCTGTGTTTGATTCCTGGCTTGGGTCACTGTCTGTGTGAAGTTTGCACGTTCTCCCTGTGTCTGCGTGGGTTTCCTCTGGGTGCTCCTGTTTCCACCCCATTCTGAAAGACGTGCTGGTTAGATACATTGACCCAATTAGGCGCCGGACTGTGGTGGCTAGGGGAATTTCACAGTAACTTCATTGCAGTATTAATGGCCTTACTTGTGATTGAAAAATAAACTTACTTTTTAGAGATGTGAGGGGGAAGTTTTTTACACCGAGGGCGGTGGGTGCCTGGAATGCAAGTGGGGCCAAGTGAGGTGGTGAGGCAGACAAGTTAGTGACATTTAAGATTTATTTGAATAGACACGTGAACAGGCGGGGAATAGAGGGATACAGGCGATTGGTCTAGGTAGGACAACGTGATCGGTGCAGACTTGGTGGGCCGAAGGGCCCGTTCCAGTGCTGTAATGTTCTTTGTTGTTTGTTATCAAAAATGCAAGTTAATCTCTCTGAGTGGATTCCCACCATCTGAACTACAAGAGAGTGCTTGCATTTAATCAGCACTCCCTCAAGAACTCCGGATATCACAGCTAGTGATAGCTTTTTTGAAGTGATGTTGCCATTTCAATGTAGGGAAAGGTGGGGGCTCTTATTCAATAGGTCTCGGTTAGCCTTTCCTTTATTCAGATTTTGCATGGGTCAGTTGCTTATCATGTTAAATCAGATATATGTAGTCTGCCTCTGAGCTACAAAAACCAACAGAATTTCTGCACAGCAAGGTCCCACAATAACAATGCAATCAAATGTATCTTGGTACTGTTGTATGAGGGGCAAATATTGGCCAGGGTATTGCAAAACTTCCATACTTTTTCAAGAATAATTTCACAGAATCCCTATGAGTAGGGTGAAGAAAGTACTATGGAGACAGAGGAAATCAGAGATGGGCATTCCAAGTCGCTTTTTTACTCAACAGGATCAGAAAAAAACAGTGATGAAGATCACCCACTTACTGTCTGGCTGGGGGGGATGGAAAGAGAGGACAGAGAGATAAACAAGCCTGTAAAAATATAGATGATGAGTGTTGCTGATGCTGCTGTTGAGGATGCTGGTTTTAGATTCATGAACAGATACTGAATATTGTATCCTATGCAGAATGTGGCCTGTTTTATTTTGGCCACTGTAAAGTTAGCATGAATTAATTTTCCATATACGTACTGGTAATGAAGGTTATTGTAATAACTGGAGGTAACTCAATGTGGTTCCAACAACAAAAGGGATTTATTAAACTATGATAAATACATTACATGGTTGGTAGCTCAGTGTGTTTATACAAAAGGCAGCTGAGTGATGCAAAGCAACTTGTCTGGTTTGATCCCTGGTCTGTGCTGCATTAAATAATCTGAGCCAGGGCATCTACTGGAGCATTGCAGTTGGCCAATTTGGAGAGTTCCTACTCTAGATTGTGCACTCATGACCTTTGTTGAAGTGTGTGTACATGGGCATCAGTGAGGGCAGCACTGGGCTTAGTTGTGATCCTCCCCTCCTCCACCACATTGCTGACGCTTGCTGCCAAAGCATGTATGATTGTTGACAACTTGGCCAGGATACAAGAGAACAGGTCATGAATCTGGAACAATATCCCAACATCAGATAACGAGTTCAGGAAGAGAGAGAAAAATGATTAGGAGTTTTCTTGGTTTAAAAAATGCTGCATTATTGTAGATTGAAGTTTCATGGCTAATGACTTTGGTTAAGTTTGAATCCTTTGTTTTGATGGTGCAGCAATGTTATTTTATTTGTAGAGATCATCAATGAATGCTGGCCAAACTAGAATTTTCAGTTTTGGTGCTGTGTTTTTGCAGAAAGATATTGGGTTGTAGCAGAAATAGGAAACAAGGCAACAAACAGTGCAAAAAAAGTGAAGTAGTACAGGGTCTTGTGTTCTGCAACTCATCACTGATCTATGAAGTAGTGCAGATATATGAAGCGCCACTCAATATGTGACAGTGGTCTGCACAGTTTCCTCAATCAAGGAGGAAGTCTTACAGTAAAGGAGGAAGTGGACTAATCTTCATGAAACTGATTTAAGTACTTGTTCCCAATAGTTGTGCGTTGTTATAAGATTGCGATTTGAGCAGATGGGGAGAATTTCTATTACGTTACAAATTTGGAACAAAATCCACCTGTATCTTTTCTTTGCTGTTTATATTTACAGAAACAAGTCTGTTGAGGAGAGGGAGAAGGATTGTAGAATCATAGAATCCCTCCAGTGCAGAAGGAGGCCATTTGGCCCATCGAGTCTGCACCAACAACAATCCCACCCATCCCTGTAACCACACATATTTACTCTGTTAATCCCTCTGATACTAAGGGGCAATTTGGCATGACTAATCCACCTAAACCGCATATCTTTGGACTGTGGGAGGAAACCAGAGCACCCTAAGGAAACCCTCGCATACACACGGAGAATGTGCAAACTCCACACAGACAGTCACCCGAAGCTGGAATTGAACCTGGAATTGGGCGGCACGATAGCACAGTGGTTAGCACTGCTGCTTCACAGCTCCAGGGTCCCGGGTTCGATTCCCGGCTCGGGTCACTGTCTGTGTGGAGTTTGCACATTCTCCTCGTGTCTGCGTGGGTTTCCTCCGGGTGCTCCGGTTTCCTCCCAGAGTCCAAAGATGTGCGGGTTAGGTTGATTGGCCAGGTTAAAAAAATTGCCCCTTAGAGTCCTGGGATGCATAGGTTAGAGGGATTAGCGGGTAAATATGTGGGGGTAGGGCCTGGGTGGGATTGTGGTCGGTGCAGACTCGATGGGCCGAATGGCCTCCTTCTGCACTGTAGGGTTTCTATGATAACCTGGGTCCTTGGCGCTGTGAGTCAGCAGTGATAACCACTGCACCACCGTACCACCCCATTTCAATGCGAAAAACAATTTTCTTTACTAACGTTATCTTTGGTGCTGCTTACAGGCAGTTATCTACTTTTCTTTTGTCATTTAGCACACAAGAATGCAAGAAATAGAAGCAAGAGTAGGCCACCAGGCCGTTCAGGCCTGCTCCACATTCTACTGACAGAGTAGTGCTGAGAGAATACTATTCTGTCTGAGGTACTTTCTGCTGCTCAGTTGGTTATGGAAGATTCCACAAACTGAAGAAGGCTAAAATTTCTCTTTCAAACAAAACAGATGATCTGGTCACTCAATAAAGCACTGTTCCTGGGACTGTGTAGAAATTTGCTCATCTAACAGTGATTCCTTGACCAAGTCTTTGGCCTAATGTCTCCTTTGGGGACTCGATGTCAAATTTTGGCTGAAAGAAGCTGCAAAGCACCTTGGGACATCATATTACATTAACGATGCTACATAAATGCAAGTTGTTGTTGACTTTAAAACTAATCTATTGATTTTAAAATACCTTGAGACGCGACGAGGCGCATCATAAATTAAGCTTTTTATACACTTTGTTGGTTGTGATTACTTAAATGGAATCATACAATCTGAATCTGATTTGGTAAGTTTATTTGAACTTTGTCTTTTACATGAAAGAAATTTAAAGGAAAACCAGTGAAGGACAGGATTTTAGTTTGGAGGAGAATTGTGTGTGAATTTGTGGGGAGGAGTGGAGGAGTTGGTTAGTGACTGCTGTGAAGTTGGGAAATCTGGGCGTGGTAAACCACTTTTAGCTTATTACCTGTATATGTGACATGCCTGGACACATCCATGCTGGCCCTACCCGAGACTCCTCCTCCCCCCCACCCCCCGGTCCAGGTATAAAGGCAACTGCTTCCCACCCCCCCGCCTCAGTCTCTGGACCAGTTCATCGGCATGGGTGTGCTCCAAGTCTTTTGCTAATAAAAGCCTATTTGTTTTTGCATACAAACTAGTCTTTGCTCGATTGATGGTGCATCAATTTTATTGGCAAAAGTTTTGGGATGGAGCAGATACTAAAACCCGACAAATTCGAACTGGACCCTCAAGCTGTAGGAGCCTCTAACAGCTTTGATCGCTGGCTGCGCTGTTTCAAAACTTTCCTCACCACCACCTCCGTCGTCCGGACCGAAACCGACAAGCTACACGTGCTCCACGTCTGGGTAAGCGATCAAGTATTCTCGATGATTAGAGACGCTGAAACTTACAAGGATGCGATCGAACTTTTAAAAGGCCAGTACAACAAACAGTCTAATGAAATCTATGCCAGACATCATCTGGCTACTTGCAGACAACAGCCAGGAGAATCGGGTGATGAATTCCTGTGTGCGTTGTGAGCACTCGGCAGGGCCTGCAACTGCAAGACCGTAACAGCCACCCAAAACACTGAGGACTTAATCAGAAATGCCTATGTCACGGATATCAGGTCAAACTATATCCGACAACGACTGCTGGAACAGGGTGGGCTACAAAAGACTGTGGCGCTTGCCGACTCATTAGAGGTGGCCTTCCGTAATCTCGAGGCCTACACCCTCGACCACGGGGGCGCATCGTGGACGCCGCGGACGCCGTCACCTCTGTACTCGGGAGGGCAGCAGACCTACGCCACGTCACGTCCCACCAATGACCCGACCGCTGCGGCAGTCTCCGGAGGCTCGAAGTGCTACTTCTGCGGCCTGGGGAAGCACCCCCGACAACAGCGAAGGATGCGATCTGTTCCGGGTGTGGAAAGAAGGGCCATTACGCGAAGGTATGCAGGGTGAAGTCAACCTCCAAGCCCAGTAGCGCCGCGTGCGACCCGCGGGGACCGCCATCTTGGGCGCTGGTAGCCGCGTGTGAGCCATGTGGGCCGCCATCTTGGACGCCGTCAGCCGCGTGCGACTACTCGCAAAATCCAACGGTGGCTTCGATTACGCTGGACCAATCCAGGCCTCACCAACTCGCCAGGTCCATGATGGACATCGAGGTAAACGGTCGCATTACAAACTGTTTGTTTGACTGTGGGAGTACGGAGAGCTTTATTCACCCTAACACAGTGAGTCGCTATGCCCTTTCAGTACTGCCAGTGAAGCAAACAATCTCCATGGCTTCAAAGTCCCACTCGGTGGATGTCCTCGGGTACTGCGTGGCGACCCTGACTGTACGGGGCACAGTGTACAAACATTTCAGGCTCCTCATGCTGCCACAACTCTCTGCTGCCGTACTCCTAGGGCTAGATTTCCTGAGTCGCCTTAAGAGTGTCACCATGGAGTATAATGGGCCTTTTCTCCTGCTCTCCATTTGCAATCAGCAGTTCTTAGATCACCCACCGCGCACCACTTGCAGCCTCTCGACCCTTAAAGTCCCCCCTCCCTCACTGTTTGAAAGTCTCACTCCCGATTGCAAGCCCATCGCCACCAAGAGCAGATGGTACAGTGCTGGAGACAGAGCTTTTATCAGGTCCGAAGTGCAACGGCTCCTCGGGGAGGGGATCATTGAGGCCAGTACCAGCCCCTGGACAGCCCAAGTAGTAGTTGTTAAAACTGGGGAGAAATATCGCATGGTCATTGACTACAGTCAGACCATTAACCAATACACGCAGCTGGACGCGTACCCCCTTCCCCGCATATCTGACATGGTTAATCAGATTGCGCAATATCGGGTGTTCTCCACCATCGACTTAAAATCTGCATACCACCAGCTCCCTATCCGCCTGGAAGACTGCCAATATACTGCCTTCGAGGCGAATGGCAGCCTCTATCACTTCCTTAGGGTCTCCTTCGGCGTCACCAACGGGGTCTCGGTTTTCCAACGTGAGATGGACCGAATGGTAGACCAGAACGGGCTGCGGGCCACCTTCCCGTACCTTGATAACGTCACCATCTGCGGCCATGATCAGCAGGACCACGACGCCAACCTCCACAAATTCCTCCACACCGCCACACTCCTAAATCTGACCTATAATAAGGAGAAGTGCGTATTCCGCACACTCCGCCTCGCCATCCTTGGTTATGTTGTGGAAAACGGGGTCATCGGTCCCGATCCCGACCGTATGCGTCCCCTCCTGGAACTCCCCCTCCCCACCAGCCTCAAAGCACTGAGGAGATGCCTGGGCTTCTTCTCGTATTACGCCCAGTGGGTCCCCAATTATGCGGATAAAGCCCGTCCGCTCATCAAATCCACCTCTTTTCCCCTGACGGCAAAGGCCCGCCTGGCCTTCGACCGTATCAAAGCAGACATCGCGAAGGCCACGATGCACGCTGTAGACGAATCCATCCCGTTCCAGGGGGAGAGCGATGCGTCTGACTTCGCCCTTGATGCCACCCTTAACCAGGCGGACAGACCCGTGGCCGCCTTCTCACGAACCCTCCAAGGCCCTGAAATTCGACACTCCTCTGTCGAAAAGGAGGCCCAAGCCATAGTGGAAGCTGTACGGCACTGGCGCCACTACTTAGCTGGTAAACGATTCATCCTACTCACGGACCAACGGTCAGTTGCATTCATGTTTAACAACACGCAGCGGGGCAAGATCAAAAACGATAAAATATTGAGGTGGAGAATCGAGCTTTCCACCTACAATTACAACATCTTATACCGGCCAGGGAAGCTCAATGAGCCCCCAGACGCCCTGTCCCAGGGAATATGTGCTAGCGCACAAATAGACCAATTGCAAACTCTCAAAAACGACCTCTGCCACCTGGGGGTCACCAGGTTTTTTCTTTTCATTAAAGCCCTACTCCATTGAGGAAGTCAGGTCTATAACCAGACACTGCCAGGTCTGCGCAGAGTGCAAGCCGCACTTCTATCGGCCAGACAGAGCACACCTCATAAAGGCCACCCGCCCTTTCGAACGCCTAAGCGTCGACTTCAAAGGCCCCCTCCCCTCTTCTGACCGCAACATATACTTCCTCAACGTCATTGACGAATATTCACGTTTCCCCTTCGCTATTCCCTGCCCGGATATGATCTCGGCCAGGGTCGTCAGGGCCCTGCACAGCCTCTTCAGCCTGTTCGGTTTCCCTAGCTATATCCATATCGACCGGGGATCCTCCTTTATGAGTGATGAGCTGTGACAATACCTGCTCTCCAAAGGCATAGCCTCGAGTAGGACCACCAGCTACAACCCCAGGGGGAACGGACAGGTAGAGAGGGAGAATGCGACAGTCTGGAAGGCCGTTTTACTAGCTCTGAGATCTAAAGGTCTCCCAGTCACCCGCTGGCAAGAGGTCCTCCCTGATGCACTACGCTCGATTAGATCACTCCTTTGCACAGCTACCAATGCTACCCCTCATGAAAGTTTGTTTTCCCCAGAAAGTCGTCCTCGGGGACCTCACTACCGTCGTGGCTGACGTCCCCAGGCCCTGTCCTGCTCCAGAAGCACGTGAGGACCCATAAGTCGGACCCCCTGGTCGAAAGGGTCCAACTCCTCCACGCCAACCCCCAATACGCCTATGTGGCGTACCCCGACGGGCGGGAGGACACGCTCTCTATTCGAGACCTGGCACCCGCAGGTGCCCCAGGGACCACTACAAACCCCAATATTGTCCATACAGCACCAGGGCCACAGCACGCTCCCCTAGCCCCCGTATACAGCACGCCTGAGCCCCAGGAGCCACCACCACGCACCCGACAACCTGAAGGGACTACAGATGACTCGAGCGACTACGACCTGGTGCCTGAACCAACACCGCGGCCACCTGAACCGACACCACAACCGGCACTACGGCGGTCGCAGCGGCAGATCAAGCCCCAGAGAGACTAAATTTGTAATTCTGTAAATATCGTTCCACCCACCTCACCCCCGCCGGACTCTTTTTTTTTCAAACAGGGGGTGAATGTGGTAAACCACTGTTAGCTTATTACCTGTATATGTGACATGCCTGGACACATCCCTGCCGGCCCTACCCGAGTCTCCTCCCCCCCCCCCCCCCCGCCCCCCGGTCCAGGTATAAAGGCGACTGCTCCCCACCCCCCTGCCTCAGTCTGGACCAGTTCAATGGGAAGGGTGTGCTCCAAGTCTTTTGCTAATGAAAGCCTATTTGTTCTTGCATACAAACTAGTCTTTGCTCAATTGATGGTGTATCACTGGGTGAGCAGATTTCCTGAATTTCCTGCGGATTTTAACTATGGAGCTCCTGTCCACAAGCCCCCTGACAGGCTGGAGGTCTTTTGGGTGGGCAGTCTGCTTCACAAGATTCCGAAGCCAATGAGAGCAGGAGAGTGAGAGAGATATCCAAAGATGTGCAAATTAGGTGAATTGGCCGTTCTAAATCTCCCTTAGTGTCCAAAAATGTGTAGGTTAGGTGGAATAGTCATGGTAAATGCACAGAGTTACAGGGATAGTATGGGGCAGTCTTAGAAATCTAAGAAACCCTACAGCACAGAAAGAGGCCATTCGGCCCATCGAGTCTGCACCGACCACAATCCCACCCAGGCCCTACCCCCATATCCCTAGATATTTACCCACTAATCCCTCTAACCTACGCATCCCAGGACACTAAGGGCAATTTTTTTAGCATGGCCAATCAACCTAACCCGCACATCTTTGGACTGTGGGAGGAAACCGGAGCACCCGGAGGAAACCCACGCAGACACGAGGAGAATGTGCAAACTCCACACAGACAGTGACCCAAGCCAGGAATCGAACCCGGGTCCCTGGAGCTGTGAAGCAACAGTGCTAACCACTGTGCTACCGTGCCGCCCATTGGGCCTGGGTAAGTTCTTTTGGAAAGTCGGTGCAGACTTTATGGGCTAAATGGTCACCTTGTGCACTGTGGGGATCCTATGATTCTAAGTCAAGGTGGTTGATACGGCATGGGCCAATTCTGATCATTGGGAGGGATCTGGAATAGTTGGAATGGTTGGGTGGCAGGGGTGTGGCGGTCTAATCATCGGGATGCTGGAACAGGGGGTTGAAGGGTGGTTGGGGGGGCGCTGGAGGCTGGAGGTGGAATGCTGCTGTTGTGTGTGGTGATTGCTGGTAGCTTGTTGTGCCTGGAAGAAATGTTTCTGCTCCTCCTGGCCCACAAGCAGCATTGTAAAGGCAATTACCTCATCTATATAAGTCCTGGGAAACTCAGCTGTTTAATGATAGAATAACTATCAAAATGAAGGCGCACAGCCTCGTAATAATATTTAAATGTCCACTCCTGCCCCTACAAGTGGAATAGTTCCCTATTGCCTCGATCCACCTCTGTATAAACAGGAAGTGCGCTCGTTCAGGTGGCATCGGCTCTGTTCCAGATGTTTTGCATTTCAACCTCTGATACTCCTATTTCCAGAGTTAAGATCCAGCCCAGAGTGTCTGAGATTAATCTGTGGAGTTGTGTCTTTGTGTGTGTGTTTGGCACAGATGTAACTTAGTTTGTTAACATGTTTAAGCTGTTTTAACCTGAATATCTCTGCTAAAGGGAACAGCAAGAAAGATAACTGAAAGATTATAGGAACTCTGTAGAAAAGTTCTTCTGACGGTTTCCTGGGTGAATTTAGAGGCAAGGTTGTGGGGTGAAGTGTCACCAATGGCTACGAGTAGGAGTGCAGTGTGGTTGTTAATAGCAGCTAAAATTGGGCAAGAGCTGTGTCTGTGTGCGGAGGTGAGTGAGGTTGGATTTGAGAGGGGAGGCACTGATCTGGGATACTTGTTGGTGTGGAATGACAGTGAGTAACTGGAACAGGAGGAAGGAGGATTTAGGTGGGTGGGGCTGCAATTCGGGAGGTGGTAAGGATTGGTTAATACTCGTGGAGTAGTAGAGTGGTAGGTGGAACATGGTTCTTCTGGAGAAGAATCTGGGCTGTTGTGTGAAAAATAGAAAGTGAGATAAACGGAAAATTAGGATGCCCAGTAAAATGCAGGGCTTGCAGAGAAAACAATTTTCAAGGAATTAGAAGGTGATGGGGGTAAAGCTATGTCTAAGAATAAGCAATTTATTTATAATCTTGTCAAAAGCAGGAGACCTGCCATTTCATCCAGGCCTTTAATAACCTGGAGCTTGAATTTTAATTTAATTGACCTCAGCAATTTATAAGCAAATATAATTAGCTGGATTCCCACAAGGAATGTTCAGACAGTAGCCTTGAAAGGACCAGGCCTTTTTAGCAGCAAACATGAGAACTGTTCTCCTGATCATAGACTGCACACCAGCATTGCCACAGGAGGTCTGCCAGTAGTTTATTGAAAGGGAAAATATTTACCCTACAGATAAACAGAAGCTTATTGATTGACTAGAAGCCTGCCAGTGGCTTGTCATGTTGATCTCTGTGCTGAGGAAAATGCTCTTAGTTAGCCTTCGTGGCTGATGAATCACTAAAGTTGTTGTGTGAGTGCAGACCAACATCCTTCCCTGTCCTGCATATAGACGGAAATAAAATGTATTATAGGACTTCAAAGAGTGCGCTATGCTGGCACAAAGGGCAGTAAATTCTCTGCTATCTCCTCATTCTCGTTGTGACCATTTCTCTTGATTTTTAATAAACTGAAGGATTTTATTCTGTCACATTAAAGAATATTCCTTTTTATTAGATATTGTAGTGACTATTCCTGTAGTCGAAAGATTGCTTCCCATTCACTACCAATTCTTGTTTCTCTTCTATGTTTGATCCTGATCACCATACAGGAACAAACATTTTAGTAAAATGAAATCCCAGCGTTGTGGTTTCAGTTTGTTAACAAAACAGGAATTGACTGGGAGCTCTGAAAAATGTTAAAGTCATCATTTGTCAAAGGTTTAACTGAGTCATAACGACCCCAAAAAGTTCTAACTTCTGCTGCATTATAAATGTTAATAGTTACATTTTCTCCCTCCCCTCATTTCTCCTCTATTAATGGAATGAAAGGGTCAGTAGCAACATGGATACAGAATTGGTTCAACAGGAAACAGAGAGCAGTGGTTAATGGATGTTTTATGTGATGGAATCGAGTTCCCCAGAAACCCTCAGAAAAGACGGTTAGCTAAAGGAAATTGGCTGAGTGGCAGGGTGTGATTAGTGATATGTGTGATGGAGCCCAAACTATTCAGGTTTGCCAGGGCTAGAAAGGGCAGTCCAGTGACGACACCCCATTTTGGCAAAGTGTTGAGTTCAATCCCTTGCCCCAACCCGAGCCCACCCAACCCCCAGGATCCCTGAGGAACCCTTCCTCTGCAGTCTGGCATCAGCAGAGGGGTAAATGGCCACTGGACCTTATTACTTGAGCCCCCACAGTGCCCAAGGCACCATGCCAGGGGACATTGCACTGTTGGCACTGTCAGGGTGAATGGTCTGAACGCGGCTGAGTGGGGCATCTGACGTGGAAAGGGGACCTGAGCCAAGGTGTGTGGGGTGGAGGATACCCATTATTGGTGGATTGGGAGAAGGATGCTCCTCTTTGGTGAGGGGTTGGTGGTGCTTCCCTTGTCAGTGCAGGGGCCACCACTTATGGGAGGGGGGGGACTGTCTCCAAGCACAGAGATCGGGTCGCCATTTAAATCCCACCTGATACATGCTGCTATTGCAATGGGAAACTCTCCAGTTTTCCCACTGGCGTGGGGACTTAGTCCCAATTCAGGAGAATCCTAGTCAAATTTCTACAGTGAGGACACAATACAGATAGAATGTGACAACAATAGGTTACTTACCTAAGCACAGAGCTATAACAACATCATCTATTGTAATGATTTTTTGGGGACTGCGACAATGCCATTAATTTTATGTGTTTTATAGAGAGTCCCTTGGGTGAGTTGAAACCCAGCAACGTGCTCACTGCACAACTCCAGGAAAATTGGAAGAAATCCAGAGGGAACCTCATCGTAGAGAAGCTGATTTTTGAGGTCACGAGTGCCAATGTCATCCACGACTCATCCTCCAAATATGTGGTGAGCGTTTATTATTGGGGAGCTTGGTCTTTTGTTGAACAGATTTATCTTATTGTTTTCTTGAGTGGAAAGTGTTTGTCTCAAAAGTTGCACCTTATTGTTACACACTAGTAGTTGAGGTGAATAACAGAAAAACATGGGAGAAACAGAAGGAGGTGTTATTAGGCTGACAAAAGGCAAGTGCGTTAAAGCTAACGTAGAGACTTAGTATTGGCATAGACCAATTGGGCTGAATGACTTGTTCCTATTCTGTTAAATAATAAAATATTATTTTGTTATCTCTTTAACTCTCCTCAAAAACCTTAAATCTGACATCACTACAAATCCTCTGATCTTTAACCTAGAATCCATTAATAAAAGCCCTAAGATGCACAGCATCTGAACTTTTTAAAACTTAATAAGTGGCAAGCAAACTAAGACATCACCATAAGATGTAGGAGCAGAGGTTGGGCATTCAGCCCATTGAGTCTGCTCCACCATTCAATGGGATCGTGACTGATCTGATAATCCTCAACTCTACATTCCTGCCTTATCTCCATAACTCTTGATTCCCTTACTGATTAAAAATCTGTCTATTCAGCCTTGAACATACTTAATGACTTAGTCTATACAGCTCTCTGTGATGAGGAACATACTTAATGACTTAGTCTATACAGCTCTCTGTGATGAGGAACTCCACAGATTCACTACCTTCTAAGAGAAGAAATTCCTCCTCATCTCTGTCGTAAATGGCTGACCCCCTACTCTGATATTATGCCCTCTGGTCCTGGACTCTCCGATAAGGGGATACAACCTCTCAACATCTACCCCATCAAGCCCCTGAGAATCCTGTATGTCTCAATCTCATTCTCCTAAACTCCAATGAATACAGACTTAAACTCCTCACCTCTCCTCAAAAGAAAATCCCTGCATACCTGGGATCAAGCAAGTAAACCTTCTCTGGACTGTCTCCCAATCTAGTATTTGTTCCCTTAAATAAGGGACCAACCCAGGTGTCTTTGAACTGGAAGCTAGCACCACTATAACCTAGTTTCTTGACCTGAGTGAATAGGAACTGAAACATGTTTTTGCAAATTCATTGGGGTTCAGCCTGAATCGGAATGAATGAATGGTTGTGCAATCATTTACATTGGAATGGAATATATTTGCATGTGGTGTTTGTTCATTTTACTGCTGCTGCTCATTATAATGGTAATTCACACACATTCAAGCACAGTGGAGTATTTGTATCTGGTAATCCACATATTCTCATTCAGTATTAGTAGCTGCACCAATCTCCTTTGATAGTGGCACCAATACTGCTGGTTTAAAGCAAACCTGTCTCTGTGAAATTGAGTTTTCAGATGTTTTCTGAGGGGGAGTAGAAGCATGATGTGCTGTTTATTGATTTGGCAAAGTGACATGATTGTGCATTTGCATGTATTTCTCGTCTTTCGCCTCCTGAGCAAACAGGAGGAGCTTTGCCGGACATGGACTTTAGTGAAGGTTCTGCCGTCATTTCCATTTATATTTTCAAAAGAGCAGCTAAAGGTGGCATTTGTTCTTCAAATTTTATTCAAAAATTTGTTCGTGAATTACATAAACTACAAGAAAAAGATTTAAACTCTTAATAAACTGGGCGGCACGGTAGCACAGTGGTTAGCACTGCTGCTTCACAGCTCCAGGGACCTGGGTTCGATTCCCGGCTCAGGTCACTGTCTGTGTGGAGTTTGCATATTCTCCTCGTGTCTGCGTGGGTTTCCTCCGGGTGCTCCGGTTTCCTCCCACAGTCCAAAGATGTGCGGGTTAGGTTGATTGGCCATGCTAAAATTGCCCTTAGTGTCCTGAGGTGCGTAGGTTAGAGGGATTAGGGGGTAAAATATGTAGGGATATGGAGTTAGGGTCTGGGTGGGATTGTGGTCGGTGCAGACTCGATGGGCTGAATGGCCTCTTTCTGCACTGTAGGGTTTCTATGATTCTATGAACTAATGACCCTAAGCGGAAATATCTTGGAAGCAGCTTTAATGATGCTGCCAATGGAGTCTATTTTATCCTTTTTAAAATTCAGATTACAGGCACACTCTTATAAACAACTGAAGTTTTGAAACCTTGTATAAATAGTGTGTGAGCTAACATGTTTTCCATGAATCACCCACCAGTCATGTAGGTAACTTGTTTTAAAGAATCTGTTCATTCACAGAGTGCTGTAATCTGTAATTACAGATGGAGCAATTTCGCGTGTCAAAGTTTTTGTAGAGATCTAGGCAACAGTACTAGGTGTTGGTTGGGTCACAAAAGGCTGATTACATAATGCTGTATGAATTCAGTCCCCCTTCAATCATACAAATGGGTTTCCTGCAGTTTCTAATGGTACTAGATTTGTTCATTAACGCAGAAAGGAAAATGCTAGAGAGTGGCTATACAATGTTACTTTAAATGACTCATTGCCAATCTGCAGTTCCAAGTCAGGGGTAGCCTAAAGAAGGATGACTGCCAATAGTACCAGTGATTCAAGACTTCCAAGATTCCAGATATGACATAGAGGCTATTTATAGTAAACTGGAAAAATCTATTAAAAGATAAAAATAACTAATCAGTGGTAAGTGTTCATAAAAAGGTTTTAACGTCATACAGGACCAGTTTATACCCCTAAGAGGTAAGAGCTCTATTTGTGAAAGAAAAAGCAACCAGGGACAACATAAATTAAAAGAACAAACAGAAAAAAATGCACAAAATAGCGCAAACACTGGTGAAAGGGAATGTGTAAAAAAACAGCAAAATGTGACAAAACAAACAGTAAGAATGACAAAAAAAGAGCAGCAATAGAAACTTGCAAGGGATGTCAAAATCAACACAATTGTTTTAAAATTCCAGTAGGTTGAAATGCTTGAATCTATCATCAAGGAAGAAATAGCAAGACATCTGGATATAAATTGTTCCATTGGAAAGAAGCAGCATGGGTTCATGAAGGGCAGGTCATGTTTGACTAATTTGGTGGAATTCTTTGAGAATATTACATGCGCAGTGGACAATGGGGAACCTGTGGATGTGGTGTATCTGGATTTCCAGAAGGCATTTGACAAGGTGCCGCACCAAAGGCTGCTGCATAAGGTAAAGGTGCACGGTGTTACGGGTAATGTATTAGCATGGATAGAGGATTGGTTAACTAACAAAAAGCAAAGAGTGGGGGTAAATGGGCATTTTTCTGGTTGGCGATCAGTGACTCGTGGTGTGCCTCAGGGATCAGTGTTGGGACTGCAATTGTTTACGATTTACATAGATGATTTGGAGTTGGGGGGACCAAGTATAGTGTGCCAAAATTCACAATGACACTAAGATGAGTGGCAGAGCAAAGTATGCAGAGGATGCTGAAAGTCTGCAAAGGGATATAGATAGTCTGAGTGGGCAAGGGTCTGGCAGGTGGAGTACAATGTTGGTAAATGTGAGGTCATCCATTTTGGTAGGAATAACAGCAAAATGGAATGTAATTTAAATGTTAAAAAATTGCAGCATGTTGCTGTGCAGAGAGACCTGGGTGTCCTTGTGCATGAATCACATAAGTTGGTTTGCAGGTGCAGCAGGTAATTAAGAAGACAAATGGAATTTTGTCCTTCATTGCGAGAGGGATGGAGTTTAAAAACAGAGAGGTTATGTTGCAGCTGTATAAGGTGCTGGTGAAGCCACACCTGGAGTACTGTGTACAGTTTTGATCTCCTTACTTGAGAAAGGATATACTGGCACTGGAGGGGGTGCAGAGGAGATTCACTAGGTTGATTCTGGAGTTGAGAGGGTTGGTTTATCAGGAGAGACTGAGACTGAGTAGACTCATTGGAATTCAAAAGAATGAGGAGAGATCTTATCGAAACATATAAGATTATGAAGGGAATAAATAAGAAAGAAGCAGGTGAAACTAGAACGAGGGGGCATGGCCACAAAATAAGGGGGAGCAGATTTAGGACTGAGTTGAGGAGGAACTTCTTCACCCAAAGGGTTGTGAATCTGTGGAACTCCCTGCCCAGTGAAGCAGGTGAGGCTACCTCATTAAATGTTTTTAAGGCAAGGATAGATATATTTTTGAACAGTAAAGTAATTAAGGGCTATGGTGAGTGGGCGGGTAAGTGGAGCCGAGTCCACGAAAAGATCAGCCATGATTTTATTGAATGGCGGAGCAGCCTCGAGGGGCCAGATGGCCTACTCCTGCTCCTAGTTCTTATGTTCTTATAGGAAAAAGTGGATGTTGAGAGCAATATACACTTATTAAAAACTGACAATGGTAATGTTGCAATGATACCTCTCCTAGACTGATCGGTTCTATCCCAAGGCATTAAAGGAAGTAGTTGAGAACATTGCAGATGCCCTTAATTATAATCTGCTAAAATTCTGGCTAATCATGAATCATTCCTTTAGATCAGAAAACTGCACATGCCACTCCACCACTAAAGGAAGGCTAGAGAGGAAACCAGGGAATTATTGGACAGTTAGCCTAGCATCTGTTGTTGGGAAATTACTCAAGTTTATTATTACCACTAGAGTGAGCATTTTGAAAATTTCCAGCTGCCCAGGGAAAGCCAGCATAAATTTGTAAAAGGTAGGTCATGTCTGATGAACCTGATTGACGTTTTTGAAGAGGAGACATGTTGGCATGTGTTATATTTTTAAGTGGTTGCATGATTGCTTTAATAGCCAGTCAGATGATTTGATGGTGATGTTATTGGGGTGTTTCACATGCTCCGGTTTTTAGTTTTACATGCAAACCACATCTTTTACTTTTTTAAAACCCACAACCCCTAACATAGTTATGTCATTACAGCATGAAAATGTTTATAAATGTTATTTTTATGGATTACCAGAAGCCCTCGGAAGAGATAGTTAGCTAAAGTTGAAACTGTTGAATATTAGGCAGATTATTGACCTGGTTAGGAAATTGGCTGAGTGGTATGATTAGCGGTATGTGTGATGGGGCCCAAACTGTTCATAGTATTTATTAAGGATTTGGATGACAGGATAGAGATCCATATTTCCAAGTTTTCCAATGAGACAAACATAGGTGGTAAGGTGAGCGGGGTAGATGGAAGTGTAATATTAGAGAGATGCTAATGGAATGAGCAAAACTGTGCTGAATGAATTTCGATGTAAGTATGAGGTTATCTGCTTGAGAACATAAAAAGGATCAGAGTACTTTCTTAATGATGAAAGACTAGAAGACTAGAATGCAAAGGTTCTTTATGTCCTTTCAGGAGAAAGATTAAAGTAAGGATTTGGTGCATGAGAAGGGGGTTGTTCATTTAGTTTCAACATATTACAGGAATGGTAGGGCATGTACTTTGTTTCTTTGTTTCCTCTGTTGTCAGTTCCTGGTCATGGAAGGAACATTTTTTGGAGTGGTACTCCAACTGGATTAATCATAGAAATCATAGAAACCCTACAGTACAGAAAGAGGCCATTCAGCCCATCGAGTCTGCACCGACCACAATCCCACCCGGGCCCTACCCCCATATCCCTACATATTTTACTCGCTAATCCCCGCATCCCAGGACACTAAGGGGCAATTTTAGCATGGCCAATCAACCTAACCCGCACATCTTTGGACTGTGGGAGGAAACTGGAGTACCCGATGGAAACCCACGAATGTGCAAACTCCACACAGACAGTGACCCAAGCCGGGAATCGAACCCAGGTCCCTGGAGCTGTGAAGCAGCAGTGCTAACCACTGTGCTACCGTGCTGCCCCAGATTAAAGATGTACACTTTCTAATTTTACACTTCCAACTACCCTGTTTACCTTGCCATCTATCTTTGTGTCATTGGCAAACTTGGAAATATAGATCTCTATCCCGTCATCCAAATCATTAATAAATACAGGAGAAACGGAGTGAAAACCTGACAGTACTTCATTAGGTTAAAGAGAAGCTGTAGAAGGTGTTTCATCCTTGCACGTTCACTAGGGAGCAAACCTATTCATGTGCAGTCAGACCTATACATACTCTTGAGACCATATGAGATCTGAATAAAGGAAAAATACAAGGTCACATATCACCAATCTCAGACCATGTGTTAAGTGGAAAGGCTGTTTTTTGATAGGAGAACAGGCTGTGCTGGTGACGACAGATCCCGTGTTATTTTTCTCGGAGAAGTGCAGCAGCCTCAATAACAGCACAGATCCCGGTACAGAGTGTACATCTCTAATCCAATTGTAGTACCACTCCAAAAAGATGTTCCTTCCATTGATTCATTTTACACAGTGCATGCTTAACCAGCATTATCAGAACATTGAATATTCGTAACTTTGTTATGTTTCAGGATTTCTCACAAATACACTACAAAAAGATCTTGATAGAATGTGTTACTTTTAAGTTAAAATTTAGCTCATAATGGGGTTAAGTTCAGAAAAGAAAAACAGGCTGAGACAAAGCGGTGTTACGTGTGTTACTGAGCTCTATGGCAGATGGAGTTTAATTTAGATAAATGCGAGGTGATGCATTTTGGTAGATTGAACCAGGACAGGATTTACTCAGCTAATGGTAGGGCGTTGGGGAGAGTTACAGAACAAAGAGATCAAGGGGTACAGGTTCATAGCTCCTTGAAAGTGGAGTCACAGGTGGACAGAGTGGTGAAGAAGGCATTCGGCATGCTTGGTTTCATTGGTCAGAACATTGAATACAGGAGTTGGGACGTCTTGTTGAAGTTGTACAAGACATTGGTAAGGCCACACTTGGAATACTGTGTACAGTTCTGGTCACCCTATTATAGAAAGGATATTATTAAACTAGAAAGAGTGCAGAAAAGATTTACTAGGATGCGACCGGGACTTGATGGTTTGAGTAAAAGGAGAGGCTGGATAGACTGGGACTTTTTTCTCTGGAGCGTAGGAGGCTGAGGGGTGATCTTATAGAGGTCTATAAAATAATGAGGGGCACAGATCAGCTAGATAGTCAATATTTTTTCCAAAAGGTAGGGGAGTCTAAAACTAGAGGACATAGGTTTAAGGTGAGGGGGAGAGATACAAAAGGGTCCAGAGGGGCAATTTTTTCACAGAGGGTGGTGAGTGTCTGGAACAAGCTGTTAGAGGTAGTAGTAAAGGCGGGTACAATTGCGTCTTTTAAAAAGTGTTTAGACAGTTACATGGGTAAGATGGGTATAGAGGGATATGTGCCAAACGTGGGCAATTGGGACTAGCTTAGGGGTTTGAAAAAAAAAGGGCGGCATGGACAAGTTGGGCCGAAGGGCCTGTTTCCATGCTATAAACCTCTGTGACTCTCCTGATGGCTCTTCTGTGCCTCAGTACCTGATTCCCTCTTTCTCAGAATTAGACACCGTGATCAGTCTGATCTAACGAAAGCACTGAGCATTTTGATTAAGACTACCTGTCACTTATATTCTACATTTTTGACTATGTAAATCAACATTCTATTGCCTTTGTTGAATGCCACTCTGCAAAACTTGAGTATGGAGCCCACTAAGACTTGTGGGTCTCTGTCAATCTCGTCCTTGGCTATTCCAACTCATTCGCTATTTCTACACAAGATTTCCTTATTTTTGCCCATATTTTGACCATTTTGACCAGTTCAATTTCCTACTTAGTTTGGTGTCTTCCGCAAATTGGACTGATCATCATTGATTTTTACTGACACCCGGAAGGCTGGGAAAATCACAGAGGTATCAGGTTGGATTGGCTCCTCAATGTGGTCCCATCCCAAGATGGTAGCCAATTTCTATTACCAAAGGTCCTTCTAAAGGATCTTGTACCATGCCACCAGCATCTTGTCAATGGCAGGCCCTGATCAGCTACAAGGAAGCACATCTCAGCAGCAGCCTTGGGCCAAGAAGGGCACGCAGCCGACTGGGCCCCAATTATATCCCTGGAGAGATTTCTCTTCCAATCCATGACCCTGAGAATTTTCAACTTTTGTTTTAACTTACCAGGACCTCAAGGTCCCCTGCAATTCTACTGGGCACCTTGGCACTAGTGCTGGGGCGGGACCTAAAGGGAGGCCTTGCAATTGTGAGGGGGGGGTGCGTGCTGGGTTGAGGCTGACTGCAGCAGCAGAGGCCTGATAGATCTCTTTCTCTCTCTGTCAGACCTCTGCTGTCAGAATTGTGCATGTGCAGCCACAGAGTTCTGCACATTCGCAATAGCTCCCTCTGCTGGCTGGTGAGTTGATCAAGCTGGCTGGTGAGTTCAGCTCCACCCACTGCCTGTCGTAGCTAGAAACAATCCAGTCCATTTCATCATGCACTAATTGCATAAGATTGGGAGTAAAACCTCACCCAAAAAACAGATCTGCAACTCTCCCCTTTTCACTCTAGCTGGACACTTAGACTTTTTCTTGTAAAATTCCACCCATAATTGTCAACCGTTTTGTGGAAGGAACCAAGAAGAGATGTTGCCAAGAATAAATACTCAATCATATACAATATGGTAACTATGAACTGGTCTTTACTTATAATCTTTAATAAGCGTTATACTATGTCACTACTACTAGGCCTATTCTCACAGGGTATCGCATGTGGCCCCTTACACCGATCCTGTGCAGAAAATCTGCTATGAACTGGTGTTTCCAAGTTTGGACATCCTTTCAATTAACATCAACATGGAGGGGCGGGGGGAGAGAGGGAGGGAATGGGGAGGAGGGGTTGGAGGGCATGCGGGGAGGCAGAAAGGGGATGAGGGTGGGTACAATCTTAGGGGGATGCTCCCGTCTACCTCCTACCTCTTGCCCTTTCACCAACCTTTGGTGAAAAAATGGTCTTCTCACCTGCCTTTTGATACCCAGCATATTATTGCAGTGGAGGAGGACCGAGGTCCTCAATTGAGCAGTTAAGGACCCTGGCAGGTCTAAGAGTTGGCAGCCTGGTGGGTATCTTAACCCACATTCCTCCTCTGCATATTATTGGGACAGGATCAGGGATGATGGGGAAGGCATGAAGGTTGAAGGTAATCCACTTATCTTTCTACATGCCCCTCACTGAAAACATTGCTGCTGGGTGCTATATGGGGTGGTGGGGTGGGGATGGGGGAGCAGGGCGGGTGGTCTGTAAAGCTCCTTCCCCCCCCCCCCCCCCCCCCAGCTATTGATGTAGTTTAAAAGCACTATTAGTTCCAACACTAATCTTTAGGGCATCCCACTGAGTGCCGGCCTCACCAGTACCCCTAATCTAATAATTAGTCTTTGCAGGGAGGCATAATGGTATTGTCATTGGTCTAGTAATCCAGACACCCAGGATAATGCCCTGGGGATCAAATCCCACCATTGTAGATAGTGAAAGTTGAAGTCAATAGAAATCTGGAATTAGAAGGCTAACAATGACCATGAAAGCATTTTTGCTGTAAAAACCACTAATGTCCTTTAGGGAAGGAAATCTGTCACTGCTTGACTCTTAAATGGCCTAGCAAAGCACTCAGTTCAAGGGCAATTAGGCATGGGCAATTAATGCTGGCCCACCTGGCGATGCTCACATCCCATAAACAAATAAAAAAACCACTGCCCACTGTTTTCCATTCTTCAGTAGGTTTTTTTTCAGCTGAACTGGAAACCTTTCTCATTGGAAGTCAATTAAATGTCTTTTGGGAAGTCTAAATTCACAGCAAGGTAAATTTACCACAGTTGACTTGGGTTGTCATTTCCTCAGTGGAATCGGAGGCCGGGCTGTGAGAATCCTTCTGTTCAGCTGCCTTCTTCACTGCTGTTCATTCTGATGATCAGTTCCATTATTTGACATTGGATGGGAGTAAAACTAATGGATCTGAGTTTCCCATATCTGCTTTGTTCCCCTTTTTGAAAATGGACGTCACACTATTAGCCTGTTTCCAGTCGACAGGTCCACAGTGTTTAAAATCAAACATTTTTCCTTTGTGTCTGAAATTGGAAATTTTGATTGTAAACAGCATAAACTGTTCTTCCCTGTGTCGAAATAGTAACAAACTCCTGAATCAACATTGAGCCACATTAAAAACATATTAGCTTATAGCTATAAAGCCTGATGTGCCTTAAGTGCCTGGTTGCACTTTGATAATATCAAATGTTTGAGGGAATTAATTGGAATCCAGCTGCAGTGATGAAAAAGGAGAACAGCTTGTGTTTATAAAGTGCTTTCTCGACTCCATGATGTTCCAAAATGCTTAACAACCAATGAAGTACTTTTGTAACATGTTGTTTGGCATGGAACTTGGCAGTCAATTTTCAGACAGCAGGGCCCAATATACAGCAGTGCAATATTGACCACATAATCTGAGCTATTGATTGAGGGATAAACATTGGCCAAGACACCAGGGAGAATTCACCTTTAAGCAGTAGCTTGGAACCTCTTCCATCTACCTGAAGGAGTAGAAGAGGTCTTGACTTAATGCATCATCATGAAAACTGTACAGATAACGCTCAGAGCTGCACTGCAAAGTCAGCATAGATTCTGTGTGCAAGTCCATGGAGTGAGACTTGGACTAACTCCATAGTACCACCGATAGCAATGAGTGATCAGTGTGTGTGTTGGGGACAGGCATTGCAAACACACCTTATGCATTGCAAATATATCATTCATTGATAAAGATTGTAGCATGTGCCTTTTAAAAATACAGTTAACAGATATCCTCCCTTTCCCACAGGCCTACACCATACATGTGATAAAGTCAGGCAGCTTTGACGATAACAAGGCACTGATTATTCGGCGTTACACGGATTTTGCAAAATTGAATGAGAAACTCCACAAACACTTCAAAGAGGAGATGGGCAACGTGGTGTTTCCAAAGAAGATAATCCGGAGGAACTTCACACATGAAACCATAGCCAAACGCAGCCGGGCATTTGAACAGTATCTGCAGCATATCCACTCAATTGCAGACATTTGCAGGTCCAAAGATTTCCTGGAGTTTTTTTATCTTCGAGATTTAAAAGCAGGCCAGGGATTATTGCGTGGGGGTATGTGTGAGGATGCTATGCAGACACTGATCAATGCTCTTCATCTACAGCAGAAGCTGTGCTCTTGGGATACTGAGCACTTACTTTTCACTCAAGCTTCTATTTCTGTTTGTTACCAAGAACTGGATCGTTTGGAAGAGGCCCAGGCTTACTGTGAACAGGCCTTACAGACAATAGACAACCAGGAAAATCATCCATTACTAGTGCCTTTACTTCATTCTAATATCAGGCTCTCCTGGAAAATAGCTAAAGACAAACGTAAATCTGAAGCCAAACTCCAGCAAGTCCAAGAAGCTGGGATAGATGTTTCAAACCAACCTAGTCTTAAAGAACATCTTATTAAAGATTTTGTAGAGTGAATTAGGCACAACTTGATGCTTAATGAGGGATGGAGGGGGCTTTTCTGGGAAATCTTTTAGCGGTTTTATTAAAATGTATAGTTTTATATCTGCAGGAATGTTAAAAAGAACCAAAGTTTAGTCAAACAAGCTCTACTTGTGTACTGTATGCAGCATCTTTGATTAGTATCACAGAAAATAGCTCTCCTGATGCACCTATAAAACTGTGCAGTGCATCCTAAATGCAAAATGTACTGGTGACTCACTCTATAATAAGATTCTAATCTTAATCTCTCCTGATTCAAAGGACACATTTGGCAGTACACAACAGGCTGATGTGAATGTAATATGATGTCTATGTTCTTTAGTTAAATTTGCAATTCTGGGTGAATTCCTGATAGAAAACTGCTGAACTATTGCAATATTCATCTTGGGAGCTATTCAGTAACATATATTGCATCTCTTTTGCAGTGATGTGGTGTTCATAGTCCATTTATTGATGTGCTTTGTCTAAACTTTGCTTCTAATTCTCAAGTTGTTGTACATTTTGTTCTTCATAATTAACTTCCAGGATATAATTTTTCTACAGAGTCTAACTGGGTTGGCTGGGCAGTGGGGGCAGCAGAATACCACATTGGAAGCTTTTATTCCAAGAGGAAGAAAATACATTCAGGTTTTGGTACTAAGCAATATTGATTTAGGATAGCACCAGGTTTCATTTCCCAAGTGATCTCAATTGGGGCTGTAATTGGCCTTAACTGTAGACATTCAATAAGGAGAGGATTGGCCTCTGTTAATACCTTCATTACTGAAATAGCCTGACATCATGATGGTTTAGGCTCACCTGAAAATATTGTCCCTTGAGTGAAGTAATGAAAAGCTGCTGTAGCCCATGGAGCTACAGCCCCAACACGAGGCGTTGGCTTTCGGGGAAATTGAATGTGAAAGTGCTTTTGCAGCTTATTTCAGTTGACCCTGACCAATATGAATTACGAAGACAGCTTCCTGCATGTTTAAATACATACAGCTGTAGAGGCAGAAAGACAGAATACTCTCCACAGTGGAAGAACCAACAGTGACTGTAAAAGGAGCAGCTTAGACACCACTTTGGCATCTGACAGCCAAACTTGAACTTTCAATCAATAGAATATCAGAGGATTTTTTTATGGCAAACATGACATTTTTAATATGGAGATATCAGTTTGTGTTTATAGTGAGGCCAGTCAATTGAATGATGGAAGATAATTTATAAATACTTAATATACAAATATTTACATTTGTATTCTGGCTTCCTTTTTATTGCTAATGTAATATAACCTGTGGTGGACTGACTTTTTACAATTTTTTTTGCTCTCCCAAAATTTTTTTCTCCTACAATTCCAGTGTTCCAACTACATTTTGTGCTGCCAGTTTCATTTCACCTGGACAGATTTCCTGTTTAAGATGACTCCATGTAAAATGCCCACATCCAGTTTCAGCAGGGAACCTGACTTATTAACAGCAATTATGATCTGTGTTTCTGAAAACTAAACTGCATTTTTGTTTGAAGCAGTAAAGAGCTGGAATTAAAAATGTCAATTGCACTGAAAGCCAGGGGAATTCTCCTGGCTGACATTTATCCCTCAGCCAGCAACAAAAATAGGTGATTGTCATTTTTTTGTGTTGTAGGATGTTTTTGTGAGCAAAATCACTCGTTTCCCTACATTAAGTATTTGAGACACTAAGTGGGCAAGAAGTGATATATGAATGCACATTATTTCCATCTATACTCAAAGACATATTTTGGGTTTCTTGCACACTTGACTTAAGGACATGTATACTTTCCTGTCTGCCTTTAGCTTTTACCAAACATTTTAAACTAAAATTACACGAGGACTTGTCACACCTATCTCTGTATGTTAAGGGAAACCAATAATATTGGGAACTATGTTTGAAATGCACTTTAGTGATTTTTAAATAGTCTCAAATGTAGTAGATTTTAATGATTCATACAAAAATCTGAAGTATTTTGCTATATTAGATAATGAATCAACAATTACAATTCTCTTTTCATTAAATATAAGGAAGTGTGTGTCTCGGAGCCGATCAGAACACTTTAAAAAAGGCAGGTGGATGCAGAATTAAATTAAGGTACAAACTGGAAATGCCTCATAACGTGTTGGTTGATTTTCTGCTCCTTGGTGTTAAATATTTTGTTTGGTGTTTTTCTGTGACTAAATACCCTGTATCCAGTATTTTTGTCATCCAATTAGCAGTTGTTAGTTTACTTAGTTTTGTATTCCACAACTCTGTCTCTGATGTATCTACATTTTGTATAGTGTTATATCTTATATATAAAACTGTTAAATGTCTGTACGGTGCTTTGTGTAAGAGGTGGCAAAAATAAAGTGAAGGAAAAAAGTTTAGTTATTTGACACATGAACATTTTATTTAAATTTGACTGGCTCTATAGTGCAGACATTAAGATAAATCAGAGATCATTTGTTCCAGCTGTTAATGCAGAATTTGGTGGTTACCTGAGCATCACAATTATTAAAAACATCTCTATTCAATCAGCATGTAATTGTTAACATTTTGGGTTTGAGAGAATAGAGACAGGACAAATATTGCAGTGCAGAAATTCTTCTTTCTAACTCCAAAGGAAAATGTTGGGGAAGCAGATTTATCAACAACAACTGATGAGCCAAAGTTTGTGCCAGATATAATATAACCACAAAAGATGGATGTTTAGTGCTAATCCACCCTGAACGAGAGTGACACAGGCAGATTAGTTACTTTCAAAATGGAAATGGCTGTGGAAAGGAAAAATCTGCAGTGCTAGGAGAATGAGCAGAGGACTGCAATTAATTAGATAACTCTTTCAAAGAGCTGGCATAGACAACAGGCCAAATGGTCTCTTCCTGCTCTACAATAATGGAACTAAGTATGATGTCCCCACCCATTTTTGCTCCACCCAGTCCCAGGAAGACAGATTAGGTTCAGAGGTTTTAATAGAAATTATTCCAATACTTCATGCTCCTACAAGATACACTTAAAAATCTCAAGAAGC
The DNA here is from genome assembly GCF_964213995.1 of Mustelus asterias. Classification (NCBI taxonomy): domain Eukaryota; kingdom Metazoa; phylum Chordata; class Chondrichthyes; order Carcharhiniformes; family Triakidae; genus Mustelus; species Mustelus asterias. The sequence continues at coordinate 31,762,930 of NC_135820.1, read as the reverse complement.
ATGGAAAGAAATGAATGAGGTTATAGATAAAGCAAAAAATAAATGCATTGACCTCCTTCCACCCCTATGCAGAACACAATGTTGAGGGGAAAGGTTCATACAAGTTCAGAATTCTGAAAGATTTTATGGGTAAATAATAGATTGCTTCTTATTGGTTGGCAAATAATGAGGGGACATAATGAGGATTATCACAACAAGGACATCAGATGCACTATCCCTCACCCTGAATAATTTTAAAATTATTGTTTCACTTTAAGTATTAGTATTAAGTAGGGAAAACAAATGAATATAGTTTAAGAAGCGAGCATCAGTGTATTAAAATGGATTGAATGGTTTTGTGCTGTAATGTGCTAAAACTTCAGGCCAAACATTTTAGTGAAATAAATCCCATTTATTTTTATACATCTTGCACATCATTTGCACAGAAGGTTGGTCCGGAAAAAGATTTGTGGCAACAGTTGTTCAATAGAAACTGCACAAGTCAGAAACAGGCTCGATAATGGATATGATCTAGTCTGATCAGTTCTGACGCTGTACATTGACTATTTACAAAAAGAATGCAATAAAGCCATAACTAGCACAAGCATGATTTTAGTAAAAATATAATTTAATTTTGAAAATGTCTTGCAATGGATTCTTTACACCAGAATGTACAAACATATATGCTGCTCAAATGATTTAGTCACTATGAACTTTAAAATTCATACTCGATCATTTTTCTGAATTCTTTCCTGAAAGAACCCTTGAACCACAGCTAAACCATGGTCATCAATGCACTTTTAATGAAATAAATATTCTATAAAACAACCCAGTATCCCAGCTGAAGATCTTTAATGCATTAACATTACTAGGCTATGCAAACTGAGACACTCAGGACCTAGCACACTGAATCACAGCTTAATTCATGTGCCGCCTTCTGTACCCCCAGCAGCAGAATGTATCACAAGTCCCAAACATTTTTTGCACCCTCAACTTTAATCTTATGTAGTACTTCAATTTAAAATTACATTTAAATATTTATATCGCAGTTAAACATTTGGGAATCAGGGGACTATCTGCTGTGCAGGCTGAAGGAGGAAGAGACAAATTGCCACCACTGACAAAAGGATATAATTACATTAATTTACAGACAATTTTCATTGTAAATGTGGGCATAGGAATTAATGGAAGAGTTTTCCAGAAAGAGTGCACACAGGATTTTTAATATACTACAGATGATGTATATATATATAAACCTCTTGACAAATTACACAGTCCCCGAGGTTGAAGACATGATACAAATGCATGACGTAGGTTAATTGGCAATTAGCCTATTTTGTCACAACTTGCTTTCATTGGGGGTTGTTGGTTTCACGTAAAATACTCCTTCTTGAGAACAAGAAACTGCCAAGATTCCATTTCGTTTCCAGAGACGACCCTGTACCAGGCCTCTGCAGCCACCTATACACAGTGAGAAGATCATGAGCTAGACAGAAATCACCTGGTGCTACTGTTATTAGAATTTGAGCACAGAGACAAATCCTTCTCTTGCTTCACCAGCCTATTCTCTTGAATCTTCCTGAGGGAGCATAGGTGGATCACAAGGCAGCAAATCTGTGCAGTCTTGTATTGATTGCTTGTTTTTCTTTTTGCTGCAACATACTACACTGATTCACACTGTTCATTGTTTCCCCTTTGGGCAGTAGACACTGATAATCAGAAGTTAGGACAAGGCTCCTAGAGAGTGTTTCCATATTTGCTGGTGCCCTTTGGTGATACCCACACAATAAAGAAAAGCTGGAAAATCACAGCCACACATACACAATGCCTGGCTAACAGGATGGGCAAACACCTGCTCATGTGTATCGTCAATGCTATTCATGCAACAACTGCTAGCAGAAGCATGAGAATTGTTCAGCTATTAATCGTTAGGTGACAATGGAACTCATTTGGCCTATGTCCAGCACTTTTCTAAACGGCATGGTTAAGGTTAATCAAGAACTAATTCTGTAGGGAACGGAATGCACAAAGCTCATCCCACCATGCTAAAGCAGACAGTATCTATGCAGTCTACCCGCTAACATTTTCTTCCTCCAAAGATTATTTTGACATCAACTTTAAATAGTTAATGGATCATATTCATCACATTCTACGCAAATTGAACTGTCAAATAAAACAAAAACTTACCAGACCAGGGACTCTCACATTCATATAACATCCACTCATCAGACCGAAATGGGGCATGGAACCACATGGAATGGTCAAGGGATGCCATGAATTTAACTCTGTACTGCAAATGAGGCAATAATGCAGTTCTCAGGAAGGAGTAATCGGAGATGTAGGCAGCAACACAGCAATGCAACTTCATGTTGCTATCACCTACAAAATACAGTTACAATTTTACACTGTTGGATCAGGAGGTTGGCATCTTAATATCAGAATTATGGTGCTAAAGTATCAAGAGCTTGGATTTATATAGAACCTTTCACATCCTCAGGACATCGGAGAACACCTAGCAGCCAATGAATTACTTGTGCAGTCACTTATTCTGCAGGCAGATATGGTAGGGACTTTACACACAGCATGATCCCACAATCAATAATAAGGGGAATGACCAGTTCAATTGTTTTGCTGGATTTGGTTAAGGGAGGAATGTTGGCCAGAACAGTAAGAGGCTATTCCCGTTCTTTAAATAATTCTTTGGGATCTTTTATATTCATTAGAGTTGAAGTGCCTGGATTTTCATGCCTTCATCCAAGCAGGACTGGAGGCAGGGGAAATTAAATATGGTAGGCAGGACCCAAAACCCAGATCTCCGCTCCCATTCCTGCTGTGTGGGATTTTTACAGGCCTGAGATAAGGGTAGTGAGCCTACACTCAGTGATCCCACCTTGCCTACTCCTTTGGGGGTTGGCCTTGTAGTCACCCATGGAATTGGGGAACCTCAGAGGAGTTGTGAGCCACTGGGGGAACCCCAGTCCCAAGTAGAGAAATAAAAATACTACCTGCTCCTGTAATTGGTTTACTGACAAGCCTTGAAATGAAAAATGTGTTCCTTCAGTTTCCATAGTTAAATTCTGCATTAGAAGTTAGATGTGTTTTTACTGCAGTGATTGATTGTAGGGCTCTTTCCTGCAAAGGTAGGTTTAGCAACATTGTGTTAGTGTTGAGCTGTATTAGAGTTGTTTTCTTGTTGGGAAGTGTGCGGTTACGCATTCAAAACCAAGAAAACATTTCTTGGGATCTGTAGTAGAATGGTTTTAAAATGATTTGAAAGCCCAGAGCCCTTTTATATTGAAAGAAGGTAGATAATGTTTAATTTAGTCGTAACATAAATATTGCTTTGATTGACAGGACAGCTGGTGTAGCTTAGCAGAGGGAAAAAAAGAGGCTTTATTGATTACACTATTACATATCTTGAATATTTGGCTGAGTTTCAAAGCTCCAAGCTCACTTATTTCAGGAGGTTGTATTCCCATGTTGATTGACAGTTTTAAGAGGGCATCAAAGAATTAAATGTCTTTGACGTGGTTAATGAAATAGATCTATTTGTCTTTAATAACAGCATGCCCACTTGACCGGATTTACGTTTTTTCAATGGCTTTATTAAGAGAATTTTTTTCCCCATAGGGAGTATGTTTGAGTGAAGGTTCTATTATATTGTTCATCCCCATTTCAAAGAAATGGCTCCTGAGGTTTCCCCATGGATACCTAGAGAGTGGGTACAGAGGAAATGTGCAGACTGGGCCCAGATTTCAGGGTGGTGGTGGGGTTAGGTAGAGGTTGGAGCCATTGGGACTTGGGTTGTGGGGCACAGTATGACGTGGGGACGGGTTTGAGGTCACTAGTTAGTGTCCTGACAATCATCATTAAACTCAGCCACTATCCCAATAAACATAGTTGGGGGTTCTAGCTTGCTAACCTTGCCATTCCATCAACTTCCACTGCTGCCTCAGGCCTGGTTCTGGAGGCAGTAGGTCCGACACAAAAATACAGTTGGTGGAGGCCTTCCACGACTTGAAAATATGGCTGGCAGGGGTGTCTTTTTAAAAGGAATTGGGTCTACTGGGTCAGCAAGTTTCCCAACATGATCCTCCCACATCTCCTTTGAAAATCCAACCCAACGTTTCAGTTTAACATTTTATTGAAAGAGAGACATTTCTAAAAATGCAGCACTCACTAGATTTCTGATTGGAGCTTGAGGAATACTGTTATCATGGAGGTGTCATCTTAGATGAGATGTTAAACCTGGGCCCTACCTGTTCCAAGATGGTGTAAAAGCTTCATGACATTATGTGAAGATAAGTTATTCAAATGCCCTAACTAACATTTATTTCTTGCTGTGCATGAATTGGCTACTGAATTCCTTCAAATTGCAATGACAATTATTGTCTGTAAAGCACTTTGGGATGTCCTGAAGTTGGGAAAAGTGCAGGAAAGATCGAAGACGGGTTGCACATTTCCAAGCTGGTTTGGGAGGCTCTGTCCCTTTTTGACCAGTCCATTAAGGAGATTTGGTTTACGATATCTACAGAAGCAATCTGCAAAAAACATTTGGTAGCTAATAGTCAATTATATATTACTCCACAATAAATACAAGATTTTTTCATTTTAACCCCGAGTCCTTAATCCATCATTCACTGTTTTTTTGGAGTTTTGTATCACCTGCAAACTTTGAAATTATGTCCTGTATACTCAAATCCAGGTTACTAATAAATATATACGAAAATGATCAGTGGTCCAGGTGCCAGTTTTTGAGAACATTGACATATACTTCCCCGTGGACTGAAAAATAGTTCATTGCCACCACACCGTGTTCTACCTCCTAACCAATGTTGTATCCATTCTGTCATGGTCCTTTTAATCCATGGGCACTCAAAATGTTAAAACTTGTGATACAATTAAAAAACTGGATAAATAAGTTCATGAACTTACAACATCAAGTGCTCCATCTGGTGTACTAAAGGTTCCACAATGGGCATTCCTTAGTAAGCCTAAAACTATGGCACCTCTCATAGTAAAATCAGTTTTGCAATGATCACAGAGCTCTTGACAACACTATGTATTCAGTTTTTCCAAGTGTCACAAGTATCTTTCCTTCCACCCTTTCCACAGGCCGAGGGTGAGTAAATGATGGTAGTACTGAGGTCCAGGAGTAAGACAGGGTGGAGACCCATTGATCAGCAGGCCTCAACAACAAGCAATATGGACAGCCAGAGAAGCAAGTGGCAGATGTTAGAAGCAATTTGGGACTTTCATATCTTTGCTGAACTGTCAATGAGTATGAACTGGGTAACTGCACATTAGGAAAATATCCTGACAACAATGGAAATACTTATCAGACTGGTCAGTCGTGATTCAACATTGAACGCATTACAAAGCCATGACATTGGTCTAGGCAAACTAAGCAGATCTAGAGAGGTGATTCTCAAACTTTATTGCACCATATTATATCTCAAGATAGTTAGTGTCCCTTGATATTGGCAACTGTGCCCAGGGCAAGGCCCCAAACAAGGAAGAGGACCAACCCAGCATTAAAATTAGCCTGTTAAGATAAAGCAGTAACAAGATGCTGCTTTGAAATTCTTGGCACCAACATCAATGTATCAGAGCAAATTAGACTTCACAAGATGTTTATAGTACCATTTTTCTTAGTTTGATTCATTACTTTGTACTACGCCTTAACAACTTTGGATTTTTCATATGAATGTGGAGAAAGGAGGTCAGAATGGGAAGCTGACACACTGACAAGTAGAAGTTTGGATTTGAGAATACCGATATTAAATTATGCTTTCTGACCGTATCCAGTTTTTGGATAACATCTATGGGACAATTGTGTACACTGACTGATCCAGACCTGATACTGTTCCTTTTTCTCACTAAAGCTCTCTGCACCTCTTACAGGTAGACCTCATGATATAGTGACAAGCATCACACAATCTCAAAACCTGGTTTCCCCTCAGATTTGGTGGTGTCCAACAGATTTGACTTCTAAAGAAAAGGGACCCAATTTTACTCTCCCAATTCACGCAAGCAGAAATAATCCTGAAAGCAAATTTGGAATCCTACCTATGTAACCACGTGCTCGAACCCAGAATCGCTGTACAGGCTCCATGGCTACACGTCTGTAGTAATCTGGTGGATTTATGGGTTTGATTTCAATTGGAACCTCTTCAGCTAATATTTTGGTCAGACCCGTTTTATAATTCTCCGTTAGATCTGGATCTCTAAAAATAAAATCACATTTTTAAAAAATATAGAATATCATATCAATGCACAGTGAACTACTTTTAACAACAGTGATTTGCATTGGCAAATATGGTAGCTAGTTTATGTAGAGCAATATGTAATAAATAGTTGAGAAATGACTGGTATTTGATGGAGCTAGCCAGACATTGGCCAGGATATCAAGAAATCTTCCTGCTCTAAGTTGCTATATGGAATCATGTGAATCACAAAGGAAGATAGGGCTTCAATTTCATCATATTTGAATGACAGAATCTCAAATAATACAGTAATATACCAGATTATGAGCCAGAGGCTTGAGAAAAAAAAAGTAAACCTTAGTTCAGAAGGGAAATAAATCCATTACGGAAATTGTCACAGTAACATCTGAGAGGCGCAGTGTGTTGTAAAAGCCAAAACTGTAACAAATGGGGTGTGCTTCTATGGTGCCATTGCCCCGACAGTATCTCATCAAGTGAACCCCTTCTTTGCGAGTCCCCAGATTTTAAAAAAAAGTGTTGGAAACCCATTTGAGTGTGCAGGGGTTTGCAGCCTAGTGTGGCTTTGGCCTTGTCGGAAATTAGTGCAAGTGCACTTTCCAACAGGAGTAGTGGAATTCGTAGTAGGTTAAAGAAATTTCAAATAATCAGGGATTTAAGTTACTATTAAAATACTAACAATAAGTGAAATGACCTTAGACTAGACTTACAAGCTAATGGGGAACGGTTTACATAAAGACACGTATAAACACAGCAAGTGGTTTAACTAAGTATGAGATTTGATCAATTATTTCAGATTTAAACATGTATTTTGGATTTAAAAAAATGTATTTTAGCTATATGTTAAAGAAATCTGTACATTTTAGCCAAAAGCAGGTTACCGCGAGGCCTGATGGGATAAGAGGCATATCGAGAAGAACCACATTCTTTAAGACAATGAAACTACAAAATGTGCAAGTTCTTATCAATGACAGTTACTAGCAGTAAGATTCCCAGAGCCCCTTTATGAATAGGGTAGTTCACACTGTCCAGATAAGTCTAGTCTAAGAATGTACATCTGTCTGGTTCGGCCATTGATGTGAGCAAGTGTTGGTGAGAACATTAACTTTGACCTTTGTAGCTAAGCATCAGGGGTTGCTAAGCAATAGGGGAAGTAGCATCGGCATTAGAGGGAGGAAGCATCCGGATTTTACAGGCCAATGAAATCCCACGAGGTCATAGGGTAAGAGGCAAATGGCTAAAGTATATGACAGGTATTAGAGCTATACAAATCATTATACAAGGGGCATGATATTCTGAAGCATTAGTACATGATATTATAAATAATATCTTCTCTCAGTGCTAGCTATTTGCCATACCTCAAGTATTTTTCAATGAGCTCCTCCTGGGTCAATACATTTTCAGGGGCAGGAACCACAGGCATGGTAAACTGGTGCTGAATTGGACTCTCCATTTTCTTCTGGAAAGAGGCTTGGCAAATTAGGATTGGGTACCCATGCTGGATGGCTTTCACCGAACGGACAGAAAAGCTCTTACCATCCCGAGTACGATCAACTCTGTATACAACTGGCACATTGGGATCACCTGCAGTAAGATTAAACACAATGTCAAGGGTCAGGGCCTAAATGTAATTATGTATTACAGCAAAACTGGCTTAATAAAGGACAATCCTCTTAACATACTCCATGCTTTCCACATTTAGGAGTGATTTGTAACGAATGGATTGTTGGACAACATTTCTTTCTTTCTTGGGATGTGGGCACTGTTGCTCAGGTCAGCATTTTAAAGTTTTATTTAAAGTTTTTTATTTATTAGTCACAAGTAGGCATACATTAACACTGCAATGAAGTTACTGTGAAAATCCCCTCGTAAAACCCCTGTAAATTTAGTACCATCCCTAATTGCTCGAATGACTGACTGGCCATTTCAGGAGGGCAATTAAGAGTCAACTACATCACTGTGGTTCTGGAGTCATATGTGGGCCAGAACAGGTAAGGACAGTAGATTTCCTTACCTTAGACAGATGTTTTTTTTTAAAACGACAATCAATGATACTTTCACCATTCCAGGTTAATCAAATTTAAATTCCAGCATTTACTTTGGTGGGACAGTCCAAAGATGTGCAGGTTAGGTTAATTGGCAATGCTAAATAGCCCATTAGTGTCAGGGCAAATGCGTGACGTTACGGGAATAGGGCCTGGGAGTGACTGTTGTCGATGCAGACACGATGAACCAAATGGTCTCTTTCTGCACTGTAGGGATTCTATGATTCGAACCATGTCCTCAGAGCATTAGCCCAGGCCTCTGGATTACTCGTCCAATGACAATAACACTATGTCACCATCTCCCCTGAGATGTGTAAAATTTAGTTCTCTTATTACTGCCAATTAAAAGGCTGTATATACTAAAAGGAGGGAATGTTTTGGGAGAACATTCAGGTACTTGCAAAACAGTCCCCCCTGAAACTTTAGTCTACTAACAGACTTGATGTGTACTTGCAAAATCTGTTTTGGTTTTATCACAATGTTTAATAAGAAAGTCCTCAAACAGAATGTGGGGTGTTGCTTAGTCACTTATTACCACCAGAAAACTTACAACTGCTTAAAATGTTATTAATAGACTGGAAAAACAAGGATGGAGTCTCCTATACCAGCTTGGAAATGTGTAAAGCACATCTCATCCTACTCAAACAAACCATGAAAATAAAATGATTTGCAACAAGTGACAAATCCAAAATCACCAATCCAAATGTTTAGAAGAAAATGATCACTTACTTGAGATAGCAATTGTTAGACAATTGATGTTAATTTCAAATGCTGGATAGCATAGCTATCACATGCAAAACAGTGAGGTGAGAAATGCATATCTTTCCCCCATCCAGTGTTTTCTCTTGTAAAATGTATAACAATACATGGAAATTTCCTCTTAAAGCACCAATATGAAATACATGGTGACCAAGATATGCAGCAATTTAATGTTTTGTCACAAAACATAAAGCTTCAATTTTAGCAAGTTCTTTAATGGATTTTGAACTGCAGAACAGCGTTGGATTACGCCATTTCCAGGAATACACAATACGTGCAAGTTGCGGACAGCAACTCTCCATCTGTACTACTCTGATTTATCAGCAACTGCTTCAATTTATATTGCCATTTTAACAGCAAGATAGCTTAAAGCATACGACTAGAAGCTTACGGAGAATGAACACAAGTGCTAGGGAGAGGGATGTTGGTCAAAGAAATAAGCTTTAGGAGGGAAAAATAAGTGATCACTACATGCTGTGTGGGCACAAGCACGTGTACACAAACTGATAAACTGGATACTTCAGACAGACAGAATTAGTTAAACGAGCCATTACACAATTTGTAACGGTCCAGCCACAAACTGAATATGTGCGTGTGTCAGGACAGTTTGCACTGTGGATTACCTCACCTTTAAATACCTTTGCCTCATATTTTCTGGGATGGAGAAGAACAGTTCTATCTGTATCTATGCGGGGTTGTAGTGGATCTTCCTAAACTATGGCAGTCGATCTGGAGAGCCCTGGAGTAAGTTCCAGGTAGTTTACTGCTCTCTATCCTTCACCTGACTGATTTGAGAGCATAGTTATGATGTGGAGATGCCGACGTTGGACTGGGGTAAACAAAGTAAGAGTTTTAACAACACCAGGTTAAAGCCCAAAAGGCTTATTTGGTAGCAAATGCCATTAGCTTTCGGAGCGCTGCTCCTTCGTCAGATGAAGTGGATATCTGCTCTCAAGCAGGGCATAGAGACACAAAATCAAGTTACAGAATACTGATTAGAATGTGAATCTCTACAGCCAACCAGGTCTTAAAGATACAGACAATGTGAGTGGAGGGAGCATTAAGCACAGGTTAAAGAGATGTGTATTGTCTCCAGACAGGACAGCCAGTGAGATTCTGCAAGTCCAGGAGGCAAGCTGTGGGGGTTACTGATAGTGTGACATAAACCCAAGATCCCGGTTTAGGACGTCCTCATGTGTGCGGAACTTGGCTATCAGTTTCTGCTCAGCGACTCTGCGCTGTCGTGTCGTGAAGGCCGCCTTGGAGAACACTTACCCGAAGATCAGAGGCTGAATGCCCATGACCGCTCCCCCACAGGAAGAGAACAGTCTTGCCTGGTGATTGTCGAGCGGTGTTCATTCATCCGTTGTCATAGCGTCTGCATGGTTTCCCCAATGTACCATGCCTCGGGACATCCTTTCCTGCAGCGTATCAGGTAGACAACATTGACTGAGTTGCAAGAATAGGTACCGTATACCTGGTAGATGGTGTTCTCACGTGAGATGATGGCATCCGTGTCGATGATCCGGCACGTCTTGCAGAGGTTGCTGTGGCAGGGTTGTGTGGTGTCGTGGTCACTGTTCTCCTGAAGGCTGGGTAGTTTGTTGCGGACAATGGACTGTTCGAGGTTGTGCGGTTGTTTGAAAGCAAGAAGTGGGGGTGGCCTTGGCGAGATGTTCGTCTTCATCAATGACATGTTGAAGGCTCCAGAGGAAATGCCGTAGCTTCTCAGCTCTGGGGAAGTACTGGACGACAAAGGGTACTCTGTCCACCGTGTCCCGGGTTTGTCTTCTGAGGAGGTCGGTACGGTTTTTCGCTGTGGCATGTCGGAACTGTCAATCGATGAGTCGAGCGCCATATCCTGTTCTTATGAGGGTATCCACTCCATCTGACGAAGGAGCAACGCTCCGAAAGCTAAAGGGCGACACGGTAGCACAGTGGTTAGCACTGCTGCTTCACAGCTCCAGGGACCTGGGTTCGATTCCCGGCTTGGGTCACTGTCTGCGTGGAGTTTGCACATTCTCCTCGTGTCTGCGTGTGTTTCCTCTGGGTGCGCCGGTTTCCTCCCACAGCCCAAAGATGTGCGGGTTAGGTTGATTGGCCATGCTAAAATTGCCCCTTAGTGTCCTGAGATGTGTAGGTTAGAGGGATTAGCAGGTAAAATATGTAGGGATATGGGGGAAGGGCCTGGGTGGGATTGTGGTCGGTGCAGACTCGATGGGCCAAATGGCCTCTTTCTGCACTGTAGGGTTTCTGTGTTTCTAATGGCATTTGCTACCAAATAAACCTGTTGGACTTTAACCTGGTCTTGTTAAAACTCTCACTGCGATTTGAGAGCATTCATGACCAACCCTCTGACTGAAGTGGAACGATTAGTTAAGTTAATTTAGTAATATTTGACCTGCTGGGTCAGTTAACGTAGCTGCTGTTTATTTACAGTGCATCAAAAATAGCAAAATTTATGCAGTTTCATTTAAATTTGTGTTAAAAAACATCAGGAGTATCCTCCCATTCCAGAAAGATGATTGCCTGCCCTCCCCCCAAACATCATCAACATGGATGTCAGCTTTGTTCCTCCTGTGAAAATAGATCAGAGAGCCAGTTTTGAAGTGTCAAATTTCAATTTAGTTGTCTGGTGTATAGCACGAGACTGTTTTCCTATGTATTCTTATGAATGTTGCCCAACTGCAGCAAATTACAGATTTTACTTTTCAAAACCAAGTTACGTTTCACAGAATTGTTAGGATGCACAAGGAAGCTATTCGACCCATCATGTCGATAGTGGCTCTCCAAATGAGCATTATGCCTCAATGCTATTTCCCTGCCTTGTTTCTATTTGAATCATCAAATGCCCTCTTGAATGCCTTAATTTTTTTAATTCTTTCCACAGGATGTGGGTTTCCCTGGCTGGGCCAGCACTTATTGCCCATCCTTAATTGCCTTTGAACTGAGTGGTTTGTTAGGTCATTTCAGAGGGAAGTTCAGAGTCAATCACGTTTCTGTGGATCTGAAGTCACACGACTAGGCAAGGGTGGAAGATTTCCTTCTCTGAAAGACTTTAGTTAACCAGATAGGTTTTTACAACAATCGACAATGGTTTCATGGTCATCATTAGACTTGTAATTCCATGATTTTTACTGGGTTCAAATTTCACCATCTGCTGCTGTGGTGGAATTCAAACATGGGTCCCCAGACCAGTACCCTGGGTCTCTGGATTACCACTTCAGTGACAATACCACTATGCCACCACCTCTCCTACTGAACTTGCTTCACCACACTTCCAGGCAGTGCATTCCAGACCTGAACAACTCATTAGAATGAAAAAGTTCTCTCTCACATCACATCAGTTCCTTTTGCAAATCACTAAATCTGAGCCCTCATTCTTGATCCTTTCACAAGTGGGAACAATGTCCTCCTATCTCCTCTGTCCAGCCTCTTCATGATGTTCATAGAATCCTACAGTGCAGAAGGAGGCCATTCAGCCCATCAAGTCTGCACCGACCACAATCCTACCCAGGCCCTATCCCCATAACCCCAGGCATTTAACCTATATAGTGTCCCTGACACTAAGGGGCAATTTAGAATGGCCAATCCATCTAACCTGCACACATTTGGACTGTGGGGGTAAACTGGAGCACTCGGCAGAAACCCACACAGAAACGGGGAGAATGTGCAAACTGCACACAGTGACCCGAGGGCGGGAATCGAACCTGGGTCTCTGGTGTTGTGAGGCAGCAGTGTTAACCACTGTGCCACCATGCCAAACCAGGTTTTGAGCACTTATATCACATCTCCTCTTAGCCTTCTTCTCGTCAAGGAAACAGTGCCAACCTCTCCAGTTGATCCTCAAAACTGAAGTTCCTCATAGAAGCCCTACAGTGCAGAGAGGCCATTTAGCCCATTGAGCTTGCACCAACAGTCAACCCAGGCCCTATCCCCGTAACCCCACGTATTTATCCCAGTAATTCCCCCGATACTAAGGGGCAATTTAGCATGGCCAATCAACTTAACCCGCACATCTTTGGACTGTGGGAATAAACTGGAGCATCTGGAGGAAACCCATGCAGGCATGGGAGAACGTGCAAACTCCACGCAGACAGTCACCCAAGGCTGTAAATATGAGTGTTTACTTCACTACGAATGAAATATCAGGAATTGAAACTATATTTTTGATAATAGCAAAGACACTTTGAAGTTCTGTAATATCAGCAAACTGACATGCAAGTTTTTTCTTCTTGACACCCATGGAACAAACATGCCATTGTTCAATATAATAGCAAATATATCTAACAATGCAGATTGTTCATAAACAGCAGGATTTGCCCAGAGAATGTCTATGTGAGCACAGCACCGTCTGAATTTCTGATGCAGTGCAAGTTTCAGTTTTCACAGCTGCTTTACAGGGGGAGGAGGAACTAACCAGTGAAGAAGTTCACATTTTACCTGCTCGTACAAAGTAACAGTGCAATGAATGAACAAAAACATTCTCGGGTACAGACATTGCAGCAGCTACTAGCGACTGGCCCACAATCTGTCCACCAAATAACATGCGACTCCTTGGGATCCAGTGATGTGTTCCTCTTTTTAAAACAAAAACAAGCATAGAAGAGTGGATGAGACAAAGAGAATTTAAAATATAAAACATGGAAATTTTGTTTTTGACAGGATCACAGAATACCTCATTTTTAATTTCTCAGCACATATTCATTATTTCAGTAGCACCATGATACAATTTTCTATATATTCTACCATGTAGTCTTCACACATTTCCACAATCTACTTTCACTTGGTGGCACAGTGGTTAGCACGGCTGCCTCACAGCATCAGGGACCCGGGTTCAATTCCTGTCTGTGCAGAATCTGCACATTCTCCCCGTGTCCACATGGGATTCCTCCGGGTGCTCTGGTTTCCTCCCACAGTCCAAAAGACATGCTGGTTAGGTGAATTGGTGATGCTAAATTCTCCCTCCGTGTACCTGAAAAGGCACCAGAGTGTGGCGACTAGGGGATTTTCACAGTAACTTCATTACATAAGCCTACATGCGACTTCAATCATAACTTAAACTGCATGAAACTCACCAGTCTCAAACATAGTCTGTACTGGCCTCAAACTATGCAAAACAAAATACACTACCATTATCAATTGTAATTTCCTTTATTAGATTTGTCACTTTCATTCACCACTGATTAACTTTGCTAAGTCTCCTCAGGTTTTTGAAGTTCTGATGAACCTCTAACAAAGGGCCATCCAGACTTGAAACATTAGTTCTATTTTCTCCACAGATGCTGTCAGACCTGCTGAGATTTTCCAGCATTTTCTGTCTTTCTTTTAGATTCCAGCATCCACAGTATTTTGATTTTGTTTTAAAGTTATCCTTGTTTTTATACCTATTGTGGTTCAAAAACTCTTCCACCCTGCTAGACTTGTGTTTTTCTCTCCTCTCCTGAATGTTTTACTTTGGTGTAGAATGCCACTGGTGCTAGCACTTACTCGTACCATAACCAAGTGACCTTTCTTTATATACAATACTTCATGGTGAGACTCAGCTAGTATTCAACATTGATAAGCATCATAAATGCACCTCCCAAAAAGAACTGGTGGGTGACAAGTATTACAACCCTGATTTGAAGCCCTACTTCAATTTTGGTCATTTTTTCAGAAACTCTTGCAACCATGCCAGTGCCAAACGTAGCACTTTGCATTCCTTTGGATACAGCAGGAAGGTTAAAAGGAGGACCCTGACATTTGGCAACCCACGGTCTCCACAGAACTTGCCCAGGCTTGCATCCTGGATAGGACACTAGTTTCGCTGGATACAGTTAACCACTTCAGCACAACCATCATTTCACAAGACAGAAAGCTGACAGGGCAGTTCGAAAACATCACTTTCTTTGTAGTAATTTTCCAACTCGGCATAAGCAACTGTGCTTGAGAATTCCAATACCTCTACTTATGGTTAGCCATCAAATTAAACAGGTACTTATCTTGGTGCATTGTTTAACGTTTGATTAATGAAAACAGTGTTTGGAGAGTTGATAATAGTCAGTGCTGACTCCTATAAAAAGCTATTTAACATAAATCAAACGTGCTGAAAATAGAAAATAAGAGTCCAACGTAAATATAAAAACATTGCAGTCGAGCTCCTTCTATTAACATATCAATTTCTAATTTAGGTCCCCAGTGTCAGCGTCAAGAACTCTAAAGTCAGGCAAATAGCACAGCACATGCAGAGTTGACTTTTACCCAACACAATTGCCTCAACTCTGAAGATGAACCCATCCTATTTTTCCCACTTGCTCTCAATTTGCAGTTGAGAGACATGACCATTTGCACTTTCATTGCTCCAATCCTCTTATGTCCAATGTTTTTCACTTGTTTAAAACAAGGCACAATACATCACCCTAAATTACTGATATTGAATTGTCCCTAACACTTTATTCAGTCATTTGACCAAATCTCAATATTTTAGACTACCAATTAATGTGTGTTTTGGATACAATAATTCAAAAGATGACCTCCAAGGACACAGCCCTCATTTAGACATTATCCCATCGATTACATAGATTCTCAGAGCTTTACTGAGGGGCCTTTTGTCCGTGTATGCACCAGCCATCATGCATCTATCCATTTGAATCCCATTTTCCAGCATAAACACAAAATACGGCAGATGCTGGAATCTGAAACAAAAGCAGAAAAATACTGGAAAATCTCAGCAGGTCTGACAGCATCCATGGAGAGTAGAGTCAACATTTCGAGTCTAGATGACCCTTCGTCAGAGCTGAGGGGAAAGTGAGTCAATAGAGATTTATACTATGAGGGTAGAGAGGGGTAGTGGGATTAAACATGGTTAACAACTTGTCGAACACCAGGAGATAAATGGAAAGCAGTGACGGTGCACAGGGTGAAAGAGACAAATTGAGATTTTCCGGCATATTTCTGCTTTTGTAGCATTTTCCAGCACTTGGTCCATAGCCTTGTATGCTCTGCTGTTTCAAGTGTTCATTTAAATGCTTAGGGGGTTCCCATCTCTACTACCCTTTCAAACAGTAGGCTCCCACCACCTGTTGGGTGAAGTGAAAAAGTTTTTTCCTCAAGTCTCCTAAATCTTCTGTCTCTTACCGTAAACCCATATGGTTATTGACCCTTATACTACAGGAAAAAAAAATCTTTCTATTTACCATATCAATGACTCTCAATTTTGTACACCTTGATCATTTCCACCCCGCCCACCCCTGGGTCTTCTCTGTTCGAAGGAATACAATCTCAACTTAACCAGCCTCCCGTCATAGCTGAAATGCCTCAACCCAGGGAATATCCTGGTGAATTTCCTTTGCACCTTCTCTAATGCAATCACATCCTTCCTGCAGTGTCACATCCTTCCTATAGTGTGATGACCAAACTGCACAATACTCCAGCTGTGGCCTAACCAGTGTTTTATGCAGCTCCATCGTAACCTCACTGTTTTTATATTTTACGCCTCAGCTCATCCCATATGCCATCTTAACCACCTTATTGACCTGCCTTGCTGCCTTCAGAGATCCCTCTGGTCCTCTGTACTGCCTAGTGTCCTACAGTCCATTGTAAATTCCTGTATATGTATTGTATATCGTCTGGTATACTTGTTAGGCTTTCTAAAATGTGATGTGGTGATGCCGATGTTGGACTGGGGCGGACAAAATGAGGGGTCACACGATACCAAGTTATAGTCCAACAAGGTTATTTGAAATCACTATTTCCTCGGGTTGATGGAGCTATTACAAGGGGGCATAACTATAGGGTTCATGGTGGGAGATATAGGAAGGACATCAGAGGTAGGTTCTTTACTCAGAGAGTGGTTGGGGTGTGGAATGGACTGCCTGCAGTGATAGTGGAGTCAGACACTTTAGGAACATTTAAGCGGTTATTGGATAGGCACATGGAGCACACCAGGATGATAGGGAGTGGGATAGCTTGATCTTGGTTTCAGATAAAGCTCGGCACAACTTCGTGGGCCGAAGGGCCTGTTCTGTGCTGTACTGTTCTACGTTCTATGTAAACCTGTTAAACTTTAACCTGAACGGCTTAGATAGGATGGACGTAGGGAAGTTGTTTCCATTAACAGGGGAGACTAGGACGCGGGGGCACAGCCTTAGAATAAAAGGGAGTCACTTTAGAACAGAGATGAGGAGAAATTTCTTCAGCCAGAGAGTGGTGGGTCTGTGGAATTCATTGCCACAGAGGGCTGTGGAGGCCGAGACGTTGAGCGTCTTCAAGACAGAAATTGATAAATTCTTGATTTCTCGAGGAATTAAGGGCTATGGGGAGAGAGCGGGTAAATGGAGTTGAAATCAACCATGATTGAATGGTGGAGTGGACTCGATGGGCCGAATGGCCTTACTTCCGCTCCTATGTCTTATGGTCTTATGGTCTTAACCTGGTGCTACAAGACTTCTTAATGTCTCAGACAGTAATTAACTGATTGCAGTGTTAATGTGAGCCTCATGACTAATAAACTTTAAAAACTTTTAACTGATGAAGGACAGGTTACTGTGCCTGACCCACCTGTAGAGATCCACCTCCAATCTCTCCAAATTCAGGACACTGGTAACCAACACACTGCGCAAATCCGCACTGGGAGAGGGAGAGCTGCTCCTCGAGGCCGGGCTGTCGGAGCGCTGTGCCTGGGCCGGGCTGTCGGAGCGCTGTGCCTGGGCCGGGCTGTCGGAGCGCTGTGCCTGGGCCGGGCTGCCGGAGCGCTCTGCCTGGGCCGGGCTGCCGGAGCGCTCTGCCTGGGTCCGGCTCCCCGAGGCCGGGCTGTCAGAGAGTTGTGCCGGGGCTTTGCCCCCCGGGGCCGGGCTGCCGGAGCGCTCTGCCGAGGCCCTGCCCCCCGGGGCCGGGCTGCCGGAGCGCTGTGCCGAGGCCCTGCCCCCCGGGGCCGGGCTGCCGGAGCGCTCTGCCGAGGCCCTGCCCCCCGGGGCCGGGCTGCCGGAGCGCCGCTCTTCACCCTGGCCCACGGCCGCCATTCCGCCGGCACAAGGAGTTGACCAATCGGAAAACCAGCTTTCTGAGTGACATCCAGATTCACAAATCAGAAAACGAAGCACGAAGTCGTCACAATAACTTTGATTCTAGCCAATCAGAGCCAGGCGGAGGCCGGCGCATTGGGAGGAGCTCTGCCCAAAACTAGATGCTAATTGAATCCAATTCATGGTCCACACAAGGGATTTGACCCCAGTGGAGGTCCCTCTTCGGAGGGATCTCCCCCAATTCTCTTGGGGACCTGGCTGGAGGGTGATGCATGCAGCAGTTCCATACAACCATAGGTTTCACGGGCTCCCAAGTTTGCCCCTTCTGTGGCCTTGTGGAGTCCGTGGACCATGTCTACGTTTTGTGTTTTAGGTTGCACTCCCATTTTGTTTTCCTGAAGAACCTTTTATTGATGTTTTGTTTGCACTTCAGTCCCACGCTCCTGATCTATGGACACCTGGTGCGGGGCGGGGCGGGATGGCGACCTCCTCGTGAACCTGCTTCCGCGCCTGGCGAAACGCGCCATTAACAGGTCCAGGCAGCACGCGATTGACGGGGTCGTCCATCCTGACTGCCCCTCTATCGCAGCTACGTTCGCAGCCAGGTAACCCTGGAGAGGGAGCATGCGGTGTCCACGGGCGCAGTTGACGCCTTCCGCACCCGTTGGGCACCGCGGGGGCTGGGGTGCATTATAGACCCCGATACTCACATTTTGATTTGATGTTTTAAGTTTCCTTTGTACTTCTGTTCGGGCTGTTCCCCCTCCTTTTGGGGAGCTGCCCCTTTTACTTTGTCCCTGAGTTAGTTTATTTGGTTTGCCCTAAAAGACACACAATGGATTTGATTTGATTTATTATTGTCACATGTATTAACATACAGTGAAAAGTATTGTTTCTTGTGCGCTGTACAGCATACCGTTTATAGAGAACGAAACGAGGAGTGTTACAGTCATAGCTAGAATGTTGAGAAAGGTCAACTTAATGCAAGGTAGGTCCATTCAAAAGTCTGACAGCAGCAGGGACGAAGCTGTTCTTGAGTCGGTTGGTACGTGACCTCAGACTTTTGTATCTTTTTCCTGATAGAACATAGAACATAGAACATTACAGCGCAGAACAGGCCCTTCGGCCCACGATGTTGCACCGACCAGTTAAAAAAAAACTGTGACCCTCCAACCTAAACCAATTTCTTTTCGTCCATGAACCTATCTACGGATCTCTTAAACGCCCCCAAACTAGGCGCATTTACTACTGATGCTGGCAGGGCATTCCAATCCCTCACCACCCTCTGGGTAAAGAACCTACCCCTGACATCGGTTCTATAACTACCCCCCCTCAATTTAAAGCCATGCCCCCTCGTGCTGGATTTCTCCATCAGAGGAAAAAGGCTATCACTATCCACCCTATCTAAACCTCTAATCATCTTATATGTTTCAATAAGATCCCCTCTTAGCCGCCGCCTTTCCAGCGAAAACAATCCCAAATCCCTCAGCCTCTCCTCATAGGATCTCCCCTCCATACCAGGCAACATTCTGGTAAACCTCCTCTGCACCCTCTCCAAAGCCTCCACATCCTTCCTGTAATGTGGGGACCAGAACTGCACACAGTACTCCAAGTGCGGCCGCACCAGAGTTGTGTACAGTTGCAACATAACGCTACGACTCCTAAATTCAATCCCCCTACCAATAAACGCCAAGACACCGTATGCCTTCTTAACAACCTTATCTACTTGATTCCCAACTTTCAGGGATCTATGCACACATACACCTAGATCCCTCTGCTCCTCCACACTATTCAAAGTCCTCCCGTTAGCCCTATACTCAACACATCTGTTATTCCTACCAAAGTGAATTACCTCACACTTCTCCGCATTAAACTCCATCCGCCACCTCTCGGCCCAACTTTGCAACCTGTCTAAGTCTTCCTGCAAACTACGACACCCTTCCTCACTGTCTACCACACCACCGACTTTGGTGTCATCAGCAAATTTGCTAATCCACCCAACTATACCCTCATCCAGATCATTAATAAATATTACAAACAGCAGTGGCCCCAAAACAGATCCCTGAGGTACACCACTTGTAACCGCACTCCATGATGAATATTTACTATCAACCACCACCCTCTGTTTCCTATCCGCTAGCCAATTCCTGATCCAATTTCCTAGATCATCCCCAATCCCATACATCTGCATTTTCTGCAGAAGCCTACCATGGTGAACCTTATCAAACGCCTTACTAAAATCCATATATACCACGTCCACTGCCTTGCCCCCATCCACCTCCTTGGTCACTTTCTCAAAAAACTCAATAAGGTTAGTAAGGCACGACCTACCTGCCACAAAACCATGCTGACTATCACCTATCAATTCATTACTCTCCAAATAACTATAAATCCTATCCCTTATAATTTTTTCCAACATCTTGCCGACAACAGAAGTGAGACTCACCGGTCTATAATTCCCGGGGAAGTCTCTGTTCCCCTTCTTAAACAATGGGACAACATTCGCTAACCTCCAATCTTCTGGTACTATACCAGAGGCCAACGACGACCTGAAGATCAGAGCCAGAGGCTCTGCAATCACTTCTCTTGCCTCCCAGAGAATCCTTGGATAAATCCCATCCGGACCAGGGGATTTATCTATTTTCAGACCCTCCAGAATATCCTGCACATCCTCCTTATCAACTGTAATACTGTCTATTCTACTCCCTTGCAACCCAGTGTCCTCCTCAGCTATATTCATGTCCCCTTGCGTGAACACCGAAGAGAAATATTGGTTCAATGCTTCACCAATCTCCTCCGGTTCCACACATAACTTCCCTCTGCCATCTATAACTGGCCCTAAACTTGCCCTAACCAACCTTCTGTTCTTGACATACCTATAGAACGCCTTAGGATTCTCTTTAACCCTATCCGCCAAAGTCTTCTCATGTCCCCTTTTAGCCCTTCTAAGCTCGCTCTTCAACTCCCTCTTAGCCAATCTAAAGCTTTCTAGTGCACTACCCGAGTGCTCACGTCTCATCCGAACATAAGCCTCCTTTTTCTTTTTAACCAACAACGAAACTTTTTTGGTGCACCACGGTTCCCTAGCCCTACCAATTCCTCCTTGCCTGACAGGGACATACCTATCACAGACTCGCAGTAGCTGCTCCTTGAAAAAACTCCACATGTCGGACGTTCCCAGTCCCTGTAATCTCCTAGTCCAACCTATGTTTCCTAATTCTCTCCTAATAGCCTCATAATTACCCTTCCCCCAGCTAAAACCACTGGCCCGAGGTTCATGCCTATCCCTTTCCATCACTAAGGTGAACGTAACCGAATTGTGGTCACTATCACCAAAATGCACACCAACTTCCAAGTCTAGCACCTGGTCTGGCTCATTTCCCAGCACCAGATCCAATATAGCCTCACCTCTAGTTGGCCTGTCTACATACTGAGTCAAAAAACCTTCCTGCACGCTTTGAACAAAAACTGACCCCTCTAACGAGCTAGAGCTATAACAATTCCAGTCAATATTAGTCAAGTTAAAATCCCCCATAACAATTGCCCGATTACTTTCACTCCTAAGCAGGATTGACTCCGCAATCCTTTCCTCAACCTCTCTAGAACTTTTAGGAGGTCTATAAAAGACTCCCAACAGGGTGACCTCTCCTCTCCTATTTCTAATCTCCGCCCATACTACCTCAACAGATAAGTCCTCATCAAACCTCCTCTCTGACACTGTGATACAATCTCTGACCAATAATGCTACCTCTCCCCCTCTTCTACCTCCTTCCCTACTTCGACTAAAACATTTGAACCCCGGGACCTGCAGCATCCATTCCTGCCCCTGCTCTATCCATGTCTCTGAAATAGCCACAACATCGAAGTCCCAGGTACTGATCCACGCTGCAAGTTCACCCACTTTATTGCGAATACTCCTGGCATTGAAGTATACACATTTCAAACCCTGCTCCACCCCACCTCTGCAATGCCGTGCATTGCAGTCCCCATCCATGCATCCCTCACTTTCAGCCCCACTACTCAGGATCCCTCCCCCCCCCCGAATCAGTTTAAACCTCCCTGCATGGCCTTAGCAAATTTACCCCCCAGGATATTGGTCCCCTTCTGATTAAGGTGTAGACCATCCTTCTCATAGAGGTCACACCTTCCCCAGTACGAGCCCCAATTGCTTAAGTACCTGAACCCCTCCCTCCTGCACCATCCCCTCAGCCATGAATTCAAACCTTCCCTCTCCCTATTCCTCTCTAAACTATCCCGTGGTACAGGCAAGAGTCCAGAGATAACCACTCTGTCAGTCTTGGCCTTTAGTTTCCACCCCAACTCCATAAATCCCTGCCTAATATCCCCTTCCCCTATCCTCCCTATGTCGTGTGTCCCCACATGTACAATAACTTGTGGTTTATCTCCCTCCCCCCTAAGAGTCCTGAATACCCTGTCAGACACATCCCGGACCCCAGCCCCTGGTAGGCAACACACCAACCCTGAGTCCCTACCTTTAGTTCCGACCCTCCTATCTGTCCCCTTAATTGTGGAGTCCCCAATCACAAGGCCCAGTCTTTTACAGCCCCTAACCACCTGAGCTTTCTCACTCGGCTCACCCCCAGAGATCTGCTCTCTATGCTCAGTTGATTCCTCCTCAACTGTAGCCTCCAGCACCGAAAACCTATTATGGAGGGGAACCGCCCCAGGGGATTGTCTTCCCGATTGCTTCTTACCCCTCCTCCTGGCATTGACCCAAGCCTCATTTCTAGGAGTTACTATTTCTCTATAACTCCTATCAACTTCCACCTCCGCCTCCCGAATTATGCGGAGTTCCTCTACCTCCCCCTCCAGCTCCTTTACACGCTCCTCCAGAAGCTGCAATCTAATGCACTTCTTACAACTAAAATCTCCTGAAACACTACTGGATTTCCTCACCACATACATCCCACAGGAGATGCAGCATACTGCCTGAACTGCCATCCCTGAAGCCATTACCAGCAAGAAAAAAAGAAAACAAAAAACTTCCCCACACTTATAATTAGGTTAGAGGAGGATGGAAGGGTGGGATCCTCTACCAGTGTAGAGGATCGGGTATCTCCTCTGCACCAATTTATAGGGCTAGGGGCCCTATTAAATCCAAACAATTGATATTAAATCCAAACAACTGATATTAAACCCAAACAACTGATATTAAACCCAAACTGATATTAAGTCCAAACAACTGATGTTAAACCCAAACAACTGATATTAAATCCAAACTGATATTAAATCCAAACAATTGATATTAAATCCAAACAACTGATATTAAACCCAAACAACTGATATTAAACCAAAACAACTGATATTAAATCCAAACAACTGATATTAAACCCAAACTGATATTAAGTCCAAACAACTGATGTTAAACCCAAACAACTGATATTAAATCCAAACTGATATTAAATCCAAACAATTGATATTAAATCCAAACAACTGATATTAAACCCAAACAACTGATATTAAACCAAAACAACTGATATTAAATCCAAACAACTGATATTAAACCCAAACTGATATTAAGTCCAAACAACTGATGTTAAACCCAAACAACTGATATTAAATCCAAACTCTTTGATGGAAGAAGGTGGAAGAGAGAATGTGTGGGATGCGTGGGGTCCTTAATTATGCTAGTTGCTTTGCTTAGGCAGCGGGAAGTGTAGACAGAATCAATGGATGAGAGGCTGGCTTGCGTAATGGATTGTGCTACATTCACAATCTTTTGTAGTTCCTTGTGGTCTTGGGCAGAGCAGGAGCCATCATACCAAGCTGTGATACAACCAGAAATAATGCTTTCTATGGTGCATCTGTAAAAGTTGGCGAGAGTCATAGCTGACATGCCAAATTTCCTTAGTCGTCTGAGAAAGTAGAAGCGTTGATGGGCTTTCTTAACTATAGTGACGGCATGGGGGGACTAGGACAGATTGTTGGTGATCTGGACACCTAAAACTTGAAGCACTCGACCCTTTCTACTTCGTCCCCGTTGATGTAGACAGGGGCATGTTCTTCTTTACACTTCCTGAAGTTGACAATCTCATTCGTTTTGTTGACATTGAGGGAGAGATTATTATTGCCGCACCAGTTCACCAGATTCTCTATCTCATTCCTATACTCTGTCTTGTCATTGTTTGAGAGCTGAAGCACTACAGTGGTGTCGTCAGCAAACCTGAAAATCAAATTGGAGGGGAATTTGGCCACACAGTCATAGGTATATAAGGAGTACAGTAGAGGGCTGAGAACACAGCCTTGTGGGGCACCGGTGTTGAGGATGGTCATGGAGGAGGTGTTGTTGCCTATCCTTACTGATTGTGGTCTGTGGGTTTGGACCTTCAGGATCCAGTCACAGAGGGAGGTGCCGAAGCCCAGGCCATTGAATTTGGAGATGAGTTTCGTGGGAATAATAGTGTTGAAGGTTGAGCTGTAGTCAATAAATAGGAGTCTGAAATGGGTGTCCTTGAAACATACAAGATCCAGGCTGAAAGAAAAGGCAGGTCTGACAGCATCTGTGGAGAGAGAACAGAGCTAACGTTTCACAAATCGTTCAGTTTCTTTGGGTCAAAATCCTTGAACTCTGTCACTAACAGCATTATGGATGATCGCAGTGGCTGTCCCTTTACTGTGGCTACATTTGCGGCTGGGTGTCCCTGGAGTGAGAGTATGCAATGTCTGTAGGCACCATTGAGGCTTTCTGTGCCACACTTTAGCTTGATGTTTTCAAGTTTCATTTGTGGTTTGTTTTTGTTTAGGGGAGCCGCTCCTTTTATTTTGTTCCTCAGTTTGTTTTAGTTTGATGTTTAACTCAAAAGAGTTGGCTAACACCAAGCATCAGATCAAATCCAAGTTGGGGTGCACTGCCTTTTCTTGTCAGCCAGGATCTTGTATGTTTCCCTTGTGTGTACCATGAATTGGATTCAATTTGAATTTGGTTTTTGGAGCAGGCAACGGGGGGAATAGGGCTCGCCCAGTCCACCTAAACACATTGGCTTTGTAACTTTAAGAAAGGAATAAAACATATTTTAAAATGTGCTCCCCATGCAATGTATCCTGTTATTACTGAACATGGACAATGTCACTTTCTTCTGCTCAGATCCGCTTTCATTGCACAAACTAATATATATCTGCGAGCAGTTCGAGTAGCCCTTGGAGAGTAAACCATGACACAAACAAGATCAAGTTCTTTTGCTATAGATGTGGCTATTTCACCAGTCCTGCACCCTGGTCATTATCCGAGACATCTTCCTCTTCATCTGTGCATTAAAAATGAACTGCGTTCACTGGAACACGCTGTACAAACCTCTAAAGGAGGGGACTCTGTCACTAGTAGCACTGTGGATGTACCTACACCACATGAACCTCCTTAAACCGCTGCAGTCCATTAGTGCTATTAGTGACAGAGTTTAAGGATTTTGACCCAGAGAAATAGAATGATTTGTGATATATTTCCAAGTCAGGCTGATGGCTGGTTCTGAGGGGAACTTGCAGCTGATGGTGTTCGCGTGCATCTGCTGCCCTTGTCCTTCTCGATGATGGTGGTCATAGGTTAGGAAGGTGTGATCTAAGGAGCCTTGGTTAATTCTTGCAGTGCATCTTGTAGATAGTACAGACCGCTCCTCGTGTGCACCACCAGTGGTGGTGGGATGTCCATCAAGGGGGCTCTTTTGTCCTGGATGGTGTTGCACTTCTTGAGTGTTGTTGGAGCTGTACTCATCGAGACAAGTGGAAAGTATTCCATCACCCTCCTGACTTATGTATTGTAGATGGTGGACAGGCTTTAGCGAGTCATGAGGTGAGTTACTTGGCCACAGGATTCCCAGCCTCTGACCTACACTTGTAGCCACAAGTACAGCTCAGTTTCTGGTCAATGCTAACTCCCAGAATGTTGATGTGTGGTTGCATCAAGCTGTGCGCAGACTTTTGGTATGCAAAGAACAAGTGTCACTGTGTGCTGAGATTCTACCTGTCCCTGGTGTTGTGAAGGTTCAGCTGGCCACTATGCCGCGGAACGCTGCATTCAGCTAGACCATGCCATACCAACTGTTCTTCGTGGATAAGTTAATGCAGAAAAACACATTTGACCATTAGTCCACCAGGCAGTGGTCAGCACAGAACATCCTTAGGGGCCTGAGGGGAAAGGAGATGTTGAATCCTAATCAAATGCTTTCATGAGCAGACTGGCAAAGTAATTTGACAGAATACTTCATTGCCAGAACTTTCAAACAAGCACCAAGATTGGTTGGTGGTGGGAATGGCCCACCCCCATGAGATCCTTCTTACCTGCTGGGAGTCTTACCCCCTTTCATATGTAGCCTTTCAGGTGGCTTCCTGTGGTGGAGAAGAAACCATTGTCCACCTCGTCATGGAATGTGCCTTTGCAAAAAATATCTGTAACGATATGCAGTGGTTTTTGTCAAGATTCATCCTGAGTTCTGTGATGCAGGACTCTGTGTTCTTTGGGCTGTTCCCAAGGAATGCTCACTGAGATAAACATCAACTACAGCTGGATCACCACCAACTTGATGATTCTGCCTGAAACCTGCTGGTCTTCTAGTGCAAACAGTTGTTCATAACCAAGTATTACAGACAGGCAAATTGCAAAGTCTGGGACTACAAGCACTAACACTTGGAACAGCCACTGCATAAAAGCAATTTGGAAAGGACTTTCAGTGGTGGTATATTAGGGGACTAGAAACTGGAAAAAAAACCCCGAGTTATATGTTTGACATGTAATGGATATTGCTGCACCCAAGAGTAACATACAGCATTGGAAGAAATTGATTTGGTTTTGCATCTTGTGTAACATCAACTTTGAATTGAATATACCTTTATGTACATAATGTACTTTAATAAGTTCTATAAATAAAGAATGTTTTTGGGGAAAAAAAATCTATGATTATAAAAACTCCTAATTGCCTCCCACAATTGGCTTCCTGTTTGACATGAGAGTTCCCTGCTGAAACACAAGAACAAAAAAACAGAGGTGTAGGAGTAGATCATTGTGACCCCTCTACCCTGCTCCACATTTAATAAAATCAAGGCTAATCCTTAGACATAATTCCACTTTCCCACCCAATCTCCATGAATCTTCAAGTGCCATCTTTTACCTACTGTACCAACAACTTCACTCACTTCTCAATGTACCACAACCCCATTTTTCATTCATCGACAATCTCCAGCAATCAGGCCTCATTCCAAACTTTTATAAGCTCCACCCTTACATGTCCTTACGGCTGCTGCAAGTTTTACACCCACATTTCTCAGCTTCCTCATGTTGCCCGCAATTCAGCTGTGGCTGGCCCCAAATACATACGCCTTGCAACACACTCACTGACACATTTCCTTCTCAATTCACAAGCCTCCCTGGGGCAGCTGCAAGAGGATGAATCGCGTTGGGACCCTGACCCCCTTAATGGGACTTTTCCACCCCACCCCCCTCACAATCAAATCCGTCTGCAACAACTTGGGAAAATTCTGCCAGTTAACTTTGTTTTTCTGTTTGCAGAAGCTGCCTGAACTGAGTATTTCCAGCATTCTCTGTTTATATTTCAGATTTACAGCATTGTATTTTGCTGTTTGAAACGGGGTAACATTTACAGTTCAAATAGAAGGAGCAGGGGTAGTACGTAGGCTTCAGTTATGTCAGCCCCTCCACACCAGCTGTCAGTCTCTGAACTGATATGTAACACAAATTCCTGCTGTGGTTAAAAATAGCCTAAGCAGCAAGGATCACAGAAATGGCTGCAATGTCAGATCCATATATACGTTTCCACCACATTCATGGAACCAACGTGAGACTGGATGATTCTCAGACCCAGGCGACAAGAGCTGAGAGCTTCGGTAATGGGGTATGTTTCAGCAAAGAACCTTTGGATCCTGACAAAATTTTCCTTGTCGAAATTGCAGAGAAAGAGTTAGGCTGGTGTGGCAATGTAAGGGTCGGTTTGACAGCACACAATCCAAGAAACCTAGAGTCAGTTCCTGAGTATTCTCTCCCTGATTTGGTGAATTTAGGGAGCAGTTGGGTTTTTGCAATAACCAGGAATCACAACAAGGTCCTCACTGATGATCAGGAATCCAGTCCTGTTCCAATGCCACCCTGTTCTATGGAAGCCTATCTACAAATTGGAAAATGTAAAATCCCCAAGGATAAGCTGGTGGGAAGAAGCAGACCAGGAAGGTACAGTCACCTCTTGGATCAACTGTATAAGACTAACATTCTTCCTGCAACTGCCAGAGGAAGCAGAGTGGGGGTCTTGTATACCATTCATGCTAATATGGGGGAAATGCACATTGTCATCAATGGGGAGGACATGGGCCCCTGTGCTAAAGGAATCCCCACAAACCAACCTCTCTACGCTGTTGTTGACGTGTTTGCTTCCACCAAGACTGTGAGGATCATACAAGTGGACTATGGTTGTAAGTATCACCAGATCAAATTTGTTACATTAGTATAATATTTCAG
Organism: Mustelus asterias; assembly: GCF_964213995.1. Lineage (NCBI taxonomy): Eukaryota > Metazoa > Chordata > Chondrichthyes > Carcharhiniformes > Triakidae > Mustelus > Mustelus asterias. Next base: position 31,734,441 of record NC_135820.1, on the reverse strand, counting down.
TTTGATTTATTTGATTTGTAACACTACGTATATACTCCTGAATGCCCCTTCATATGGTGTACTGCACCTGTGATTCTTAAGTGTATGCTGGGATAAAAACTGCGGGCTCTTATATTTGAAATTGCAATAGTACTTTTTTCAGAAACCAAACTGAATGCATTCATCTTTTAATATATTTTGTATTCAGCAGGGGGAAATGAGTGAGTAGTGGTAATGTCACTAGACTAGTAATCTAGAGGCCCAGGCTAATGCTCGAGGGACATGGATTAATGTCACAGCTGCAGTGGTGGGATTTTAGTTCAATTATTTTTTTTTACATTATTTCACTGGATGTGGGGAATGCTGGCAAATTCAACATTGGTGCTCATCCCTAACTGCCCTTGAACTGCGTGTCTCGCTGAGCCATGTTAGATAAGGATGGCACATTTCCTTCCCAAAAGAATATTAGTGAACCACATGGGTTTTTACAATAATCGATAGTTGTTGTTGTCACCATTATCCCACCTTGGCAGCTGGTGAAATTTTAACTTAAATTAATTAATCAAAGAAAATTTGGAATAGAAAGATAGTCGCAGTATGGTGACCTGAAACTATATCCATTACCATATAAACTTATTTGGTTCATTAATGTCTTTTAGGGAGGGAAATCTGATGTCATCACCTGGTCTGGCCTACGAGTGACTCCCAAACCCACAATAATAGAACACAAGAAATAGAAGCAGGAATAGGCTCCCAGACCCTTCAATGTGGTTGACTCTTAACTATCCTCTGAAATGGCCCAACAAGCCACTCAGTCCAAGGGCAATTAGGGATTGGCAACAAATGCCAGTGATCCCCAGATCCCATGAAATAATAAAGAATTCAGTGAAATTAAAGTTAAAAACTGCTGAGTTTGAACAAAATCTTTGTACAAAATCATCAATTACTTCATCAGCCACTCCACATCAGCGATATACATAGGAAACACAGTTTCCTTTTATCTCTATAGCGACAGCAGTACTTTTTAATTGATCTATTTCTTAAAAGAAAATCAATACCTAGTCTGTTAATTTTTAGATGCATCATAAATTGAACTAATATGTGACTTGAACTGGCTGACAGCAGGACTGCACAGTTATGTTTCCATTTAGATTAAGAATTGTTTGCATACAGAGAAATAAAGCTAGACAGATAAAACACTATAATAGTAAAGTTCATTTTGGAATGGCAATACATAAGGCCAGGGAGAGTGTGAAGTCAGATTTGAATTCTGCTCAACCCTCCAAAAGAGAAAAATAAGCAAGGTTCAAAAAACATCAGATGAAGTAACTGCGTAGTAGATTCAAGAGACGGTCCCCCAATCAAATCACTGCTTCGGTTTGTGGCCCATGATAAATGCTCTGGATCAAATCTCTGGATCAAATGTCAATGATGCACAAATAAATATGTATGTCCTGATTGATAGTTACATACCACATGCATAAACTCCTTCAGGAGAAGTGCGATTAATAATTTCATTATCTTTATCTCTGCAGTTCCATCTCTACAGACTCTGTGCCGTCAGCTAGTTCAGAAATGCATAATGCACAGACTGGCTATCGACTGGCTAGACCTACCCGACCCTTTAAAGAATTACTGCAAATATGAATGATGAGGCAGTATTGGTGGGGAAAAGACTTTGAACTAGGCTCATGATGAAAACAGCAAATCACGTGGTTTTATATTAGCATCCATGTTACTTATTCTTGTCTTTACAGCTTACTACAAAACAAAAAAACTGTATGTAAGGTATTTTAAAATTTGAAACATGAAGCAGAACAGTTTAAAATATTAGCATGTTTATTTATGAATGTTTAAAGCACCTTCCAAACGCCCAACCTCTACCGCCTAGAAGGATAAGGGCAGCAGGTGCGTGGGAACACCTACCACTTGCAAGTTCCTCTCCAAGCCACACACCATCCTGGCTTGGAACTTTATTGCCATCCCATCACTGTTGCTGGGTCAAAATCCTGGCACTCCCTCCCTAATAACACTGGGAAGGGGGGAATTTACTGACCTCAGCAGAAGGCTGGTGGGAATCCCAATACCCTGCTAAATGGGGCGTCAGCCAAAAATCGGGATTCCTGATGGGTGTGATGGCTTTTAGGATTCACCCGACCCACCCTGCCAGCCCCAATCAGGTTCCCACCCATAGCAGACAGTAACCCAATAATTATTCAAGCACGTTAATTCTAATACAATTAGCGGGTTTGATGACCCATTCAGTGCCCTCCCCTTCCCCGTCCCCCCGAACCTGTCGCCATCTCATTGGAAACCTTTGATCTCGGTCAATTTGTGTGGTGCAGTGCTTTGAAAGAGGCTTCCATTGACAGCTTAATGGATTTATACTCAGGCTCCAGTCAGCTGTGTTTATTTACATTTCCCTTCATGTTTGAAGGCATCTCAAGTACCTCCATTGTTGGGAACCACAATGTTGACATTAACTCTAAGCCTGATTGACAGCTTTGGTTTCTTCAAAGGGAATAAGTGATTTAACTTCCTCTTTTGCAGACTACTTATGGGTGGTCAGTGCAGGAAGTGGGCCTGAGTGGTGTTCTGAGGAGGGAGGGAGGCTGAGTGGGTGAGTCCAAGGGGGCGCAGATGGAGGGGGGTGCGGGATATGGTCAGGTCACCCTCATGCCTGTGTGGTGTGGGGAGGGTGCTCCTGTTTGGTAAGAGTTGATGGTGTTCACTTGGTCAGCAGGGGGGTGGGGGTCACCATTTCATTTTTTGGGGGACAGGGGCCTGATACCAAGCATTGAGATTGGGGTGAACTGCAGGGCTGGCCAATCAATTTCCCAAGATGAGCTCATTTGCATCTTTCAGATGGGTGAATCCCACTTGACAGATGCTGCCAGTTCCTGTGGGAAATACATTCTTTTTCCCACTGATGTGTGCACTTAACCTAAAAACGGAAAACTCCTCCCATGATTTTTCACCGTCACTGAGTCATTAATTACCCTTTATCTGTAGCTCTAAGTTAATGACTCCATTATTCTTGTGACCAGGTCTCACTCATCACACAATTTCTTCATAGTTATGACTTACTGTATAATTTGTATTGCAAGAAAACAGAATGAGCATTATTAATGTGCTACTCAGTTAGAAACACAGGTCAATAGCAACAATGGAACTGAGAATTTGAAGACAAGGAGGTTCGATGTCCACAGATTATTGATTAACTTTTTGTCTGTTCAAGATTAATGAGTATGTAACCTTTCATTAATGTTTTGTGAGTTGGTCTCATTGCCCAATCTATACGTGGAAGGTTTCCCCTCTTACCATGAGTAACTCTAGTCTAACTCAGGCTGGTTACTTCGAAATGACTTTATTTACACTAGACAGGATGAGCTATTAGGTACGTACATCTCTCTTGTGTACAGACTACTTCATCTGCTCAACATGGTCTCCAGCACATGACTGCTGATGTCACTGTTACATCATGATGCCATCACAAAATCTTTACCATAATTATTAACCCACTATACTACAATTAACAGTTGAAAAATGCTATAAAGTTGAATGTATACAAGTAGCCCCCATAATCTAATTTGTGTTAAATCTACCAATTTTCTCATTAACAATCAATGATGTTATCCAAGATATCCCTCGATTATGGCTAAACAACATATTAATGTTTTGGACACTATTAAATAAATATGGCTCCATTACACTTGATTTGCAACCTATGGGCCATACTTTCACCTGACTATATAGTGTGTGCAGTGTATATTTTGTTTGCTGAAGTGATTGAGATGTGCTCTGTTGTCTTATAAATACAGCAAGAAGTTTAACAACACCAGGTTAAAGTCCAACAGGTTTATTTGGTAGCAAAAGCCACACAAGCTTTCAGAGCTGCAAGCCCCTTCCTCAGGTGAGTGGGAATTCTGTTCACAAACAGAGCATATAAAGACACAAACTCAATTTACATGAATAATGGTTGGAATGCGAATACTTACAACGAATCAAGTCTTTAAGAAACAAAACAATGTGAGTGGAGAGAGCATCAAGACAGGCTAAAAAGATGTGTATTGTCTCCAGACAAGACAGCCAGTGAAACTCTGTGGGGGTTACAAATAGTGTGACATGAACCCAATATCCCGGTTGAGGCCGTCCTCGTGTATGCGGAACTTGGCTATCAGTTTCTGCTCAGCGACTCTGCGCCGTCGTGTGTCGCGAAGGCCGCCTTGGAGAACGCTTACCCGAATATCAGAGGCCGAATGCCTGTGACCGCTGGAGCGTTCTCCAAGGCGGCCTTCGCGACACACGACGGCGCAGAGTCGCTGAGCAGAAACTGATAGCCAAGTTCCGCACACACGAGGACGGCCTCAACCGGGATATTGGGTTCATGTCACACTATTTGTAACCCCCACAGAGTTTCACTGGCTGTCTTGTCTGGAGACAATACACATCTTTTTAGCCTGTCTTGATGCTCTCTCCACTCACATTGTTTTGTTTCTTAAAGACTTGATTAGTTGTAAGTATTCGCATTCCAACCATTATTCATGTAAATTGAGTTTGTGTCTTTATATGCTCTGTTTGTGAACAGAATTCCCACTCACCTGAAGAAGGGGCTTGCAGCTCCGAAAGCTTGTGTGGCTTTTGCTACCAAATAAACCTGTTGGACTTTAACCTGGTGTTGTTAAACTTCTTACTGTGTTTACCCCAGTCCAACGCTGGCATCTCCACGTCTTATAAATAGCCATGAGCATGATTCTATCACAGAGAATCACAATTGAGAGTAATTATGTCTTCACTTGACTTCTGTTCACATTTTACTCATTCACTTCATGGTCCTCAGAAAGGGGAGGCATGCCTGACCTATCTGTGATTCAGGCAAACATGAAGTTCCTATTAATACATTTCAGATGAATTTTTCAGTAATGACCGAGGTTTCATCATTACTGGATAACTGTCTGAAAATTTGCTGATGTAACTGTGGAATTACTATCTCTAAAAGGCCTGCAGCAGCTTCCGGGGAAAGCTAAACACCACTTTATCTGGGTGACCAAGGGTGAGTAATAACAAAAATACAACTTGTCCAGTATTCCCCACATCCCACAACCAAATTATAAAGAAACTGCGGTTGAAATACATACAGGTTCGGGATCAAAAGTGGGGCCTTTTGGTAGTTACCACACTTTTATCAATTTAATTCCTGGGCAGGGCTCCAAAAATAGGCATCTAATCTAGTAAACAAATTCATAACTGTCGCCTGATCCTCAAAGCCAAAATACAATCTTAAATTCACTCCAGGTGAGATTCATGGAAAAGTTTTTCCTTTGGTTTGGAGTAATTTTTTTTGCGATAGCTAGGGATGACAATTGCATGGAAATCGGGTATATAAACATATGCTCATATGCCTACCTTGAATTGGTAGTGAGACAGGTATTTTCCACTGATGTTTTAAACTTTGAGCTCGTTCATTGGGTATATTGTGTGTTTGCAGCATGTATGAGCACAATGGCAATGCATTCATATTTTCACCATAAGGAAGGTGTTTTACTCCTGATAGCCTGTTGGTGAAAAGAAGACAATCTTTCAGAGTGAAATATTACAGGTATATATTTCCTGACTCCATTCAACTCATGTTAGTATTTCTTTATATGCACTCTAGTAACCACCCAATCACTGTTCTCCACTGTATGTACTTATCTTTGTTTGATACAATTAACAGACTTGTATTTATGCAGTACCTTTCATGACCACTGGATGTCTCAGTGTTTTACAGTCAATTGAGTACTTTTGAAATGTAAGTACTGCTGTAATGTAGGCAACAGCCAATTTGCAGATAACAAGCTCCCACGAACAGCACTGCGATAATGACAAGAAAGTCTGTTTTTGTGATTGAGAGATAAATATTAGCTAGAATACTGGAGATAACTTCCTGTGCACTTGTGAGGTATGCCTGATACCTGATGCACCTTAGCAAGGACTCAAAAACCATGCTTTCTAGCTATTTGACGACCAACTGGTAATCATCTTTAGCGGAGGTAAGGTAGGCATTTTAGGACACAGTTAAGTTATAACCTCACAATGAAGAAGTCAAACCAAGTTGATCTTAATCGAGGCTTCCAAGATTCTAGAATGCAGCTGATGTTGCCCAGTCCAGTGTCTCATTAATGGAACCTGGAGGACTAGATCTATGGATGCGGATGGAGATTTATTTCTAACAACTAGGATAGCCCTAACTGAATAAACAGCAAAAAAACACTTTGAGCATTTTGTGTTGGCAGATAGTGCAGTTTCAGCTGGTATAATTCTAGAAGTGTATCTTTGCCATGCACATCCTCAGCTTCCCAGAACCTTTCCTTTATTGAGCTAAGATCTTCCTCTGGTTCCTCTGAGAAGGGACATCACACAAATAGAAAAACCTGGCAGTTGATGTGAAGGCCTCTAAGCATCGCTTTGTGATTCCATGAACATCAGACATTACTAAGGCAGATTTTGTTTTGTAAAAATATTCTTTATTCATATAAAATCTGAAAAACATGTTACAAAACATTTCCAATTAGTACAACAGTAAAGTTTGACAATATTTACATTTTCTCCTGAGATCAGAATTTACGCTGAATTCAGTTTGAGAACATTCATTACAAAGTCCAAAATTCATTACAAACTAAATACATTATTCATGTTGCACTCTGCGGTGTTTCAATAAAGTTACACACAGTGAGAATTATACACACAGTCCGAGGGGTTTTGCCCGGTTACTAGTCTCTCGAGCTATTTTGCTTTTCCCCATTGCACCTTGGCGGTGGATGCCATAGCACGTGTCTCTCAGCACATAATGTGCCAGTCTGTAACACTTGGTCAAAGGAAAATACTTCGCAATGGAAGATCTATAGATTTCAGGCAAGCCAAAGAACATCTTTCACCGAGTTGATGATCCTCCAGCAGCAGTTGATGTTTGTCTTGGAATGCGTCCCTGGGAACAGCCCATAGAGCTCAGAGTCCTGTGTCACAGAGCTACTCAGGATGAACCTTGACAAATACCACTGCATCATTCTCCAGACCTTCTTTGCAAAGGCACATTCCACAAGGAGATGTGCGACTATTTCTTCTCCTCTCTAGCCTCTTCGAGAGCAGTATACAGAGGTGCAGAGGATCTAATGGGAAGTGCCATCATCTGCACCATCCAAGCTAGGTCTTGGTGCTTGTTTGAAAGTTCTGGTAATGAAGCGTTCTACCAAATGACTCTGACAGTCTGTTTAGGGAACCAACTGACAGGATCCACCATCTCCTTTTCCCTCAGGGCCTTGAGGAAATTACATGCAGACCACTGCTTGATTGCCTTGTGGTCAAAGGCGTTTTTCTGAATAAACTTTTGCAAGAGGGACAGGTGATTGGTCCAACTACTTGTAGAATTCCATGGCAATGTGGCCTGATCCATCTTTCGCAACATCGGGCACAGGTAGAACCTCAGTATATAGTGACGCTTGATGTTTGTATACCGAGGATTTATGCACAGCTGCACACAAAGATGGCCATCAGGATGAGTGTGGCGTTGGGTACATTGTTGCATCCCTTATCCAGAGATTTATGCATGGTGTCCCTCCGGACACAATCCACCTTGGATCTCCAGATGAATTTGGAGATGGTTCAGGTGACTGTTGCAATGTAGGATTGGGGTATGGGCCAGACCAGCGCTACATACACCAACCCTGAGAGTACCTCATCACAAATGAGGTTTTTTCCTGCAATGGAGAGGGAACGTTGCTTCCACAAGCCCTGTTTCTGCTTTACCTTGGCAATGCGCTCCTCCCAGTTTTGATGCAAGCCCCAGCCCCTCCAAACCATATCCCCCAGCACCTTCAGGCAATTTGGCTTGACTATGAAGGGAGCAAAGTCCAGTTCCTAAAGAATTTAGCCTCGCTCTTGCCATAGTTTACCTTGGCTCTTGAATCCAGTTTGAACTGGTTGCAGCCATTCAGAAGTCTGTACACCGACAACAGGTCTGAGCAGAAGATGTTCAAGTACTTTGTTCAAGTTCAAGGCTTTGACCTGCAGGGCTCTGCTCTCTGGAATCGTCACTCTTCTTATGCCCAGATCCTCCCTGATGGAGTCACCAAAGGTTCTGTACAACATAAAAACAGGACAGAGAAGAAGGGGCAGCCCTTCCTGTCACCAGATTTGATCTGACAGATTTCTGATTCCCACCATTGATTGAAACTGCACTAGAACAGTTGGATCCAATTGCAGATTCTCCCCCAAACCCCATTTTGGAGAGCATATCCATCATGTAAACATGCTATATTCTGTGAAACGCCTTCTCCTGGTCAAGGTTGATGAGGCAGGTGCTCACCCTCCTGTCCTGCATGTAGGCAATCGTATCCAAGTAGACGTGGGTTGGCGTCTCTTTGATGACAGCACTGTCACGATGGTCGACAAAAGCCAGGTAGTCGCACGACATGCATACGTACTGTTCTACCATCGCCGCAACTCTCCGGTGGTAAGGCCTTCGCGGATGAGAGCAGCAACGCGTGGAACAGAGTGTACAGCTGATGCAGAAGGAACAGCCTCCCAGGTTTGTAGTGAGGGTGGAGATTCTTGTCCCTAGCTCTTCAGCCTTGGGAGCCCAGTGCATTTGAAACTGCTTCAGTGATGTGGTCACAAAACTAGCTGAGCTGGCAATTTCAGAAGCAGAGCAAGTCACCAACAGGGCCAACCAGAGCTTATCCGCACTTTAGCATAACTCCTGTCCCTTTGTATTTCTTTGAGATGTTGGGGTGTGGAATGGACTGCCTGCAGTGATAGTGGAGTCAGACACTTTAGGAACATTTAAGCGGTTATTGGATAGGCACATGGAGCACACCAGGATGATAGGGAGTGGGATAGCTTGATCTTGGTTTCAGATAAAGCTTGGCACAACATCGTGGGCCGAAGGGCCTGTTCTGTGCTGTGCTGTACTGTTCTATGTTCTATGTTCTATTAACTCCAGAGCAGACTTGACCCGGTTGGCAATGACATTAGTTAGAATTTTATAGTCCATGCTCAATAGTAAAATGGGTCACCAATTTTTTCTCTTTTGCTTGTAGATGAGGGTAATGATGCCTTTTGTCATGGATTCTGACATGCTGCCATACAGAAGCATACTCTTGTACACTTCCAGCAGGTCTTGGCCAATCCAGTCCCACAGAGCCGAATACAAATCAGCTGGTAAGCCGTTGCTTCCGGGGGTTTAACTCATCTCAAAGGACTTGGCAGCCTTTGTCAGCTCATCCAGAGACAGGTTTGTCCAGGCTCTCCCACTCACTATTGGCTAAGATCTCTGTGATAGATGACTGGAAGGACTGGGAGACCATGCTGTCTGTTTGCTTCAGGTCGTACAGTCTGGCACAGAAGGATTTTCAGATCTTCAGAATATCAGTCCGTGATGACTTTATTGAACTAACTTCTTCCTTCAGGCTACTGATCACAGAGCTCCCTCTGTGGACCTTCTGGAAGACAAAACACAAGCGCCTTTCATCCTGCTCTATTGAGTGGACTCTGGATTGGAAGATGATCTTGGAGGTCTCCAAAGCAAAGAGTGAGGCTTGCTGGCTCTTTACCTCCTAGAGATCCTCCTTGACATCGACCCCCATCAACTGCAGTCGGAGCAGATTCTGCATGCTCTTCTGGAGTCAGGACATTTCTCCCCATCGCTCTCTCACCTTCTGAACATCTTTAAGGATGAAGAACCTCTTGACACTCCCTTTAATTGCTTCCCACCAGAGCAATGGAGACTCAAAGAAAGGTTTCATGGTTCTTCAACCTTTGTCATCCCTTTTGAGTTCTTCAAAGTTGTCTGGGGTCAACAGTTTTATATTCTGCTTCCATGTCCCCCTGCTCACCCTCTGATTTGATTTGATTTGATTTGATTTATTATTGTCACATGTATTATTATAAAGTGAAAAGTATTGTTTCTTGCGTGCTATACAAACAAAGCATACTGTTCACAGAGAAAGAAATGAGAGAGAGTTCAGAATGTAGTGTTACAGTCATAGCTAGGGTGTAGAGAACGATCAACTTAATGCAAGGTAAGTCCACTCAAAAGTCTGACAGCAGCAGGGAAGAAGCTGTTCTTGAATCGGTTGGTATGTGACCTCAGACTTTTGTATCTTTTTCCCGAAGGAAGAAGGTGGAAGAGAGAATGTCCGGGGTATGTGGGGTCCTTAATTATGCTGGCTGCTTTGCCGAGGCAGTGGGAAGTGTAGACAGAGTCAATGGATGGGAGACTGGTTTGCGTGATGGATTGGGCTACATTTACGACCTTTTGTAGTTCCTTGCGGTCTTGGGCAGAGCAGGAGCCATACCAAGCTGTAATACAACCAGAAAGAATACTTTCTATGGTGCATCTGTAAAAGTTGGTGAGAGTCATAGCTGATATGCCAAATTTCCTTAGTCTTCTGAGAAAGTAGAAGCGTTGGTGGGCTTTCTTAACTATAGCGTTGGCAAGGGGGGACCAGGACAGGTTGTTGGTGATCTGGACACCTAAAATCTTGAAGCTCTCAACACTTTCTACTTCGTCCCTGTTGATGTAGACAGGGGCATGTTCTTCTTTACGCTTCCTGAAGTTAATGACAATCTCCTTCATTTTGTTGACATTGAGGGAGAGATTATTGTTGCCGTACCAGTTCACCAGATTCTCTATCTCATTCCTGTACTCTGTCTCGTCATTGTTTGAGATCCAACCCACTATGGTGGTGGCGTCAGCAAACTTGAAAATCGAATTGGAGGGGAATTTGGCCACACAGTCATAGGTGTATAAGGCGTATAGTTGGGGGCTGAGAACACAGCCTTGTAGGGCACTGGTGTTGAGGATGATCGTGGAGGAGGTGTTGTTGCCTATCCTTACTGATTGTGGTCTGTGAGTTAGGAAGTTCAGGATCCAGTCACAGAGGGAGGTGCCGAGGCCCAGGCCACGGAGTTTGGAGATGAGTTTCATGGGAATAATAATGTTGAAGGCTGAGCTGTGGTCAATAAATAGGAGTCTGACATAAGTGGTCCTTGTTGTCTAGGTGTTGAGTGCAGGGACAGGGATATGGTGTCTGCTGTGGACCTGTTGCAGTGGTAGGCAAACTGTAGTGGATCCAGGTAGTCCAGGAGGCTGGAATTGATTTGTGCCATGACTAACCTTTCGAAGCACTTCATAATGATGGATGTCAGAGCCACCGGCCAATGGTCATTAAGGCACGCTGCTTGGTTTTTCTTAGGTACCGGGATGATGGTCATCTTCTTGAAGCAGATAGGGACCTCAGATTATTGTAGAGAGGTTGAAGATGTCTGTGAATACCTCTGCCAGCTGATCCGCGCAGGATCTGAGTGCATGTCCGGGTACCCCATCCGGGCCAGTTGCTTTCTGTGGGCCTGTAGGTGACAGTTGGCAAGTAGGAGGCAGTGGTCAGAGAAGAATACTGGTTTGATGTCAGTGGACCTGACCAAGAGTGAAAGGGACACACAAACAGGAAGTCTCTGATGGAGCAGACAGACCCACCTGGCCGCGATCATGTGTATCTTCGCTGCGCTCTGTCTGCTGGGTTGCTGAAGACATTGTGCAGCTTGCCATCTTTAACTGCTTCCATCAGGAGTCTGGAAGTGGCGTCCAGTTTGGTGTCAGCTCTGCTGGATTGTCCAGTCGCATTGATGATGCAGTTGAAATTACCGGCCAGAATGATTGGCCTGGAAGTAGTTAGCAGCAGTGGAAGTTGCTGAAGGACTGCTAGTCGCTCAATCTTTTACGGCCGGGGCCGTACACATCAAACAGTCTGAGGAGAGCGTTTTTTTGACATCTGCTACGAGGAGGCGTATCCCCACCACCTCCTTAACTTCAGAGATGGTGGAGTTGCCCCACCCCAACAGAATACCCAGGCCAGAGGAATGGCAATTTCCTCCTGACCAGGTCGATGGCCCGTGAGACTATAAGCTCAACCAGCGTCTGTGGCTGCTGAGGTGCAGTAGCCCACACTCCTGCTGGAACAGCAGGTTGGTTTTAATGTTGGCCCGGTAAATGAGGTTGGCCACACATTAGGAAGCACCTTTAATACTTTGAACATTGATTGCTGCTATTTTCAAACCCATTTTAAAGAATGCGGATTTACTGTCTCAAATGTCCAGAGTCTTTTCCGCAGCAAGCTCAAGTTGCTGCATGTATCCCTGCATACCTGTGGTGCTATTGCACTTCTTCAGGATTGCAGGGCTGAGAAAGTAGTCCTGGTCTGTGTCAGGCCTGTAAGATCAACTGGGTAACATTGGGGTGGTTTTGTAGGCATTGCACTCAGTTGGTGCCAGGGTTACAGGCCAATCTCCACCTCAGTTGCCAGGAGCTTGTGTGGCCTTGTGTGTTTTTCCCTGGATCTGCAGTTGCCTTGGTCGTATTGCTGCTCCATTGAGTTGAGGTTAATATTCTCTGGTTGTTTCGTCGTTGGTGGTCTGGGTTCTCTGTGTCTCCAGTTCCGTCTTGGTGCTTCATCAACAATGATCTTGTCGTTCCTTGTCTGAGGAGGTGCTGCCACTGGAGGCGCTAGCTGCAAGCGATTTTCTCGATTTTTATCGTTCATCCAGGGACCTTTGATCTGTTCCCTCCTGTTGTATGGAATCTGCACCTTTCGATGGGGGTACAAATGTGTTATCCGGCTGTGCCGGGACCTCCACCTTTGATTCAGATGCTTTGCCTTTGGCAGCATCATGTGCAGTGATGTCTTTGGAGTGTATCTGAACATCCTTTGTGACGACCTTTTCTGCTCCACTGTTGATGATTTGAGCACATGTGGTCCCTCATTTTGGGCAGGCCTTGTAAAGATGACCAGCCTCCCCACACAGGTTGCAGCATTTGCTTTCCTTGCAGCCCTTGGTTACATTCCCCTCCAGCAAGCATTTTCTGCAGTAGTTGTGTTGCAGTTAGCAGCAACATGTCTGGCTTTGCCGCAGGTGCAGCACACTCAGGCCTGACCTAAACAAAAGGGGTAGCCTCGACTTCCTCCAATGGCAAAGCTAGAGGGTGATGCTGGAGGATTCCATTGGAATCCATTCTCAAGGTCACTTTGACCTGGTGTTTGCTCATTCAGATGCCAAAGTTGCCCTTTACCTCAGTGCTGTTTCCATTCATATCAATATACTTGGTGAGAAACATGGCATGTCCACCATGGGGATGTGGAGTTGTACATGTGGAATGTAACAACATTCGGTTCCGCTGTGACAGTAGAGTAAACAGAAGCTCTGCAGTTGGATGGAAAGAGATCCCTAGATGCCTTTTTGTTTAAAAGCCTTCAAAAGCTTGGTACATCCTACAAAACTCTTGAAGGTCACATCAAAATACCCATTGCTGGGGAAATCCTGCAGGCAGAAGATGTCTACTGATTCAAATCTGCAGCACTCAAACAGAACCTGCTTCACCAAGTAGGTTCAATCCACAGGCAGGTCATCCCACTGTCACACAGATTGTGTTTCGCAACCTTTTGACTGGTGCTGGAGAAGAAGCTGGAATCGTGGCTCAAACACTGAGTCATGCTGTACCAACGGTACGTCCAAGCCGGAGGCTTAAACCAGCATGAAGATCCACCAATAGCAGCAGAGCTCAAACGTTGTCTTCTTTGTCTTCCATCCTGCTGTCTTCTTCAATCCTTAACCCACATCAAAATCAAGTAGCTCTTTGTGAAAACCAATCTAGTGGCCTTGATTCAACACTTGATCTTAGCCAAAAGGCCGAGAAGTCTGAGGTAGATTTTATCGCTTCACCAGCTGATTAGTTACAAGCTGAAATCTATCTTATCTGTTTGCTGTTGATAAATGATGACATCCACATTGAAGGGATGATTACTGCGCCATAAAGTCTATTCAATGACAGTCAAGAATTGACTACGCAGAAGTAATACGATCAGAAGATAAATCAAGTAACAATTCAAATTTTGTGTTACAGTGCTCCACTCATAGCCCTCTGCAGTGTCAATTCCAGTGATAGAAAATAAATACTCAATCACTTGACATCTTCTTAAATAGTTTATGTGCTCAGATACATGAAAGGATTGAGATATTTAAGGAACTTAGGGTTTCTTCATCCTTAAAATTATTTGCATAAAGGTAAAACCAACCAACTATACTCAGAAAATTGGCTAGAACCCTCCAGAGAATGGTTTCTCCACATTTCTCCCCCTGAGAATAGTTCAGGAGATAATAGAAACTGGAAAATTATTTTGAATGATACACATTTGCCAATTTGTGTATGGAGTTTTCATACTGGATGGTTCATCTGACCACATGACCAATACGTTAGAGTTGCTTGAATTCACAAAGATCATAAAATTACATGCTACAGTGTGCCCTGTTCGTGCCAATTTTCCTCAAAAAATATCTTTACATCACTGAACGTATTCCATGACATTGACTTCCAATTACATAATGCCTTTAACATTGTAAAGCACCCCAAGGCACTTCGCAAGAGTGTTTTTAAACAAAGTTTGATCCCACGCTGCATAATGAGATATTAGAACAGGTGGAGTTAGATATTAAAGAAAGTGATAGAGAAAGAGAGAAATAGAGACCTGGAGAGATTTAAGTTGTCAACCTTGAGTGTAGGACCTAGAACTCTGAAAGGTCAGTGTGGAAAAAAATGTAAATTGCACAAAAGGGTTTCTAAAATTTGAATTTCCTGAGTGATCATCATCTCTTCTGTTGTCTTAAACTTGCAGCTGCATAATCTACACTGCTGTATCTTTTGATTTTTTGCCTGTAATACAAGTAAATCGTTTGCATTTAAATGGTACCTTTCATTATGCAGCATGATGGCACAGTGATTAACATTGTTGCCTCACAGCACCAGGGACCCGGTTTCAATTCCCGGCTTGGGTCACTGTCTGTGCGGAGTCTGCGCGTTCTCTCCGTGTCTGCGTGGGTTTCCTCCAGGTGCTCCAGTTTCCTCCTACAGCCCGAAAGACGAGCTGGTTAGGTGCATTGGCCATGCTAAATTTTCCCTCAGTGTACCCAAACAGATGCCAGAATGTGGCAACTATGGGATTTTCACAGTAACTTCATGCAAGCCTACTTGTGACACTAATACATTTAAATTAAATGATCACTGTGTCAAAAAATTAGATAAAATTTATCTAATAAATAAGCTTATAGCTCAGGAGTTTCAGCTGGAAAATAGCCAATCAGCCTAATTGCACTTCCCAGCCATAACTTGTAAGGTATGCAACTTCATGTGCAGAATCCCAAGTACTTATACAAAAGGAGTGAGGATTTAAAAAATAATTTGCGGGATGTGGGCACCACTGGCTGGGCCAGCATTTAGTGTTCATCCAGACCCCAGGATCCCCTCGGTGAGAACATTATGCAACTTCCCTCTAACTCTTCTACCAATTAGAACCATAGAACCATAGAAAATTACAGCTCAGAAACAGGCCTTTTGGCCCTTCTTGTCTGTGCCGAACCATTTTATGCCTAGTCCCACTGACCTGCACTTGGACCATATCCCTCCACACCCCTCTCATCCATGAACCCGTCCAAGTTTTTCTTAAATGTTAAAAGTGACCCCGCATTTACCACTTTATCCGGCAGCTCATTCCACACTCCCACCACTCTCTGCGTGAAGAAGCCCCCCCTAATATTCCCTTTAAACTTTTCTCCTTTCACCCTTAACCCATGCCCTCTGGTTTTTTTCTCCCCTAGCCTCAGCGGAAAAAGCCTGCTTGCATTCACTCTATCTATACCCATCAAAATCTTATACACCTCTATCAAATCTCCCCTCAATCTTCTACACTCCAGGGAATAAAGTCCCAACCTATTCAATCTCTCTCTGTAACTCAGCTTCTCAAGTCCCGGCAACATCCTTGTGAACCTTCTCTGCACTCTTTCAATCTTATTTACATCCTTCCTGTAACTAGGTGACCAAAACTGTACACAATACTCCAAACGCGGCCTCACCAATGCCTTATATAACCTTACCATAACACTCCAACTTTTATACTCGATACTCCGATTTATAAAGGCCAATGTACCAAAGGCATTTTTGTCACCTCCTCAATTAAATTAGTGAGATATGACATTCCTCGTACAAAACCATGCTGTCTGTTGCTAACAAGGCCATTCAGTTCCAAATGTGTATAGATCCAATCTCTAAGAATCTTCTCCAACAATTTCACCATCACTGACGTTAAGCTCACTGGCCTATAATTATCCAGGTTATCCTTGCTACCCTTCTTAAATAATGGGACAACATTGGCTATCCTCCAATCCTCTGGGACCTCACCAGCCGCCAACGAGGAAACAAAGATTTCTGTTGGAGGCCCAGCAATTTCATCTCTTGTCTCCCTCAGCAATCTGGAATAGATGCCATCTGGCCTTGGGGATTTGTCTACCTTAATGATTTTTCGTTCACCTAACACTTTCTCCCTCGTACTTGTTCTAAAGAGTTTACACACCCCTCCGAGACACCATCAATCGATGTGTCCCTCTCCTTTGTGAATACTGATGCAAAGTATTCATTAAGGATCTCACTCACTTCCTTTGGTCGACGCATAATTTTCCTCCTTTGTCCTTGAGTAAATCAGCTCTTTCTCTAGCTACCCTCTTGTTCCTAATATATGTATAAAATGCATACAACCTACTTTTAGAAGGTGACAGTAATTATGTACATAGTGGGCATTATTTGATGTTACCATGTTACTTTTTGGTTGTGGGCATTACTGTATGCCACTGCCAACTGGCCATGGCCATGTGCAGTCTGAATCTTGACTGTTTGACCTGGTGTTAGAGGGCCAAGTCTGTAGACATCTTGAACATAGTGTGTTATGCTTCTCAATCTGCATTACAAGTGGATATCATTCACATTGGTTTCAGGTTTGGGCTGCAGCAGAGCCTTGACAGTAGGAATCGTAGACCTGATAGATCTGAAAAAGAGTTGTTGTGTTGATGAGGGCAGGTTCTGTTGTAATAGATTTTGAAGGCTGAGGAGTGCAGCATGGTAGTCTATGTGGTCCCGTGCACATTCGCCTAGGAGATGCTTGGCTGAGCGAAACACTCGTTCCACCAGATCATTTGATTGTGGGTGTAGGGGCTGCTTGTGAGATGCTCAAAGTTCCACATGCGTGCAAAGTTGCAAAATTCAGTGAAGAGGAATTGACAAGCTGTCATGAGCCTCTGTAGGATGCCGTGTAAAATAAGCTTAATGATTGTCATTTATATTGTCATTTATATTAATGATTTGGATGAGAATATAGGAGGCATAGTTAGTAAGTTTGCAGAAGACACTAAGATTGGTGGCATAGTGGACAGTGAAGAAAGTTATCTCTGATTGCAACGGGTTCTTGATCAATTGGGTCAGTGGGTTGACAAATGGCAGATGGAGTTTAAGTTAGACAAATGCGAGGTGATGCATTTTGGTAGATTGAACCAGGGCAGGACTTACTCAGTTAATGGTAGGGCGTTGGGGAGAGTTACAGAATAAAGAGATCTAGGGGTACATGTTCATAGCTCCTTGAAAGTGGAGTCACAGGTGGACAGAGTGGTGAAGAAGGCATTCGGCATGCTTGGTTTCGTAGGTCAGAACATTGAATACAGGAGTTGGGATGTCTTGTTGAAATTGTACAAGACCTTCCAAGTAAGGCCACACTTGGAATACTGTGTGCAGTTCTGGTCACCCTATTATAGAAAGGATATTATTAAACTAGAAAGAGTGCAGAAAAGATTTACTAGGATGCAACCGGGACTTGATGGATTGAGTTATACGGAGAGGCTGGATAGACTGGGACTTTTTTCTCTGGAGTGTAGGAGGCTGAGGGGTGATCTTATAGAGGTCTATAAAATAATGAGGGGCACAGATCAGCTAGATAGTCAATATCTATTCCCAAAGGTAGGAGAGTCTAAAACTAGAGGGCATAGGTTTAAGGTGAGAGGGGAGAGATACAAAAGTGTCCAGAGAGGCAATTTTTTCACACAGAGGGTGGTGAGTGTCTGGAACAAACTGCCAGAGGTAGTAGTAGGTAAAATTTTGTATTTTAAAAAGCATTTAGATAGTTACGTGGATAAGATGGGTATAGAGGGATATGGGCCAAATGTGGGCAATTGGGACTAGCTTAGGGGTTTAAAAAAAGGGCGGCATGGACAAGTTGGGCCGAAGGGCCTGTTTCCATGCTGTAAACCTCTATGACTCTAATTCTGCAAAGATTAGTGACAGGTCAGAAGATTGAACAGACTTGAAGAACCAGGAAATAAGACTGAAGAAATAATAGAGGGAGAAATTAGAATATGAGAGAGAGAAAGATGCCTAAAAATATAAAAAGAGAAAGTAAGAGTTTCCACAAGTATGTAAAAAGGAAAGGAGTAGGTAAAACAAGAGTTGGTCACTCAGAGATTGAGACTGGGGAATTAATAATAGAAAACAAGGGAATGATGTGGAAGTGTTGAACAATTATGTTGTGTCTGCTTCACTGTAGAAGACTTAGATAACTTTTCAAAGATAAATGAAAATCAAGAGATAAAAGGGAGGGGGGAACCTAAAACAATCATCACTACCAGGGAAAAGGTATTGGGAAAACTATTAGACATAAGGCGGACAGGTCTCATGGCCTGCAGCCTAGGGTCTTAAAAAACAGTGGCTGCAAAGATTGTAGAGGCACGGGTTATAATATTCCAAAATTCCTTAGATTCTAGAAGGATTGGAAAATAGCACTAACATCTGTCATAGGAAAATTGGAGAATCAATTATTCAGGAGGTTATAGCAAGATATTGAGAATCAGAATGGGATCAGGCAGAGTCAAAATGGTTCTACAAAAGGAAAATTGTGTTTAACTAATTTATTAGTTTTTTGAAGAATTAAAAAGCAAGATGGATAAACCTCTAGATGTGGTGTACTTGGATTTCCAAAAAGGACTCAACAAGGCACCACATTAAAAGTTACTACACAAAATAAGAGCTCATGACGTAGAGGGTAATACATTAGCATGGATAAAGGACTGGTTAGCCAGCAGGAAGAAGACAGTAGGGATAAATTGATCTTTTGCGATTTGGCAAGCTGTAACTAGCGAAGGGCCATGGGATCTCAACTATTTGCAAACTATATCAATGAGTTGGATGAAGAGACTGAAGGAAGATATGGTAGCTTAATTTGCTGATGACAGCAACTTGGAAAGTAAATTGTCAAAAGGATGTAAAGAGTTTACAAAGGGTTATACATAGGTTAAGTGAGTGGGCAAAATATTGGCAGATGGAATATAATGTGGGAAAATGTGAACTTGTCCACTTTGGCAGCAAGAATAGAAAAGCAGTATATTATTTAAATGGAGAGAGATTACAGAAGGATCTGAGTATCCTGGTACATGAATCGCAAAAGGTTAATATGCAGGTTTAGCAAGTGATAAGAAAGTCAAATGGAATGTTGACATTATTGCAAGGAGAATGGAATATAAAAGTGGGGAAGATTTACTGCAGCTGTACTCAGTGGTGGATTAACTACCACCCGGACCCCTAGGCTGAGCTTTAGTAAGGCCCCCTGACCTTGCCCCCTGCATTCAATATGTTGATATTGGTGAATTATCAGATGATGATCGTGAATTTGATGATACATTGATAGCACTGGAGGCAGTGGTGACAGTCATCGTGCTGTGGTGTGGGACTAATACTATGTAAGGGTGAATGTTGACAAAAGTACTATATGTATGTATACATCTTATATCATGACAATAAACTCTTTGTTGCATTTATTTTGAAGTTATTTGCATGTAGTACAAGTCCAGGGGTGAAGCTCCTCTATTTATAGGTATTTGTTATATTAATTCACCCACGGGGTACAGTTATGAAAATTTATTCATCCTTAAAAGGGTCAAACCAATTTTATTTTGCTCTTCTGGGCCCCTAGGCTTAAGCCTACTCAGCCTAATGGTTAATCTGCCACTGGCTGTACTGCACCGTGGTGAAACGATAGCTGGAGTACTTTTTGGAACACAGTTTCAATCTCCTTATTTGAAATAGGGTAGAACTGTGTTAGAGACAGTTCAGTGAAGGTTCACTTGACTCATTCCTGGGATGAAGGACTTAGCTTTATGAAGAAAGGTTGGCCTTTACTCACCAGAGTTTAGAGCATTGAAACATTTAAGATCCTGAAAGGATTTGACAGGGTGGATACCGGGATGATGTTCCTCTTGTGGGAGTGACCAGAACTAGATGATGGTTTAAAAATAAGTGGTCTCCCTTTTAATATGGAGATGAGAATTTTGTTTTCTTTTGGGTGACTTTAGTCTGTGGAATTCTCTTCCCCAGGGAGCAGTGGAGGCTGGGTCACTGAATTTTTCAAGGCCAAGGGCTCAATTTTATGATTGCATTGTGCCCGTTTTCGGGCGCAAAAACTTGGTAAAGTCAGGCGTAAGGTGAATAGCGCAATCCGCGCCCGCCTCCGCGTTGATTCCCCCTTTACCAAGGCCCGAAAATGGATGCGATCGGGGCCACGCCCCAAACGGGCGCGATGTCAATTTAAATGCATTTGCATGTATTTAAATTGACTTAATGGGTTGGGCACCCAAACTTACCAGCATTTCCCACTTTACCATCGCGTTTGCCCATCCAGATTTGGCGCAAAACAGACATGCTTGGCAAAGGTTTATTTCGGGCGCTTCAGCTTCTGAAGAGGTAGGTTCAGAGCTTCCAATGTCTCTCTACCTCAGATCGGTGGGGGAGGGTGGAGGGGTCTGCTGCCACTCTGCGGGCAATTGGAAGGGGGGGAAGTGAGGTAGGGGGGGAAGTGAGGCAGGGGGATTGTGATCGGTCTGGGTAGCGAGGGAGGGGTGGGTGGATAAGGGGGACAGTTATGTTGTGGGGGTGGGGCAATGTCTGTGGGGGCCATCGCTCCCACTTTTTGTGGCCCAGGAGCGATGTGGCAGGGGAGCGTTTTTCAAATTTTTTCTCACTGCGCATACGCAGTTGAAGGCTCCGATTGGAGCAGCAGCATTTCAGGTGCGATAAGCCCCGTCCACAGCACGATTCAGATTCGCGATTTTTTTTTGAGGCTGAGTGCGTATGGGGGGGCCTGAGAACAGAGCTTACAAGTTGGATCTGAAACACGCCCAGATTCAGCACTTAGAATCAAAATGGTAAAATCGCCCCCAAGTCAGATAGATTTTTGATAAACAAGCTCCAACAACATTCAAGAAGCTTGACACCATCCAGGACAAAGCAGCCCGCTTGATTGGCACCATATCTACAAACATCCACTCCCTCCACCACCGACAAAAGGTTAATAGGCAAAATAAAGTTTCATGGGGTTGGGGGTAATATGTTAGCATGGAAATAAGATTAGTTAATGGATAGGAAAAAGAGAGTTTGTATTAATGGGGTCTTTTCAAATTGGCAGATAGTGAGTAGTGGAGTGATGCAAAGATCAGTGTTGGGGCCTCAGCTATTTACAATTTATATTCATGACTTAGATGAAGATACAGAGAGCAATGTATTTAAGTTTGCTGATGGTACCAAACTAGGTGGACTGGTGAGCTATGGGAAGGACACAAACAGTCTGCAAAGTGATATAGGCAGGTTAGGTGAATGGGTAACAAGACAGCAGATGGAGTACAAGGCAGGGAGGTGTGAACTTAATCACTTTTGTCATAAGAATGGAAAGGCAGAATATTTTTTAAATGGTGTGAAACTTGTAATTGTAGATGTTCAACTACTGTTGGAGGTGTTGAAAATTGTCACGGGTTGAGGGAGGGTAGGGGAGCATCGTTGGAGGTTAAGGGAGAGGGTTGATCAATGTTGGATAGGGAAGCATTGTTTGGGAGGGAGTGAACATTGTCGAGGGGTGACAGGGGCGAGCACTGTGAGGTCAGGCAGATATTCTTGAGGATGAGGAGGATTGAGAATCAGTCGGGCTGAAGGAGGGGGTGAGCACTGTCGGAAGGGTGTTGGGGGTGAGGATTACGGGGGTGGAAGTGAGGGAGAAGGTCAGCACTGTTGGGTGGAGGAGGGCATCAGCACTGGTGCGGGTGAGCATTATTGGGGAATGAGGGAGGGGATGAGCATTTCGGGGCCAGGGAAGGAAGCTATGCAGTGTTGTGGATGGTCTCTTTAAAACTCTGCACATCCGTGAACTGAAAACAGGCCTTAAGGGGCACGTCTTCAGTTTGTGATGAAAAAGAAGTGTGCTCACTGGGAAAAGGGGTGTGGTTTCTCTGGGAAAAGGGGTGCGGTTTCACTGGGAAAAGGAGTGTGGTGTCATTGGGAAAAGGGGTGTGGTTTCACTGGAAATATGATCACCGCTTGGCTTCCAGACTCTGTTCATTGCTGCATTCAAACTGCAGCCAGGGTCAGAATGTGCAAAGGCTCCAGCGTAAAATAGTAAGTGGGCAGTTTAAATCACAGTCAAGGGTGAGTGTTTCCACTCCACCACTGACAGAAAATCTGCGCCTTTCCTGTGGAAAATGACTATGCCACAGTCATACCTTATTTCCTGTTGGTTAGCATTGTAACCTGTGTCCACACATCCACTTCATTCTTCCACTGAAGCATACAGTTCAGACTCTGAACACTTTTAAGGGTAATCATATCCTAACAACTTACACTTGCTTTCCACCATTTCTCACAATGGCTACTTGGATTGTAGCCTTATTCCTGATTTATTTTACTTCTAGCCTTCACCTTCAGACAATCATCCTTTGTGACCATGTTCCATTCCAGAAAGTCAGTTGGTGAGGGATAGTACTGGAGTCAATCTTCACTAAGTCTCACATTTGCTTAGAAAAAAAATTACAAGTTTAAATACATGAATAGGATGGGAATAGAGGGATATAGTCCCTGGAATGGTAGGGGGTTTTAGTTAAGTCGGGCAGCATGGTCGGTGCAGGCTTGAAGGGCCAAATGGCCTGTTCCTGTGCTGTAATTTTCTTTGTTCTTTGTGCCTTCTAACTTCAACAGAGCACAGTTTCAACAAGTGTCCCTCTATTATGCTCAACCCCAATTAATGCCCTCTGCCTGCAAATAATTACATATCATTTATATACAATTAACACCTGAGCAATCCAAGTATTCTTTATAGTAAAACTGGCAACATCCTCATACATTCCCTCGGTAACATCTCTAGTGCAATCACATTTTCCTGTAATATGGTCACTAGAACTATGGGCAGTAGGGCGGCACAGTGGTTAGCACTGCTGCCTCACAGCACCAGGGACCAGAGTTTGATTCCCAGCTTGGGTCACTGTCTGTGCGGAGTTTGCATGTTCTCCCTGTGTCTGCGTGAGTTTCCTCCCGGTGCTCTGGTTTCCTTCCACAGTCCAAAAGACGTGCTGGTTAGGTGCATTGGCCATGCTAAATTCTCCCTCAGTGTACCCGAACAGGTGCTGGAATGTGGCAACTAGGGGATTTTCACAGTAGCTTTATTGTAAGCCTACTTATAACTAATAAATGAACTTTACTTTATTCTAACTAGTGTTTATACAGTTCTAGTCTTACACCCTGTTTGCCTTCTTAACCATCTTATTTACCTATCCTGCTATCTTGAGGAATCTATGGACATGCACACCAAGGTCCCTCTGTTCCACCTCACTTCTCAGCATCCAATCATTTATTCTGTATTCTCTTGTCTTATCTGATCTCCTCAAATACATCACCTCAAGCTTCACCAGATTGAATTTCATTTGCCTCCTTTCTGCCCACCTGCTGTCGCTCTATTGATATCTACCCGGAGTCTACAGCCAGATATCTACCCGGAGTCTACAGCCTTCTTCTACACTATCCATCACATGGCATATTTTTGTATCATCTGCAAACCTTGCTCCCTAAATCTCAGCCTAAATCCTCGATATATACCACATAAAGCAAGGAACCTAATACTACGCTCTGCATAACCCCACTGGAAGCAGCCTTCCAGGCACCACACACATCCGCCAACCATTTCACTTACTTTCTGCCGCTTGTCAATTCTCGTTGGGTCGCCAAAAGCTTTGCTAAAACGCATGTAGACGACATCAAATGTGCTATGCTAAACAACTTCCCTTGTTAATACCTTAAGAAAATTCATTCATTGAGTCAGGCATACGTTTATTTAACAAACTCATACTTACTATCCTACCTTAAACATCCCAAAGTACTTCACTGTCAAAGCATTAATTACAGTTATCATAGCAACGCGGACTCTTGGTATGCAGCAATATCTCATAAACAGTGCGTTATGTATGATTAATGACCAGGTCATGTGGTTCGATAATGTTGGTTAAGGAACAAGTATTGGTAGGACATCGGGAGAACTCCTCTGGGACTAATGCCAGTGTAGATTTTCCATTCACTTTGCTGCGTTTTCGACGTTACTGCATTTCACATTAAAGCAAAATCCAGGATCTTACATAATTTCATTTGCCACTTTTCTGCCCACCTAGTGCCCAGTCTGTGGGTATATCTATTTTGGGTTTTACAGAAAAATATTGAAAAAAGTTTTTTAAAAATCCAAAAACACTCGTGTAATAAAATGCAATTTGGTCTGTTCGGTCACTACAACAACAATGTAACGTTATTGAGGTAGTAACGTGCCCAACGCTCTTCAACAAGAGGGTTAACAAGTTACCAAAGTCATCGTCTTGGTGATAGATGACTTGGTTAGATATATTATTTTGTCTCTTGACTTAGCGGTTTTCTCTTTCATTGGTTGGTAAAATCTATATTTCTTTCATTTGATATGCATACGAAAAATGTGTACAAGAATTTGGGAAAATTGTCATGAATGTTAAATTTTGAGTTTTATTGAAAAGCTTCAGGCGTCGGCTGCTCTGAGATGGAAGAGAGCTCCTTGTGCCTTCCCTACAACTTTGCTCCCCATTTAGATAGTTGGCAGGAGTTGGTCACCTTGACCCCCTCCCCAGGTGTCGCTCCAACTCCGGCTTCTGCTCAGTCTGGTAGCTGGGTTACCAGCTCCGACTTGCCTTTCATTCTGCACAGGTGGTTGGGAAGCAACACTCCGAGTCCGAAGCCTTGTTGGTGCAAGGAGCTTGCCCGTTGTTCTGCTTTCTGTAGGGGCAACGTGGGCCGTGGTAGCGGGTTAATTTCGGGAAGTCATTCGGCCGATGGTCCCGCACGGGGACAGGCGGCTCCTTGGGGCAGCATTTAACTGGTGTCGCCTCCTCTGGGCACTTGCTGGCGGTGGCAGCGGCTGGAGAAGGCTTCTTGGTCTGGATTTTCAGAACCTGATTGTTGCAAACGGTGAAGGTCAACGCGTCAGTGCACAGGCCCGAGGGGAGGTTAATTTCGTTCGAAAAACCCCGCAGGTTTAAATTCATAGCTCCGTTTTCGCTCTGGAATCTCTCCACGTGTTCTCCATAAATACACATCCTCCCGTCTTTGATCTTGACGGCCAAATCCTGGGGAGGAACCCCGCTCAGATTCACAGTGCAGCAGAAGTCGGGAGGGTCGCTCTTGGTTTGCATTGGCCCCGGCTGTGTATTTTCGTACCGCCACTGAAATCTGCACGAAGTCTCCCAGGGTGGCTTGCCCCCAATGTGCTGATGTTTGCCGGCTCACGGGCTTTCGTAACTTTCTGGGAAAGGAGTCCCCCCGGGGCTGGCCTTTTCGTTACGCCACCGGCCTGTCAGTGTGATATCACACCACACACAAGCCTACACACCCCAGTGATGCAAAACAAGTGAAATCAACCTGAGACATTGTTATTTCGTAAGAATGATTTTTACACGTGCGCGTTTCCAGAAGGAAGGGCAGCCCCGGGTTTCTTTCAGCAATCATTCCAAGTTTGGTATTCCCAGATCAGACTCGAGCACTTTCCCACTCAATCATTTGAAGTTTAATGCAGCATTTTGTATGTTTAGACTTGAAATTATCGGCAGTCAGTAATTTCAAGATGGGGAGCCGTTTGAAATCAACAGTGGCCTTGTTAAGAACCCTAAATTAAAGAAAATTCGAAATCAGATTCACTGATCATCGATTCTTGAGCAATTATTTTTGATATCTGATTCTCAAATCCTAGCCTTTCATTTTTTTTAAAGTCTAGTTGGACGTTCGCTCAGGTTCCATCACTAGAAGAGATTTTATAATGAGAATCAGTGTGAATATCGAGAGATATTGAGAGAATATCGAGAGATACCGGGCGGCATGGTAGCACAGTGGTTAGCACTGCTGCTTCACAGCTCCAGAGTCCTGGGTTCGATTCCCGGCACTGTCTGTGTGGAGTTTGCACATTCTCCTCATGACTGCGTGGGTTTCCTCCGGGTGCTCCGGTTTCCTCCCACAGTCCAAAGATGTGCAGGTTAGGTTGATTGGCCAGGTTTTTAAAAAAAATTGCCCCATAGAGTCCTGCGAGGCATAGGTTAGAGGGATTAGCGGGTAAATATGTGGGGGTAGGGCCTGGGTGGGATTGTGGTCGGTGCAGACTCGATGGGCCGAATGGCCTCCTTCTGCGCTGTATGATTTCTATGAGAGGAGAAAGATGTGTGAGTGAATGTTCCATTTCTAACGAGTTGACTAGTGTCAGTGCTATTTGGTTTTGTTTTGCCCTGATTGTCTCAAGGCAATGTCCTATTTACTGTATCAATGACATCACACTGGTTTGGTTGCTGCATCACACTCACATGCACGAGCCATAAATCTCACTGTGGGCACAGTCAGTAGTGTCATTCCTTTTTCTGGATCAGGAAGGAGTGAAGATACCATGGTTTCGGGGATTACAGAAACCAATTTATTAGGTGAGATTAATTTTAAATATATTTATGAAAGGGTGAACTAAAATAATTACTAACAGGCAGTTCCAGCACTGAAATACTCAATCATCTGTGTCTGGGTTTATTTTTAAATATATGCTGGCAATAAATTACTGAAGTTACACTATTACTGTTCAGGATATAGAGACTTTTTTGTTCGTAGAACGTCTTGAGTTAAGAAAAAAGCTTGACGTTATCTTGACGTGTCTGCCCCGGAGGAAAGAAAACGCTCTCTGAATTCACTTACAACTGTACTTTCAAGATCGCACCCGCCTGCCCTATCTGTTCGGCACAATTTTGCCATGATTGGTCTGTTCAGCTATACCCTCACCTGCATCTTTGATGTCCTCGTGTCCACTAAAACCGTTTCTCTCTCACACATCCTGGGCTGGGATCCTTTTTTGTATCCCGTAAATCCAAGGGTTGCAGACTTGAACGGATATGGAGGACAATTAATTTAGCCATTGACGCCAAGATTTGGCCGGACTACATAAAGCACTATCGGTCCTGCTCTCATCTGCTAAAACTGTTCACTATTGCTGGATCAGCCTGGAATGCATAGGTAACCCCCAGATTTTATCTCTACAGCAAACTGTTTTCTTCTCCCCTGCCTCCCCATATCACATCCAGCAACATAGATCAAGATTCAGACTATCTGATCAATTGCCTTTGCCACTCGCTTCCCTTTCAGTTGCCCAACTCCTCTAAGATTCCTCCGCCTTGGACCTGAACTTGTTCTTTTGATCTAGTTTCTCTCCTATCTCCCCTCAGGCCTTCTCCACGTTCATCTAGTCCATGTGACCCATCTCTTGCTCTCTTGACTTATTTCTGACCACCCAACTTCCCTTCTTGGCTCCCATGTTAACTGGTATTGTTAATGGATCTCTCTCATCAGTTCCTGTTCCCCTCTACTTCAGATCTGCCATGATGACTTCCTTCTCAAAAACAAGGCCGAAATTCTCTGGCCGTTCACACCGTGTCTCCGTAATGCTAACTGTATCATAACACTTTGCAGCTAATTCATCCATTTTGTTTCGAATGCTCCAAGAATTCAGGTACAAAACCTTAAAGTGGGCACTTTTAACATTTCTTTTCCCTTTCCTTTTTTTTTACTCGGTACTTACCTGAATCTGACCTTTGATTTCTCTGCCTATCACTTTCCTTATTCTCCTTACTGTCCTTTCCTCTTGTTCTTAATTCCCCTTCTCTGAATCTTTGCAAAGGTTCCCATCTTGTTTTCAGACTGGAGGCCTGTGACCAGCAGTGTGCAAAGGAGCAGCGCTCCGAAAGCTAATGGTATTTGCTACCAAATAAACCTGTTGGACTTTAACCTGGTGTTGTTAAAACTCTTACAGCAGTGTGCCACAGGGATTGGTGCTGGGTCCACTGTTGTTTGTCATTTATATGAACAATTTAGATGAGAATATAGGAGGCATGGTTAGTAAGTTTATGGATGACACCAAAATTGGTGATGTAGTGGACAGTGAAGAAGGTTATCTAAGAACACAGCGGGATCTTGATCAACTGGGCCAGTGGGCCAACGTATGGCAGGTGGAGTTTAATTCAGATAAATCCGAGGTGTTGTATTTTATTAAGACAAACCAGGGCAGGACTTACACAGTTAATGGTACGGCCCTGGGGAGTGTTGTCAAACAGAGACCTAGGGTGCAGGTACATAGTTCCTTGAAAGTGGCATCACAGGGTGGTGAAGAAGGCATTTGGTACACTTGCCTTCATCGGTCAGAGCATTGAGTACAGGAGTTGGTACGTTATGTTACAACTGTACAAGACATTGGTAAGGCCACATTCGGAGTACTGCATACAATTCTAGTCACCCTGCTATATGAAGGATGTTATTAAATTGGCAAGGGTGCAAAAAAGATTTACAAGGATGTTACCTTGTAACATCTGGAAGATTTGAATTATAAGGAGAGACTGGATAGGCTGGTACTTTTTCCCTGGAACGTAGGAAAATGTGGTGTGACCGTATGGAGGTTTATAAAATCATGAGGGGCATAGCCAAGGTGAATAACCAAGTTCTTTTCCCCAAGGTAGGGGAGTCAAAAACTAGAGGGCATAGGTTTAAGGTGAAAGGGGAAAGATTTAAAAGGGACCTGAGGGGCATCTTTTCACACAAAGGGTGATGCTTATCATAGAAATTATCATAGAAACCCTACATGCAGAAGGAGGCCATTCGGCCCATCGAGTCTGCACCGACCACAATCCCACCCAGGCCCTACCCCCACATATTTACCCACTAATCCCTCTAACCTACGCATCTCAGGACTCTAAGGGGCAATTTTTAACCTGGCCAATCAACCTAACCCGCACATCTTTGGACTGTGGGAGGAAACCGGAGCAAACCCACACAGACACGAGGAGAATGTGCAAACTCCACACAGACAGTGACCCGAGCCAGGAATCGAACCCGGGACCCTGGAGCTGTGAAGCAGCAGTGCTAACCACTGTGCTACCGTGCCGCCCACTGTGCTACCGTGCCGATGGATGGAATGAGCTGCCAGAAGAGTGGTAGAGGTAGGTACAATTACAATATTTAAAATACATTCGGACAGGTACATGGATAGGAAAGGTTTAGAGGGGTATGGGCTAAACGCAGGCAAAGGGGACTAGTTCAGTTTAGGAAACCTGGTTGGCATGGACGAGTTGGGCCAATGGGCTTGTTTCTGGGCTGTATGTCTTTATGACTCTAAGACATCTTCTCTTTGTATGCCTCCTTCTTATGATGAGTGTTACTTCAATCAGTTCCTCTTTACACTTATCTCATCTATGCAGTCCACTTACATATCACCACAGTGTGTGGCCCTTTTGCAGATCATTCTCCACTTTAGCAATGCCTTGACCTTAATATTAAGTGTGTTGTGGAACGTACCTTGTTCACATGCTTTGCAGAGTCGTGTCTAATCTTGGCTGTGTAAGATTGAAGCAGAGTTTTCCTATCTCATCTGTATTCTTGAAAGGTGAAGAGATGTAGTGTTCAAGGACAGATGTGATCATGCATGGAGAAGGTTCATGTATCTTGTGACTCCAGTTCTCTCTATCTGTCAGCGGGGCTTTTATGCTCTGAGCCCACATCAGCCAGCCATGTTTTCGACTTGAGTGTTTTTCTGCTGAGCTCACCGATATGTGGGAGCACCCCGTGCCACCTCAAGATGAAGAAGCTCTGCCACATTATTGTACTTGTGCTCAAATGGCCAACCTTTAATATCTCACACCCTGTAGTTGTGTTTAATGTGGTGATAAGGCTTTTGTCAAAATGTTGGGATACAGCGCTGTGCGTTCCCCTTACCTTAGCATTCACCAAGGTCACTGATATTAATTCCAAAAGGTGATTTAGGAGAGCAGTAGAGCTCTGGAAGTACACATCATTTCTTTACACAATGTGAGGGAGCAATGGGAAAAGAGTGAAGAAAAACTTACGTATGCTTATATTATCTAACATCCTAACTTGTGCCCTTGAAGGCTTCATGTTGTTCGTAAAGGACAGGGCTAGCCATGAGGGCATAATATCTGTGTTTAAGAAGCAGTGTTTCAATATCTGGCAGCTAAGTTTTGATGTCATCATGCTCACATGGTCCGCATCCACAGTAAGGTGAAGAAAATGACAGTTCAGGATCCCTAACTTAGAGTGCCAGGTGTCAGTGTGATTTGGAAGAATATACCACAGATGACTAAGTCATATCTCAGTGGATTCACAGCAGCAGGACATCATTTGCTGCCTTGTCCAAAGTGTGAATTATCTGATTCACCATCAATTTTACACAGAGTGTGTAGTTTCATTGCTTCAGATGAACCTCCCTGAGGAGCTTTGTCAGATTGAAGGCATATACCTGCGAGTCCACTGAGGATCGTGCAGCTGCCCCTACATCTTGCGGCTGGAATGTTGAACAGATGCTTGAAGAGGCAGTACCTTCTGATGTCTGTTGCTGATGTCTGATGATAACCCCCATGTGGGTAACCCCCATTGGGAATCACTAATTCATCTCCCTGTGAGGTTCATTGAGAATGAGTCCCTGGTAACAGGTAATGGCTTGTCCAGCTGGAACTCATTACCTAAGCCATTTATAAGGCAGACCCAGGACAAGGCCTGCAGAACTGCAGTCTCCAGCAAGGACTAGTGGATATGGAGCTGCCTGGATTTAACTCTCCTGAGGCCTAGAGCACAGGGGCCTGGGGCTGGGGCTGGGGCCTGGAGGTGCAAAGGCCTCATAGCCTGTAAGGAAGGGAGGGGCGGAGAGGACAACTGGACTGAGTCTGGGTTTGCTGCCCCATTCACTTTAAGGTTGGTGCTTCCTTTTGGAGGAGGGGAAGGCTTTTCTACCAACTGAAGGGGTGGGCAGTGAAGGTTATCATTTGGGCTTACAGTCAGGCCCCTCTCAGACTGAAGACACTAAGTCTTCCCACCCACCACACTGACTGAGGTATACCTAACTGGTCCCACCACCCCCTGCACTTGATCTCTCATCTTCCCTTCTGCCCTTTGATCTCTTCTCCTCTCTCCCACCTTGCTAAACGTACCATCTGGGAAAGAGCACCTCTATTCCTTTTGCTCCTCACCACAAACCCCCCACCCCTCCCCCTCCCCCCCTCCCCCACCTCACCATTCCTTGCACAGCATTACAAATCCACTTACGGTGGTGTAGCACTGCCCAATATGGCAGAAACACCATCTTTGCTGGCCCTCCAAGGCCACTTATGTGGGAGTGGTGACTTTCCAGGCCCTGCTGCTCCCATGCCTCCATCATCTTTCTACCTAATTACAAAATCTCTAGGGGTGAAGTACTATACCCACCCCAAAATGATCATCGGGGCCTGTGTAAAGGCAATGGCCAGGGTTATCAGCCCCTTGGCCATTGTCACAGCCTTCAAAATGCATGGCATGGCCATGTTTTTTCTAAAGGCTGAGTGGGTGTTCCACCTCACCCTCGAAAAGGAGCTCACAGTGCGTGGGGCCTTCCTGGCAGTGGCTCAACTTGAGGCCACTTCCCAGAGGATTACATTATCTAACATCCTGACCCTCCTCCCCCATCCTGGATGAGATGAATCTGGTACCAATCACACTTGGCCTCAGGGAAGCCTCCATCCGGCACATTTACTTCTTCCGGTGCCAGACCTTGTCCGCCTGGCCTAGGAGGAGTGCCTGGTGGGGGGGCTTTATGTTTCTCATGAGGGGGCCAGCTTAAATGTCTTCTGGCCCACCATATCTGCAAAGGGGTGGGGCACATGCAAAATAACTGCTCCACATCCAAGGTCGGCGGCAATACCAAGGAGACTGCAGCTGGCACCGCCATACCCCCTCCCCGCCATTGTCACTCCAGTGGCCTCCCCACAAGTGCTGGCAGCAGCCACCATCATGGCTGTTGGTGGGGAGGGGGGGAGAACATCCTTGCAGCTGGAAGGCATGAAAAAGGGTGAAAAGGGGGGAGTTACCTCTGTGTCTGTATCATGCACCCCAGAGAACTGGTTCAGGGACAGAACACCTCTGGGCCCGCTGTAATTAAAACCCCTTCCGGTCTCTTGACCAGGAGAACGCGTTGGACAAGGTGGATCACGAGTATCTCTGCTTACTCTATGCTGCCACAGAGTGTTTCATTAAGGTTAACGAGTCCCTGACAGCGCCCCTTCGCTTTGGGAAAGGAGTGTAGCAGGGCTGCCCCTTGTCTGGCCAACTCTATTCTATTTGCGTGGAGCCATTCCTGCGCCTCTTGTGGAGGAGGTTGTCAGGTTTGACTCTGTGTGAGCTGGGCATTGGAGTGGTCCTGTATGTTTATGCTGATGACACGCTCCTCATGTTCACGGACCCGGCTGACCTGTGGAGGATGAGCGTATACGAGGCTGTATACTCTGCTGCGTCCTCTGCTAGGATTAACTGGGCCAAATGTTCCGGACTCCTGGTCGGTCCGTGGCAGATGGACCCCCTCCCAGAGGAGCTCAGGCCTTTAACCTGGAGCAGGACCACCTTTACTTGGGAGTCCATCTTTGCCTGGCTGAGAAATCCTGGCTGGCAAGAAGTGGAGGCCAAGGTCACCACTCACCTGAGTTATTGGACAGGATACTCTGAGTACTGTCTTTCAGAGCATGAGTTCTCGTCATAATAAACCAGCTGATCGCCTCCATGCTGTGGTACCAGTTGGTCACTTTGACTCCTCTCCCTGATTCTGTCACAAATATCCACAGAATGCTTCTGCAGTTACTCTGGGACAGAGTGGGTTGTTGCTGAGGTTCTGAATCTCTGCTTAGGGAGGGCAGTCAGGCGTGGGTGTGCCTTCATTCCCAGGCGACCTTTCACCCTCAGACCCTGCAGAGATACCGTGACATTCTTCGATGATATGCCCTGGTGATGTATTTCTTCTGCCAGGCTCACGGCCTGAATTATGATGTGCAGCTTCTGTTCATAGACCTGAGGGGTCTTTAAAATTCCTTGTAGGTGTTGCCTGTATTCTACCAGGACCTCCTCAAAATCTGACCCCAAGCCCAGACCCTTTCCCGGGTCTGGAGCCCAACAGTTTGAGCATCTCATTGAAATGCCTTCCCTGCCCTTTGCCACTGCACAGAGGGATTTCCTGTATGCTGCTGCTGCACACCTTCCATTACCATGCTCTTGCCTGTCACCAGACATGCCTTGGTGTTCTTTGTTGCCATCTGGTGGCAGAGGACCCTAATGGAGGTCCTTTTATGAAGGGATCCTCCCCCACTACATTGGGGACCTGGGGTGGAGAGTAGCGCATGCAGCAGTACATACACCGAGAATTGCACCGGTTCACGGGCTCCCAAGAAACCTGCCCTTTCTGCGGTCTTCTGGAGTCCATGGACCATCTCTATGTTAATTGGCTTAGGCTGCACTCCCTTTCTCGTTATCTGAAAAACATTTTAATAATAGTTTGGTTTCACTTCAGTCCCATGCTTCTGATCTACAGGTTTCGATGCGGAGGAGGGCGGGAAGGAGGAGGACTCCTTATGAACCTGTTCCTGGGCCTGGGCAAGCTTGCCATAAACAGGTCCAGGCAGCGGGTGATCGAGTGGATCGTCTGACTCGCCTGTCTGCCCCCACTACCGTATCCTGGTGTCCCTGGAGAGGGAGCATGCAGTGTCCGTTGGGCACTGCAGGGACTGGAAGATGTTAGTGACCCTTTTGATTTGATGTTTTACGTTTGATTAATGCTTTGTTTTTGTTTCAGGTAGTTCCGCTTTGAGGAGCTGCCCTTCTTGCTTTATCCCTCAGCCTGTTTAATTTAGTTTATTTGATTTGCCAAAAAGAGTGGCAGGGACTAGCATGTGTACACCAAGGTTGTGGCTTTACTTGGTTCTGTAAATAAATAATGTTCTTTTCCAGTCGCGTTTCTTGATTACATGTTATTACATGCTGAAGTGCACTCCACTAAGTTAGCACTTTAACTCATCATGGACAGGTTCTGCTGAGGGTTTGTCATCCTTCAGAGGATCAGGACAATGTGAGCCTGATGTGTAATTATTCACTCTCATATGGGCGAAATTAGAAAAATAAGAATGCTGGTGTTCATGTTGGCCCACGATGGAGGGAACCTGTCCAAAAGAGTACTCACTGCATCCTCCTCAAGGAATCTGATGGCAACGAGGGCCTTACACGCACACTGCTTCATCTAGCCCATGCTAAGGCCTCTTCCTCTGCAACCCCGCTTTCTCAAAACCATCACTCCCATCTCCTTTGAAATCCTCCTCATCGGAGAAGACAAGCAATTCCTCCATCCTATCATCTGGCAAGTCATCCCCCCCCTTTACAGCTGGTTGTGCATAATGATCTGCACTGGAGTGCTCTGCCAGATCTGCCCATACACCAGAATCGCATCTTCAGCATGATTATGGTGTGAGGTCAACGCATCATCGGCCGCAAAGATCAGTTTCTTATCGTCACAGACGAGCTGTACCTTTCCTGTTTGTGTTGGAGTACCTGTTGTCAGTGAGCTTTTATAGCGAGCACCCTGTACCTGTGAGAATCCGGAAATGTCAGCAAAGCCCAATGGTCTGGTGTCCTGGCTTGCTTGCTCCCTATTGATGTTGACGTGTTTGTGGGTCTTGGCAAAAAGGGTGTCTATGACTTCATAAATGTATTTGTGCATGGATGCTTGACAGATCCTATACAGGTCCCCAGTGGAGACCTAGAAGGGGCAGCTGCATAGATGTTCAGTGAAGCAGTTACTTTAACAGCCACAGGCACCCCTCGGTGCCAACTACTGGTGAATGTGGCAAATGTAAGTCACAAGATCCCTGGATGAATGGAGGCACTGGCGACACTGGTTCTTGCTCATCTACAGATAACGCATGCAAGTTCTGTACATCCTGGGTCTTGTGAGTGGCCTATGCACAGTGGTTCTATGAGCCTGATCATCCTCTGTGTCTGAAGAAGGCCCTGTTAGTCCTTGGTCTTGGGGACTTTGTTCCTCCCCTAGGTAAACCAAGAGACTCTCTTGCAATCTTCTCTTATCTATTCAGGTTCCATCTTCCTGATCATCCGCTCTCTGCATTATCAATGAGAAAATACAAGGGTCAGCAGTAGTCTCTAAAGGTCCACTTTCTCCCAATGCTTCATCAGTGAATGTGTGTTCAAGGGCTTTGTTCCCTGAAATGTTGGCCAGTACAGAGTGCCTATAAAGGTCCCATTGGTACACTCCCCAACATGACCAACTGCTTTGGCCAGGCACTTGGATGTGCCACTTTCAGTCTAAGCACACGAGCACTCCAAAACTATACTCTTTGGAATGAGGATAAATGTTTAGTCAGGAAATGAGATTAATTGAGGGGTGCCTGAGAATCCTCCTTTGTGATCTGTCCAGTGTCAAATTTCTAACTGACTTCTGAATCTTGTGCAGTTGCCCAATCACTCTGGAGTTCATTGTCACTCTAGAAAATTTCAAAGCTGCACATAAAGGGTTAAAAGGAGATTGCTCAGGGCCACTTTGAGGAATTAGTCTTGCATGAATGTGCATCATTTCTTCACTTTTCTGATTCCCTGCATTGGCATTGAAAGGCTGCTAACATGCCTGAGCAGTGCCTCTCTCCACATTTAGGAATGAACGGTTCATTTGGGAGCCCCTTTATTTGCAGGCAATAACCCTCCACCCCCAACCAGTGCATGCAGCTGCCCTTCAATCCACCAACAGAATCCTCACCAAATCTCTTCATTTTAATTTTGTAGTGCACAATTGCTGCAGGTTGGAATGCAGAGGCACAGGATTGATGTGCCAGATGGCCTTCTTCTGGACTGTTCCATTATTCTGTTCTACTAATTACTCATTAAAAATGGACCTGGAAAGAAACCTGAAGATAATAGTTAATCATTTGTTATAAATATTCATGTGGTATGAAGTAGACAAAGCCAATAGAGCTTTAGGTTACATTGCTAGGATTATTCAATACAAAATAAAGAGTACCACAGTTAGGATTTATAATGCTATATATTAGGAGGAACTTAGAACAATCATCATCAATAGGGAGATAGTACTGAACTATTGGGATTGAAGGTAAATAAGTCTCCAGGACCTGATGGCCTACATGCTAGGATATTAAAGGAAGTGGCAGCGGGGATAGTGGACCAATTGGTTATAATATTTCAAAATTCTCTCGACAGGGCAAGTTTCCAGTGGATTGGAAAATGCTACTGTAATGCAAAAAAGGGAGGAAGGCAGAAAGTAGAAAACTATAGTTATTTTAACATATGTTATTGGGAAATTGTTAGAATCCATTATTAAGGTAGTAATAACAGGACGTTTGGAAAGTCAAAACACAATCTATCAGAGTCAGCATAGTTTTATGAAGGGTAAATCATGTTTGACTAATTTGCAAGAGTTCTTTGAAGATGTAACAAGCCACGTGGATAATGGGGATCCTGTAGATGTAGTGTATCTGGACTCCAGGAAGGTTAATACACAAGGTAAGATCATATGGGGTTAGGGGCAATTTAGCTTGGATAGAAGACTGGCTAACTGACAGAAGACAGAGATCTGCGATAAATGGGTCCTTTTCTGGTTCGCAAGATGTAAATAGGGGGGTGCCACAGGGTTTGTTCCTCAAGCCCCAAATATTTACAATCTATATTAATGACTTGGACACGGAGATAGATGGCGCTACAGCCAAATTTACAGATGACACTAAAATGATTGGGATAGTAAGTTGCAATGATGAAATAAGAAATTTACAAATAGATATAGGCTATATATAGATAGGTTACGTGAGTAGGCCAAAATGTGACAGATGAAGTTTAAAGTGGACAAATGTGAGATTATCCATTTTGACTGGAAAACTGGAAAGGCAACTGTGAAACATAAAAACATGGAAAATAGATGCAGGAGTAGGCCTCTCAGTCCTTCAAGCCCGCACCACCATTCAATATGATTATGGCTGATCACGCCCTTTCAGTATCCCACTCCTGCTTTCTCTCCATATCCCTTGATCCCTTTTCCCACAAGGGCCACCCCCAACTCCCTCTTGAACATATTTAATGAACTGGCCCCAATAGCTTTCTGTGGTAGAATTCCACAGGTTCACAACTCTGAGTGAAGAAGTGCTTCCTCATCTCAGTCCTGAATAGCTTACCTCTTATTCTTAGACTGTGACCCCTAGTTTTGGACTTCCCCAACATCAGAAACATTCTTCCCGCATCTAGCCTGTCCATTCCCATTAGGATTTTATTTGTTTCTATGAGATCCCCTCTCATTCTTCTAAATTCCAGTGAGTACAAGTCCAGTTGATCCAGTCTCTCTTCATATGTCAGTCCTGCCATTGCAAGAATCAGTCTGGTGAACCTTTGATGGACTCCCTCAATAGCAAGAATGTCCTTTCTCAGACTAGGAGACCAAAATATCTAATGGAGAGAGACTTTGGGGTTCTTTGGTGCAGAGGGATCGGGGTGTCCTCATGCAATAGTTGCAGAAAACTGGCGGTATGCAGGTAGAGCATACCAGTGGTGAGCCGCAGTGAGAGGATCTCCAGCACTGTGTCCGTCTCTGTGGCTCGGGAGGGTAAGGGGGAGAGCGGGAGGGCAATAGTTATTGGGGACTCGTTAGTTAGAGGGATAGATAGGAGGTTCTGTGGCAGCAAAAGAGACTCGAGGATGGTATGTTGCCTTCCGGATGCCAGGGTCCGTGACGTCTCAGACCGTGTCTTCCAGATTCTTAAGGGGGAGGGGAAACAGTCACAAGTTGTGGTACACATTGGTACCAACGACATAGGTAAGAGAAGGGACGGGGATTTAAAACAGGAATTTCGGGAGCTGGGCTGGAAGCTGAGAGCCAAGACAAAACATGTGGTCATCTCTGGTACGTTACCGGTGCCACGTGATAGCGAGTTGAGGAACAGGGAGAGAGTGCAGTTAAACATGCGGTTGCAGGGATGGTGTAGGAGGGAGGGTTTCAGATACGTGGATAATTGGAACACATTCTGGGGAAGGTGGGACCTGTACAAACAGGACGGGGTGCACCTGAACCAGAGGGACACCAATATCCTGGGAGGGAAATTTGATACGGCTCTTCAGGGGGGTTTCAACTAATTTGTCTGGGGTGTGGGAAAAGGAGTTGTAGTCCAGAAGTCAGTGTTGAGGGTGGTGAGGTATTGGGGAAGGTATCAAGGTCAAGAGTGGGTACCAGTAGACAGGAAGGTGGGTTGAAGTGTGTCTACTTCAATGCAAGGAGCATCCGGAACAAGGTAGATGAACTTGGGGCGTGGATTGGTACTTGGGACTACGATGTTGTGGCCATTACGGAGACGTGGGTAGAACAAGGACAGGAATGGTTGTTGGACGTTCCGGGGTATAGATGTTTCAGTAAGTGTAGGGAAGCTGGTAATAGAGATGGAGGAGTAGCATTGTTAATCAAGGATAGTTTAACAGCTGCAGAAAGGCACTTCGAGGAGGATCTGCACACTGAGGTAATATGGGCTGAAGTTAGAAATAGGAAAGGAGCGGTCACGTTGTTAGGAGTTTACTATAGGCCCCCAAATAGTAATAGAGATGTGGAGGAAGAAATTGCTAAGCAGATTATGGATATGAGTGGGGGTCACAGAGTAGTTGTCATGGGGGACTTTAACTTTCCAAATATTGATTGGAACCTTTGTAGGTCAAATAGTTCGGATGGGGCAGTTTTTGTGCAGTGTGTGCAGGAGGGTTTCCTGACACAATATGTGGATAGGCCGACAAGAGGTGAGGCCACATTGGATTTGGTACTGGGAAATGAACCGGGCCAAGTGTTATATTTGGTTGTGGGAGAGCACTTTGGGGATAGTGACCACAATTCGGTGTCTTTTGTTATTGCAATGGAGAGGGATAGGGCCGTACGGCAGGGCAAGGTTTACAATTGGGGGAGAGGTAATTATGATGCGATTAGGCAAGAATTAGGGGGCATAAGATGGGAACAGGAACTGTCAGGGAAAGGAACTAATGAAAAGTGGAACTTTTTCAAGGAACAAATACTGGGTGTCCTTGATAGGTATGTCCCTGTCAGGCAGGGAGGAAATGGCCGAGTGAGGGAACCATGGTTCACGAAAGAGGTGGAATGTCTTGTGAAAAGGAAGAGGGAA
Source organism: Mustelus asterias (assembly GCF_964213995.1). Classification (NCBI taxonomy): domain Eukaryota; kingdom Metazoa; phylum Chordata; class Chondrichthyes; order Carcharhiniformes; family Triakidae; genus Mustelus; species Mustelus asterias. Next base: position 31,695,198 of record NC_135820.1, on the reverse strand, counting down.
GCTTATGTAGGGATGAGGAAACAAGGTTCAGATGGCTCGATTGAGGGTTACAAGTTAGCAAGGAATGAGCTGAAAAAGGGGCTTAGGAGAGCTAGGGGGGGACATGAGAAGTCCTTGGTGGGTCGGATCAAGGAAAACCCCAAGGCTTTTTACTCTTATGTGAGGAATAAAAGAATGACCAGTGTGAGGTTAGGGCCGGTCAAGGACAGTAGTGGGAACTTGTGTATGGAGTCAGTAGAGATAGGCGAGGTGATGAATGAATACTTTTCTTCAGTGTTCACCAAGGAGAGGGGCCATGTTTTTGAGGAAGAGAAGGTGTTACAGGCTAATAGGCTGGAGGAAATAGATGATTGGAGGGAAAACTGTATTGGCAGTTTTGAATAAACTGAAGGTCGATAAGTCCCCTGGGCCTGATGAAATATATCCTAGGATTCTTTGGGAGGCAAGGGATGAGATTGCAGAGCCTTTGGCTTTGATCTTTGGGTCCTCACTGTCCACGGGGATGGTGCCAGAGGACTGGAGAGTGGCGAATGTTGTTCCTCTGTTTAAGAAAGGGAATAGAAATGACCCTGGTAATTATAGACCGGTTAGTCTTACTTCGGTGGTTGGTAAATTGATGGAAAAGGTCCTTAGGGATGGGATTTACGACCATTTAGAAAGATGCGGATTAATCCGGGATAGTCAGCACGGATTCGTGAAGGGCAAGTCGTGCCTCACAAATTTGATTGAATTTTTTGAGGAGGTAACTAAGTGTGTTGATGAAGGTCGGGCAGTTGATGTCATATACATGGATTTTAGTAAGACGTTTGATAAGGTCCCCCATGGTCGGCTTATGATGAAAGTAAGGAGGTGTGGGATAGAGGGAAAGTGGGCCGATTGGATAGGTAACTGGCTATCTGATCGAAGACAGAGGGTGGTGGTGGATGGAAAATTTTCGGACTGGAGGCAGGTTGCTAGCGGAGTGCCACAGAGATCAGTGCTTGGTCCTCTGCTCTTTGTGATTTTTATTAATGACTTAGAGGAGGGGGCTGAAGGGTGGATCAGTAAATTTGCTGATGACACCAAGATTGGTGGAGTAGTGGATGAGGTGGAGGGCTGTTGTAGGCTGCAAAGAGACATAGATAGGATGCAAAGCTGGGCTGAAAAATGGCAAATGGAGTTTAACCCTGATAAATGTGAGGTGATTCATTTTGGTCGGACTAATTTAAATGTGGATTACAGGGTCAAAGGTAGGGTTCTGAAGACTGTGGAGGAACAGAGAGATCTTGGGGTCCATACCCACAGATCTCTAAAGGTTGCCACTCAAGTGGATAGAGCTGTGAAGTAGGCCTATAGTGTGTTAGCTTTTATTAACAGGGGGTTGGAGTTTAAGAGCCGTGGGGTTATGCTGCAACTGTACAGGACTTTGGTGAGACCACATTTGGAATATTGTGTGCAGTTCTGGTCACCTCACTATAAGAAGGATGTGGAAGCGCTGGAAAGAGTGCAGAGGAGATTTACCAGGATGCTGCCTGGTTTGGAGGGTAGGTCTTATGAGGAAAGGTTGAGGGAGCTAGGGCTGTTCTCTCTGGAGCGGAGGAGGCTGAGGGGAGACTTAATAGAGGTTTATAAAATGATGCAGGGGATAGATAGAGTGAACGTTCAAAGACTATTTCCTCGAGTGGATGGAGCTATTACAAGGGGGCATAACTATAGGGTTCATGGTGGGAGATATAGGAAGGATATCAGAGGTAGGTTCTTTACGCAGAGAGTGGTTGGGGTGTGGAATGGACTGCCTGCAGTGATAGTGGAGTCAGACACTTTAGGAACATTTAAGTGGTTATTGGATAGGCACATGGAGCACACCAGGATGATAGGGAGTGGGATAGCTTGATCTTGGTTTCAGATAAAGCTCGGCACAACATCGTGGGCCGAAGGGCCTGTTCTGTGCTGTACTGTTCTACGTTCTATGTTCTAGAGCAGGTAATAAGGAAAGCAAATGGAATTTTGGCATTTAAAGCAAAAGGAATATAAAAGCAAGAAGTGTTGCTGCAACTAACTATACAAGGCATTGGTGAGGCTGTACCTGGAATACCGTGTACATTTGAAGAAGGATGTGGTAGCATTCGAGGTAGTTCAGAGGAGGTTCACTGGATTGATTCCAGAGATGAGGAGAACTTGAGCAATTTAGGCATATACACTACAGAATTTAGAAGAATGAAAGGAGACCTAATTGAGGTATATAAGATGATCAAAGTAGACATAGAGTGGATGCTTCTGCTTTTTGATTTGATTTATTATTGTCACATGTATTGGTATACAGTGTAAAATATTGTATCTTTAAAGTTTATTTATCAGTCATTGGTAAGGCTTATTTTCACACTGCAATGAAGTTACTTGAAATTCCCCTAATCGCCACAGTCCAGCACCTGTTCGGGTCAATGCATCTAACCAGTACATCTTTCAGAATGCGAGAGAAAACCAGATCATCCAGAGGAAACCCACGCAGAGAGGGCGAATGTGCAAACTCCACACAGACAGTGACCCAAGCCGGGAATTGAACCTGGGTCCCTGGCGCTGTGAAGCAGCAGTGTGAACCACTGTGCTACCGTGTCGTCCCTGTGTGCTATACAGATGAAACATACCATTCACAGAACATAGGGGAGATGGACAGGAGAGTGGAGAGGAGAATGTAGTGTTACAGTTGTTATTCGGCTTTTAAGTTAAACACCTTCCAAGCATCTAGTTTAATGAGACAAACACAAACTGTAGTTGACTCTTTAATTCATTCAACAATTTATTTCTTTATTTAACACTTCCAATTCCACCTTATTCTCAAACAGTTGCAACTCATTAACTCTTTTACTGAACTTTAACTCTGAACTAAACATCAACTCTCAATTGAATTTTCACCATTAACTGCACATTAACCTTAATTATTTAACTGAAAATAAATACTACCAAGTAGGAAAACCTTAGCCAAGAAATATTTCCGATGTAGAATCTATCTTCTTCTGAGGAAAGTTCCTTCAGGGCACACTTCTTCTGATGGTTAATCTCTATAGAATTGTTGCTGTCAAACAAAGAATTGCAGTGTTTTTATCTAGAAATCCTCCACTTTCTTCCAAAAGACTCTCTGTCATCCAGCCAACTGTGTATCCAGAAACCGATCGCATGGCTCAAGCAATGAAATTACTTGCAAGCGATGCCATTACACTTAGTTTCAGACTGCATGTATTCCACATACACCCCCATTACCTCTGAGCCACCATGTCTAAATCAATATAGACAACTTCCCATATTTGAGCAACACAGGAAGCTTCAGACCACTACATCCCTGACTCATCCCTGACTACGACCTGCATTTGGTTTTGAGTATAAGTTGACCAAAAATCTCAGCATGCTTAATTCTCAGCCAGAATAGCCATTTTAAAGCCACTATTGCTATTATTGTTGGTAAATCATTGTTGTGGCTGTTCATTTCTCCATCTGCACAGTCATAGCTAGGATGTAGGGAAAGATCAACTTAATATAAGATAGGTCCATTCAAAAGTCTGATGGCAGCAGGGAAGAAGCCGTTCTAGGGTCAGTTGGTACTTGATCTCAGAATTTTGTATCTTTTTCTGATGGAAGAAGGTGGAGGAGAGCATGTCCGGGGTGCGTAGGGTTCTTGATTATGCTGGCTGCTTTTCCAAGGCGGTGGGAAGTGTAGACAGAGTCAATGGGTGGGAGGCTGGTTTGCATGATGGACTGGGCTATGATCACAACCCTTTGTAATTTCTTGCGGTCTCGGTCAGAGCAGGAGCCATACCAATTTGTGATGCATCCAGAAAGGATGCTTTCTATGGTGCATCTGTAAAAATTGGTGGGAGTACAAGCGGTCATGCTGAATTTTCTTAGCCTGCTAAGAAAGTAGAGGCGCGGCTGGGCTTTCTTAACTATACTATCGGAATGGAGGGACCAAGACAGGTTGTTGGTAATCTGGACACCTAGAAACTTGAAGCTCTTGACAATTTCCACTTCATCCCTGTTGATGTAGAAAGTCACATGACCTCCACTATGCTTCCTGAAGTCGACAACTATCTTCTTCATTTTACTGACATTGAGGGAGAGTTGATTGTCATCACATCATTTCACCAGATTCTCTATCTTTTTCCTGTACTCCATCTCATCATTGTTTGAGATCTGACCCACTACGGTGGTATCATCAGCAAACTTGAATATTGAGTTGGAGGGGAATTTGGCCATACAATCAGGAGTGTATAAGGAGTATATTAAGGGGTTGGGGACACAGTCTTGTGGAGCACCAGTGTTGAGGATAATCGTGGAGGAGGTGTCATTGCCTATCTTTACTGATTATGCCTGTGGGTTAATGAACTCTAGGGTTCAGTCGCAGAGGGAGGAGCTGATCCCTAGGCCATGGAGTTTGAAGATGTGTTTTGTAGGAATAATTGTGGGGCAATCCAGAACAAGAAGTCATAGTTTTAGGATAAGCAGTAGCAGATTTAAAACAGAAATGAGGAGAAACTATTTTTCTCAAAGGGTGGTGTATCTGTGGAATTCATTACCCCAGAGTGTTGTGGATGCCGGGACATTGGATAAATTTAAAGAGGAGATAAACAGATTTTTAATTAGTAATGGGTTGAACGGTTATGGAGAGTGGGCAGGAAAGTAGAGTTGAGGTTGAGGTGTGATCAGCCATGATCATATTGAATGGCAGAACAGGCTTGAGGGGCTTAATTGCTTAACCCTGCTCCTAGTTCTTAAGTTCTTATGCTCTGATACATCCATACTTCTATGTATCACTCCCCGCCCCACCCCTCAGCAATAGTGTATGCTACGAGAGATGAAAATAATTTGTGAGCTATTCAACAGACAAATACTGAGAATTCTTTCTGGCTCCCTATGATAATCATGCAAACTCAAGGATATTGTGGTTCCTCAGGAATCATCAGAATCACAACTAACTAGCAGCATTTGCTCAGGAACTTTTTAAGTCTCCTTTTCAAGTGCTGGAGCAACACCATCAATTTCATCTTGACGGGTTGCTTTGGAGTATGACGACTCTGCAAAAGAAGAATAAAGACTGCACTTGCTGACATCTAACATTTTCATGTGAATTTTCTAGCCATATCCTCTAGTCCTATCACTCCATCCATTTCAAGTAACCGATCAAATCTGATAGTAATCAATCAGTCACGTCAACTTTTATTTATACGGTACTTTTACCATCATGAGTTAACATGTTAAAGACAACAGATGTTTCTGCTTGTATTTCTCTAAATGAAATAGCACTTATTTTCAGAGCCCAGCCTCATAACATCCCTTAACAGTTGATACCATCTTGTTCATCGATTTCTACATCCTCTCAATGTATGCTTCTGCATTTGTGGGAACAAAAAAACTATGCAAAAATATTCCAAGTTTTTTTATGAGTGTCACAAATAGGCTTACATTAATACTGCAATGAAGTTACTGTGAAAAGCCCCTAGTCGCCACATCTGGCGCTGTTCAGGTACACTGAGGGAGAATTTAGCCTGGCCAATGCACCTAACCAGCACATCTTTCAGACTGTGGGAGGAAACCGGAACACCCGGAAGAAACCCACACAGACGTGGAGAGAACGTGCAGACTCCGCACAGACAGTGACCCAAGCCGGAACTCGAACTCAGCTCCCCAGCATATGGATGCATTAAGGCCTTGCACTATATAGTTTTATATAATACTCTTCTGTTCCTAGCAACAACTTAAAACCCTATTTACTTCCACTTTTAGCCAGCTCATAGTGCCTGTACAACTTTAACAAATTATCAACTGTGATTGCCAGGTCTCTACTTGGTCTCCATCCTTTGACAGATACCTGAGTATGGTAAAAACACTCCCGGAGCTTTGCAATTCCAATGTATGACATTTGATCTGTCTCCATTAAATGGCATCCACCATGCTTGGATTTATTTATCCAACTTATCTAAATTTATCTCCACATATTAGCCGGGATTCTCCCTGCCTGCTGCATCGCTTGAGTAACAAAGCGGGCTGGGAGAAAACAGCAGAGAGTCTTTAGTGGGGCTCTCCGTGGACCTTGTTTTCAGCTCCATGTCTTAACATATTGAAATTTCAATTTCAATGTGATTCACGGGCCTCCGACAGTAGTCTCTGAGCCTGCTAGCATTTCTCCCCATGCCGGGAGAGGTTCCACCAGTGGGGTTTATAACTGCTCCTCATTAATGGGGATCAGGCATCCTTACCCCGCTGGTGGGGACAGAGGCCACTGAGGCCCGCTCCTGGGCAGTTGGGTGAAGGGTGGGTGCCCTTGGCTGTGCCAGCCTGGCACTGCCCAAGGGACACACTGGCACTGCCCACCAGGCACTGGGCAGTGCAACGGGGTGGGGCCAGAGGTAATGGGGGCATACTGGGGGGCAGGGCTGATTGGGGGGGGGGGGTGATTGGTGATACCTGCTGCCACTCTGCAATAGAATTGGTGGGAGAGGGAGGGAGGAGGGTGATCGGGGCTGGTCATCAAGTTGGGGGGGTCAAGACTGGCCACGGCAGGAAGATCAGTGTTGGCCTGGGGGGGTCCGGTAGGCCAGCGGTTGACTGGGGGGGGGGGGCAGGGGGAGAGGTCAGAAGGCCGCCGATTGAGGGGGGGGGGGCAGGGTTCGGGAATACACGTGACCGAAGGCTAGTGTTGGGGGGCAGTGTGCATGCGCTGAATTCTCCACTGACAGATTGGCGCATGCGCAGTGGTCCTTGCAGCATGCTGCCAGCATCTTGGATGGGATGAGGCCCACCCCCCAACATTCCAGCCTGAATCTCTCTAAGGCACTCTGTGTCAGAGATTTGTTCTGGTAATAACACCAAAGAACAGGCAGGAAATTCTCATGTTTTCCCACCCATTAGTTTTTTATTGCGAGAACCATAGCATGATTGGCTATGCTAAAATTGCCCCTTAGTGTTCTGAGATGCGTAGGTTAGAGGGATTAGTGGGTAACATATGTAGGGATATGGGAGTGGGGCCTGGGTGGGATTGTGGTCGGTGCAGACTCGATGGGCCGAATGGCCTCTTTCTGTACTGTAGGGTTTCTATGATTCTATGAACCATGGCTATTTTTGTCTGAATTACTAACCCATGTGCAAAGTTTTGTATAATCTTTGATAATACATTGTTAAAAATGGAAATCAAGACAAGAGATTGCACCATTGACGATATGGTGTACACATTATTTGGCCCTTTTCATATTTATAGCAAATCACATAATTATTCTTAAAAAAAGTAGAAATTGATTGATGCTTAAGTACTCATGATAATGTCATTTGAACTTATACATGTAAGTACACACAAGGAAGGGATGTCAATACTTAAACCCAGTGTCCCTTCTGTTTTTCCATGACTTTTTCTACCTGGATTTCAACCTTTGAAGATTAACATCTCTTCTCCTTGGTATCATTTATTCCTTCGTTCTTAAAATGTGCCATTTTATATTTATCTGTATTGAACTGCATTTTCTACCGATTTGCCCAATCTACTCAGCTGCTTATGTCCTCCTACAAACTTTGCCAATCTGCCTCACAGCTCACTATGCCCCCAATATGGCATATTCTGCAAATATTTATGTGTCTTTTTATGTGTCTGTCCAATCATTTCCATAAATGAAAAACAAGAGGTCACACCATTGATCTCAATGGCACACACCGCTCCTTAAATCCCATGGAACCAAAATTTTAAAAATCCATTTACCCTTAGCCTTTGTAGTAGAATGATGGCCTTAATAGCTGTAGGAATAGAATACATATTTTCAATATATTAAGGCAAACAGATAGGAAAAGTAGAGACATTTTCTACTTATCAGGAGCCTAGGATTGGGGGTGTAGTATAAAAATCACAACTTTTACAGAAGTAAAATTAGAAAACACTTGAAAACTGAAAGAGAAGCAGAAGTTTGGAACTCTCTTATGCAAATGACAATTAATGCCAAATTAATTGTATGATTTAAATCTAAGATTGATTCTTCTTTGCTAACCAAAGGCATGAAGAGATATGGGGTGAAGGCTAGGACACAGATCAGTCATTGAATTGTGGATGGAGGGGCTAAACATCTGTTCCATGTTAATATCAGATGCCATAAATTTGTCAGATGTGTGTTATCACATTCCTTCTCAAAAGCAATAAATGTAACATTCAAGTAATTTTTCTTCATACTTGTTGATTTATGAAAGTGCAAAATAGGAACAGAAGTAGGCCATTTGGCTCCTCGAGCCTGCTCCACCATTTGATCATGGCTGATCTGTTTGTGTTGAGTTCAGTAAGAAGTCTCACAACACCAGGTTAAAGTCCAACAGGTTTATTTGGTAGCACAAGCCACAAGCTTTCGGAGCGCTGCTCCTTCATCAGGTGAGTGGGAGTTGTGTTCACAAACAGGGCAAACTGTGCTCTGAAAGCTTGTGACTTGTGCTACCAAATAAACCTGTTGGACTTTAACCTGGTATTGTGAGACTTCTTACTGGGCTTACCCCAGTCCAACGCCGGCATCTCCACATCATGTGTTGAGTTCCACATTCCCCATCTACCCCGGATGACCTTTGATTCCTTTGCCTAACAAGAATCAATCTACCGCTGCCTTAAACAATTCAGTGACCTTGCTTCTGAGGCAGAGACTTCCAAAGTCTGAGAGAAACAAATTCTCCAAATCTCAGTCCAATCAGGGTGACTCTTAATAGTAAAACAATGCCCCCTAATTCTGGACTCACCCACAAGAGGAAACATCCTTTCTATGTCCACCTTGTCAATACGTTCAGGATCTTATATACTTTAATCAGGTCATCCCCTCATTTTTCTAAATTCCAGTGGAAGAAATCCAGTCTAACCTTTCTTCATAAAACAACCCACTCATTCCAGGTATCAATCTAATAAACATCTGAACCACCTACAATGCACTTAAAGAAGGGAACCAAAACTACACGCAATATTCAAAATGTGGTCTCACCATTGCCCTGTATAACTCAATTTCCACCAAAATATATTACAAATCTATGCAGATTATGCCTGATTACTCACTCCATGTATTACCAAGTGCACATTCATTTCTTATTTAGTTTAGTTTATTATTAGTCACAAGCAAGGCTTACATTAACACTGCAATAAAGTTACTGTGAAATTCCCCTATTTATTGTGACCATTGGCATTCCATTCACATTCAGACCCGATTGGCCAAAAGGAAATACATTCAGTAGAAAGTTGAGATTCTCTTTTGCAAAGGGCAGTTGGTGTTGGGTCAATTGTTACTTTTACATCTGAGATTGATAGATTTCTGTTCTCTCAGGGTATTTAATATATATGAGACATGGCCTGTATATGGATTCCTGTCACCAATCAGCCATGACCTCATTGAATAGTGGGCAGAGCAGACTAAATTGAATACTCATGTTCTTATAATGGTTAACTTAAAACTGGCACACATCAAGAAGTTACAGCTATTTCTGGTCAAGTGAGGTGCTACGGCCTGGTAATGATTATTTGGAAAGCTGATTTCATTCATCCCTGTGTTAGTGCTTATCATTTCTTGAACCGGGTATAGTATTAGCCACACTTCAATCTTCGAACACAATTCGTGTTTCCAACGATCATACCAACTACACTAAAAGACTATTATTGAATGGATAATCTCAAAAAACTCAATTTATCTTTCCTGTATGTGACTTTCCTAAGCACCATCACTGACCCAGGAAACGTTCTGTAACGAGGGGAATAAGTGAGCTTATATTAAGTTGTTGAAAATATGTTACCTTAGATCTGTTCCTTCTAAAAATACGAGAGGAATGGAGAGTTCACCAAACGTTAATTCAGAATTTTATTAAAGTTACATTTTAGAGAATTGTAATTCCAAATGATGTAAAGCTAGATCTCCTGTTTTGATTTAATATGCCAGAAGTTTAAGAAATTAAATGCCTTTCTGTTTTGAAAAAATGAGGTTCTTTTTCATCTGGGTGGGTCGATTTGCGGCTCTTGTTATCTTCCAGTGGTGGGGCTATATTACAGGGACAGGGGTTCCGGGGGGAGTGTGGGGGTGGGGGGTTAGTCTTCTTGCAGGCATGCGGCTGTCTCTTAGAATAATCGGGGACAGCAGCAGAACGGGAAGCTATCGAATTTCATTTTATTTCCTTTCCTGGCAGTTTTTGGACAATGTCTGCTGCCCCTCCGGTGTGTGGCTAAAGAGGAGGCCGGTGCTGGCCGCAATGATGATCGCTGTTTTTGCGGGCAAGTGAGTGACTCCGCCGTGGAGATGGGAGATCTCCTGCTGGTGTCAGTGTGGGACAGGGAAGCGTGTTCGATGGTCTTCATTGACTCAATGCTCGTACCTTTATCAGTCATTGTAACTCCGCTTGTGTCCGAAGTTGTCATGTCACTGGAGTGCAGAGGGGTATCGCTGGTCTCAGTGGTGATTTCTGTGGTTGGAGTCAGGGCTCTGCTACTGAAATCTTGGTTGGATCTCAAGTGTTTGTGGGACTTGTGTGGGACTTGTGGGTTTGAAACACTTTTCCTGTCCTGATGAGATTTCTGGATGTTTCCTATATTTGCAGTCGATCGTCTACTTTGTTCGTAGTGGGATTTCGAGGCCCTCCTCTCTGAGTCTCTCCTCTCGGTGCCGCTGTATATTCTGGAGTCTCTGTCTTTTCTGGAAGACCTTTTGCTTATGTCTGGAGTGGATTTGGAGTTCCTTCGGGATGTGGGCGCTGTGTGGAATGACTGGAAAGGCGTGCTGGTGCTCTGGAATGACTGCAAAGGTGTACCGGTGTTGGGCAATGACTGAAAGGGTGTACTGGATGCTGAAGCATACAAGGGCTCGTTGCCCACACTTGCCCAAGAGCTTCGTGCTCGTGATGAATTTAAACCTTGGGATTCGGGGTCCAGGGTCTTTATTCCAGGATGAGATTTCAGCATTTGACTTTGCCTGGATAATGCCTGGGACGACTTGGGCACATACTCCTCGATGGCGCCAATGTTATCCAAGTATTCGGCTTCCACCAGAAGGGTCTGCTGCTCGCATATGGTCAAGGCCAGAGTATCGATGTCCACCTCTAGGGGGATGTTGAAGGTGTTGGAAAACCCTTGGTAGTTTCGCCTGATCATGCCATCAGTTTCCTCCATTAGTTCCACCCGCTCCCCATTGATGTTGACCGTCCTGCCGGTAATGGTCGCGTTGACTTTCTCTGGCGGGACATTGCCCAGGTTGATACAGATGGAAAAGTGCGACGGATCCTCATCCTGTACTGAGTGTTTACGCCGTCTTTCTGGAAGTTTTGACTTCTCCCCGCTCCTTGTTAATTCCGCGGAGTGGTTATATGCATCGCCATCCTCTGTTGACCGACGTTGCATAATTCACAGGCTTGTAACTTTCTGAAACCGGCAGAGAGCATTTGTTCACGCAACCGATTTGCATGCGTTTGTCCACCTCTGTGATGAAAATGACTATGCACAATTGAGTGTTAATATACAGCCCATACACTGCAAGGGAAAGTCATTTTGCCCTGGCTATCAAGGTAAAATTGCTTGAAAAAACATTGGCAATTAGATTCATTAAATATGTAAAACACTTTCTTTTGGCAGGAAGTCATTTTAACAAAAGGACCCATCAATAAAATAAAACTTATTTTTTTGCAATACCGACATTATGAGCCGAAAATTAATGTTCTGCCCGGGGTGATCGACTTTTCCCCTATGGACTAAGTTTGGAATGAAAGACTCTTTCTGAAAACCTTGACAATGAAAAATAAATGAAGGGGTATTCTCTAATTTTCAAATAGTTCTTTTGAATAATTCTGATAGTGTTACCTTATTAAGAAATGCATTGGCTGTCATGGGAAATGAGGCGTGTTCCACTCTGTCTTGTTCTAATTCATGACTATTATTTCTAAGGGTAACATTCTACTCTCTGACAGTTGTATCCCCAGGATTTGAGTTCATAAATTCAGGCTGATATTTTAGCATAGTTTTAAACAGTTCATTGTCAGAAGTGCTGTCATTTGGATGATCATATAAATCCAAAAATTTCCCAAAGTAGTATTCAAAGAGAATGAAGTTCTTCCAGTTTTTTGTTCAACTTTCCTCTCTCAACTAAAATGATCAGAAATATATCACTTACTGAGCTCATTCCATTTGCTGTTTAGAGGACCTGACAAAAATGCAAATTAGTTGCCTCAGTTCCTTCCATGACAACTGAGACTGCACTTCATTGTAAAGACTTTGGAACAGCCTGAGAACTGAGGAGGCACTGGATAAATGCCAATCGTGCTTAATAATCAGCAAGTACTTGATAGTTGTTGGGTGCATTAAGTGTCGAAATGCTTTGGTATCAGCGAATTTTCCTGTGATTTTTTCCCCCAGTCTTGCCAATTTCCTAATGTGCGAGCAATAAAACTGTATCACTAGTAAATGTGCATGTTAAAAGTTAGCTTTGGCTCTGTGTTATAGATGTCTGAACAATGAACAGGGTAAATAAATTAAGTTTATTTTGATTGTAAAATTAATTGGGAATAATCCAAACTATCAAAATCATGGACAATGCAACATTAAATAATGTTACTGATATAAAAGCAACATACTACCTTTGCTGGAAATCTGAAATAGAAACAGAAAAGGCTGAAAAAAAAAACTCAGCCTGTCTGGCAGCATCTGTGGAGAGAGAAACTGAGTTAACGTTTCAAGTTCAATATTCTTCTTTGGAAACTCATAGTGCAGAGGCTAACATATTAGCATGGATAGAGGATTGGGTAGTTAACAGGAAACAGAAAGTAGGCATCAATGTGTCATTTTCAAATCAGCAAAATGTGACCAGCAGAATCAGTGCTGGTACTCCAACTATTTACAATTTATATTGATGATGATGACTTGGCTGAAGGGACCAAAGGTATGGTTGCTAAAATTGCTGATGACACAAAGATGGGTAGGACATTAAGTTGTGAAGAGGACATAAAGAGTCTGCAAAGGGACATAGATAGGTTAAGTGAATGGGCAAAAATTGGCAGGAGGAGTATAATGTGGGAAAATGTGAACTTGTCTACATTGGAAGCATCTTATTTAAATGGAGAGAACTCACAGGACTCTGAGGTACAAAGAGCTCTATCTGGGTGTCCTGGTACAAGTCACAAAAGGTTAATATACACATACAGCAAGTGATTAGGAAGGCAAATAGAATGTTGTCATTTGTTGTCAAAGTAGGGATATTTGGCTACAGTTGTAGTGGACATTGGTGAAGACACATCTAGAATACTGTGTAGCATTTTGGTGTCTTTATTTAAGAAAGGATTATAGCTGCAGTAGAAGCAGTTCAGAGAAGGTTTACTTGACTGATACCTGAGGTGGGGCTGTTATCATCTGAGTAAAGGTTGAGCAGGTTGGGCCTGTATCAATTGAAGTTTAGAAGATTGCAAGGTGATATTATTGAAACATAAGTAGATCCTGAGGGAACTTGACTTTGTGGATGCTGAAAGGATTTTTCACCTGTGGAGTAGACTAGGATCAGGAAACACTATTTAAATATAAAGAGTATCTCTTTCTCTCAGAGGGTCATGAGTTGTGGAACTCTTCCTGGAGAGTGGTGGAGGCATGGTCATTAAATTCTTTTAAGACAGAATTAGAAAGATACTAACAAGGGAGTCAAAGGTTATCTGGGGCTAGAAGGAACATGGAGTTGAGGCCACAGTCAGATTAGCCATGACTGAATTGATTGGTGGAGCAGGTTGAGGGGTCAACTGGCCTACCTCTGCTCCTAATTTATATGTTTGTTCGTCAGAGAATTATGCCCATCCCAATATCATAACAGAGAAGTTATAGGAAGACATTCAAGGTGATTATTTGCATACTCTGACACTCTATATGAAACATTAGTTATATCATCCTTCAAAAGTAGAATGACAAAGACAATTGAACTTTTGGTATGCATCACTGATTCTATGTATACACAGGGTTCCACAATAAGTCTTGTCTACATGTCATGAAATAATCTGGAGATTCAGAGAAGGAAATTAAATATGCCTAAGAGCAAAGAGCTATAATAAAATAATGTCCAGGAATCTCTGAGCAGGCAGTCTACAGCATTCTTCTACAATATTTACACTGGTAAAATTATGGATCATGATGTGGAGATGCCGGCGTTGGACTGGGGTAAACACAGTAAGGAGTTTAACAACACCAGGTTAAAGTCCAACAGGTTTATTTGGTAGCAAATGCCACGTTTGCTACCAAATAGTTTGCTACCAAATACCACTATGTTTGGCGTTTGCTACCAAATAAACCTGTTGGACTTTAACCTGGTGTTGTTAGACTCCTTACTAAAATTATGTATCACCAATCATTTGTTTTGGAACCAGGAAATGAGCAGTGGTATGAAAAATTGAGAAAGTTTAAAACTTGAATTGTTAGTTACCAAGTTATGAGCACAGTTTATTGACAGTAACATATTTCACAAGTTCTGAACAGATAAATAGGCTGGTTGGTGTAAGCTTATAGAATGATAAAATCCTGCAACATGGAAGGAGGCCATTTGTCCCATTCTGCCTGTGTCTGCTCTTTGAAAGAATGATCAAATTAGTTTGTTATTTGTTATTTCATCAAATAATTCAGTGAGGCTGGTCAAACAATTCTCTTTTGAAAAATATGTTGACTATTCATTATGATACATTTGGTTTCCAGTTGTTTTCTATTTTCTCCTTAGCTAAGGATTCCATTATTTTTCTATGACCAGTGTCAAGCTATCTACTCTTTAGTTCTCTGGACAGGCTCCAACTTTCTTCTTAAACATAGGTACAGTATTAGGTGTGCATGAATATCCAGGCACGACGTATTTTTCAGGTTTATTCATAAATATATACAATCGTATCTTTCCTCTCTCTTCATTAGATTTTTGTTTAATATGCACAGATGCAATCCATCCGGACTAAAGGTTTTATCATCTTTGCGTTTGATTCATTTATTTAACATTTTGGGCTTTTTATTTGAAATGCGGTTTTATAATTTACAATCTCATCGAGAGGTGTCTTGTCCACTTGATAACATTCTTGCTTTTGTAATCTTTTAAAAATTAATTCCTAGGATTTGTGTGTTGCGAGCAAGACCAAAATCTATTGCCCATCCCAGGTTGCCCTTGGGTAGATGGTGAGGTTGTGGGTTTGAAAGATCCTGTTGAAGGAACCCTGCTAAGTGTATCATGTATTTGATACATACAGTTAGCACAGTGCATCGCTGATGGAGCGAAGGAATGTTTTGAGGTGGTGGATGGGATAACAATTAAGCACGGTGCTTTGTCATGGATGGTGTTGAATTATTGAGTGTTGTTGAAGCTGCAGTCATCCACAAAAGTGAGAAGAATTTTTATCACACTCCTGAGCCTAGTAGATGGCGAATAGTGCTCGGGGAGTCAGGAGGTGAGTTACTCATGCAGAGCTACCAGCCTTGGACCCGCCACAGTATATAAATGACCAGATTAATTTCTGGTCAATGTTAACCCTAGCATGTTGATTGGGTGATTCAGTGATGTTAATGCTTTTGAATACCAAGGGGAAATGGTTAGATTCTCTTTTGTTGGAGATGGGCATTGCCTGGTGCTTGTGTGGTACAAATGCAACCTATCAGTTCAAGCCTGAATGTTGTCCAGGCCTTGCTGCATGTGGGCATAAAGTGCTTCAGTATCTGAGGGGCTGCAAGTGGTACCAAATGCTATGCAAATATTAGCAAACATCTCCACTCCCAACCTAATGATGGAGGGAAGGTCATTGATGTTGCAGCTGAAGATGGGTCAGCCTAGGACTGAGGAACTAGGATTAAGGAACTCCTGAAGTGATGGCCAGGGACTAAGATTTCTCCAATAATCACAACCATATTCCTTTGTGCTAGGTGTGATTCCAACTATTGGAGAGATTTTCCCATTGACTTCAATTTTGCTAAAGCTGCTTCATGCCATCTATACTGCCTTGATGTTAAAGGCAGTCACATTTACATTCACCTGATCTCTGAAATTCTGCTCTTTTTAACATGTTTGGACCAAAGCTGTAATAAGGTCTCAAGCTGTGTGGCTCTGATTGAACCCAAAGTGAATAACAATTAGCAAGTTGGTGCTGAGTAAGTGCTACTTGTTAGCACTGTCATTGACACCTCCCGTCACTTTGCAGATGATTGAGAGTAAATTCCTCAGGTGGCAATTAGATTTAGCTGATTAGATAGTATCATTTTTGGACCTGACATTCCTGGGAAATTTCCACATTGGTAGATATTGGTGTTGTATGTGAATTGGAATAGCTTGGCTAGGAATGCAATTAGTTCTGCAGCATCAGTCTGCAGCACTACTGGGGGATATTGTGAGGGTACCAAGCCTTTTATATATCAAGTATGTTCTTAATATTATGAGGAGTGGATCAAATTGGCTAAAGATTAGAATATGGGGACCCTACGAGAAGGCTGAGATGTTTCATCCACTCTATACTTCTAGCCATGATATGCTTCTTCTGCTGTTTAGCAAACATGTGGAATCATTTCAGTCCCAGGACATGACTGCAGGATTATGCTAGGCCTAACTATCTTCAGCTGTTTCATTAATGATCTTTCCTCCACCATAAGATCAGAAATGGGGATGTTCACTGATGATTTCACATTCTTCAGCCCCATTCCTGGCTTCTCTGATACTGATGCAGTCCATGTTCAAATGCAGCATCACATTGATACAATTCAGGCTGAGCATGTTAAGTGGCAAGTAACATTTGCAGCAGTTCCAGGGTGGAAGAGTCAATTAATTACTAGGGGGCATAGGTTTAAGGTGCGAGGGGCAATGTTTAAAGGAGATGTACGAGGCAAGTTTTTTGCACAGAGGGTGGTGGGTGCCTGGAACTCGCTGCTGGGGGAGGTAGTGGAAGCAGATACGATAGTGACTTTTAAGGGGCGTGAGGACAAATATGTGAATAGGATGGGAATAGAGGGAGATGGTCCCATATGGTATAGGGGTTTTAGGTCAGTCGGACAGCATGGTCGGTGCAAGCTTGGAGGGCCCAAGCCTGCACCGACCATGCTGCCCGACTGAGCTGTTCCTGTGCTGTAATTTTCTTTGTTCTTTGTTTTTTGTTCATACAAGTGTCAGACAATGACCATCACCAACAAGAGAAAATCTACCACTTCCCCATGACCTCATGGCATTACCAGTGCTGTATTCCCCACTATCAATGTCTTAGGGCATTATCATTGACCAGAAACTCAACTGGTCGAGCCATATAAATACTGAGGCAGTGAATAATTTGATTTGATTTATTATTGTCACATGTATTAGTATACAGTGAAAAGTATTGTTTCTTGTGCGCTATACAGACAAAACATACCGTTCATAGAGAAAGAAATGAGAGAGCGCAGAATGTAGTGTTGCAGTCATAGCTAGGGTGTAGAGAAAGATCAACTTAGTGTGAGGTAGGTCCATTTAAAAGTTTGACGGCAACAGGGAAGAAGCTGTTCTTGAGTCGGTTGGTACATGACCTCAGACTTTTGTACCTTTTTCCCGGTGGAAGAAGATGGAAGAGAGAATGTCTGGGGTGCGTGGGGGTCCTTAATTATGCTGGCTGCTTTGCCGAGGCAGTGGGAAGTGTAGACAGGGTCAATGGATACCGTGGCTAGTTTGCATGATGGATTGGGCTACATTCATGACCTTTTGTAGTTCCTCGCAGTCTTGGGCCGAGCAGGAGCCATACCAAGCTGTGATTCAACCAGAAAGAATGCTTTCTATTGTACATCTGTAAAAGTTGGTGAGAGTCGTAGCCAACATGCCAAATTTCCTTAGTCTTCTGAGAAAGTAGAGGCATTGGTGGGGTGCCCGACTGAACTGTTCCTGTGCTGTTATTTTCTTTGTTCTTTGTTTTTTGTTCATACAAGTGTCGGCAACGGGGGACCAGGACAGTTTGTTGGTGATCCGGACACCTAAAAACTTGAAGCTCTCGACCCTTTCTTCTCTGTCCCCGTTGATGTAGACAGAGGTATGTTTTCCTTTATGCTTCCTGAAGTCGATGACAACCTCCTTTGTTTTGTTGACATTGAGGGAGAGATTATTGTCGCTGCACCAGTTCACCAGATTCTCTATCTCATTCCCATACTCTGTCTCGTCATTGTTTGAGATCCGACCCATGGAGGTGTCATCAGCAAACTTGAAAATTGAATTGGAGGGGAATTTGGCCACACTATCATATGGAGTACACTAGGGGGCTGAGAACACAGCCTTGTGGGGCACCAGTGTTGAGGATGATCGTGGAGGAGATGTTGTTGCCTATCCTTACTGATTGTGCTCTGTGAGTTAGGAAGTTCAGGATCCAGTCGCAGAGGCAGGAGCCGAGGCCCAGGTCATGGAGTTTGGAGATGGGTTTTGTGGGAATAATAGTGTTGAAGACTGAGCTGTAGTCAATAAATAGGAGTCTGACATAGGTGTCCTTGTTATCTAGGTGTTCCAGGGTTGAGGGCAGGGCAAGGGAGATGGCATCTGCTGTGGACCTGTTGCGCGGTAGGCAAACTGTAGTTGATTCAGGTAGTCCGGGAGGCTGGAATTGATTCGTGCCATGACTAGCCTTTCGAAGCACTTCATAATGATGGATGTCAGAACCACCGGCCGATAGTCATTAAGGCATGCTGCTTTGTTTTTCTTAGGCACCGGGATGATGGTCATCTTCTTGAAGCAGATAGGGACCTCAGGTTATTGTAAAGAGAGGTTGAAGATGTCTGCGAGTATCCCCGCCAGCTGATCTGCGCAAGATCTGAGTGCTCGTCCGGGTACCCCATCCGGGCCAGTTGCTTTCCATGGGTTGACCTTCGAGAAAGCTGCTCTGACATCTGCAATGGTGACCCCAGATACAGGTTCATCCAGGGCTTCCAGGGTGGAGGGCATGCTGTCGCTGACCTCTTGCTCAAAATGGGCGTAGAATGCATTGAGATTATCAGGGAGGGGTGCGTTGGAGAGTAGGGGTGGGTTGGGAATAACCCTCCTCCTATCTTCTGAAAGCCCACCAGCTTCAAGGTACAAGTCAGAAGTATGGCGATATACTACCAGCTTGCCTGGAAGAGTGCAGCTCCAACAACACCCAAGAAGCTCAACATAATCCAGGACAAAGTAGACCACTTGATAGGCACCTCACCTTCCACCACCACATTCACTTCCTCCACAACTGATGCACAGTACAGTAGTGTGTACCATCACTGCAGAATCATAGAATTCCTACAGTGCAGAAGGAGGCCATTCGGCTCATTGAACCTGCACCGGCAACAATCCCACACAGGCTCCATCCCTGTAACCCCCCATATTTACCCTGCTAATTCCGCTGACACTAAGGAGCAATTTAGCATGGCCAATCAAGCTAACCCGCACATCTTTGGACTGTGGGAGCAGCAACAGGTGAACTGACAACACCATATTCTACTCTTACATGGAATGTGAGTGTTGCGGGCTAGACCAGCATTTGGTGCTCTTCCCAGCGACTGTGAAGGAACGGTGATATATTTCCAAATCAGGATGGTGAGTGGCTTGGAGGGGAACTTGCAGATGGTGGTGTTCCCTTGTGTCTGCTGCCCTTGTCCTCCTAGATGAAAGTGGTCGTGTGTTGAAAGGTGCTATCTAAGGATCTTCTGTGAATTGCTGCAGTGCATTTTGTGGATACTTCACACTGCTGCTCCTGAGTGTTGGTGGTGGAGGGAATGAATGTTTGTAGATGTGGTGTCAATCAAGTGGGCTGCTTTGTCCTGGATGGTGTCAAGCTTCTTGAGTGTTTTGGAGCTGCACCCACCCAAGCAAGTGGGGAGTATTCCTTCACACTCCTGATTTGTGCCTTGTAGATGGTGGATCGGCTTTGGGGAGTCAGGAGGTGAGTTACTCGCTGCAGGATTCCTAGCCTCTGACCTGTTCTTGTAGCCACCATGCTTATGTAGTGACTCCAGTTGAGTTTCTGGTCAATGGTAATCCAAGGATGTTGACAGTAGGGGGTTCAGTGATGTTAACACCATTGAATGTCAAGGGCCAGTGGTTTGAGTGTCTCTTATTGGTGAAGGTCATTGCCTGGCATTTGTGTGGCGCAAATATTACTTGGTCCTGGAAGCTGCTGTACCACTCAATAAGGTCATGGCTGAACCGATCATGGCCTCAACCCCACTTTCCTGCATGTTGCCTATAACCTGCGACTGTCTTGTGGATCAAAAGTTGTTCAATTCAGTCTTGAATATATGCTATGATTCAGCTTCCACTGCTCTTGGGGTAGAGAATTCCAAAGTTTTAACAATCCCCTGAGAGAAGAAATTTGTTCTCGTCTCTGTCTTAAATGGAAGACCCCTAATTCTGAAACTGTGCTCCCTAGCATCCTCTCAGATTCTACCCCGGCAAGCCCCCTCCCCCCCACCCATCCTCCCACCTTAAAATATCTCATGTTTCAATAGATTTCAGAGGACAGTTAAAAAAAACATGTATTTCGGTTTTGAGTAACATGTAGGCTGTTTTGGGCAAGGCTCAGAGATTTCTTTCTCTGAGGTAAATCTGACAGGAAGACCATACTTACCTAGGATTAGCTTTTTAAGCCAGATTAATTCATTATATTTTAATTCCATGCCCATGTCTTCAGAGCATTAGTTTGGATATCTGGATTATTGGGCCAATAACATGACCACAGTGCTGTAGTACCATGTAATTTTAGCTTAGGATCTCATAATCTTTTCTAACAACCTGAATGAATTGACCTGTCAGTGCTCTATAAATGTGAACCCTGGGGTTTTCAATATATGAACCTTATTTACAATTGCACCATTTTCATTATATTGCTTCTTAGTCTTTCTTTACAAAATGCATCATCCACATTCCTCTGCATTGCACCTGCCATCTTTCCACCCATATCACCAGTCTGTTCACATCATCCTGAAGTCTGCTAGCATAATCCTGAATGTTTGCAATACGTTTTGAGTCATCCATAAACTTACTATCAATATTCAGCAAGTTGCTACTTTCCAATTGTAAGCTTTCCATGTTGTTTTCCAAAAGTGTGTTGGTATCAAGAAACACATCACCAAAATATCAAGGATGCCATTTTATATTGATATGTTTCCTTCATTGCTAGTATAGAGGTCAAAATGTTTGAGCCCACTACTTGAGGCACCTAATGCACCACCCCACCCCCACCCCAGTGCAGGTAAAATATAAACTAATATCTCAGATAAATATGCTGGAACCCATAAGAAAAATATTTTATCATAGAATCTTATAATTAATGTAATGCAAAAAGCAATAATAAGGCCACAATCCCTTGGCCTTGTGTACAAAGAAATAAAACAGATATTGCTCTCTCATTTGGCCCAATTACATTATTTGGTAATACCTTAAGTGCTGTCAGGGTTAAAGATGGGGAGATTGCTTGATATGATTCATTATGCAAATAGTTAGAAACCATTACAACTCACTGAATTTCAGAAATTATTTTTAGGGACATACACCGTATATCCAAATATATTTATTTATATATTTATTGCAATCATATTCATTATACTATGTGGCTTTCCTCAATGGAAGATGTTAATAAACAGGGTGACAAACTATTAAAACTACAAAGAAGTAGGTGGATTCTGACCAAGAAATAAGTAGTTTTAGGTTCTGCTATGTCACCATACCTTATAAACAGAAAGGTTTCACTGAAGATTCCGGAAGAAAGCAAAAGTAATGGTTGTCTTACTCTCAATTCTTGGAACACTTCAGGAGATGGGCAAAAAAACCCCAGGAAAATCTGTGCATACCTGACAGATAAGTCACTGAGTTCAAGATGGCAACCCGTATCATGTTTGCATAAAATGCCTGATATTCTCACACATGTGGCTCAAAAAAAAGTGTAGAACTATCTTGATTAGGTACTTCATGAGACAGCATCTGGACCAACCAGATGCTGTCTCATACATAGTAAAGGGATCTGTGGATCTGGAATGGTAGAGAAATTTCAATTAGATTCTACTTCAAGGGTTCCAAAAACGATTACAGTTTATTGCCTTTCGCATTGAATTTCATGAATCTCATTCTCTGAATGGCTGATTTCCACTGAGAGGATCAATGGGAACACCCATCATTCAAAAATTAATAAGATTTGATGCTGTTTAAAAATGTCCTCTGGAAATCCAGTGCTGGGTGATTTTAAACATAGGGTGAAATGACATATGACCTGGTGTAATATTACTTATGGTCTCACATCTTCTGGTTAATATTTATTCTACAGCACCAAGCCAGCTCATAATTCCCTCCCTACCATACACAAAACCAGAACCATTTTGATGAATCATCATATCATAAAGGACCATTTGCTTGACCCCCTCCTCCCCCCCAGGCTGATGCCCCAATTCACTGTATTTTATGTTTGGGTCAGTGGTGGGCAACCTGTGCCCTGGGGGCCACATGCAGGCCATCTGGGTTCTGAGAGTGGCCCATGAGACATTTAGTTGACTGTTGCCCACGCACAGGGATGCCACATTCTGCTGATTTCTGCCTGTAGTTCCTTTCCTACCAGCGTGATTGAAGTAATACGCACCTAAAGCAATGACAAGTGAAGTGAGGTGCATGCTGATTACACACAACATTGACTGTGAAAACCATGCTTCCAAAGTTTAAGTATTTCTTTTTTCACCATTTGAAGTAGATGACTGTTCATTTAATATATGAATGATTAAGCATAGTCTATAACTCATTATGAAAAAATCAGCATGTATTAAATGTATCCAGTAGTAGGCCGGATTGTAGGCCGTTTAGCTTAACTTCTGTTGTTGGGAAAATGCTTGAATCTATCATCAAGGAAGAAATAGCAAGACATCTGGATAGAAATTGTCCCATTGGGAAGACACCATTAGAGAGATGGAGTTTAATAACAGGGTGGTTATGTTGCAGTTGTATAAGGTGCTGGTGAGGCCTCACCTGAGGTACTGTATATAGATTTGGTCTCCTTACTTGAGATATACTGGCACTGGAGGTGGTGCAGAGGAGATCCACTAGGTTGATTCCGGAGTTGAGAGGGTTGGCTTATGAGGAGAGACAGAGTAGACTAGGACCATACTCATTGGAATTTAGAAGAATGGGAAAGGGGGCAGGATCTTATAGAAACATATAAAATTATGAAGGGAATAGAAGCAGGGAGCTTGTTCCCACTCGTGGGTAAAACCAGGACTGGGTGGCATAGCCTCAAAATAAGGGGGAGCAGATTTAGGACTGAGTTGTGGAGGAACTTCTTCACCCAAAGGGTTGTGAATCTGTGGAATTTCGTGCCCAGTGAAGCAGTTGAGGCTACCTCATTGAATGTTTTTAACGCATAGATAGATTTTTGAACAGTAAAGGAATTAAGGGTTATGGTGAGCGAGCGGGTAAGTGGGGCTGAGTCCACGAAAAGATCAGCCATGATCTTATTGATTGGCAGAGCAGGCTTGAGGGGCCAAATAGCCTACTCCTGCTCCTAGTTCTTCGGTATCCAATTTTATTCATAAGGTCATGGTTAATCAACAAACCTGATTTACATCTTGCAGCCCACTGAAATGAAGGCAGGCACCTCATGCGGCCCACTCAGTAAGCCTAGGTTGCCTATCACTAGTCTAACTCTTTAGCCATGGACTGATGATATAGTGATATTCGTGCACTGTTTTATGGTATCATGAGGCTGTAACAAGTTTCATAGAATTGTAGAATCCCTACAGTGCAGAAACAGGCCATTAGGCCCATTGAGTCTTCGACAGAGCATCCCACCCAGACCTTAACCCTGTAACCTCACATATTTACCCCACTAATCCTGGGACACTAAGGGGCAATGTTTTGAAGTTTATTGATTAGTAGACTTCCATTAACACTGCAAAGAAGTTACTGTGAAAATCCCCCAGTTGCCACACTCCAGCGCCTGTTCGGATACACCGAGGGAGAATTTAGCATGGCCAATGCACCGAACCAGCGCAACCTTTGGATTGTGGGATGAAACCACAGCATCCAGAGAAAACCCATGCAGATATGGGGAGAAAGTGCAAACTCCACACAGTCACCCAAGGCCGGAATTGAACCCAGGTTAATGCGCTGTGCAGCAGTGCTGCCCCTGTTTCATTGATGTTTATCTACAGGGAGGGAAAAATTGTAAGACAAAGTCAGCCTGCTCCGGCTATTATCTACCCTTGGACAGAGGAAACCAGAGTTTTTACCTTAATTATCAGCTGTTCACTGTTAAAGGAAAAATATTGAAACCACACAAATCTTACAGTCCTGTAATCTTATTCCAAACTGAACATGTTTGTGATAATTTATAGTCTTGTATTCAATATATTTTTGATATGTTTGTATATAAATGACAACAACAAATGCCATTTCACAGCTTTATTAAACAGGGTAGAAACTGGGGAGTTGGTGTTTCCAATTTCAATGTTTTTTTTTACACTGGGCAATTAACTGCCGCAGAAGATACTGCAACACTTCTGAGAAGCTAGTTAAACGTCTTCCTCAATTCTGGGTTATTCTGGTGTGGTCTTTCCGTCACTCTATAGTTGCAGGGGGAAGTGTCTTTAAGCTTCGTGCAGTTTCGCTATGTTACACGACGGGGCCGCAGCAAAGTGGGCAACAGGGTGTCCTCGGGGGCGAAGCATACTTTAGCTTCACCCAGTTGCTATCCGGCTCACAAGGATTAATCATGCCGTTGCCTTGGTTTTTCTTGGCCGCCTGTACATCTTCGTCTTTCATTACCCTCCAAGGCATTAGCCCCTCTGTGGTCTCCCCGTTTCGACCGTTTTTCTGGTGAGCTGACTCGGCAGATTGGGCCAGGGTCTGAGGCTTGGCCTGGGACCGAGCCCTCTGTTCGGAGGAGGCATTTTGTCTCCTTCCTCGGCGATCGCGCTTGTTGCCTTGGATTAGGATAGTTTGGTTATCGGCCATGCTGAGAGTCAAAGAATCTGGATCTACATCATCAGGCAGTTGAAATTCGTTTGAAAAGCCATGAAAGTTGTACCTAACGTCTCCGTCTTTAGTCTTGATTTCATCCACATGTTGTCCATAAACATTGACCCTCGTGTCCGTGACGGTCGCGTTTACCCTGTGCGGCCGCTCAGCGTCTTGCAAATTGACGGCTACAGTGTACTTAGTGGGTGAGTGAGCGAATGATGCGTGTCCTTTCTCTTTTTTATTTGGCATGGTCTGCTCTGCGTTAGCGGCGTGAGGTCCGGAAGCACGATGGCTTGACCCACGTTGTACAATTCACAGGCTTAAATTTGTCTGAAAACGACACTGCATCTGCTTACGCCACAGAACTAAAAAACGTCTCTTTGCACGTCTTTGATGAAGTGATTGTAGCACCAACAATACTTGCTATTTTCAGCAGTGTACACAAGTGGCGAGGTTTGGGGATCAAGTGGATATTCAAAGCCTAATTTTAGTACGGTAAAGATAGAACTAATTTGGTTGGATGGACAGTGTGTGGCTCAAATTAGTGCTGGCAGTACAGAGTTCAATGCCTCTTCCAGCTGGAGTAGATTCGGGGCCTCCTTCCGCTTAATGTAGTGGAGGTTGTGGCACTATAGGTCAGAGCTGCATTCAGGCAGAGGATTGAAGAAAATTGATCCCATAAAAATCAAGCCTTGCTCAGTGAGTTATAACCAGGTTTTTAACATCAATCTGCGTAATAACTGCTACTGAACAAATATTCAGTTTTCTGTAATGCTTATAAATGTCTATTATAATTGATTACTAGATTTTTAAAACAAAGTTTTTTAAACAATTAAAAAATAGCTTGCTAATATCTGTTTCTACCATAACTCTATGCATTTGTCCCAGTCTTTATTTGTATTTTTTTCTAAAAAGCGATTTGATTATTGTTTTTCTTTTCATCGTTGGTTGTCTGTGAGAAATCTTTAATGTGACTGGAGGCATGGATGGCAACTTGATGCTGGGAATTCCCATTAAACAACATTTCAATCCATTGCAGATCAAAAGATTTAATGTTCTCAGCGAGACTCTCTTCAAAGTCAGTGGCTTTTCCACTGACTGAAGAATCGAAGCTAACATGATGAGCACCTCTGACCTGGTGCAATTGACAGAAACATTCTGGCCTGGTGATGTGGCCAGTTTTGTGAGCAGTACCTGCTTTGGACAATGAGACTTTTGAATGTGATATTTGTGCAAATTTGTTTGATTTTGGGTAGGTTAAATGGATATCCTAGCTGAAGTACTATAGGAACTCCAGGTCAGTGTGTTTAGGCTTAGCACCACACAGAGTATAATTTCAGTGCTTTTATTACATATTCAGGGGTTTCTTGTGATCCCAAGACCTTGAAGCAATGACGTTAAGCTGACTTTAATGTTTAGAAAGTGCAGACAATTCTACAGTCCTTAACATTTCAAATTTAACCACAGAGGAGGAAAGGATTTCTTCCTATAAACTCATTTGTGCAGTGTTTTCTCTTAGGTTGTTGAGAATTCAATTTCCAGTGGAGGAGAGTACAGGAGCAAGCGTTTGGCTGGAATTAATACTACAGCCACTGGTCTTAGGCTGTTACAATGTCAATGCATTCTAAAATACAGGTTAAAGTTGTATAGGAACAACCTTATTTGGACATTAAAGACATAGAAAATTGGAGAAGGCATAGGCCATTCAGCTATTCGAGCTTGCTCCGCCATTCAGTATGATCGTGGCTGGTCACCCAACTCAATAGCCTGATCTCATCTTCCCCCATATTCTTCTCCTTCTTGAAAACAATGTTTTAGCCTCAGCTGTTTTCTGTGTTAGCAAATTCCACAGGCCCACCACTGTCTGGGTGAAGAAATTTCTTCTCATCTCAGTCCTAAAAGGTTTATCCCATATCGTTAGATTATGATTCCTGGTTCTGGACAGTCCAGAACCAGGAGTCATAATCTAACGATATGGGATAAACCTTTTAGGACTGAGATGAGGAGAAATCGGGAACATCCTTCCTGCATCTACCCTATCTAGTCCTGTTAGAATTTATACATTTCTATGAGCTCCCTCCTCATTCTTCTGAACTCCAGAAATATAATTTTAATTGACTCAAACTGTCCTTGAACATCCCGCCATCTCAGGAATCAGTTTGGTAAACTTTCACTGTGCTCCCTCTCGAGCAAAAACATCCTTCCTCAGATAAGATCAAAACTGCACACAATATTCCAGGTTCATCTGGAATCGCCAAGGCCTTGTAAAATTGGAGCAAGGCATCACTGCTCTTGTACTCGAATCCTCTCACTATGAAGGCCAACATACCCTTTGCTTCCTTTATCACTTGCTGCACCTGCATGCTTACCTTCAATGACTGTTGTACAAGGACACCTCCATTTATAGCCATTAAATACTAATCTGCCTTCCTGTTTTTGCTACCAATGTGGATAACCTCACCTTTATTCACTTTATGTTGCATTTGCCATGCATTTGCCCATTCATTCAGCTTGTTCAAATCGCACTGAAACATCTCTGCATTCTCCTCACAGCTCACCCTCCCACCTAGCTTTGTGTCTGGAGATATTGCATTTAGTTCCCTCATCTAAATCATTAATATATATTGTGAATAGCTGGGGTCCTAGCACTGACCCCTGCAGTACCTCACAAGTCACTGTCTGCCATTCAGAAAAGGGCATGTTTATTCGTACTCTTTGTTTCCTGTCTGCCAACTAGTTTTCAATCCACATCAATATACTACCCCAAATCCTAAATTTTATGTGCTAAGTTCTTCTGTGGGACTTTGCTGAAATTCTTCTGAAAGTCCAAATAAATCACATCCGCTGGCTCCCCCTCTTCAACTCTACTATTACATTCTCAAAGAATTCCAGTAGATTTATCAAGCATGTCACAAATTCATGCTGACTCTGTCCAATTCTGCCATCGTTTTCTCTGCTATAAAATCCTTGAACATGGACTCTAGAATTTTCCCCATTAACCTCTTCTGGCTGACTAGTTTATGGAACCATAGAATCTCTACAGTGCGGAAAGAGGCCATTTGGCACACTGAGTGTGCACCAACTCTCTGAAAGAGCATCCTATGCAGCCCTGCCCTGCCCCCCCGCCCCGCCCCATCCCGCATCCCCTCCCCAGTCAATCCACCTACCCTGCACATCTTTGCTCTGTGAGAGGAAACTGGAATACCCAGAGGAAATCCACACAGGCACAAGGAGAATATGCAAACTCCATTCAGATAGTCACCCAAGGCTGGAATTGAACCTGGGTCCCTGGTGCTATGAGGCAACAGTGCTATCCATTGTGCCTCTGTGCCACCCTTTTCCCTGTTTTTTCTATACCTCCATTTTTAACTAGTGGGGCTATTTATATTAGCTACCCTCCAATCTGTAAGAACTATCCCAGAGTCCATAGAGTCTTGCAAGATGACCAACAATGCATCCACTATTTCTAGGGTCACTTCCTTAAGTACTCTGGAATGTAGATGATCTGGGCCTGAGGATTTATCGGCCGGTGTTCCCCAATTTTTCTGGTACATTCTTTGTGTCCTCCTTTGTGAAGACAGAACCAATGTGAGTATTTAATTGGTCAGCCATTTTTTTGTTCCCTATTATAAATTCCCTTGTTTCTGACTGTAAGGGTCCTACATTTGTCTTTACCAATCTTTTTCTCTTCACATACCTATCATCACTTTTACAGTCAGTTTTTATGTTCCCCACAAGCTTACTCTCGTACTCTATTTTCTTCTTAAATAATACCCTGGTATTACTTAATAGCCAGTCTAGAATGGTTTGTTCTCTAGTTGTGTCCTCAATGTATTGATTCAGAGAACCATCCCATTTACACTCCAGGAATTCCTCCTCTATGGTATTGTGGTTAATTTGATTTTCCCAATCTATATGCAGATTAAAGTCACCCATAATTACAGATGTTCCTTTATCCCATTCATCTATAATTTCCTGTTTAATGCCATTACCAACATCACCACAGTTTTTGGGGTCTATATCCAAACTCTACTAATGCTTGGTCCTCCTTTGCTGAATTCTAAACTGCTCCCAATACTCAGGTCTGTTCTCTGCCCAATTTGTACGCCTCTTCCTTGGATCTAATACTATCACTAATTTCCCTAGCAAGCCATGGTTTTGCCACCTTTTCCATTTTACTTTTGCACCAGACTGACATAAACAATTGTTGAAGTTCACCGGTGTGCTTTTTGAATGTTTGCCATTGTCTATCCACTGTCATCCCTTTAAGTAACATTTCCCAATCCATCATAGCCAACTTGCAAGTCACCCATAATTACAGATGTTCCTTTATCCCATTCATTATAATTTCCTGTTTAATGCCACTACCAACATCACCAGTTTTGGGGATCTATATACAACCCCTACTAATGCTTTTTGCACTTTACTGTTTCTCAGTTCTATCCATACAGATTCCACATTATCAGAGCTAATATTTTTCCTCACTATTGCATTAATTTCCTCTTTAACCAACAATACAACTCTACCACCTTTTCCTGTTTTTCTGTCCTTCCTCATTACTGAATACCCCTGGATGTTCATTTCCCATGCCTGGTCACCCTGCAACCATGTCTCCATAATCCCGACTACACCATACCCGTTTACATATATTTGTATGATTAATTCATCCTCTTTATTGTGAAAGGTCCATGTGTAAAGGCACAAAGCATTAAGATTTGTCTTGCTAACATTACTTGTCCATTTTCACTATTATTCACTGTGGTCCTGTTTGATTCTGGCCCTTGATTTCTCTGCCTATCACTCTTTGTATTCCCCTTACTGTCTTTTGTTCTCGTCCTTGATTCCCCCTCCTCTGACCACTTGCATTGGTTCCCATTCCTTTGCCATTTTAGTTTAAACTCTTCTCAACCACTCTAGTGAATATTCCCCCTGGGAGTTAAGTCCCGGTCCTTCCACATAACTAGTCTTAATATTCCAGGAATCTGAAACCTTCCCTCTCGCACCATCAATTCAGCCACGTATTCATCTGATATATCCTGCTATTTCTCTGACTACCATGTGGCTCTTGTAGTAATCCTGAGATCACTACCTTTGCGGTCCTACTTTTCAACTTACTTCCTAACTCTCTATATTCTGCTTTTAGAACCTCAACCTTTTTGTACCTATATCGTTTGTACCAAAGTTTATAACAACCACTGGCCATTCACCCTCCCCTTTCTGAATGTCCTGTAACCATTTTGAGACATTCTTGATTCGAGTTCCAGAGAGGCAACATATCAACCTGGAATGTCATTTGCAGCCATAGAAACACTATCTATTCCCCTTACAATTGAATTCCCTATAACTAATGCACTCCCACACTTCTTACTCGTTTCCTGTGCAACAGAGTCAACTTCAGTGCAATGAATTTAGCTGTTGCTGCTTTCTCCAGAGAGGCCATTCCCCTCAACAGTATCCAAAGTGGTATCACTGTTCTGCAGGGTAATAGCCACAGATGATTCCTGTACTGCCTCCCTAGTCCTCTTGCTCTGCCTGATGATCACCCATTCCTTTCATGCAGTGCAGTCTAAGCCTTCGGTGTGACTACTTCTCTATATGTGCTATCAACGATACACCCAACCTCATGAATGCTCCACAGCATCCCCAAGCCACCACTCTTGAAACCAGGCTTCCAGGAGCTGCAGCTGGAGACACTTCCTGCAAACATGCTAGCCCCCAGGCTCTTGAAATGTTCCCGGCTTCCCACATAGAAACGAGGAACACACCATAGCTTTGAGCTCTCCGGCCATCACTTACCATTTTAAATTAAACCTTTTGAAGATACTTAATATTAACTAATATCAATTACTTCTCTGGTGCTTGTTATTACAGAATATAGACTTTGCAAACTATAAACCACAAAAAAGACCTTACCAACTAAGCAATAAATGTAGTAAATTCTTACCCAACATTACCCATCAGCTCTCTCCCTTGTAGCCTCTCCTCCTGCAGCAGGGCAAGACCATTCTCTGAAGATTAAAAAGTTAGAAAGCCAAAAAGCAAAAAGCATACCTTCCCTTCGACACCAATCAGTTCTCACTATGCTTCAAGTTCCCAGGTAATCACCCTCACTCTGGCTGTGCCTCACTCAGGATGTACTCTCTCCCACTGCTCATGCTCAAAGCTCACTGATCATTGTGAATTATGTTATTATTATGTTACTAATTAGAACTATGTGCACAATTGGCATTCAACAGATTTGTTGCAAAACATCTTTAAGAAAAGAAAGTTAGAGTGAAATGGTGATTGCTGTAGCCCACTCCAATAAACTCTGGAAGTCAATGCTGGCACTGGTGGGGATGGCATTTAGAAGTCACATGACCCCACATGGGATGAGGAAGAGGTGGGGGTTGATGTGTGGAAGGGAACTACATGTAAATAGTCTCCAAATTAAGCTTGTTAATACGCACAAGGCCTCTTTACCTATTACTTGTTGGCTTAATCAGTCAGTGACATTGTCCATAAGGCCACTTTGACCAGGTATGTAGATTATTCAACGGGCAATTGAAAAGCAGACATTAAGTAATATATAATTATTTAATAAAGAAAATTCAATATGTTTATGTGACATGTTAAATATGATCTGACTGAACACTGAGCTTCTTAATCCTTCTAGCATGAATCAGTCATCAACCATTCTCCGTTCATATAATACTTTCATTAAGTGCAATTTCTGAAAATTTACAAAACGTTATGTTTTTCACCTAACTGGGTCAGCACTATGCCACCATCACCAACCATTGTGGTTAAGAGACAGAAAACAAATTTTAAAAGTGAATATTCATAAAAATAAGTTAAATTTGTGATACAATAAATTACTCACCTCTAATGTGTCATCAGTGGACTAATCTGATAACTCTTGAAGAAACATTCATAAAGGAGTTTTGTCCAATCCAGCAATGAGAGCATTCAATCTATTTCACCCCCATACAGAGTTCTGTGTGTCACATGGTAACAAAGAAATCAGAATAGCATTTTCAAATAATGTCATAGTTAGAGGGTTTACAACACAGAAACAAGCCATTTGACTCAACCTTCTATGTCAGCACTTGCGTTTCTCAGATGTCTCCTACTTCATCTCGCCCTATCAGCATATTCTTCTATTTTCCTTCAATTCTTCTATAGATTCTCATTAAAGGCATCCATCTGTTTGTCTGAAATAGGTCTTCCAGAAGACAGCATGGTAACTGGTCAGAGCTCCTTGAAGGGAGTGTGTACCTGTACAGACTGGAGAACCAGTTCTGTCAGCCTCAGAGGACGACACATCGTGAGCAAACTCATGGTGTAGTAACACCACTGGAATTCTATAGGGGAGGGAATTCCCACCCAATATTTTTTCAAGATAGCTAAGAATTATAATATTTTTCTTTTGGTCATGTTTCTCATGTATTGGAAAACAGACTAGTAGGGTGCGATTATTGTAATGGGATTCAGAGACAGAGAACTGAAAAGGCCTTAAAGCAATAGTCAGAAGTGGTTTTGATAAGTTAATGAACCAAGAGAAAACTCAATAAAAAATTACACAAGGCAATAAAATAAGTACGGTAGCACAGTGGTTAGCACTGCTGCTTCACAGCTCCAGGAACCTGGGTTTGAATCCCGGCTCGGGTCACTGTCTGTGTGGAGTTTGCATATTCTCCCTGTGTCTGCGTGGGTTTCCTCTGGGTGCTCCGGTTTTCTTCCACAGTCTAAAGATGTGCGGGCTAGGTTGATCGGCCATTCTAAATTGCCCCTTAGTGTCCCGGGATGCATAGGTTAGAGGGATTAGTGGGTAAATATGTAGGATCGGGTCTGGATGGGATTGTGGTTGGTGCAGACTCGATGGGCCGAATGGCCTCTTTCTGCACTGTAGGATTCTATGATTCTATGTGGGTTTTGATGTGGCTGTTTTAGTTCAAAGGATACATGCAGCATGTAAGTTATAACATTTCAAGTAAGTGAGGCAAAGGTAAGGGTAAGTCTATTTTTTAAGTTAGAGGAGCTGAAGTACAGAAATTTGTTTGATGAGTTGGGAAAAGGGCACTTTTGAGAGTCTGGATGAAACAATAGAGGGTAGAGAGAGCAAAGGGAAGGAATACATTTAGGAAAATATTGAAACCTCTGTGAGGGGGTAGCTGCCTAGGTCTCCCAGAAGACAGTATGGTAACTGGTCAGAGCTCCTTGAAGAGAGTGTGTACATGTACAGACTGGAGAACCAGTTCCTGTCAGCCTCAGAGGACACATCATGAGCAAACTCATGGTGTAGTAACACCACTGGAATTCTATAGATTTAAAATCTCTCAGGATTGTTGTCAAATAGTTAGCTCTGATTGTAGTTTAAATTAAGATCTTTTGAAACTTTTAAAGTAGTGTTAACTTTGTGAAGCTATTTTTATGTTTAAGTGTATTTTTTAATTTTCTTTACTTTTTGAATAAACATTTACTTTAGTATGAAATCACCACAATTGGTCAGAGACGCCATTTCCTGATTTCAGAACACTTCATAATATACCATCAGCTATACTTTCACAATTTCAAGTCCATAGGATCCATGGAATTCCCACAATGCAGAAAGAGGCCATTCGGCTAATCAAGTTTTCACCAATTCTCCAAAAGAGCATCCCACCCAAGCCCTCCTTTCTGCACTATCCCTGTAACCCCACACAATTACCAAGGGTAATCCACCGTACCAATACATTTTTGGACACTAAGGGGCAACTTAGCATGGTCAATTCACCTAATAGTCACATCTTCAGACTGTAGGAGAAGTGGAGCACCTGGAGGAAACCCATGCAGACAGGGGGGAGAATGTGCAAACTCCACACAGTCACCCAAGGCCGGAATTTGAACCAGGTTCCTGACTCTGTGAGGCAGCAGTGCTAACTAACCTCTGCCACTGTAACACAATGGCAAATGTTGCGTTTGAGTCTGCACACGTTGATGCTGTGGCAGTACATGTCTTGTGTAGTACCCTTTTTTCTTCAACTTCAAGGAGGATTTGATTGAACAGAACATTCATAGATTACATTGCATTTGTGGATGATTCTGTAAGGCCACAAGGGTTAAATGCAGGAATACAAGAATTAGGAGCATGGATAGGACATTTGATCCCTCGAGCTTGCTCCAGCATTTGATAGCATTATGGTTGATCTGATTGTGTGGCTTCAACTCCACTTTCCTGTCTGCTCCCATGACCCTTGACTTTCTTGTTTATTAAAAATTGAACGCAGTCTTGAATATATTCAATGACCCAGTCTCCACTGCTTTCTGAAAAAGAGAAATCCACAGACTAACAATCCTCAGAGAAAGAGTTCTTCATGGGTGGGATTTTCTGGTCCTGTCACCACCCCCATCAGTACCCAAAATTCCCATCCAAAGTCAACCTTTGCTGGCCTGTCAAATTTTTCATTCTACTTGTCATGATTCTCTCAGCGGGCAGGACAAAACAATCCGACCCCATATTCTCAGTTTTGAATGGAAGACTCCTAATTTCTAAATGGCGTCCCTCGTTCCAGACTCTCCCACAAGCTGAAACATCCCCCTAGCATATCCACACTGTCAAGTCCCCTCAGAATTTCATATGTCTCAAAAGATCAACTCTCATTCTTCTAAATTCCAGTGATATAAGCCCAACCTACTCAACCTTTCTTCTTAAGATAATCCCATCATGCCAGGAATCAGTCAAGTGAACCTTCACTGGACTTGTTCCAATGCAATTACATCCTTTCTTTAGTGAGGAGACCAAAGCTGTACCCAGTACCTCAGAAGAGGTCTCGTTAATGTCTGTGGCAAAGCTTCCCTACTCTAATATTCCATACCTGTTGCAAAAAACACCAGCATTTCAACTCCCTTCCTGATCACTTATTCTCTCTTCATACCGACTTTTTGTGATTCATGTTCCAGAACACCTAGATCATGTTTCTACATTATACTCCATCTACCAAGTTTTTGGCCATTCACCTTATCTATATAATCCTTTTGTAGCCTTCGTATGTTCTCTTGGCAGCTTACCTTTCTACCTATCTTTGTGTTATCATCAAATTTAGCAACAGTGCATTTGGTCCCTTCATCCAAGACATTGTTATAGATTGTAAATGGTTGAGACTCTAGCACTGATTCTCGTCAGCTAGTAACTGTGCCAACCCAAAAATGACCCTTTTATCCCTACTCTTTGCTTCCTGTTTGCTAAACAATCTTCTATCTTTGATATCATGTCAACCTGAATACCATAAGTTCTTATTTTGTGCAGTTATCTTTGATGTGTCAACTTGTCAAGTGCCTTTTAGAAATCCAAATACACTACATAGAGAGGTCCCCCTTTATTCACCTCGCTTGCTGCTTCCTCTCTAATACTTTTGTCAAAAACAATTTCCTCTTCACAAAACCATGTTGTATTCTGATTTTCTAGATGACCTGCCATTGTCTCCTCAATAATGGATTCTGGCATTTTCCTTATCACAGATATTAGGCTAACTGGCTGAGAGCTCCCTACTTTCTTACCCCTTTCTTGAATAGAGGTTTCCCAATCTGCTAGAACCTTTCCAGAATCGAGGGAATTTTGAAAGATCACTATCAAATGCATCGACTATGTCTGTAGCCACTTCATTTAAGATCCTCCAGTCCAGAAGACTTGTCAACCTTTTGTTCTGA
Source organism: Mustelus asterias (assembly GCF_964213995.1). NCBI lineage: Eukaryota > Metazoa > Chordata > Chondrichthyes > Carcharhiniformes > Triakidae > Mustelus > Mustelus asterias. Next base: position 31,659,625 of record NC_135820.1, on the reverse strand, counting down.
TAGTTTTCCCAGTATCTTTTCCCTTGTCATTATGGTTGTTTTAAGTTCCTCTCTCCCTTTTACCTCTTGATTTTCAAGTATTCTTGGTGTGTTTTCTGTGTCTTTTGCAATGAAGACAGACAAAAAAATCTGTTCAATGCTTCCACCATTTCCATTTTTCTTAATATTAATTCTCCCCATTGTCACTTTCTAAGGGACAAAAGCTCACTTTAGTTACTCTGAGACCTTGTTCTCTTAGAAAGACAAGCATTCTCAAAAATGAAGGTTCTTCTCTTGCTATTGGTTCTTGTCGTTAGGAATCATCCTGTATCCATCCGGGCAAACAATTATCAGTGACCTGAATCCTGAAGAGCAATATTCTATACTGACTGATCTGATGACTGTCAACTAAGAAAGCTTGAAAGGATATACTTGCACTGAATTTCAAAGCAGTAGTGGCTGCAGGCACAACTATCCCTGTCATAAATTAGGTTTCTGAATCTAACTGCTGGAAAAGACTGTCTCCTTTATGTAGTACAGGTGGCAAAGACATGGCTCCTTGGACATACCCAAGCAAAATGGTGGGATCATTTGTACATTTGCCTATTTAGGTAGGAAACTGCAGAGCCCAGCTCCAATATTGATTCTCCTACCTTATTTTGAGTCCAGTGCTGCCCAGTTAGCCCCTCATGCTTAGTGCCTGATGCTCCCACCCCATCCCTGTGTCCATCATATTTCTGAACTGCCAATGTAAAGGAATGAGAAATGCCTCCTGTAAATCTTTTGTGATGTTTTGATATGTATATATGCTTCACTGGATAAAACTATTATCCAGTGTGTGCTTGACATACTTTCTGTTTCAATCAGGTTTAAGTAGAAATCTGTATAGTGGAAAATATGATCAAAGAAGAAGTATTGAACTTACCAATGGAATAGTTCCTATAGGCTGAAGTAATATCTTTTACTATCACCCAGTGACATCATATGCTCTGTAATGTATCTCATATCTCAATGCAGCCCAGGATACAAATAAAAACAATTTTCTCCACCAGTGATGTCACAATGGCTGAGTTATGTCAACTGAGATAGGTCAGATAGCAGTGAAGCTATCTATCATCCGTCCACCCTACCTCTGCCGTCCATTTCACACACCTGCTGATAAATAAGGATATGGTATAAAAAGAATTCCAAGTTATTCTTTAAAAATTCCAATTGTTATTTCCATTTTCTTAAATGGAATTTTAACTTAAAAATTTAAATGCACAGTGGATGAAAAAATATCAAGTGCCCACTTATATAACATTTCTTCTGTCAAAACTCATGTAGTCTCTTACTGCATCTTCACTTATTGTGGTAATTTCATTCCTTTTGACCTGGGGAAGAATGTTGACAAAAGGTTCAGTGTCCAAGAGAAGATGAAGGTAACATTTCACAGAACTATAACTTCTTCAAAGTTTTATCTGTGATTGGTTATCACTGTGACATCAGGTCATAGAATCATAGAAACCCTACAGTGCAGAAGGAGGCCATTCGGCCCATCGAGTCTGCACCGACCACAATCCCACCCAGGCCCTACCCCACATATTTTACGTGCTAATCCCTCTAACCTACGCATCTCAGGACTCTAAGGGGCAATTTTTAACCTGGCCAATCAACCTAACCCGCACATCTTTGGACTGTGGGAGGAAACTGGAGCACCCGGAGGAAACCCACGCAGACACGAGAAGAATGTGCAAACTCCACACAGACAGTGACCCGAGCCGGGAATCGAACCCGGGACCCTGGAGCTGTGAAGCAGCAGTGCTAACCACTGTGCTACCATGCCGCCCCATCATAAAAAGAAAAATAAGAATTGTATTGATATAATCATTTCACAAACTCTGAACATCCCAAAGCATTTTACATCCACTGATGTACTTTGAAGAGTAGTCACTGTTGCAGTGCAATAAAGCAAATTGAATATGGTTTTTATTCCCCCAGAATGGGCTTGAGATCCTTTGCTTGCACTCCCTCAGGTGATCAAAATAGTTGTGAGCAAGGATTTTTCAGAAGATGGGGATTTTTCGGATGTATAATTTCTAGCCTTGTGAGGTTCAAAAGGCAAATAAATCATGGATTCCCCCCAACCCAGATAAGTTTGGGATCACGCCAGGGCCAGGTTAGTAGGGGCATATGATGGAAGGTGGTCTCTGCTGGGTAATGGCTGGGCAGCCCACCCAACACTTCCCCCACTGCATGTAGAATCATGAATAGGTTGTGGGCAGGTGGAAGGCAAACACTCAATGGCATAATACCCCAATTTCTGGGCCAACCTATCTGTTTTTCCACCTGTGGGTGACGCCACATTTACTCTAATTTATATTATAGGATTCTTACCTCTCATCCAGGTTGATCTTTGTCCTAGTCAAGAATTTGTCCATATTGTCTCTGTCTCACAGTGCCAGGGATCTAGGATTAATTCCAACCTTGGGTGACTGTGTGGAGTTTGCACATTCTGCCTGTGTGTGGGTTTCTTCCAGGAGCCCAGGTTTCTTCCTTCAGTCCAAAGGTTAGGTTGATTGGCAATGCTAAATTGCCCCTTAGTGTACCAGGACGTGTGGGTTAAGAGGATTAGCGGGGTTGTGTGGGGTTATGGGGATTGGGCCTGGGTAGGATGCTCTGTTGAAGAGTCAGTGCAGACTTGATGGGACTCCCTGGACAGCTGCAGGCCTTTGGCCCTCGGTATATGCGGTAGCATGTCGATGTCTCTGCTGCTGGTCAATAGTGTTAGTAGAAAGACGAAATCCACAGGTTCCATGATTCTCCTGAATCATGCACTGAAAGAGTGAGAACACCACAGTGAGCTATGGGGAGTCCTACCACAGCCCTGATGTTCATCTCTCCATGTCTCTGTTACTTCCGTCCAAGTGCTTCCCATTCCCTGAGTGAATATCTGCTCTCCCTCCCAACATCCCCTCCAACTCAACAACCCCATCCCCACATTATTTCCCCTGTACACCACCAGGGTGAATAGCATTGAGCCTCCATTTTCTCATGGTATCTGAGCCAGCCATTCCATTCCCCTCACTCTCATGGCAAGAGTGAACCCCACACTCAGCCCCGAGCTGTACTTATGCGTGTCCTAGGTGGCCCTTGAGTATTAGATAGGCTGAGGATAAATGGCTGTTTGAGCGCTCACTTCTGATATCCCCTTGGAGGTGAACGCATCAGGTTCACGTTTATGTAGAGCTGTTGTAAATGGCGCCAGTGTGATGTTACGCTAGCACCTGCTGAACATTTGGTGCAGGCTCAATATCCAGAGTAAGTGCTCACTAATGCGATACTAATGTATAAAAATGAGGTTCCTAACGTTCTGTATCACTTCACTGATGGGTCTGATCCAAGAATCATGTTTTTCAAAACTCTCTGGATTTTGAGCGCGCACCACCATTCTCGTGCAAGGTGAGTCTGGGCTCGAGATTCTGTCCATAACTATCATCATTCATTTCAAGCATGACTTTCTCCAGAGATTATTCAGAAAAGTTCAAAATCTTTATACATTTATACAAGTCCCAGGGTGTATCATTGGCAACTTAAATAATGGCATGACTCTCAAGTGCCAACCTTGCATATGCGTACAGGGGAATCATTATACCAAGGAACAGTGGTGTATTGCCACAAGGGCACGTTGATTTCTCCAAGAAGAGAGATGGTGGGAATGATAGATATACTGAACCACATATCGAAGGTAACATGACCCCTTCCATCCAACAGGTAGCCATGACTTCCTTGTCTCTGCAAATCCAATATGTGCCATTGAGAATTGGATAAGTGTTCTTCCCATTGAAACAATATTACAAGATTGGTCATTAATGGGTGGGTTCATGCATATCTGGCTGGTTAAATCCATCGAATTGTGACATCTATTTGTGCCCAAGTCCCTTCCAGGGCCTTCTTTATTTTCAACACGCTTATGCGTGTCCCAGGTGGTTTTGTCTCCATTCTAGTTAGAATAAGTCTAGGTGCTGGGCTGGATGTATATTTATTATGACAGGCGTATACTTATTCATGTGACCTGACCTACCAGTACAAGATCTATTACTATAAAAATCCACTCTATTGCAAGATTTAGAAAAACCTGATACCAATTTACTAGGATCTCTAAAAGATTGGGAAAGCTGATCCCACATAACTAATTCTGACTATGACAGAGGTACTGATTTCAAAGGTATTCCTTCCTCAGCATGTATAGGGATGTGAGAGCAAACCTAACATTTAGATAAATTGGCAGTTCTAGCATATGTGTCTGCCATCTACAGATAGGTATTAGTATGCAGTGCCCGATAGGATGTTTGTGTCAAAAATAATAAATTCATCAACAAAATAGAAACATTTGCAATCATCTTCGATGATTATCAATTGACAGTCTCTATAACTCTTCTATATTTTCCAGCTGTTGGTCAATATTCAGAAAGTGAAAACTTTATTGCAAATTTGCGTAGCAACCCACGTCACATCCAACCAATTACATGCCAACTCTTCAACGTTGGCCTTGAAGATCTGTCTGCTGGTCTTCTTTTCAACGTTACTTGTTAATCCAGTCGTCTCGTAGTGCCGGCAATATTCTGTAACCATAAACAAAATGCCTTTTGGCACTTAATTAGTATCACATCAATAATTTCCATTTCCTCCCTCATGATTTCTTTGTCCCATGTTCTGACCCACTCTAGTGGCCCATCTACAACCCTACTATCAGTGTTGCGGCTCCTAGAGCCATAATGATCCCCTGTTCTATAGGGTCATTCATCCACTGGGGCAATTTTATAATTACAGGATTACTCATTGTGTTATGGTTTTTATGGTGTCCAGTGCTTCCATCGCAGACTGTGCTTTTCATCGATTAGGACACATGTTTTTCCTGTGACAACTATGTCATAGGGTCCTTCCCAATGAACCCTTAACCCTTTTTTGTCAGTCATGAGTTTCACCATCACCTTGTGTCCTGGGGTAGGTAATTTAGGAGTATTCTTTCCTGCCATTTTAGTCCAGTCTCTATGTTGCTGTTGTGTGATTACCTGATTTCTTTGGTAGAAGGTTTACCAAATCCCTCATACATTAGAATACTGCTCCTCGATCTATTTCGAGCTCTCCCTCTGTAATCACCTCCTCTGGAAGGCCCAATGCTCTTCCAGTCATCAATTCAAAAGGGGTTAGTTCTGTTCCTCGAGCATGAGTAGCTCTCTGTCATATTGCAGGCAAAACCATATCAGATTGTTTCCCTCCTGTAAAATAGCTTTTACTAGCCTATTTTTCAATGTGCCGTTCATTCATTCTACCATTCCTGAGTTCTGGGGATGATGTGGTATATGAAACCTTTATTTTATTCCTAACATTCGACAAACTTCTCTTAAGACTCTTCCTGAAAATGGGTACCCTGATCAGAGTCTAATTAAAGAGGCATTCTCCATCTAGGTATTATCTCAGTTGCCAATATCAAAGCTACAGTTCTGGCTTTGGCACCTTTACACAGAAGTGTTTCTACCCATCGGGTAAGCTGATCTATAATTACTAAACAATGGGCGGGAATTTACAACATCACTTGGGCGAGGCTCGTAAAATCCTGCCCGAGGCCAAAGGAGAATTCCGTTGTGCGGGCATCGCCTGCCCCAATTCCAGGGTGAGCAAGGTGGTAAAATTCCAGCCAATATGTCTTTCTTTGTACCCATGGCAATGGTCCTGTAAAATGGACTTGTAAATTTTCCCATGGTCCTTTAGGCCGTGGCTGATTTCCAATCTTAATCCTGCAGGGATGACCTGGTTCCAGCAGAGCACACTGCAGACATTGCTGGCAGAATTCCACTACCTTTCTTCCCATCCCCTTCCAATACCAGCAGTCTCTAAGTAGATCATGTTATTTCGTCCTATATGAGCTCGACTGTGATATATGTTTAACAAGGTTTGTTGCACTGCTTCTGGGGTATTATTTTTCCTTCCCTTTTCCATATTCCATCATGATCTTTCTGTCCTCCATCTTTTTCCCACTTCTCCTTTTCCTCCTCATCTGCTTGTTCCTGCACTTTTTTTACATTGATGTCAGTGCTATCTTTACCTTGTCTACCTGCTACTCCTGGAGTTTCCCATTCCCAATCATGTTCTATTAAAACTTTTGCCACCTGATCAGCCCAACCATTACATCTCTGTGCCTGATTTATAGTCTTTCAGTTAGGCTTGTACTTTAATCACGGCTGCTCAAGGGTTATGAGCAGCTTGAATTAAATCTCTGAATCAGTTCTCATGTGGAAAGTACCCCCCATTAGTTTTGCAAACCCTCGCCTTCCCCAGCCTGTCACGTAGTCATGTATTATGCCAAATCTAGTATAGATGTTAATTCACTTTCCCTTACCCCATTCTGGGGCTTTGGTCAGAGCTAACAACTCAGCTGAGTTATTCCTGGGAATCTATGTAGCTGCATCATCTACCACTGCCCATGCAGTGCAGGGCGCACCCCCCTCCTCCCCCCCCCACCCAACCTGCGACATATTCTCTGGCTCCATTTACATACAAATTAACCACCCCTTTTCTTTCAAGTCATCCCTCAACCAACACTTGTTCCTTCATTTACCTCTGCTACACATTTGTGATCCGTTCCTTGCAGTCAATCCTCCTGCAGGATTTTCCCTTAAGTCTTTGCTGATTTCTACATGCCTATCCCCTGGCAAAAGATTCGCTTCTCACTTTGAGTGTCTTCCATCAGAAACTCCTTTCAGTCTCCCAGGAGCTGGATATTTGTGTGGGGACTATGGAGGACTATTTTTCCCATCAAGGTGAAGGGTGCTGAATCACTGATTGCCCACGAGGTGCACATTAAGGTTCTTACACATTGGTGCAAGCCTTTGGCAACTGAATCTATTTGAATGGAGTAATACCCGACTGGTCTTAATTTATCCACATGCTGCTGAGCAACTTGGATTCCATCATTCCTTGACAGAAAATGTGAAAGGGTTTAATGAGATCCGGTAATCCCAGAGCTGGGGCTCTGGCCCTGTTTTAAATCTGAGATGCTTGTGCTTCCTTTTCCCTCCACTCTATCTCTTCTTTGCTAGTCCTTTCTCCCTTTATCAAGTCCTATAAGGGCTTTACAAGTATAGTCCCAGGACTCTTTTTACAGTGTGAGGTCTCTGCGTACAAAGCATGGCTTTTTTCTGATCTGTGGGGATCTATTTCTTAGTCTGGGATATGACATGACCCAAGTAAGTCACCTGTTTCTGTTCCATTTGAGCCTTCTTTGGGTTCAACTTGAGCCCAGCTTCTTGAATCACCCGAATTACCCTATAGAGTGCTCGGCCTCAACTATTGGAGGCTATCAAAATGTCATCTTTATACTGTAGGATAGTTGTTCCTGCGCACTCCAAGGGATCAATTATTTGAGTTTGTGAAATATGGCTGGACTATTGTGAAATCCCTTGGCAGTCGGGTCCAATTGTATTGCTGGTTCCCGACTGTGAATGCAAACTTATGCTCTTCCGCAATGGGAATCAACCAGAATCTATTGGCTATGTCTAGCACAGTGAATATTGTCTGCTCTGGCTCTAACGTATTAAGTGTACTAGCTGGATTGGCCACTATTGGGTGCTCTCGAGTCGCGTAGTAGTTTAAGGCAGTTTAATCGGGTTTTTTATCCAGCCAAATCAGTGAATTAGTCTGGGAAGAAGTTTAAGACAATGTTTGTTGCTTTTCTAAGTCAGCAATGATGACTTTTACTGTCTTCATCGCTTCTGGCTTACTTGGGTACTGTTTATGCGGGGGGGGGGGGGGGGGGGGGGGCGGGGGGGGGCGGGGGTGAACTTTCCTGGAAATTGTTATCGGAGCAATAATCCTGTTTATGAGTGGCCCAAACTTGGGGGTATTGTAAGGCTAAATTTCTCCATATTGTTACACCCTCCCAATTTGGTTGAAGGGTTGCCATCTGGGAAATTGTACATCCCTTCTTCTGACCCCACCAGTTCCGCTTCTGAGGCTTGTGCCACACTTTTGTGCCTGCCTTAGCATCGATTACAGCTCCCTTGACTTGATTTGATTTATTATGGTCACATGTATTAGTATACAATGAAAAGTATTGTTTTGTGCATGCTACATAGGCAAAGCATAGAGAAGGAAACAAGAGAGTGCAGAATGTAGTGTTACAGTCATAGCTAGGGTGTAGAGAAAGATCAACTTAGTGCGAGGTAGGTTCATTCAAAAGTCTTATGGCAACAAGGAAGAAACTGTTCTTAAGTCGGTCGTAACGTGACCTCAGACTTTTGTATCTTTTTCCCAACGGAAGAAGATAGAAGAGAGTATGTCCAGGGTGTGTGGGGTCCTGAATTATGCTGCTTTTCCAAGGCAGCGGGAAGTGTAGACAGAGTCAGTGGATAGAAGGCTGATTTGCTTGATGGACTGGGCTTCATTGACGACCCTTTGTAGTTTCTTGCAGTCTTGGGCAGAGCAGGAGCCATACTGAGGTGTGATACAACCAGAAATAATGCTTTCTATGGGGCGTCTGTAAAGGTTGGTGAGAGTTGCAGCTGACATGCCTAATTTCCTTAGTCTTCTGAGAAAGTAGAGGCATTGGTGGGCTTTCTCAACTATAGTGTCAGTGTATTAGTTTCTCTCGACTCCCAATCTCCAATGTAGTATATTCGCTTAATACTGCGGTCTTAGTTCCCCCAGAAACTCCTATTAATTGTACAGTTTGTTGGGTGGTCTGCAGGTGACTACCAACATGATACAATGAGTCCTGCTATTGTTGCTTCCGCATACATGCGAGGATCTCGATCTGCAGTTCCAAGAATTATTAATTGTCACTTCTGCATGAACAACTTCTGCAACTCATATGCTGTCATCTGAATTACTGGTTGTGGTGATTGCTGCTTGGTTGCAGAATATTGGGTCGGAGCCTTGGAGGATGATTTTACTCCCTTGGGATCCTGCCCTTTGCACCTCCCCCCCCTTTTAAACCAACAATCTTTCATTTCATGACCTGTTTTATGGCAATTACAACATTGATTATTCTCTATAGATTTGCCTCGACAATCTTTAGCATAATGCCCTTTCTTTCCACATACAAAGCATGTTCCTTTGACTTTGGGATGGGGCATATCCAACTGAACTGGTGTCATCTTTGGATGATTCTGTTGGTGATCTTCCACTCTTATAGCCCAATTCATAATTTCCCGGTAATTTTGTCCCTCTGGAAAACCCAGTTCTATTCTTCAAGTCAGGGCTGGACTGAATCCTTTTTCAAATAAACCCAAAAACTTTTCATCATCCCTATCAGGGCCATTTATCCCTCCAGCATCTATGTAAGCCCTGAATTTTGTATCCCCATAGTCTTCTGCTGTTTCTTTGGGGCCTATGGTTATTTCTGTCCAATTTGGCCTTACCTACTGCCCGTCCAATGTTCCGTTTAAATCTTTCATATTTTTGCTGATCAATACAACCTAACGCTGTTATCCGTTCTCTGCCTGTAAAGCAGCAGGCATCATATGCCACAATGATCTGGCTAGCTTCCCTTTCACCAGTAACCTTACATCATCTAAAGCTAGATTATGAACTTCCCTTAGTTCTTCCATAGTTTCCCAAAAAGCCAAATATTGGTTGTGGTGTAATGGACCTGATTTATCCAAAAGAATCGGCTTCTCAGCCAACGACAGTGGCATTTCTTGGGTAACAACAGTGGATGTTCCTTCCCTGCCTGCATTGGTTTTTCTTTTGGTTGGAAGTGGTGCCATTGGAGCTGACAGAGTAGCTACAATATAGGGAGGGGAATTACTGTCACCCTGAGCGATTTCCTCCAGTGAACTTTCCAAATCCTTCCCCCCTTTTTCTCCCATCACAGGGATTATGGAATATAGTGACCTGGTCACCAATCTCCTCACGGGTATATTTATCAATTCTTCCTGCGCTGCTCTCGCAGCTGCTATTTTCTTACTATATGTCTCCCTCTGGAGATGGCTTCTCATCATAGCTGCTAATGTGATGGCTGCTACTTCTGGCTTATTTTTCAACTGCCCTTTCCACCATGTCTTCTGCTGAATGTCAGAGGTGTCTGAATCATAACTTTTTTCTCCCATTTCTTTAAGTAATTTTCCATGCTCTATCACTCCTGCTTGTATCAAAATATCATCCAAATCCCACACAAACTTTTTCGTATCTTGACCAGCCATCGCCATTGCACAGCCTTCATCCCCCTCACTGGGAACGTCTAGCGCCTAGCTGACCGTCACACTCTTGTACGGTTCCTATCGCTTGCGCTCCCTACACTCAAGTCTCTCCCTCGAGACTTCTAGCGCCCGGCTGACCATCACACCCCTGTGTGGTTCCTATCCCGGGACACTCTTGTTGTGTGGCTCTTTGCTCCGCTAAGCAGGCCGATCAAAGAGTCCATCCTTGGTCCCCTGTATTAAGCGCTACACAATTTCTAATGTTTTTGTCTATCATGCGGTTTTTGCTCCGCTCCCGAGGCCAATCGAAGAGTCCTTCCTTGGTCCCCTAGATTAACCGCAATTTCTTCACACAGTCCTACTGTATTCGCACCCTCTGCCCTGGTCCGAATCGCTCAGCTTATGGCTTCCAGCAGCCTGACGCATGACCGCTCTAACTACTGGGTGGGATTCGAAACATACTCACCCACTCTAGGAGACACATCTTGCCGCTGGATTTCTGTGGCCTATCCTGCCGACTACGCCAGTTGAAGCGGGGGTTTTCTCTCAGATGCTAAATATTGAGCTGAATCCAGCTAAATACAAAGACTTGCAAAAGATAGGATGTTGGTTAAAGACGTTTTTTATTGGCCAACACGTGCTGGGAGAAAGGCAATCGGACACGCCAACTCCTTTCTGAAGTTTACAGTGCAATGGCAAAATGGTTATTCATTTTCGAAAATTCATTTCTCCCACCTACCCTGTCATCCTAACTGGATGCTCCAATTGCATTAGTACACATTATTTACCTTGGCCAATTGCATCCTACCTTCTAGCAGAATTAGGAATTCTGTAGCGCCCGGAAGTTCCTACCCACCGTCATTAAGCAACCTCACTTAAGTAAATGCATAAGGTTCAAAGGTTGCTTTTTCACCGTAAGCCACAGAGTTGAAAAGGTGACATTCCCACTGGGCGGAATTTTACCAGCATGTCCACCCAAGTTTCGTACGATCCCACCCGAGGCCAATGGAGAGTGCCGTTCTCCGAGCCTCACCCGTTCCTAGAATCAGGGAGGGCGTGCCAGTAAAATTACGGCCACTGTACCACTCTGCCTTATTATCAGTGGGAATTGAATATATACTTTGTGAATACTTCTATTCATTTTCTAGAGTAAGAGAATTTGCACTCTCCATGACTGTCTTCTGATAACATAACTGTATTCTGTGGCTTATTGTTTCCAAAGAATGTGGCCTGTCTGGCTTAACTCTCTTCCCATTATGCTCCAGGGCAGTTTGCATTTTGGCTAAGGTGCACAATACGTTCAAAAGTACTTGTTTAATTCTAAAATATATGTTTAATTTCTATTATGTATTTGTCTATACAAGTAGTACGTTTGTATAAAATAAGTATAAGGTACATTGTGGTTGTTACTCTAAGTTAATTTCTGCTGCTTAATAATCTTATTAGTTTTTAAATCTCAGGGTTTTCTGAATCCCTCTAACAGTGACTATCTGATAATGATGGCCTCTCGTTATGCTTGACTATCCAACAGGGATGAGGGATTCAGTTATGTGGAGAAACCTGAGAAACTAGGAACAGAGAAAAGGTTAAGAGGAGATTTTTTTTCTTGGTACTTTAATTCTCATCAAAAAAGCCAATTCAAATTAAGCCCAATCATGGTCCCCACATGAGGAACAAACAAGATCTAAGCTGACAAGACAAGACATTGCATCTCATCTTGGGCTCGATCAAACAAGATCCAAGCTCCTGGGCCTGATCTTAATGTGCTGTTCATGTACCTTTAAGAGATTTTTTAAAAATCATGCTCACAGCCTGAGGTGATGCCAATGTTCGAAGACAAAACACTGAATGCAGGTCAGGTAACAAGGATTTCATTTTCAGTTTAAGCTTTGAGCTGCAGGTTTTGATTTGAGTTTTAGAAGGGACAGCAAGCTAAAGTGTTTTCTCTCTCTCCCTGTTGTTTTGAAAATTCTGTTGGTTAGCTGAAAGCAAGATCTTGTTTTCCTGAAGGGTGAAAGTCTGCTGTTGTTGGGGCCTGGACCAGAGTCTTTCTAGCGAGTTGGGAAGCTGTCTTGTCTTCAAACTGTTTGGAGTGAATCCAGAGAAGTGAAAATTTCAACCAAGGGATTCAAATTTCCATTATTGGGCGGCACGGTAGCACAGTGGTTAGCACTGCTGCTTCACAGCTCCAGGGACCTGGGTTCGATTCCCGGCTTGGGTCACTGTCTGTGTGGAGTTTGCACATTCTCCTCGTGTCTGCGTGGGTTTCCTCCGGGTGCTCCGGTTTCCTCCCACAGTCCAAAAGATGTGCGGGTTAGGTTGATTGGCCATGCTAAAATTGCCCCTTAGTGTCCTGAGATGCTTGGGTTAGAGGGATTAGTGGGTAAAATATGTAGGGATATGGGGGTAGGGCCTGGGTGGGATTGTGGTCGGTGCAGACTCGATGGGCCGAATGGCCTCTTTCTGTACTTTGGGTTTCTATTGTTTCTATTATCACGTGAGCAGTAGCCTATGCTGTGTTAAGAATGTGACAATTGTATTGATGCACCTCAGAGTAGAACATGCTGTATGGAGACAAGCTGAATTTTATTGCACTTTCTATAATTTTCAAGTTGGAATGTTTTGTAATGTACTTTTAGAAAGTTTATAAATACAGTATATATTTTCTTAAATCCTACTGCTGACTGAGACTGTTGCTGCAATTCTTTACAGTACTGTGATGACATTGTGCCTTTGGAAATGTATTTATATTATGTTTCTTGTAAGGGGTATGTTTAACATTCATCTCTGTTTGCAAGGTGCTGACTTGTCTGGACAACAGGCAGCTCAAATGTTGAGAATGCAAGGTAATGACTGATTTTAGCTAATGGCATGTTTGTCTAAACGGAGTAAATGCGTTTGAGTTTACTTAGCTTTCCTTGGGGTTGGAGTAGAATTTTTAATTAGGTTGATTGAGACATGCACTAATCGGAGGAGCTAAGCTTGCAGGGAAGATACAGTTTAAAAAAATTTTTAAATAGTCAATTACTGCCTGGTTCTGAAAGAAGCAAGAGGTGTCTTTCTCCTCCTCTCTCTCTGAAGGTTGCCATCTGAGGCTGTCAGAAGACAGATGTCTCTTTATCTTGCTCTTTCTAAAGATATTCAAAAAGCTCTAGGACTATTAACAAGCACAAGCTCATTGACATATGTATCCAAGTTTCATGAAAATGGTTCAGACCTCGCTGGTGCAAATGGCCAAATGTTGATATTGCTCCAGCTAGCACCTGCCCAATTGATGCTCCCGATAAATGAGGCAACCAGGATTTTTTTTTTTGCCATAGCTTATCATCATATCATGCGCCATGACATTACAATTTGAATTCTTTGAAATCTGTAATGTTGTTTGTGATCCATAACTCTACATAAAATCAGGCATAAGAAATAAAGTTGAACTGGAACAAGTATTGAGACTGAGTTTTATTTAACAACTACATAAATGGTGGCAGTCCTTTCAGTTCTAGATGAAAGTAAAGTTGTCTCAACTTTGCTGGCTTAGCTCACTGCTCCAGAAGTTCCAGGAATATTTCTTTAGAAACCTTCCAAGTGCCTAAAGAACTTTTCCCTTGTACTTAGAAGACAGTTTAAATTCAGGATCTAGCTTTTCATCATCTGATAGAAAACCTTTTGTGTTTTGAATCCATTATGACCCACAGCAGCATATTAGCATTACCTAATCCTCCTTTTACAGCGTGAGCAAGTACGAAGCATATGTTTGCGGCCACATTTGCATTCCCTTGTGGTTTTCTCACCTTTCTTGAGCAGTTGGCGACTGTGATGGAAGTGAATCCTTCTCATGTGATCTTCCTCATCAAGAGATGTTTTTGAGGGATATTGATTGCTTTGAGCGGTGAACATTGAATGAGTGTGCCTACATTTGCATTGGGCTGTTTGCAGGTTCTGCTTGTCATGGGAGTGAATATTGGAGTGACCTTGGACAGGTTGAAATTGGTTTCCTGAGAGAGAGTTCCCATTTTGGGAGGGCATTTCTTGATGAGCTTCTCTGTTTTGAGGATAGTGTCTTGAGGTAATCATTTTGTTTGTTGGGTGGTTATCCTGTTTATTTTGGATGTGGGGTGTTCTGACTTCTTGTATGACTTCAATTTCAATTTCAGTGCAATCAGGCTTAATTTGGGGGTTAGTTTCCAGGTGAACTTGTCTGACTTCGGAATCGATTTTTTGGACATTTTGCTTATCTGCATTATAGGATTTGAGAAAATCGTGCTTGTTTTGACCTTGAGGTGTTATTTTAGTCAGAAGTTTGGTTTGTAAATGATTTTCCCAAACTATTGGAGTTACTACATTTTGGATGCCATGGTGTGAGACTTTGTTTTGTGCAGTTGTTTGTTTGTCTTGCATCACCCTTTTATTTTCCATTGATTGGGATGATTGGTCTCTTTTACCTGTTGCAATGTATGTTTGACAATTGTGTGCCTCTTGCTTGGAATTTTGGGATGTCTCAGTAGGAGGCATTATATCTCTATTAAGTATACATTTTGTTGATCTCCATGGAGTTTCTTCGTTCTTTAGCAAAATACTAGAATGTTGTGTGGGGGTTGGGGATATCATCTCCTCGATCGTGAAATAAGGATTATTTTCAGAAGATGCGTTCATGAGTATTTCCTTATCTTGACAATAGATTTTTGAGATACGTTCGGTGTCTTCAGGGTGGACATCCAGGAGATCATGGTTGTTTTGATTGTTAATATTTCTGCCATCTTGTGTGACTTGATTTTGCATTCTTGGGAAATCATTTTCTTCTTGAGAAGATTTCACGGAAACATGCCTGCATTGGGGATAATGTTTCAGGGCATGTTGCATATCTTTGTCATTTTCCACAGAATCCTGCCTCCTTTGCAACTGAATTATTTCAATGTCTTGTTTAGCTGAATTTTGGATTTCATGAAAATCTTGCATATCTCTTGTAGAGAACACTAATAAATCTTGGTGGGAATTTTTAGCTTGTTCTTTGTTTCTAACTCTTTTCCCGTGTTTTGATTTGAATGATTGGCTTACTTTTTCTGACTCAGTGCTGGGTGTCTGGACATTGTTTACCTCCAGTTCAGACCTTTGAGGCTGCTCCACTGTCTTGGGGTTTGATTTAGTGGATGTTGAATCTTTTTTGGGTGCAGTATTCGGAGGTATCAGTGCTATTTCTTTGCATTGGTTTTGAGAAGAATTTTGATGATATTCAGATGTGTTTGGGTTTGAAGGGGTTATTACTTCCTTATTGAGAACTGGGCCATTTTGGTAGGATATTTTCAAGGATACTTCTCTGCAAGGACAGAGTTTTGTGATATGTTGTTGCTTTTTAGGTACAATATCCAAATCCTGTTGATTATGGCTCAGAACATTTCTTCCTTGTTTAATTTGGGAATAATCTTCAAGGATATCTTGTCCATTTTCAGAAAACATTTCTGGGGTTGCTTGTCCACCAAGAAGATACATTTCTTGTTTATCTTGCATCTTATCAGGTTGGATATCCAAGGAATTGTGTTGGTTTTGGCTATGAGTTTTTACATTGCCATGTTTAATTTGAGAATGTGTTTCTAAAAGATGTCCATGTTCAGAAGAAATTTCTGCATATACTTGTCCATCTCGGAGATGAACCTTTGGTTTATGTTGTTCATTTTCAGAGTGGCTTTCCAAAACACCTATCTCTCTTTGACTACAATCTATTGTAATGTCTTGTTTGATTGGGGATTGTTGTTTTCGATCTTGTCCTTCTGTTGGAAAGAGCTTTGAAATGTATTGGCTGTAATGGTAGGAATCTTTAGTTTGTGTTTGTTTGTCAAGTTTAGCCTTTCTCTTCTGTTTTGATTTAGATGATCGAATCTTTATGCATAAATCAGTGGTGGATGTCTGGATATTTCTTTCCATCTCACACTTTTGAGAGGTTTCCAACCCCTTTGTAGTAAGCTTTTTAGATATTGTGTCAGTCTCAGGTAATGATTTTGGTGGTGTTCCAAAACCTTCCACTTGGAAATAATTAAAATCCTGATTGGGTGTTTTGGGGCTTGAAGGGATTATCTCTTCCTTACTGAGCGTAGGCCCCGTCACCAAATCAGGAATCAGGTGGCTTTCAAGCTCTTTAGAAAGGGATGACAGATCATCACTTACCAGAAGAGGCGCTGGGGGATTTTCATCGTGAACTCCAAGAACTGTTGGGAGATGTTCATTAGCCACATTGGGAGCTAGTGGCAAGTATTCTTCAGCTGTCTTGAGGGCTGCTGGCAGATATTCGCCCTCAGGAGATTGTAATCCCTGATCTGTCGCAGGAGGTTGGCATCCATTAAGTGTTTTGAGTGGTTGTAGTATTAATTCCTTTTTGCCTGTTTGATGGTCAGCTGCCAATAGATTTTTAGTATTCATGTTATGAGGCAGTGACTGTTGTTTTTCAAAAATTGTTCTGTCTGTCTTTTGGGGTTTCTGGTCCCTGTTTGTAAATGAACCTAGGGGTGTTGTTTGATCTTCAGTGACAGATGACATATGTAGACATAATTCATCATTAGTTTTTATTGATATTGTATTGTGTTTATTAGATTCGGCATTGTGTTCTTTTGGGTTGCATGAAGTATTTTGTTTTGGATCATGAGTGGCATTTAGCGAAGTGTTGGAGACCATGGGAATATTTAACTTTTCTGCGTTGATGGCACTTACTTTTTGACTAATGCTGATAGTAATGCTGTTTTCAGAAGTAATGAGCTTCAAAGAATCTAGATCAGCATCTAGTGGGAAATCAAATTTGTTACAAAATCCATGAAAAATATTTCTGATCATTCCATATTCATCCTGTATGGTAATTGACTGATCACCAAAGATATTTATTGTTCTGCCGTTGATTGTTGAATTCACCTTATTTACAGGAATATGCCCGAGATTTAGACATATTGAAAAATGTTGCCATTTCTCATCATATTCATTGTCTCTTCTATTGCTCATAACATCAGGATCGTTTCCATCCAAGGATTTGTTTTCCTCCATGCTTGGTCAACTTTGCAGCAGTCATATGTTTCTAACTCCCTGAAAATAACAATGTACAACATAACAGTTCCTGTTTACAGGAGCAATCTGAAAACAGTTTCTATAACTCTAAAATGGAAATGGCGATATGAGATGAGAGTTCATGGGCTTCGAGAAAATCATAGTGGTTCAAAAATTGCTGTTAGAATAGCCGTGAGGCTAATTGCGCTCCCTGTTATGTGCAAATGCCGCAGGAACTTCAGTTGAGGGCAGATGCCGGATTAAATTCTGAACTTCAAGTTGTTGTCAGAAATGCATTGCTCTGCCACTCGCTTTGCAAAACAGTTCCTCATTCAAGTGCACTGAGCAATGTGAATTTTCTGTGCTTGCACATTGTATACACAATAAACTTACCACATAGAGGAGTTGAGGTTGAAGATAAGTCATAACCTTGTTGAGTGGTGCAGTAGGATTGAAGGGCCAAATGGCTTCCAGCTGGTATTTCTGATGCTCTCATGTCTCAGTACCTATTTATTAATTTTTTAGTTAGGCTAACTACAGCCAGATTAGACAGGATTTGGAGGCTGTCGTTTGGGAGAAGCTGTTTGAGGATAAATCCACATCTGGCATGTGGGAGTCTTTTAAGGAGCACTTGATCGGAGTGCAGGACAGGCATGTGCCTGTGAAAAGGAAGGAGAGAAAAGGCACGACTCGGGAACCGTGGATGACCAGGCAAATTGTCAAAAAGGAAAAGGACACATACATAAGGCCCATGCAACTAAAAACAGATGAAGCACTTGAAGAATGCAGGGAAAGTAGAAAATAACTCAAACAGGGAGTTAGCAGGGCAAAAAAGGTCATGAAATGTATTTGACAGGCAAGATTAAGGAGAGTCCCAAGGCATTTTATACATATATTAGGAACAAGAGGGTAGCTAGAAGAAAGAGTTTGTCCATGCAAAAACAAAGGAGGGAAGTTATGTGCAGAACCAAAGGATGTGGGTGAGATCCTTAATGAGTCCTATGCATTGGTACTCACAAAGGAGGGATACGTTGATTGATGGTGTCTCGGAGGGGTATGCAAGCCCTCTAGAGCAAGTCACCATTACGAGGGAGGAAGTGTTAGATGTATTAAAAAGCATCAAGGTACACAAATCCCCAGGGTCAGATGGCATCTATCCCAGATTACTGAAGAAGACAAGTGAGAAAATTGCTAGGCCTCCAACAGAAATCTTTGTTTCCTCATTGGCCATAGGTGAGGTCCCAGAGGATTGGAGGATAGACAACGTTGTCCCGTTATTTAAGAAGGATAGCAAGGATAACCCAGGAAATTAGAGTCCAGTGAGCTTGACGTTAGTGATAATGAAATCGTTGGAGAAGGTTCTTAGGAATAGGATCTATACACATTTGGAACTGGATGGTCTTATTAGTGACAGACAGCATGGTTTTGTATGAGGGAGGTCATGTCTCACTAATTTGATTGAGTTTTTTGAAGAAGTGAGAAAAATGATTGCTGAGGGAAGGGCTGTGGATGTTGTCTACATGGACTTTAGTAAAGCATTTGACAAAATCCATCATGGTAGGTTGGTACAAAAAGTTAAATCACATGGGATCAAGGGTGAAATAGTGATGGATTCAGAACTGGCTTGGCCATAAAAGACAGAGGGCAGCAGAGAAAGGGTATTTTTCTGAATGGAGGTCTGTAACTAGTGGCGTTCCGCAGGGATCAGTGCTGGGACCTCTGTTGTTTGTAATATATATAAATGACTTGGAAGAAAAAGTAACTGGTCTGATCAGCAAGTTTGCGGATGATACTAAGATTGCTGGAGTTGTGGATAGTGATGAAGATTGTCATGGGATATAGATAGGCTGGAAAATTGGGTGGAGAAATGGCATATGGAATTTCATCCAGACAAATATGAGGTGATGCATTTTGGCAGATCCAATTCAGATGGGAGCTATAAAATAAATGGCAGAACCATCAGGAGCATGGACACACAGAGAGATCTGGGAGTACAGGTCCACAAACAGGTGGAAAAGGTGGTAAAGAAAGCATTTGGCATGCTTGTCTTCATCGGCCGGGCCACAGAGTATAAAAGTTGGCAAATTATGTCCCAGTTGTATAAAATGTTAGTTAGGCTACATTTGGAATACTACTTCCAAATCTGGTCGCCACACTACCAGAAGGACGTGATGGCTTTGGAGGGAGAACAGAAAAGGTTGACAAGGGTGTTGCCTGATATGGAAGGTATTACCTATGAGGAAAGATTGAATAAACTGGGATTGTTCTCCCTAGAAAGACGTAGGCTGAGGGACGACCTGATAGAAGTTTATAAAATTATGAGGAGCATAGATAAGGTGGCATAGATAAGGTGAACAGTTGGAAGCTTTTTCCCAGGGCAGAAATGACAATGACAAAGAACAAAGAAAATTACAGCACAGGAACAGGCCCTTCGGCCTCCAAGCCTGCACTGACCATGCTACCTGACTTAACTAAAACCTCCTACACTTCCAGGGACCATATCCCTCTATTCCCATCTCATTCATGTACTTGTCAAGACGCCCCTTAAAAGTCACTCTCGTCTCCGCTTCCACTACCTCCCCTGGCAACGAGTTCCAGGCACCCACCACTCTCTGTGTAAAAAATCTGCCTCGTACATCTCTTTTAAAACTTGCCTCTCGCACCTTAAACCTATGCCCCCTAGTAATTGACTCTTCCACCCTGGGAAAAAGCTTCTGACTATCCACTCTGTCCATGCCTCTCATAATCTTGTAGACTTCTATCAGGTCTCCCCTCAACCTCCGTCGCTCCAGTGAGAACAAACCAAGTTTCTCCAACCTCTCCTCATAGCTAATGCCCTCCATACCAGGCAATATCCTGGTAAATCTTTTCTGTGCCCTCTCCAAAGCCTCCACATCCTTCTGGTAGTGTGGCGACCAGAATTGAACACTATATTCCAAGTGCGGCCTCACTAAGGTTCTATAAAGCGTCAACATGACTTGCCAATTTTTAAACTCAATACCGTGGCCAATGAAGGCAAGCATGCCGTATGCCTTCTTGACTACCTTCTCCACCTGCATTGCCACTTTCAGTGACCTGTGTACCTGTACACCCAGATCCCTTTGCCTATCAATACTCCTAAGGGTTCTGCCATTTACTGTATATTTCCTATCTGTATTAGACCTTCCAAAATGCATTACCTCACATTTGTCCGGATTAAACTCCATCTGCCATCTCTCCACCCAAGTCTCCAACTGGTCTATATCCTGCTGCATCCTCTGATGGTCCTCATCACTATCCACAAATCCACCAACGTTTGTGTCGTCCGCAAACTTACTAATCAATCCAGTTACAATTTCCTCCAAATCATTTATGTATATTACAAGGGGCACAAGTTTAAGGTAAGGGGGGAAAGGACCAGTAGAGAGGGCGGGGGAAGCTTTTTACACAGAGGGTGGTGGGCGCCTGGAATGCACTGCCAAGTGAGGTGGATGAGACAAATATGTTAGCGACATTTAAGACTTAGCTGGATAGGCACATGAACAGGCGGGATATGGAGGGATGCAGATGGTTGGTCTAGATAGGACAATGAGATCGGCGCAGGGTTGATGGGTCGAAGGGCCTATTCCTGTGCTGTACTGTTCTTTGTCAATCAATCTATCTGGCACTGAAAATTAATTATTGCAAGTATGGAGTTTCAATCCTTCAGATTTTAACTGTTACTTGAGATTGAAAATGTAAAATTTAATTTATTTTTTCTGACTTTTTGTCTCACATTTTTATCTTCCTTGTCAATCTTTTATTCCTGCACTTTTTCCTCTTTCTATATCTAAGTTGATAGTGAATTCACCATTTTAACTTGCACTTACTTGTTCAGACCCTGTACTGTTATTTTCACAGTTCCTCAACCTATTGGTTAAGGAATTATGCAGTTTAGTGTCCTGTTCAATCACATCCCTGATGATCTGTCGAAGTTACCATACACTGCCATCGCACTTCCAGCAATGTGCAGGCAAAATATGGGCCTGAAATTTTTGGATAGTTGGGTCTCATTTCCTGCCATCTGAAGAGTCAGCGACTGCCGACTCCCAAGTTCCCCACAGACATTTAACGCTTGAATGGGCATTGTGGCTGGAGGCAGGATTTCTGCCCCTCACTGATTGGCTCCAGCTCTCTATTCTCTGTATCAACACTGCTGCAGTGAACAGGAGAGGAAATGCAGGTGTGGAGCTGCAGGTCCAGGTAAGTTCAAGGGTCCTAGGGTGGCGAAGGTATGGGGAAGGCCTGGGGGGGGGGGGGGATGCATATGGGCTGACCAAGGTCTTGGGAGGTAGGCTGGGGGGAAGAAGGGAATCTGGAGGCATGACCTCAGAAGGGGGCTTCTGATAGAGGCCCACCTCCAAATGAGATGTAACTGTTGATTTACAGCATTCCCTTATCCAAGTTCAACCCTCCTGCCAGCCTCAAAATTGAGGCTGGGCTGGAAACAACCCTTAACCCTTGGGGCTATACTCATTGGAATTCAGAAAAATGAGGGGAGATCTTATAGAAACATATAAGATTATGAAGGGAATAGATAAGATAGAAGCAGGGAAGTTGTTTCCACTGGTGGGTGAAACTAGAACTAGGGGAAGCAGATTTAGGACTGAGTTGAGGAGGAACTTCTTCACACAAAGGGTTGTGAATCTGTGGAATTCCCTGCCCTGTGAAGCAGTTGAGGCTACCTCATTGAATGTTTTTAAGGCAAGGATAGATACATTTTTGAACAGTAAAGGAATTAAGGTGAGCGGGCGGTTAAGTGCTGAGCTGAGTCCACAAAAAGATCAGCCATGATCTTGTTGAATGGCGGAGCAGGTTCGAGGGGCCAGATGGCCTACTCCTGCTCCTAGTTCGAATGTTCTTAACTCGCCAATGGGTCTCAATTGGGGCAAGTCTGTGTGCTTCCTATCTGGAGCCTTTCCTGCCCCAGCTTAAAATTGCTGCATGGTCAGGGCAGGTGTGAGCGCAGAAGAAATCCCATCCCTTCAATTCCACTACTTAAAAACCCACTGGTGAGGGAGCATAAAATTCAGGCCATGGGGCAGCATTTTTTGCTCCCTTGTGGCAGATTTGAAAGTGAAATCCAGTGGGTGATTTTCCCATTAATTTCCTTCTCGCCCCCAACCTGTCTAAAAATGTTTGGGGAACAGGCAAGGCATTGGGTGGCCCACCTCCCCTAGCCATTTAAAGGCTTCATCCTGCTGTTGATGGTGATTTATATGTTAGGGGAAGGCCTACACCATGTGGGAAACCTAGCAGTCTTAGCTGCATGGGCTGATGTCAGGCGATGGGGGTAGTGTGGAGGAAATACTTCCTTTCGGAGTGCTCTTTGGTCCATTGGAGGCATCCAACAACATCCTCAGCTTTAATTCCACCCACCCCTTGCCAAGACAGCCAATCCAATTGTCCGTAGCTCGCTGAGATGGGACTTCCTCTGAACATTGCTCCCAGCAGTAAGTTGCTGCATCTTGGCAAACTACACCTCCTCACAATGACATTTTAGGCTGGGTGGGTATTTGGATCGGGGACCATGGGGTCCCATAAAATTCAATCAATAGAGATTAAATGGGCAAGGTTAACTCTAACTAAAGGCAGCTCCTGGTTAGAGCAATTTTTGGTATAATAAAAATATAGGCAGTGATTAATATAAAAAGAACAATTTACTACATGGGCCTGATTTTACCATTGCTTTGCACCCGTTTTCAGGCGCAAAATACTTGGTAAAGTCGGGCGTGAGGTGAGGAGCGTGATCCGTGCCCACCTCTGCGCCGGTTCCCCCTTTACCAAGGCCAAAAATGGCCGCAATCGGGACCACGCCCGAAACGGGCATGACAACCCTTAAATGCATTTGCATGCATTTAAATTGACTTAATGAGTTGTATGCCCAACTTTACTGGCATTTCCCCCTTTACCAATGCGTTTGCCCATCCAGAATCGGTGCGAAACAGACATGCTCCATATAAGTTCAATTAGGGTGCTTCATCAGTGAGGGTTAGTGAGGAGGTAAGTGCCTAGCATCCGACGGCTCTCTGCTTGAGATTAGTGGTTGTGGGGGGCGGGGGGGGGCGGTGGTGGGGGGTGCGCGGAGGGGAGGAGGGAGGTGGGTCCACTGACACTCTGCCTGAAATTGGTGGGGGGTGAAATGGGGTCTGCTGCCACTCTGCCTGAGATCAGTGGGGGGGAAGGGGAGGGTGGCATGGTAGCACAGTGGTTAGCACTGCTGCTTCACAGCCCCAGGGACCTGAGTTCGATTCTCGGCTTGGGTCACTGTCTGTGTGGAGTTTGCACATTCTCCTCGTGTCTGCGTGGGTCTCCTCCGGGTGCTCCGGTTTCCTCCCACAGTCCAAAGATGTGCGGGTTAGGTTGATTGGCCATGCTAAAATTGCCCCTTAGTTTCCTGAGATGTGTAGGTTAGAGGGATTAGTGGGTAAATATGTAGGGATATGGGGGTAGGGCCTGGGTGGGATTGTGGTCAGTGCAGACTCGATGGGCCAAATGGTCTCTTTCTGCACTGTAGGGTTTCTATGATTCTATGATCATTCTGTCCTCACTGCGAGTCATCGTCATTTTCCTTCAGTACCTAGTTAGTCACTTTGGCACCCAGCCATGAATTGTGTGATCGTCACAATGACCTGCTGCTGGCCCCACAGTAGTGAAATGCTGTAAGATTCCAACGGGTGAGGTCTTGATGCCCTAGTCCCTTTGTCCCCAGATTGAGTGGCAATGAGAGGGTCCCTAGCCCTGTGCTCCATGCAGACCCTGACCATCACCCAAGAACCTTCCTCCACCTCCTCCTCAGGATGCTCTTGTCGCACTCCTCCTCCATCTCCTCTTGGTCCAGTTGCTTGCCTTGTTGCAGTGCCAGGTTGTGCAGGGCATAGCACACCACAATGATGCAAGATACCCTCTGGGGGCTGTATTAGAGGGCTGCTCTGACCCATCCAGTAGCGAGTCTCAGCATGTATTTGGGGCCTCCACACTGGGTCATCAGCCACATTCTGAGGGGGTACCCTTTGTCCCCAAGGGGCCAGTCCTCCTGCCACTGCTCTCCCTCAAAGCATCCCATGATTTACCTGTTATGGATATTCCCTGGGAAATGGGCACACGCATGCATTTTAAACATGGGGTGGTCACTCACTATCTGAACATTTGGGGAGTGGGCACCCTTGCAATTCACAAATAGGATTCCATGTTGCCATAGGGAATGCAGAGCCACTTGGATGCAGGATCATTTGCCCTCATGTAGCTGCTCAATGTCCCTTGTTAGATTCCCCCACTTTGCCTAGAGTCATACAACTGCACTGTCAAAACAATGCTAATCACACTTTCCAATACTTGGCCCATAGCCTTGAATGCTATTACATCTTCAAGTGTTAATTCAAGTATTTTTATTATATTGCGAGGTTTCCTGCCTTTACTGCCCTCCCAGTGCATTCCACACTCCCATCACCCTTTGGGTGAAAAACAAATCCCCTCTAAACCTCCTGTCCCTCACCTTAAAATTATTTCCCCTCATTGCTGACCCTTAATCTAAAGGGAGCTGCTTCCTATCCAACGTGTCCATACCCATGCAGCCTGGCATTCCACAGGACCCCACCCGGGATCTCACAGTCACTCCCTGTACTGATCCACTGATTGCACCCACTCTCACCTACCCCCACCTGCCACTCTAGAAGTGCAACTCTGCAGTAGAGTAATGACCACAAGCCCAGCAAGGGGGATCCGAAAGGCAAAACCATACACACCAACCACCAGACCCCTTGAGACCTGGAGGATCAAAGCAGTGTAAGGACTACTAAGGCCTGCAAGCGACTCCCCCCACCCACATCCCAAAACGCAGACTTAACCCCTCCCCACCGGAAATGAGTTCCACTTATCTGGGTCCTTTGCACCCTCTCCGGTGCCTCTCCTCCAATTTACACCCTGGAGGGAGATGGCAACCTGAGCACTTACCTCCAATATAGCCTTTGGAGGTAATGTCACCAGGCACTCTTTATTCTGCTGCTGTAAATCGCACTGGCATGATGTCATGCTAGTGCGCAATGAAGATTTAATGAGGGGGAAGTCCTGACAGAAGGGGTCATTACATCATCAGCGAAGGGCATAAAAAATTGGGAAATGCGATCTTGCCAGCAGGAATTCCCAGCTCTCGCAGTAGTTTGTGTCTGTGTTGCCATTCTCACTAATGGCTAATGTGGACTCAAAATTATGCCCAATGAGTCTAACTTCACTAACCATATTGAATTACATTGACAGCCATGCATCTGACAGAATTTTAGGGAACTTTACAGTATTGATCATTGTAAATAAGAATCATAGATTTTAGAGCCACCTCCAAAATGGGCAGTACGGTGGCACATTTGTCAGCACTGCAGCCGCACAGCGCCAAGGACATGGGGTCAATTCTGACCTTGGGTGACTGTCTGAAGTTTGCACATTCTCCTTGTTTCTGCGTGGGTTTCCTTTGGGTACTCAGGTTTCCTCCCACAGTCCAAAGATGTGTGGGTGAGATTGATTGGCCATGCTAAATTGCCCTTAGGTATCAGGGGATTAGCAGGGTAAATGCATGGGGTTGCAGGGATAGGGCCTGGGTGGGGATTGTTGTCAGTGCAGGCTTGATGGGCCGAATAGCCTCCTTCTATACTGTAGGGATTCTATGATCTCTTTCAATTGCTGCATTTTCTCAATAACTTACCTTAGAGCTAGGCATCAGCATTCTTTAGTAAACCATGGACTGTGTGGTCATTTTCATAAATAGTGCATCTGGGTCCATCTTGCAGGATATGGATGGAGCACAAATAATGGAATCTCTGAAAGTTCCTTATGCAGGAACTAATAAGGTTCTGGATCAACCATCTCCTGTGCCATGCAGTGGTTGTGAGCTTGAATACATAGGGGTTTCAATGGGGACTAGATAATTGACACAGTACCCAGATGCTCTCGACAGCCATGTCTTTCTACTCTCCTGAAATCACAAGCTAACTCTTGTGGCTTACTTTCATTTCAGCTGCTAGGTTTGTCAATTCCTCTCAGTTAGTGAGGGAAATAGAGCACAGTGCACCTGAAGACCATCCATCATATGATCTGACTTTCGCAAGCATCAGCTCAGATACTGACATCATGCAAACTCCACTGGCTAGGATCAGCACTTAGTGCCCCACTGGACAAAAGTAGCAGGAGCTAATGTAGAGGAATAGGATGACATAGTCACCAGCTTATTGGAGGGTGAGGTTCCACAGTAGATATGCTGCAGATGCTGTCTTCAAGGGCCCAGGCAATCGGAATAAGACTCATGGACATATATCAGAAAGAAATGGGCCAGCCTACCAGACAGCTTATTCACACTTCTCTTGCAAAGCAGAACAAGATTCTGGAATATGAGGTTCTATGGCTTGTCATTACCTGAGGCAGAATGAAAAGATGGTGTATCAGAGTCCCTTTACAAGTCTGTTCATCTTCTCTGCCATTCCCTTATCCTTCTGAATGCTTGTTAATGGTTGAATAATAGTGGGTATCCCAGTTATTCTTCCACTCATATAAACAGGAGACCAGAAAACCGTAAGATGTAGGAGCAGAAGTAGGCCATTCAGCCCATCGAGTTTGCTCTGCCATTCAATGAGATCATGATTGATCTGATATGATAATCCTCAACTTCAATTTCCTGCCTTATCCCCATAATTTTTGATTCCTTACTGATTTAAAATCTGTCTATCTCAGCCTTGAACATACTTAACAACTCAACCTCTACAGCCACCTGTGGTAAAGAATTCCACAGATGCACTACCCTCTGACAGAAGACATTCCTCCTCATCTCTGCCTTACATGGGTGACATCATACTCTGAAATTATGCATTCTGGTTCTAGGTGCTTCCAGAAGGGAAAACAATCTCTCGGCATCTATATCCTCAAGCCCCTTGAGAATCCTATATGTCACAATACGGTCGCCTCTTATTCTTCTGAACTCCATTGAGCACAGGCTCAACCTCTTCTCATAAAAAATATCTCTCAATACCCAGGGTCAACCTGGTAAACCTTCTCTGGATTGCCTCCAATGTCAGTATATCTATTCTTAGATAAGGGGACCAGAACCGTTCATAGTACTCCAGGTGTGGTCTAACTCATGTCTTGAATAGTTTCAGCAATACTTCCCTATTTTTATACTCCATTCTCTTTAAAATAAAGGCAAACATTCCATTTGTCTTCCCTATAACCTGCTGATCTTGCATGCTACCTTTTTTGTGATTTATGCACGAGGACCGCAAAATTCCTCTGTGCTGCAGCTTTCTGCAGTCTTTCTCCATTTAAATAATAGCTCCTTTATTCTTCCTACCAAAGTGCATAACTTTACATTTTCCTACATAATATTCCAACTGCCAAGTTTTTTTTGCCCACTCATTTAATCTCTCTATATCCCTCTGTAGACTCTTTGGGCGGTATTTTACCATTTTATGTCTCAATGCTGGGTGGACTGGAAACTGGGAGCTTTTCAGATCTATCTTTAGGTGTGTTTTTAGGTCCCCCCTATCAGTGTCTTCTGCTGTGAAGACTAATGCAAAGTACTTATTTAACTCTTCTGCCATTTCCTAGTGCCCCATTATTATTTCCCAAGTGTCCTTCTCTAAGGGACCTGTAGATGGGATTTAACAGTAGAAGGGACTAGGTAGATTAGGAATTAGTTATGACAATCAATTTAACATCAGATAAACAACTGTTTTGAATAACTGAATTATATTAACTTTTTATGTTCTAAACTTTACATGAAAAATTAATATTGAATATTCATTCAAGGCCAATGTGCAAGATAAATTCGAACTGAAATGAAAGATGTAGAAACACAATGGACTTTTTGATTAAGAAACTGGAACATAAAGTATGAAATATGCTGGGACAAAAGCCAGACAGCAGGTCAATATCAGATATAAGGAAACCAGTTAGGAAAACTGAATTTGTAGTTGAGAATTCTGATTAATTCTAAATACCCAACTTGAGGATAATTAGCAGCTAATGTTTTAATATGTGGTTTGAGAATAATACAAAATATTTAAGTAACATTAATAATGTTATCTAAAAATGATTTTGTAGCATGCCAATAAAGTGCATGAAAGATACCAGCACAAGTCAGACACAAATAATGTAACAAAGTAAATTACCAATGCATTCTAGGCTGGGGAATAAGTCCAATAGATAGAGGTGCCTTCAATAGAGCTGGTTTAAATTGGTTAGAGAAATGCTGAATCATAAGAAGCCATTTTTGGGAGAGAACTTCCGTAAAAAGGAAAAATGACAGATTTATATTTGAAAATGTCAAAGAATAATTGATTGAAGGACATGCCATCATTAGATTGACAGATCAGTGAACGAATGAAATTGCTTTTAAGTGCTGATTAATCTGATAATAAAAAGTATAACTATTCTACTTTTTTGGCATAAAATTGAAGATCTTTTGTGAAAGCCTGCTAGTGCATTAGCTGTGTAGGTGGACTCATTGATCTCCCGTTTTGGCCAAAATGAGATTTGGCTTGTCTTAATTGTATGTTTGTTTGAATATTTTTTTTAATTTGTAATGTTTTTGATTCTAACATTTTAATGTTTTAATAAAACGAGTTTAATTGAAGATTTTTCTTGAATTGAATAAATTTTTTATTGCCTTTGTGAAAGTAAATGTTAATAAAAAGATTTAGTCTTTAAGTTAATCAGGCCATCTCGGATGAATTTCCCACAACAGGTCTCTATTCACTTTGACTGCTGTCTTTCTTTTGATATACTTAATCAAGCTCTTACTGTCCATTTCATATTACTTGCTAGTTTACCCAGGTCTTTTTTATTGGGTCCTCGGTTTCTGAAACTTTCCCAAACCTCTGGCTTACATAGGAACACATAGAAATTAGGAGCAGAAGTAGGCAAATTCAGTCCTTTGAGCCTGATCCTGCCATTCAATCAGATCATGACTGAAGACTCCCTAGTCTCAAATGCACCTCCCCACCTGTTCCCCATATCCCCCTCATCTCTTTTCAGTACGGTAGCATAGTGGTTAGCACTGCTGCTTCACAGCACCGCGGATCCGGGTTCGATTCCTGGCTTGGGTCACTGTCTGTGTGGAGTTTGCACGTTCTCCCCATGTCTGCGTGGGTTTTCTCTGGGTGCTCCAGTTTCCTCCTACATTCTGAAAGATGTGCTGGTTATGTGCATTGACCCGAACAGGCGCCGGACTGTGGCGTCGAGAGGAATTTCACAGTAACTTCATTGCAGTGTTAATGTAAGCCTTACTTGTGACTAATCAATAAACTTTAGAAATATATATCCATCTCCTTCTTGAAACCATTTAATGATTCAGACTCCACTGTGCTATGGGGCAGCAAACTCTACATATTTGCCACCCTCTGCGAGAAGTAGTTACTCCTCACCTCAGTTTTAAATCTTCCGCCTCTCAACCTATTCCTGTGACCTCTTGTTCGAGATTGCCCCCAAGAGGAAACAATTGATCTACATTTACTTTATCAATCCCTTTTGAAATTTTATATCACCTTGATCAGATCCCCTCTCATCCTTCTAAACTCCAGCCAGTATAAGCCCAAACTATTTAATCTCTCCTCTTATATCAGCCTTTTCAACTCTGGTTCTGGTCACCATTTCCGAGGGGATCTTTTACTTTATATACTTTATTAAACCTGGCTCAGTGCATATGACCAGATCCAAAATAGCCTGATCCCTGGTTGAATCCACAACCTATTGTTCTAGGGAACTGTCAAAATTACACTCTATGAATATTTCCTCATGGCTACCTCTGTCAATTTGATTTTCCCAATCCACATGAAGATTAAAGTAACCCATGTTTGAGAATGTCTTTTTTTAATGCCCTCGTTATCTCCTGATGTATTGTTGGTCAGTGTTGGGACCACAACTTTTCACTATGTACATTAATAATCTGGAAGATGGAACTGAGGGCATGGTTGCTAAATTTGCGGATGACACAAAGATATGTAGAGGGATGGGTAGAGTTGAGGAAGTGGAGAGGCTGCAGAATGACTTGGACAGGTTAGGAGAGTGGGCAAAGAAGTGGCAGATGGAATACAACATGGGAAAGTATGAGGTTATGCACTTTGGTAGGAAGAACAGAGGCGTAGACTATTTTCTAAATGGAGAAAGGCTTCAGAAATCTGAAGCACAAAGGGACTTCGGAGTCCTGGTTCAGGACTCTCTTAAGGTTAACATGCAGGCTCAGTTAGCAGTTAGGAAAGCAAATTCAATGTTAGCATTCATTTCTAGAGGGCTACTATACAAGTGCAGGGATATGCTGCTGAGGCTGTATAAGGCTCTGGTCAGACCCCATTTGGAATATTGTGAGCAGTTTTGGGCCCCACATCTAAGGATGGATGTGTTGGCCTTGGAGAGGGTCAGAGGAGGTTCACAGAAATGATCCCAGGAATGAAGGGTTTATCATATGAGGAGCAGTTGAGGAGTCTGGGTCTATACTCGATGGAGTTTAGAAGGATGAGGGGGGATCTAATCGAAACTAACAGAATACTGAGAGGCCTAGATAGAGTGGACATGGAGAGGATGTTTCCACTAGTGGGAGAGACTAGAACTCGAGGGCACAACCTCAAAGTGAAGGAATGCTCTATTTTAAAGAGTGAAAATGTTCTCTCTGTATTCAGTAATATCAAAGTACTACGGTCTCAATTATCATAAAGTGTTGCTTAGCACATAGAAAATCATTTCTGATAACTCTTTTGTGAATCATAACAAGTGTTATTCTTCAGCCTGCGAAATGGTCACAACATAAACAAATGATCATCACTATTCTGATATCTGTTATCCTAAATCTCAAATGAACATAACCCATTATTACTTACTAGCCAGTTATTGGGAAAACTGTCTCATCGATGAACACAAGTCTTCTAATGGGCTGTTAACGCCAAAGCCTTTGATTTGCCTCCATCCTTATGCAGAGTCTTCAGTGCAAGTAAAAGGTTTATGCCACAAATGCTGTGATATCATAATGGCAAAATGATATCATCAGGCATTTTTCCTTCATTTGCTTGTGTTGAAAAACACCAGTGATTATTAAAATAGTTGGTCTTTAAAGTTCATTCTTGCAACACTTATAATGCCAGGTACCATAGAACCATAGAATTCCTATAGTGCAGAAAGAGGTCATCCGGCCTATTGAGTCTGCACCCTCTCTCCAAAAGAGCATCCCACTTACGGCCTCCCATCCTCCCTATCCCCGTAACACAGTGCATTTACCATGGCTAATCCGCCTAACCTGCACATTTTTGGACTATGGGAGGACACTGGATGTAATAATCTTACTGAGGCAAGTCTTCATTCACCATCACCCTTTACTTACAATATGCTCAAAGTGTAGCAACTACAGTATACAGGTCAGCCCTAAGTCTTTTGGATGCCGCCTGAGTGGAGCCAGCAGGTTTTAAACCCCCTGCTGCTTCTTCACTATTGGGTGAGCCTCCATTCGCCTAATAGGGGAGTTCAGATTCTATGTGGCCCACCGGGAGTCCTTTGACAATCCCCCGTGGCCATCATAACATCCCTCTCCCCTCAAGTCAGTTTCTTTCTCAGCACCTCCGCCATGGGGGTGTATTTTCCACTGCTTAGCAATTGGCCTGGGTCGTTTAGAGGCAAGACCGGATCGGGCGTGTGAAGCAGGTTGGAGACATTCACTTCTGAAGGGAGCATTGTAAAGTTGCTGGATCTTCCTGAGGTCTTGCTTTAGTTTGGGCACATGTCTCTCCTGCTTCCATCTCATAATCTGTGTCCTCATCACCGGGGGGGGCAGGTTTAGGGTCAACTTGATGGCTCAATATTGACAGTGATCAGGACGAAATGCCTCCTCCCAAGACTCCTTGTGCTAATCAGAAGCCTCCCCTCTTTCACCATCCCATTTCTGCCCTGTCAGACATGTTCTCCATACCACCATCTCTGGGTCCTGTCAACTTGGCCTGGGTTGCACCTTGGACTTATATTAGTTTCAGGGCATCCATGGGCAACACGGTGGCACAGTGGTTAGTACTGCTGCCTTACAGTGCCAGGGACCTGGATTCAATTCCGGCCCCATGTGACTGTCTGTGTGGGGTTTGCAATTCTCCCCGTGTCTGTGTGAGTTTCCTCCGGGTGCTCCAGTTTCCTCCCACAGTCCAAAGATGTGCAGGTTAGGTTGATTGGCCATAGTGAATTGCTCCTTAGTGTCAGAGGGACAAGTGACCAGGACTAGGATAAATAGGTGGGGTTTTACGTATGGGGCGTGGATGGGATTGTAGTCAGTGCAGTCTTGATGGGCCGAATGGCCTCCTTCTGCACTGTAGGGAGTCTGTGATGATTCCTCATCCTCCTGTAATACTGGCGATGGCCACTGATCCTGGTGTGGCACAGAGCTGCTGGCCTCTGATTGGTCAGCAGCTCAGCGAGGCAGAAAGTCCCTCTGGAGGTAGATAGAAGTCCTGTCTCATATTAACGAAATGGCAATTTCCCAAAAAGTTAAATCAGAGCTAAGAAAAATTGAAGAACACAATAGTCAATTAAGGACAAAATAATTATAAGTCAGAAGAATGCATATGGCAGCATGGCTCTCCCATCTAATTATAGAATGACAGTGTGAAGCTATTTAGCCCATCGTACTTGTGCAAGCTTGTTGAAAAATGTATGCATTGCTTTCCCTAAATCTTTTTTTCTTTTTCAAGCATTTATCCACTTTACAAATGATTATGGATTTTGCTTTCACTAATATTCCATGTCATAAGAAGCCACTATATGAAAAACAGTCCCCTAACATCACCCTTCTTTTATCTGATGGTTATTTTAAATTCATGCCCTTTCCTCAATGACCTACCTACCAATCAGTGGAAATCATTTTAACATTGTGCCTCACCACAACTTTTCACTAGAACAGGAACACTGATATTTTGTGTGGCCCTGAGATCAGGGACATGGGAAAGGCTAGGGTGGTCTTAGGATCTATCAGTAACAGATCCTCAGGATCTAATTGTATTTTGAGGGAAATGCAGGATTTGGAAGTAGTTGGTAGGTGATTCTCTAACAGAATATGGGAACACTGAGGCAGTGTTTTGATTTGGAACAATTGAGGAATATGGTCTCAGGATCTGAAGCATTGGAGACAATTATGGGATCAGGGAGCATAAGAAATATAGTCCAGGGGTTCGTGATTACTGAGGGTGGGATTCAAGATATTAAATAAGAGTAGACTATCACTGAGGTATCTTTGAAATCGCCCAGGATGATGGTATGTTATGCCTTGTGCACTTCCTCAAAGCTTATTTTACACTCATCTCACAAGCAGATATGACGTTGATGATCCAAGCATGCAATTCTTCTTTCTCCACACCTCCCCACCCCCTCCCTCTCCCTGCCCCCCCCCCCCCCCCCTCACCCCAACCAGCCCTGGTCCTTCACCCATAACTCTCCCCTTGTGTTCCTATGCTGCCAGCAACCCAAGAACTGCTGCCTGGACAGCCAGTGGTGCAAGAGGATGGAAACCCAGAGAAAGAACTGATCTCTGAAGAAGAAACTGTCTCTGAAGAAGCTGTCTCTGAAGTCCAAAGATGTGCGGGTTAGAACATAGAACATAGAACAGTACAGCACAGAACAGGCCCTTCGGCCCACGATGTTGTGCCGACCTTCATCTGAAACCAAGATCAAGCTATCCCACTCCCTACCATCATGGTGTGCTCCATGTGCCTATCCAATAACCGCTTAAATGTTCCTAAAGTGTCTGACTCCACTATCACTGCAGGCAGTCCATTCCACACCCCAACCACTCTCTGCGTGAAGAACCTACCTCTGATATCCTTCCTATATCTCCCACCATGAACCCTATAGTTATGCCCCCTTGTAATAGCTCCATCCACCCGAGGAAATAGTCTTTGAACGTTCACTCGATCTATCCCCTTCATCATTTTATAAACCTCTATTAAGTCTCCCCTCAATCTCCTCCGCTCCAGAGAGAACAGCCCCAGCTCCCTCAACCTTTCCTCATAAGACCGACACTCCAAACCAGGCAGCATCCTGGTAAATCTCCTCTGCACTCTTTCCAGCGCTTCCACATCCTTCCTATAGTGAGGTGACCAGAACTGCACGCAATATTCCAAATGCGGTCTCACCAAGGTCCTGTACAGTTGCAGCATAACCCCACGGCTCTTAAACTCCAACCCCCTGTTAATAAAAGCTAACACACTATATGCCTTCTTCACAGCTCTATCCACTTGAGTGGCAACCTTTAGAGATCTGTGGATATGGACCCCAAGATCTCTCTGTTCCTCCACAGTCTTCAGAACCCTACCTTTGACCCTGTAATCCACATTTAAATTTGTCCTACCAAAATGAATCACCTCACATTTATCAGGGTTAAACTCCATTTGCCATTTTTCAGCCCAGCTTTGCATCCTATCTATGTCTCTTTGCAGCCTACAACAGCCCTCCACCTCATCCACTACTCCACCAATCTTGGTGTCATCAGCAAATTTACTGATCCACCCTTCAGCCCCCTCCTCTAAGTCATTAATAAAAATCACAAAGAGCAGAGGACCAAGCACCGATCCCTGCGGCACTCTGCTAGCAACCTGCCTCCAGTCCGAAAATTTTCCATCCACCACCACCCTCTGTCTTCGATCATACAGCCAGTTACCTATCCAATCAGCCAACTTTCCCTCTATCCCACACCTCCTTACTTTCATCATAAGCCGACCATGGGGGACCTTATCAAACGCCTTACTAAAATCCATGTATATGACATCAACCGCCCTACCTTCATCAACACACCTAGTTACCTCCTCAAAAAATTCTATCAAATTTGTGAGGCACGATTTGCCCTTCACAAATCCGTGCTGACTATCCCGGATTAATCCGCATCTTTCTAAATGGTCGTAAATCCCATCCCTAAGGACCTTTTCCATCAATTTACCAACCACCGAAGTCAGACTAACCGGTCTATAATTACCAGGGTCATTTCTATTCCCTTTCTTAAACAGAGGAACAACATTTGCCACTCTCCAGTCCTCTGGCACCATCCCCGTGGACAGCGAGGACCCAAAGATCAAAGCCAAAGGCTCTGCAATCTCATCCCTCGCCTCCCAAAGAATCCTAGGATACATTTCATCAGGCCCAGGGGACTTATCGACCTTCAGTTTATTCAAAACTGCCAATACATCCTCCCTCCGAATATCTATTTCCTCCAGCCTATTAGCCTGTAACACCTTCTCTTCCTGAAAAACATGGCCCCTCTCCTTGGTGAACATTGAAGAAAAGTATTCATTCATCACCTCGCCTATCTCTACTGATTCCATACACAAGTTCCCACCACTGTCCTTGACCGGCCCTAACCTCACCCTGGTCATTCTTTTATTCCTCACATAAGAGTAAAAAGCCTTGGGGTTTTCCTTGATCCGACCCGCCAAGGACTTCTCATGTCCCCTCCTAGCTCTCCTCAGCCCCTTTTTCAGCTCGTTCCTTGCTAACTTGTAACCCTCAATCGAGCCATCTGAACCTTGTTTCCTCATCCCTACATAAGCTTCCCTCTTCCTTTTCACAAGACATTCCACCTCTTTTGTGAACCACGGTTCCCTCACTCGGCCATTTCCTCCCTGCCTGACAGGGACATACCTATCAAGGACACCCAGTATTTGTTCCTTGAAAAAGTTCCACTTTTCATCAGTGCCTTTCCCTGACAGTTTCTGTTCCCATCTTATGCCCCCTAATTCTTGCCTAATCGCATCATAATTACCTCTCCCCCAATTGTAAGCCTTGCCCTGCCGTCCGGCCCTATCCCTCTCCATTGCAATAACAAAAGACACCGAATTGTGGTCACTATCTCCAAAGTTCTCTCCCACAACCAAATCTAACACTTGGCCCGGTTCATTTCCCAGTACCAAATCCAATGTGGCTTCACCCCTTGTCGGCGTATCCACATATTGTGTCAGGAAACCCTCCTGCACACACTGCACAAAAAGTGCCCCATCCAAACTATTTGACCTACAAAGGTTCCAATCAATATTTGGAAAGTTAAAGTCCCCCATGACAACTACCCTGTGACCCCCACACGTATCCATAATCTGCTTAGCAATTTCTTCCTCCACATCTCTATTACTATTTGGGGGCCTATAGTAAACTCCTAGCAACGTGACCGCTCCTTTCCTGTTTCTAACTGCAGCCCATATTACCTCAGTGTGCATATCCCCCTCAAAGTGCTTTTCCGCAGCCGTTAAACTATCCTTGATTAACAATGCTACTCCTCCACCTCTTTTACCAGCTTCCCTACACTTACTGAAACATCTATACCCCGGAACATCCAACAACCATTCCTGTCCTTGTTCTACCCACGTCTCCGTAATGGCCACAACATCGTAGTCCCAAGTAGCAATCCACGCCCCAAGTTCATCCACCTTGTTCCGGATGCTCCTTGCATTGAAGTAGACACACTTCAACCCATCTTCCTGTCTACCGGTACCCACCCTTGACCTTGATACCTTCCCCAGTATCTCACCACCCTCAACACTGACTTCCGGACTACAACTCCTTTTCCCACTCCCCTGACAAATTAGTTTAAATCCCCCTGAAGAGCCGTAGCAAATTTCCCTCCCAGGATATTGGTGCCCCTCTGGTTCAGGTGCACCCCGTCCTGTTTGTAGAGGTCCCACCTTCCCCAGAACGTGTTCCAATTATCCACGTATCTGAAACCCTCCCTCCTGCACCATCCCTGCAACCACATGTTTAAGTGCACTCTCTCCCTGTTCCTCAACTCGCTATCACGTGGCACCGGTAGCGTACCAGAGATGACCACATGTTTTGTCTTTGCTCTCAGCTTCCAGCCCAGCTCCCGAAATTCCTGTTTTAAATCCCCGTCCCTTCTCTTACCTATGTCGTTGGTACCAATGTGTACCACGACTTGTGACTGTTTCCCCTCCCCCTTAAGAATCCGGAAAAGACGGTCCGAGACGTCACGGACCCTGGCATCCGGTAGGCAACAAACCATCCTCGAGTCTCTTTTGCTGCCACAGAACCTCCTATCTATCCCTCTAACTAACGAGTCCCCAATAACTATTGCCCTCCTGCTCTCCTCCTTACCCTCCTGAGCCACAGGGACGGACTCAGTGCCGGAGATCCTCTCACTGCGGCTCACCACTGGTATGTCGTCCCCCTCAACCGTATCCAAAGCGGAATACTTATTGCTAAGGGGAACGACCACAGGGGATCCCTGCACCGACTGCTTCTTCCCAGCCCCTCTCACCGTCACCCATCTATTTTCATTCCGCGGAGTAACTGTATCCCTGAAGCTTCTGTCTATGGCCATCTCTGCATCCCTAATGATCCTAAGTTCCTCCAACTCCAGCTCCAGTTCCCTTACACGGTTTTGGAGGAGCTGCAGATGGATGCACTTCTCACAGGTATAATCAGCAGGGACACTGACGTCGTCCCTCACCTCGAACATAGTGCAAGAGGGTTAGGTTGATTGGCCATGCTAAAATTACCCCTTAGTGTCCTGAGATGCATAGGTTAGAGGGATTAGCAGGTAAATGTGTAGGGATATGGGGGTAGGGCCTGGGTGGGATTGTGGTCAGTGCAGACTCGATGGGCCGAATGGCCTCTTTCTGCACTGTAGGGTTTTTATGATTTCTATGAAACAGCATCACTTGATTTGATACTCACAACCGACTCATCTACTGGCAGACTGTAAATTTTAGAGGATGGTATAATGATGTGACCTGTAAGTAGTGAGTCACTGAGCATGAGTGGGCTGATCACACATGTACCAACACACTGGAGGATGGGCACACAGACAGGTTCTGCTGCAGAGGATTCAGATGAGGACTTTGATGGGTGCGATACAGATTTTGGCCAATTGACATGCGCAATGAAATAAAAACAGAAAATGCTGGATAAGCCCAGTCAGTCTGGCAACATCTGTGAGAGAGAAACTAAGTTAAAGTTTTCAATCCAATATGACACTTCATCGGAATTGAACATGCATAATAAAATACTTGATTGCATTGTCATGTCTGCCAATGGCTCTCCATCAATCAAGAAGCTCAGAGGAGACAAGTTCCAACTTTTTACAGGACTTTGCAGAGTTGTCCACTCTGCAAAGTGCTGGACTAGCTAGAGCTCCCTTTTCCAGTGAGGAACTGATGGCCATCCCCTTGAAAATATTGGAGGCCAAGCTGTGATGCAGTGTCTGAAGGCTTATGTCTCTTCTTCTACTGCAGTACAGGTAGAGCTATACAATATCTGAGTGCTGTAGTGATAGCTTAGACTGTGATCGAGATCTCAGTTTGTTTCCAGGTAAACTCAGGTTGCTGTCATTATGGCTGTCAGTGTCAGTGCTCAAAGATCCTTACAGGCTCCTACAGCAGAACAACAATTCATCCTCCCACAGATTACTCAGACTGCTGAGGTGCCTGTCCCAAAGAGCATTAATGTCTCCATGGTACATATAACAGTTGTCTCTCAGACCAACAACATTCATCCTCCCACCAGTGTGTGATGAAAACATGCAAGTAGTATGTCTATATATATATTGCTTTTTTTTAATGTTTCAGGAGAATGTTTTAAAGTTCAGCTTTTTTTTTACAGGTAGTCAGTATGTGTGGAAGGAATACAACTCAGATGCCAGGGAATCAGAATAATTACTCATTTCAACTTTGCAAGTGGTTATGTTAGGTTGAGTGAATGGACTTCTGTTTATTTATGTTCTCCTGGGATTTCAGATTAGAGTGATTGACAGCATCATGTGATGTTGTGGTTTATGTGCAGTCCTGGATCTGTAGAAAAAAGAAACAGGCTTTTGGCAGAAAGGAGTTGAAGTTTGACTGTTCTGATTGAAGTTAACTACAACAGCCCTCTTAACAGGTGCGTGGAACACCGAAGACTTTTAAAACGCATGCAACTCCTTCCAAATATTCACCATCACTCCCTTCTGATCTAAAAACATTTTTGAAATCCTCCAATAACACACTATATCCATTCGGCAGCAGCGAGTAGACAGTCAAAAGAACCTCATTAGCAAGTTCAATGATGATGCTTTTAAAGAGTGTTGGGGTGGGGGAGGGGGTGGATGTTTCTTGACGGCTGAACCCATGTTGAGTTCTATCTGTTTAAGAGAGTGCATTAACAGGGGCAGCAAGGTTTAACATCGCAGGACAGACACCAAATCAAAGTCAGGCACTGACTGATGTTACGATCAGCCACACTTGGCATCCAACATCTGGAGTCGGCGGGGAACATATCCCCACTAACTCCAATAGGTCAGCTGCCATTTCACCTCAAGTGAGCAATGATTGACATTAGGTGGGACTACTGTCATCCAGGCACACCACTGTAGCGGCTGGAAGAGGGCCCAACCCCAGGGGAATTCCCATCCATACTATCTTATGCTCTCCGGCTTCCGGTGGCATGAGAACCCACTGGGCAATATGGGACGGACAATAAATGCTGGACTAGCTAGTGATGCCCACGTCCCATGATTCCACCCTCTACCATGGTGGGATTCAAATTTGGGTCCCCAGAGTCTCTGGATTACTAGTGACAATACCATTACACCACTGCCTGCCCCAAGTGGTTAATTAATGGAATTCCTGGCTGTGAAGAAATCAGCCTATGGCTGAGACTGTTAAACAAATGGAAGCTGATTGGGAGAGATCAAATTTTAGCCAATGATCAGAACAGGCAGGATTCCTGAAAAGTCCAGTTTTCTTTCAAGCAGTAGAAGAACAAGGCAGTGACTGTGAAGATGTGAGCGTCAGGCAGCAAAGGTGGAAAAGCATGGCAAAAAGGACACCGAAGTAGAACTCTGAAGGTTCATAGGAAAAAAGGAACAGAAGTAGGTAAATTTAGCCCTTTGAGTCTGCTCCAGCATTCAATCAGATCATGGCTGATCTCTCCCTGGTCTCAAATCCACCTCCCCACCTGTACTCCATGTTCCTTTATTCCATTTTTTATTAGAAATATATCTATCTCCTTCTTGAAACCATTCAACAATTCAGACTCCACTATGCTATGGGGCAGCAAGTTCTACAAATTCACCAGCCTCTGCGAGAAATAATTCATCCTCATCTCAGTTTTAAATCTACCGCCTCCCAACCTATACCTCCGACCTCTTGTTCTAGATTGCCCCACAAGGGGAAACATTTGGTCTACGTTTATCAATCCCTTTTAGTGTTCTACATACCTCAATCAGATCCCTTTTCATCCTTCTAAACTCCAGTGAGTATAAGTGTTGTAGGTAAAAAAACCTCTGACACTATTAGTGGATCAAAGTGCAGGTTCATTTTCACAATTGTGGGAGAAGTGAGGTTCCTAACAGTGGACCCCCAGCCTTCTCATCGAATATGAGTTAAGAACAGAGTTTTATACCCCTCGGTATACAGATTCTCGCTGTGTGAGCAATCTCCAAGGCCGCGATCGTTCGTCATTGCCTTGAAACAATATTACAGGTTTTGCACAAACAAGTTAATCTGATATACATTCAGGAGACAATGGTTTTTCCTTATCTGGTCCGAATGTAAGAAACAATGAATTCTAACCAAAGCAATGAATTCTAACAAAAACAATGAATTCTACAGCACTTCTCATACAAGCTCTAAATATCACAGAGGTCAAGTTTTGAAGTTTATTAACCCATTCCTGACTTCAATAAGCTAGAACTGTTTAATCTCATTTGTCAACCCTTTCAACCCCAGAATCAATCTGGTGAACTTCCTCTGAACTGCCTCCAATGCCACACATCCTTCCTCAAATGAGGAGATGAAAACGGGACACAATACTCCAGATGTAGTCTCACCGACACCTTATACAATTGCAACAACACTTCTCAATTTTTATACTCCAGTATTTTTGCAATAAATGCCAACATCCCATTTGCCTTTTTTATTACATGCTGTACCTGCATATTGACTTTCTGTGATTCATTAACAAAGACACCCAGATCCCTCTGTTATTTGTCATTTATATTAATGATTTGGATGAGAATATAGGAGGCATGGTTAGTAAGTTTGCAGATGACACCAAGATTGGTGGCACAGTGGACAGAGAAAAAGGTTATCTCGGATTGCAACGGGATCTTGATCAATTGGGCCAGTGGGCTGACGAATGGCAGATGGAGTTTAATTTAGATAAATGCGAGGTGATGCATTTTGGTAGATTAAACCAGGGCAGTACTTACTCAGTTAATGGTAGGGCGTTGGGGAGAGTTACAGAACAAAGAGATCTAGGGGTACAAGTTCATTGCTCCTTGAAGGTGGAGTCACAGGTGGACAGGATGGTGAAGAAGGCATTCGGCATGCTTGGCTTCATTGGTCAGAACATTGAATACAGGAATTGGGACGTCTTGTTGAAGTTGTACAAGACATTGGTATGTGGAGAGATTAAACAGTCTGGAGTTTAGAAGGAATAAAAGGGATCTGATCGAAGTATACAGAATACTAAAAGGGAATGATAGAGTAAACGTAGACCGAATGTTTCCCCTTGTGGGACAATCTAGAACAAGAAGTCACAGGTGTAGGTTGAGAGGTGGTAATTTAAAACTGAGATGAAGAGGAAACACTACTTGCAGAAGGTGGTGAATTTGCGGAACTCGCTGCCGCATAGAGTGGTGGAGTCTGAATCATTAAATGGTTTCAAGAGGTTTTGGAGCCTGAAGTCTCTGGGCCCGCTCACATCTCACCCCCACCAGGAGTTGCGGGGTTTACAGCAGCTCTCTACAAACAGGGAAGAGGCAGCCAACCCCACTGGAGGAAACAGGGAACATTGAGCACCTCAGTCCAGCACCTCTGGCTTCCCATGAGTGTCCCCGGGGCCTCTGGGCACACCAGGGGAGGACGAAGGGCTTGAGCCCATGCTGGGGCCTTCCACCCAGGAGATCCCGGATGTCCTGAGATCTTCCGATTCCCCCCTTCCTCACACTGGGGCATCTCAGGGCCAGCGAGATGAACAGGGTGGCAACAGTGTCATCCGCAAGTCAGCCAGGGCCCTCCAGGTCCCAGTCACCCAGGGGACATCCACCAAGAGCATCACAGGCAATGGGGCATTCATCACAGCTGGACACCTCCACCTCCGATGTGCATCCTGGGATAGCACCGAGAAGAGGCAATAGACCGCACAAAGTAAGAAAGTTGTAGTTGACTAAGAGGGCACGGGTGAAGGTCACCAATAGTCAGGGTTTATTAATCAATAATGTTAACACAATAAACTGATAATTGCACCTCACAGCTGTGACTAATGTGTCTCTGATTTCCCCCCTCCCCCACACAGAGCTGAGTGTTCCCGATTCCCAAACATAGAGGTGTTGACTGTGGCAGCGGGCATTCGGAGTACAGGTAGAAGTCAGTCTTGAATTGCACCGGGGCAGGATCCCAGTGTGCACAACAGCGAGTCATTATCATCCTCCAGCCTTTAACCATTGCCAGCCTAGGCACATTAATGGGTTTGCATGTTTCTGGGGGATAGGGTGGTGGGATGACAGAAGCTGGGGAAGGTGATATGGTGGTTCGAGGGCCCAGGTTGGTTTGGAGGGGGAATAGCGGCTGCATTTGCTCCTGGGTGTGGTGGATGTGTGGTTGTTGCAGCCACCTCACTGCACAGCACCAGCTGGGTGAAGCGGGCTGCAATCAAGGTGTCCCTCGCTGTCCTTCCCTGCCGGACACCTGTCATCGCCGCCCACCCTCTTTCCTCCGGCTCTTCATATGGCGCAATGTCCACCTCGCCCCCTTGTCACTCCTCCTCCTCCTCCTGCTCCAGCTGGTCTTTCCGTTGCTGGGTGATGTTGTGCAGAGTGCAGCAAATGATGATGATGCGTGAAGCACAGGGTCATCCTGGAGGGCCCCCCTCAGAGCGGTCCAAGCAGCGGAACCGCATCTTTAGCAGTCCAATGCACTGCTCTACGATGGATCGGGTGGCTGCACTGGCCTCGTTGTAGCGGGTCTCCTCCTCAGTCTCGGGCCTCCGCGCAGGCATCATCAGCCATGACCTTAGCAGATAACCCTTGTCACCCAGTAGCCATCCCGGGAGCCTGGGCTGGTCTTCAAAGAGCCCAGGGATGTCCGACTGCCTGAGCACAAAGCTGTCATGGACACTCCCTGGATGGCGTGCATCAACCTGCATGATTCCCATTTGATGGTCGCAGACAATTTGGACGTTCAGGAAGTAGAACCTCTTCCTGTTCACAAATTGCTGTGGTCCTGCATGTAGGGCCCGCAAGGCCCATCCACTGCTCCCTGCACATTGGGAATCCCAGCAATGGAAGCGAAGCTGAGAGTCCCGGCCTCCTGCTGTGCACGGCCCACATCGAAATTAATGAACTGCCCTGCCCGGGCATACAGGGCACCTGCGACCTGCTGCACACATCTGTGCACAGAGGCCTGGGAGATCCGGAGCTATAGAAATTGAGGGCTGCCATCACCTTTACGTCCACAGGGAGTGGGTGGCTGCCCCTCCCCTGAGGTGCCAGGTGTGAGAGCACCTCACAAATATGTTGCACCATGGTCTTGGAGAGCCGCAGCCAGCGATGGCACATCTCCTCCGAGAGGGCCTCGAAGGAATTGCGGGGCCTGTACCTCCTTGGCCTCGGCACCCTCTGCCTTCTGTGCACCCTCTCGAGAACCTGCTCACCCACCTCCTGGCCCTCAGTGGCAGCCCCCTGCCCTCCTTCCTAAGGGACTGGTAGTGGCTGCTCCTGCGGTGGTCTCTCCACGCCCGCCACCTCTTGAGCTGCTGCCTCCTCCTCCCTGCTGCCACCAACATGGCCAGCTCCAGATCGAGCAAACCGAGATCCATCTGCACAGTGGGGTTTGGAAAGAGCATAGAATGATGGATTATTATCTTTGGCTGCATAGACCCAGCACCACCCCAATCCCTCACTTGGGCCAGTACCAACACTTGTGGATGTTGGCAACGCCACACATTCCATGGTGCCTTGCGTGACCCAATAGGGTTGTGTGAGATTCCCAACATGACAAATGCTGGCACAGGTTATGTAGGTCGGTGTCCAGCCGGGGCAATGTGCACCCTTGAGCCATTGCTATGTGTGTAACTGCAGCATCCATTACAGGCTTGTGTTGCTGGTCTGTGTCACAGGGCAGGGACAGACTGCAAATCAGCACCAGATGTGTGCCCAGTGGCAGCCGATTCCATGCAGTCCATGTCTGAACCTCTGCACCCCGGCCTGGAGCAACAGTTGCTTCATCTGGTTCAGCCTCAGTCAGCACATTGTACAGTGCCCCCCACCCCAGTACACCAGCACTCAGTCAAGTCCCTGACCACGTGGCAAGACAATGCCACTACAAAATGCCCTGGAGGGGAGGGGTCAGCAGGACTCCTTGATGGGGCCTCCCGCACTGAGCTACAGTGCTGCCCTGGAGGCCAAGGATGAGCGGGACTCCTTCATGGAACCTCACCC
The DNA here is from genome assembly GCF_964213995.1 of Mustelus asterias. Classification (NCBI taxonomy): domain Eukaryota; kingdom Metazoa; phylum Chordata; class Chondrichthyes; order Carcharhiniformes; family Triakidae; genus Mustelus; species Mustelus asterias. The sequence goes on along the minus strand of NC_135820.1, from coordinate 31,615,009 downwards.
AGAGAGCTGTGAGAAAATAGAAGCCCCCTCAACCTCCCACCCCAGATATCACTGGTCCATGGGCCAACACCTGAGGACAGTAGGAGGACAGTAGGAGGAAAGCCACCAGGCCTGCAGTCCGATAGCAACACTTACCTCCTCATGCCAGGTTGAGACTTTTATATACCTACTCTGATTCGCACCAAAATGACATCACGCCAAAGAAGTGGGAGATGCAAACGTGGGTGGAGATTGCCATGTCGATCCTGATAATGACATGCTGAGGTATGTAAAGTCATGCAAATCAGCAGCCCGCCGATGTTCTGTGCGTTCCCGGCGGCGCTATTTTTCTCTGGTTGGGAGATGCATGCAGGCTGTAAAAGCTCGCAGGTAACCCGCAAAATGGCCGACATGCGCATCTCCCGGCCCAACCCACCAGAGAAGTTGCAGGTCGCGATGGGAGAATCGGGCCCAGAGTTTCTGTTTTCTGAATTCAGTGGAAGTGTTGGAGGCTGCGGGTGCTGAGGCAGGTTGATTATAAGGTGAGCTTCAATTTGCTGGAACATCAGTTCAGCTCTGCAGCATTGTTCATATGCCATTTGATCCTCACCCTTCAATCTATCCAACCACCCTTGCAAGCCCCCTTGATGCCCCCCCCATTCACCATGTTTCCATGGATTAGTCATGCCACAGCATAATTCCCCATTCTTCCTCCATGACCCTTATATTGCACGCCCCCTCCCATACACCCAGGTATCAACATAGCCATTCACCCAGTATCCACAATGTACAATCACCATGAGTCATGTAATAACAATGGGAATACTTCAAAATTGATATACATTTTTAAAAAAACTTTAACAACTGTTCTTAATGAAAAATGCAACCAAAAAAGAACACTCAAATCACCTTTCAGTTGTAAAAGCATTCAGCAACCACATCAAAGAAAGATAATCATTTAACAACCTCTTATAGTTTGACCAATAGTTTGACCACTCTATTAGAGTTTTTCGAGGAGGTTACCAGGAATGTGGATGAAGGGAAGGCGGTGGATGTTGTCTACCTGGATTTCAGCAAGGCCTTTGACAAGGTCCCTCATGGGAGGTTAGTTAGGAAGGTTCAGTCGCTAGGTATACATGGGGAGGTAGTAAATTGGATTAGACACTGGCTCAATGGAAGAAGCCAGAGAGTGGTTGTGGAGGATTGCTTCTCTGAGTGGAGGCCTGTGACCAGTGGTGTGCCGCAGGGATCGGTGTTGGGTCCATTGTTGTTTGTCATCTATATCAATGATCTGGATGATAATGTGGTAAATTGGATCAGCAAGTTTGCTGATGATACAAAAATTGGAGGTGTAGTGGACAGTGAGGAAGGTTTTCAAAGCTTGCAGAGGGATTTGGACCAACTAGAAAAATGGGCTGAAAAATGGCAAATGGAATTTAACGCAGACAAGTGTGAGATATTGCACATTGGAAGGACAAACCAAAGTAGAACGTACAGGGTAAATGGTAGGACTCTGAAGAGTGCAGTTGAACAGAGGGATCTGGGAATACAGGTACAGAATTCCCTAAAAGTGACGTCACAGGTGGATAGGGTCGTAAAGAGTGCCTTTGGTACATTGGCCTTTATAAATCGGAGTATCGAGTATAAAGGTTGGAGTGTTATGGGAAGGTTATATAAGGCATTGGTGAGGCTGAATTTGGAGTATTGTGTACAGTTTTGGTCACCTAGTTAGAGGAAGGATGTAAATAAGGTTGAAAGAGTGCAGAGAAGGTTCACAAGGATGTTGCCGGGACTTGAGAAGCTGAGTTACAGAGAGAGATTGAATAGGTTGGGACTTTCTTCCCTGGAGCCGAGAAGATTGAGGGGAGATTTGATAGAGGTGCATAAGATTTTGATGGGTATAGATAGAGTAAATGCAAGCAGGCTTTTTCCGCTGAGGCTAGGGGAGAAAAAAACCAGAGGGCATGGGTTAAGGGTGAAAGGAGAAAAGTTTAAAGGGAATATTAGGGGGGGCTTCTTCACGCAGAGAGTGGTGGGAGTGTGGAATGAGCTACCGGATAAAGTGGTAAATGCGGGGTCACTTTTAACATTTAAGGAAAACTTGGACGGGTTCATGGATGAGAGGGGTGTGGAGGGATATGGTCCAAGTGCAGGTCAGTGGGACTAGGCAAAAAATGGTTCGGCACAGACAAGAAGGGCCAAAAGGCCTGTTTCTGAGCTGTAATTTTCTATGGTTCTATGGTTATAGAACAGTAGTTCTGTAGCTTTTGAAACTCAGCCAAACATTGATAGTCATCCCAGTTGTCAGAATAAACCATTACACCTATTGAAAGTGGAAAAACAGATGGCTAAGTTTTTTTTCTTAAGTTACACCAGATGACTGTCAATTAAAGTAGGCTAGCTTTTCAGAAACCTTCCAAATCAGGCTGACGGGGGAACATACCTATGGGGCATGGAAAAAAAATTCTCTAGGGTTGACGACGGCCACCCAATGTCAAAGGATGCGCTTGTGTGGGGTTGTGACCCAATCCATTTTTGACCTGTGCTGCAAAATGGGCATACACAAATGGTGTCAGGTTGGAAAGAAAAAGGAAATTCAAAATCCCTGTGAAAAAATGCCAAGACCTCTGAACTGTGGCGATGCTGAGAAATCCACTGTGGCAACTAGGGATGAGTAATAAAGGCTGGCCAAACCAGCGCTGTCCACATCCCGTAAAAATGAATTAAAAAATGAACATGAAATTAATTCCACCATACATTTTTGCATTCATGTAGCTCCGTCTTCTTGTGCTGGCTAAATCAGCAATGCTTCAATGGTCATCCATGAAGAGCAATGTCAAAGAGGAGCAATGAAGAGGACGGTGTGTCCCCCATTTTTAAAACATTTGCTGTTGTATTCAGGTATATTGTGAAAGCTTTTAACAGTTTCATTTAGTGGATGGGTGACTGGGTAATTGATCAGTGGGTGGGTGGATGAGACGGGGCTCAGAAGCTGACAGCTCAGGGGTAGGCTGAGAAATGCTAGGCACTTGGGTGGGGGGAACAGGATAGTAGCCTCAGTTGTTGGTGGCCAGGTTGGAGGGGTAGGTATTCGGGACAGGGCGTGTTTTTGAGTGTGGTTGTGGAGTGGTGGTGGGGAGGGGGTTGTGTGGGTATAGTGGATTGGGTTACACTGTTAACCATGGAGTTATACCAGAAATTAAACAGTGGCACAATACTATGGTAAATATATAGGTAAATGTCATACATCTAGCTCTAGTCTTCAACACTGAGCTTAGGGCAGGAGATAGTCTAATAATATCCGGGCTGTGGAAATCAGCCCACTGGAAGTTTAAACTTGTCGAACAATTACTGCACATGTGCACAGATTAAGACTTCCAACAGGTCCTAGGGCATTACAGCAGTGGATATCTCAACATTCACCACTGCTGATATCGGAAGATAGCACCCATAGCTTTTGCCATTCTCGACCCTGTTCCCATGAGGTGGCCAAAATCCAACCCGATCTTCAAATGATTTTTGACAACTACAAATATTGAGTGCAAGTTTTATTACACAACTACAAAACAAGAAACTGCTGCTTGGTGCTTCAAATCAGTCTTACAGCTTGAATTAACTGCTCCAGAAGTTCCAAAATCATTATCTCGAGAAATCTTAAGTACCTAATGACCTTATTTTCTTGTCTCTGATGATTTTTTACGCTGGGGTGTAGTCTGGGTAGCCCTTTTGTGCTAGATTCTTCTTCACACAATCTGCAGAACAGACAAGTTTCAAAGAAATCCTGACTTCTTTGGAGGTTGAATTCCAAGGTAGATCTTTGTCTACATTGAGACATCCTGAAATCCTTGAAGGGGATACTTATGTAATATCTGCTTGGGAAATACACTACCGATTTTTGCTGTTTCACTCTGGGATATGTTTCCAAGAAATTAGGATAATTTTTGGCACGGATTATTCAGAGATTTTACATGATCCGGAATGAAACTTTTGTATGATCTTGTTCATTTTCTGAGGAAATGTTGAAAGGGATTTGTTTGCATGAGACTGGGGCGTGCAACACATTATGCTTGAAGATGCTGGTCATTTTCAGTGGAGAATTTATTGACATCTTGGCTGATTTCAATCTGAGTCTCTGAGATAATTTATCCACATATCTAATGGAATTTCTTGAGGAATTTGCCTACCCCGGAGATACGATTTTGGAATATGGTTCCTGCCTCTTGGGTTGATATCTAAGAAGTCATCTTCAACTTGTCTGGGGATTTTACTGAAATCTTTTAAGGTTTGTGGTTGGGTTTTTGAAATGCCCTGTCCATTTTGAGATGGTTTGTTTGGTGCAATTTTTCTGGCTTCTGGATCTGTTGTTCGGATATGTTGCTTCTGTTCTGAGTAGTCTTTTTGTGAATACTCATTTGGATCAGTTTTTATGACATCCTGCTTGTCTTCAACTTGAGGTTCGAGGACATGGTTCTTATATACAGATTTGGCTCTTGTAGTATCTTGTTTGATTGGAGATCGTGAAGAGATAGGCATGTAATCCCAGGTGCCATGGTGGGCTTCTTTGGATGGTTTAAGGTTAAATTCCCCATTCTCTGAAAACCTTGCGAAACTGAACATTGGAGGAGCTTGGAGAGTTTCAGTCTGTGTCGCTATACTCTGTGTCTCTGTTTTAGGCTTGCGCTGGCGCTTGGAGACCTTTGGATATTTTCTGACTTTTTCCATTGGGATGCGTTCAGGTTTTATGGGCTTTGATGATCCATCCTTGATTTTATTTTCAAAATAATCAATAAGTGGCTGGATTCTATATAAACCAGAGGAGGGTTTCTCTTCCTTCTTGGGATCTGTTGAAATTGAGGAGCTGTACAGCAGCTCAGGAGGGGGTGGTGGAAAATCATAATTTGAGTCCTGAGGCAGTGGTAAATCTTGTTTTAATTTTGGTGGGTCCGTTGGGTTTGACTTCAAATGGGTGGCTTGGTACTCATGGACATTGGACAGGGTTCTAGACCCCAGGTGTGAAATCTGTTCATTATAGTTTCTGAGTAAAGCTGGTTTTTGTCTATCTGATGGGACAACCCTGTCCGCAGGGATGAATGACGAAAGTTTAGAACGCCTTTCTGTCTTGATGACATTTAGTTTGTACTGGGTACCACTGATAGTGACACTGTGTTGACCTGAAATACTGAGGCTAAGAGAGTTTGGATCAACATCCAGTGGGAGGTTAAATTTACTGTAAAACCCATAAAAGACATTTCTGGTCATTCCAATTGCATCCTGTGTTATCACTGACTGATCTCCAAAGATACTCACTCTTCGATTATTGACTGTTGAATTCACCTTACTCACAGGAATGTGTCCAAGGTCTAAACACAGAGAAAACTTTTTCAAAGGCTCACCCTGTTCACTCTCTCTTCTATTATTCAGTATCATGTCAAATCGCTCTCCATCAAAGAAACCACCTTCATTTGTAAGCATCTTTCATACATCTATTAGGAAAATAATAATATGAAATTCACTAGAATTTATCAATTATCAATTGGAAAGAATAATAAAAATATCACTGGGGTTGTGATGAACATAAAATCAGCATGCTAAATTAAAATATAATAAAACAATGACAAAATGGCCAAGATCTTCCTTTCAAAATCGTAATGAAATGAAAGGGACTTGCCATTATTTAAGCACAAATGAAACCGTAATTTAAGGCAAGGGCGTACTCAGGGTTAGGGGAAAATATTCAAAATTCACCATCTGAGTCCGCCACTTCACCATTAGATTTGAAACACAGAATCTCACCATCTGCTATGTCATTGAGAATAGCATGAAGTTTCTGTATTTGCATGATGGATATAAACTGGCCACAGAAGTTAAAGTGATTCTAGTCTATACATCCTTTTTAAGAATATGCTAAGTGTTAATTACTGTCATTCTTACCTCTGAAAATCAACTATTATATTTCCTGAATTGCATTCTGAAAGCTTTATTTTTTGGAGATTTAAAATTATAAAATGTATTTTTGTTTTTCCTTTCTACTTTTTTCCTCAATTTATTTCTCTTTCTGAACCTGATCTGACTTTGTTGACGCTTACATGCACTTCCTTCTCAGTCCTTGCAGTGTATTTTTTTATTCATTCATGGGTTGTGGGTGTTGCTGGCTGGGTCATCATTTATTCCCTATCCCTAATTGCCCGTGAGTTGAATCGCTTGCTCAGCCATTTCAGAGTCAACCATTTTGTTGTGTTTCTGGAGTCACATGTAAATCAGGCTACATGAGGATGGCTCATTTCCTTCCCTAAAAGATATTAGTGAATCAGATGGGTTTTTAACAACAATCAACAATGGTTTCCCAGTCATCATTAGTCTTTTAATTCCAGATTTGTATTAACTTCAAATTTCATGTGGGATTTGAAACTTAGATCCCCAGATCATTATCCTGGATTTCTGGATTATTAGTCCAAGGAAAATACCATTATGCCACCGACCCACCTGCCCACACCCATGAGGATAATTCATAATCCACCAATCTGATTGGTTAAGGTGATACACCATCACTTGCCTTGATAACTCAGGTCCCATATTTGCCATTTTTTAAAAACTTAAATATGCCATGGCAAGTCTTGATGTCTTGCTCTGGAAAAATTTAACCCTTTGATAAACTACAGGCAGGATCTTGAGCCCGCTCCATGCATGGGAATGGTGGCATGGGCTCAAAATGCAGAGAGTTTGAAAGCATGTGATTGTCACTGGTGAGATTGCATTCCCTGATTTTGAACTAACCTCGCTGGTGGAATGATGTGGAACACACCGGGGAAGGGCAGGAATGTAATTTGAATGTATCAGCACTCGCCAGGCATTTAGAGAGGCAAGGACTGATTAGGGACAGTCAGCATGGCTTTGTGAGTGGAAAATCATGACTCACGAATTTGATTGAGTTTTTTGAAGGGGTAACCAAGAAGATAGATGAGGGCAATGCAGTTAATGTTGTCTACATGGTCTTTAGCAAGGCCTTTGACAAGGTACTTCATGGTAGGTTGGTGCATTAGGTTAAATCTCACAGGGTCCAGTGTGAGATGGCCAATTGGATACAAACTTGGCTTGATGCCAGAAGACAGACGATGCTCGTAGAGAGTTGTTTTTCAAACTGGAGACCTGTGACCGGTACTGTGCCTCAGGAATTGGTGCTGAGTCCACTGTTATTTGTCATTTATACAAATGATTTGAATGACAATTTAGAAGGCATTTAGGGGGCAAGTTTGCAGATGACATCAAGATTGGTGGCAGAGTGGACAGTGAAGAAAATTATCTAGGATTGCAATGGGATCTTGATCAATTAGGCCAGTGGGCTGATGAATGGCAGATGGAGGTTAATTTCGATAAACACGAGGTGATGCATTTTGTTAGATCGAACCAGGGCAGGACTTACTCAGTTAATGATAGGGCGTTGGGGAGAGTTAGAGAACAAAGCGATCTGGGCTACAGGTTCATAGCTCCTTGAATGTGGAGTCACAGGTGGACAGAGCGGTGAAGAAGGCATTTGGCATGCTTGGTTTCATTGATCAGAACACTGCATACAGGAGTTGGGATGTCTTGTTGAAGCTGTACAAGATATTGGTACGGCCACATTTGGACTATTGTGTACAGTTCTGGTCACCCTATTATAGCAAGGATATCATTAAACTAGAAAGAGTGCAGAAAAGATTTACTGGGATGCTACTGGGACTTGATAGTTTGAGTTATAAGGAGAGGCTGGATAGACTGGGACATTTTTCCCTGGAGCGTTGGAGGCTTAGGATCTTATAGAGGTCTATAAAATAATGAGAGGCATAGATCAGCTAGATAGTCAACATCTTTTCCCAAAGGTAGGGGAGTCTAAAATTAGATGGCATAGGTTTAAGGGGAGAGATACAAAAGGGTCCAGAAGGGCAATATTTTCACACAATGTTGTGAGTGTCTGGAACAAGCTGCCAGAGGTTGTAGTAGAGGCGGGTACAATTTTGCCTTTTAAAAAGCATTTAGACAGTTACATGGGTAACATGGGCATAGAGGGATATGGGCCAAACGTGGGCAATTGGGACTATGTTAGTTGTTTAAAAAAAACGGCGGCAAGGGCAAGTTGGACCAAAGGCCTGTTTCCATGCTATAAACCTTTATGATTATGACTATAATATCATTAATGAGTATCACTCCAGATATTGAGGCTGCACTAAATGTTCAGGTGGCACCGGCACAACATCAAGTTGGCGCCATTTACAAAAGTTATATGTAAGTGTGAACCTGGTGACTGCACCTGCAAGAGGAATATTGGAGGTGGGCACTCAGGCGGCCATTTTATTGCAGGGACACACAGAAGTGCAGCTTGGGCTGGGGGTGAGGATCACTGTCACCATTGTGGGGGGGAGTTGGGGAGTATGGATGGGTAGCTCAAAGGCCTTACCTTTCCTTCATTTTGGGTTGCCCCTTGCTCCAAGGTGATGTGCTGGCAGCCAAACGGGCATCGTTTCCTGGTTCCTCCATGCTGGATTACTGTTCAAACAACAGTTGAGTAGGTGCCCTTCCATGTTAGGACTGCAAACTGGGTGTGAGGAGGCCACAGCAGAGGGGCAGTATTGGTTGCAACTATGAGGCCCTGGGGTCCTGCTTTATGAGAGGGTAGGCTTCAAGGGCAATGTGGGGTTATCAATGATGGGGAACTACCTGCCTCATGAGGCATAAAGACCCACTTGGGGGAGGGCAAATGCAGTGAAACCTAAAACCTTCACTCTGCCAATGATGTGAGGCCTGAGGGGCTTACTGGAAAAGATGTCTAAATCCACTTATCTGCGAATTCTGTCAGAGCGGTAAAGGGGCATACATTGTTCACATGCAAGGCTGTTTAACTCAACATCATTAAAGACCTGGAAGAATGAGACTTCCCTCTAGGGAATTGCTTGAATTGCTAATTGCATACCTCTCAAGAACCAGCTGTGTTTCTTCAAGATGGTTGCTGTTGCCAGAGCGATTAACTGACCATTCCTTGAGGAGTCAAGCATGCCAGTTTAATAGCCAAACTTATATCAGTCTGGAGACAAAAGTTAACCCTTTGGAACACAAAGAGTGTGGAAGCCTATTTCAAGGCAAGCCTCAGCAGCACATAGTTCTCACTGTGGAGAACCCACAGGCAAGGTAGGTGGTGATAGCAGACACTCACCCTGTTCAATATCATGAGTGGCACCATCTTTGATGTGCCCCATCATGATGCTGACATGGTTGTCCTGCATTCTCTCTGATGCACTATTGTGCAATCAAGGACAGGATTTATGTTATTTTGTGGGGGCAGGGTGGGGGGAAATGTGTAGGTCAGATGCCCGTGAGACAATGGAGGCTTAACACTATTCATCCCACTGGAGTACAGAGGAAACTGTGGGGCTGCGGCTGGAATGTCAGAGGGGGTGGTATGAGTGAGAGCAGAAATTCACACAGATAATGGGAACTACTTGGGTGGAAGTCACAGGTGCATGGGACGATGAGTGTCAGGGCATTCTTAGGACTCCTCAGCGCTTGGTGTTCAGACTCTTTCAGTGCATGATTCATGAGAATCATGGAGCCTGTTGCTTTGGCATTTCTACTGATCAAGATTGGCCAGCAGCAGAGACAATGAGGAACTGCTGCCCATGGCCAGGACCAGCACCCTGTCACTGTCCAGGGAGCAAGACCACACATGAAGGAACAGAATTGGAGACAGTAGCGGCCAAGAATCTTCCGGCGTCGATTTTCCTACCTTCGGATGTCCGAGCTTCAGTGCCGGAGAAGACCGTCTGTCCCACAGTACAGTGGACCACCTCAGACACATAGTGCATGAACTGGCACACCTAATGCCTGTGGCCTTTCAAGTTACAGCCACTTTGAACTTTTATGCTACCAGTTTGTTCCAGGGCAACTCAGGAGACATCTATGGCATCTCCCAGTCTGCCACTCACAATTATATTAGTGAGGTGACAGATGCCCTCTATGCCTGGACTAATATGTTTATCAACTTTGACCAGGACTAGGTGAGCCGGGAGGCTTGGGCCATGGGTTTTACCCACCTAGCAGTGATGCCCCAGGTGCCAGGCCTGATATAATGCACTCACATGGCTCTTAAGTCATCATGGTGGCATGCGACACCATTGAGGAACCGCAAGAGATACCAGTCCCTCAACATCCGACTTGCCTGTGACCAAACAGTACGCTTCATGCAGGTGTGTGCCCGTTTTGGGGTTTACCCATGACAGTTACATTTTAGGCTGCTCGCAAATCCTAGTTGTCTTGAGGGAGAGCGGCGGCGAGAGGGATTGCTCCTCAGGACAGGGTTATCCACTCAGGAAGTGGCTAATGATGCTAGTGTGGAGGCCACAAACACCAGCAGATTTGATACAATGAGGCTTCGGCTTCAATGCATGTGTTGGTGGAGCAGGCAATTGGAATGTTGAAGATGTGGTCCCGGTACCTGGACTGGTCGGCAGTGCCCTACAACACAGCTCCCAGAGGGTTTTCTGCATTATTGTGATCTGCTGCACTCTTCACAACTTCAGAGGGGAGACAACCTAGACCTGGAGGAGATGAGCGAGCATCAGATCTCCTCGGATGAGGAGGATGTTGAGGACAGCCGTGGGCCTGACAATGCTGAGAAGGAAGAATACTGGGCAGTGGACGGGACCAGAATGGGCTGGTGAGGGAGGGACGTCCTGATCGCTTCTTGTTTTGGGAACGAGCGGGAGTGGCAGCTGGTGAGGTCTCCAACAATGGGTGTAAGGCCAAACCAATGATGTTGTACCAGCATTATCAAACCGTTAGGTTGCACATTTTCAAGGGCAGAAGGTTGAAGCCATTGCATCTGCAGGAGAATGATGATGACTTGCAGCAAGGACAAAGCGATGCTTCTCTCATTCTCAGCGATATGTCTGTCCCCTGCAGGCACATCTAAATATTTGGCTCCAGGTTTTCACTTTCACCTTACACTTGTGGTGGGCAGGCAGGCAGCATTTCAACAGCCCCTTGGCCTCTTTCACTCAGATGAAGAGATGCAAAATTGAAATGCTCTAGCCTTGATAAATGGGTGGGGGGAGGGGGAGTTGGTGGCAGTGTATGTATGTGTGTGGTTTGCTCCTTCCAAGAATGGGGTCTCGGAAAGGGTGGCTGGAGTTGAGGCACGCGGGGTGGAGCTTGCCTGCACCAGGGCTTCTTTCGTCTGTGTGGGTGACATAGCATAGCCATTCTCACGCTCCACAGGAATGAAGCATTGGGTGTGTACATGGGTTTGCAGAGCTTGGCAGCATTAAATGACAATTTGGAGGCTCCACAAGTGAACAGAGTGATTTATTATTTCTAACTACTTGTGTCTTACTTTCACCCATGCCAACTAGTTGCTTATCATTTCTTACTCTTCCTCACCCTCCCGTTACATCTCGACACTTCTCCAGGATCCATAGTTGAGATTGAGGAGGCCTGCTGGCTTCCATGCCCTGTTGCCTGAGATTAAATTGGTGGGTGACCTCTTGGGGGGAGATGAGGGGGCTGGGGCCTGGACCTTGAGGGTCGCGGCCTGCTTTCAGGCAGCATGGGAATTGCAGTGCTGCCCTCATCAATGTGTGGGGCTGAATGTGTGTCTCTCTCAAGAAGGGGGATGTCAGATGGGCTGGACATCCCCAGGATCTCCAGGATGAAAGGCTGTGACCCAGGCTAACCTGATCTCTTCGGGTGCCCATTGGTCCTCCATGGGAGAGGGGCAGCTGGAGTGAGACCCAGCAGCCCAGAGTCCTCTGGCACTGACATCGTGGATTCCCACTAGTGCCTGCACACTGCAATTGAAGCGCTGCATCATGGAGTTCGTGCCCTCAGGCATACAGGACATGAGCTGAACCATGGAATGAACATGCCCTACCATGGAGTGCACATTCTGTGCCAAGCTCTCCACTGCGGATGCCACCCTCGCAGAATTGGCCTCGTGGCGCTGGAGTGATGGCACCATCTCCTCAGACAAAAGGCAATGAAACTCTTGCAATCTAAGGGGAATGCTGCCATTCCTTCCTGATATTTGTGACTCTGCCTTTCCAGTTTCATCAACTCTGGGACAACCCGACCCAGGGACATGTCATCAGCCAAGGGCTCAGCAGAATCTTGGCCTCCGGCATCCCTCTGAATGCCAGGTCCCTGGGATATTCCTGCTCTGTCTGCTTTGGATCCTCAGATGTGAAGTGCTCACCAATGAGTGGCCCAGAAGCCTGTATACTTGACATAGGGAAGGCCAAGGTATTGGAGGTGCTGGCAGCCTTAAAAGTGGATAAATCTCCAGGTCCAGATGAATTGTGCTCTAGGCTGCTGTGGGAGACAAGGAATGAGATTGCAGGGGCTCTGTCCCAAATTTTCAATTCCTCTCTGGCCATAGGGGAGGTTCAGTAAGAAGTTTAACAACACCAGGTGCCAGATGACTGGAGAACAGCTAATGTGGTCCCGCTATTTAAGAAGGGTTGTAGAGATAAACCAGGGAATGACAGACCATGAGTCTCATGTCAGTGATAGGGAAACTATTAGAGAAACTTCTGAAGGAGAGCATCTATCTCCATTTGGAGAGGCAAAGCTTGATCAGGGATAGTCAACATGGCTTTGTCAGAGGGAGGTCATGCCGAACAAATTTGATTGAATTTTTTGCGGAGGTGACCAGGTGCGTAGATGAGGGTAGTGCAGTCGATGTAGGTTATATGGATTTCAGCAAAGCCTTTGACAAGGTCCCACATGGGAGACTTATAAAGAAGGTAAATTCACATGGGATACGGGGTAATTTGATAAAGTGGATTCAAAATTGGCTGAGTTTTCGGAGTCAGATGACAGAAGGCTGCTTTAGTGACTGGAAGCCAGTGTCCAGTGGCATACCACAGGGACCTGTGTTGGGGCTCCTATTATTTGTCATTTATATAAATGACATTGATGACTATGTGGGGGGGGGGGGGGGGGTAGGATTAGTAAGTTTGCGGATGACACAAAGATTGGATGGGTGGTTAACAGTGAGGCTGAGTGTCTTGGGCTACAAGAAGACATAGACAGGATGGTCAAATGGGCAGATAAGTGGAAGATGAAATTTAACTCTGAAAAGGCTGAGGTGATACACTTTGGAAGGAGTAATGTGACAAGAAAGTATTCAATTAATGGTATACACTAGGAAGTTCTGTGAACAAAGGGACCTTAGCGTGTTTGTCCACAGATCTCTGAAAGCGGAAGGGCCTGTTAGTAGGGTAATGAAAATGGCATATGGGATACTTGCCTTTATCAATTGAGGCATAGATTACAAAAGCAGCGAAGTCATGTTGGAGTTGTATAGAACTTTGGTGAGGCCCCAGCTAGAGTACTGTGTGCAGTTCTGGCCACCACATTGTTGGAAGGATGTGATTGCACTGGAGGGGTGCAGAGGGGATTTACCAGGATGCTGCCTGGGATGGAACATTTAAGTTTTATGAAGAGAGGTTGGATAGACTTGGGTTGTTTTTCATTACAGCAGAGAAGGCTGAGGGGCGACCTGATCGAGGTGTACAAGATTATGAGAGACATAGACAGAGTGGATAAGGAGCAGTTGTTCCCCTATTCCCCTTCGTTGAAGGGTCAGTCATGAGGGGATGTAGGTTCAAGGTGAGGGGCAGGAGGTTTAGGGGTGGTGATGGTCTGGAATGTGCTGCCTGGGAGGGTGGTGGAGGTGGATTGCCTCACATCCTTAAAAAAATATCTGGATGAGCACTTGGCACAGGATAATATTCAGGGCTATGGCTCAAGTTCTGGCAGATGAGATTAGGTGGAAGTTCAGGTGTTTCTAATGTGTTGGTGCAGATTCGATGGACCGAAGGGCCTCTTCTGCACTGTATGATTCTATGAATAACTGTATGACTTGAGGATTCTCACTTTTGTCTGCTGCCCCCACTTCACCATCAGCGCAGGCACAGTCTTCTCTCCGGCCAGAAGAGAGCTCTCTCCTCAAATATGGGAGGGGTTCTGAGCTCTGACATTACTCCAGCTGGGTGTGCTTTCTCATGCTTATTGTGGTTGATTTTGTCCTGCAATGTCACACATAAAGAGAGCGTGGGCAGGAGTGTTGATATTTAAAATGGTGATGAGCTGTGGCAGGCTTGAGTGGGAGCTGGAGTTTGAGGAGCATGACAGCAAGTAGGTAGGAACAATGTGATTGGAGGTGGGAGGAGGATGACCTCCTTACAGGTGTTGACAAACCCCAAAGTGGGTGAGAGATGAAGTTGTAGTTGTGAGGGATGTGCGAGGGGGTCCAGAAAAAGACTGCATGAGGCTCATTTACACAGACTAAGAGAAGAACTTCCTTCTTTTTATGCCACTGCTGCCCTGTCCTCTTTTGTAGTGAGCTGGCACTCACAAGGGCAGCCACTGCATTCCAGGTAGGATGGTGACCTTGCTGGAAGGATGTCTTTTGGACCAGGGTTAGAATACATCCCACCTCTTTTGCACTCCATCCAGCAATCTGGTCATGGTTTCCTCTGAGAAACGGTGTGTGGCAGGGGCTGTCATCCCCGGCAATAAATCTGGAACAAGTGCTAGGGAGCCATTTTATATGTTCATAAGAATCTCCCCACTGATTGTAGCGATTAAGTTGAGCCAGGGGGGATGAATCAGAAAATGCCAAGCCAACTTAAGTGTAAAAGTATGGGCCTAAACTGCTCAATTTCTCTTCATAAGACCAGCTCCACATCTCTGGAATTAACCTAATGAATCTCCTCTGAACTTTCTCCAATGCAACTACATCCTGATGCACCATCAATCAAGCAAAGACTAGTTTGTATGCAAGAACAAATAGGCTTTTATCAGCAAAAGACTTGGAGCACACCCATGCCGGTGAACTGGTCCAGAGACTGAGGCGGGGGTAGGGAACAGTCACCTTTATACCTGGACCGGGGGGGGGAGGAGTCCCGGGCAGGGCCGGCAGGGACGTGTCGAGGCATGTCACACACACAGGCAATAAGCTAACAGTGGTTTACCACACATCCATCCTCAAATAAGGGGACCAAAAGTGTGCACATTACTCCAGGTGCGGTCTCACTAAAGTGTTGCAGCCACACTTCCCTACTTTTATACTCAATACCTTAAGCAATACATGCCAAAATTCCATTTGCCTTCCTTATTACTGCATACTGGTTTTCTGAGATTCATGCATGAGGACACTCAGATCCCTCTGCATTGAAGCATTCTGAAGTTTTTCTCCATTCAGATAATAGGTTACCTTTTTAGTTATCTGACCAAAATGGGTAAACTCATACTTATTCACATTAAACTCCATCTGCCAAATTTTGACCCACTCACCTGAACCTATCCAACTCCATTTACTTATTTCTTTATCGCAACTTATTATCCCAAGTATTTTAGTGTCATTGGCAAATTTGGCTATCGTACCTTCTATTCCTGCATCCAAATCATTGGGCGGGATTTTGACCCTGCACTCTCCATCTGCAAGATCGCTGGTGGGGGCTCAAATTCTGACCCAAAAATTGCAAATTTTGCTGCCCCGCGCAGGCACCATAATCAAGTTCATGCCCATAATGGGCAAGAACCTGATTTCCATTTATTTAAATACATTTGAATCTAATTAAATAACCTCCCCCCCCACCTCCACCCCATGCCAGATCTTGTTGCTTACTAGATTTTAGTGTCATGTTGGCAAGGTTTACAACAGGCTCACCCAGACATGAACATGTCATGGGGATGCCCCTGGGGTGTAATTGTCACTATGTCCCCAGGGAGTGGGGAGAAGGACATGGCCAGGCAGTACCCTGGCAATGCTCCCTGGCACTGTCACAGGTTGGCAGTGCCAACCTGGCAGTGCCAACCTGACAGTCAACCTGGCAAGGCCAACCTGTGCCAGGGAGCAGTGCCAGAGGTGGGCCCTAGGGAAACCCCATGTGCAGGACTCATCTATTTGTGGTGGGGTGGAGCAGACACAAGAGATATTTATCAAATGCCTTCTGGAAGTCCATCTACACACATCTACAGGATCCCCATTATCCACCTTGCTTGTTACACCTTCAAAGAACTCTATCAAATTAGGCAAGCACGACTTATCCTTCATTAAACCATGCTGATTCTGAACTTTCCAAATGTACTGTTATTACTGCCTCAATAATGTATTCTAACAAAGTCCCAACAGCAGATGTTAAACTAACTGGTTATAAGATCATAAGACCATAAGATATAGGAGCAGAAATAGGCCATTTGGTCCATTGAGTCTGCTCCACCATTCAATCATGGCTGATAAGTTTCTCAAACCCATTTTCCTGCTTTTTCCCCGTAACCCTTGATCCCTTTACCAATCAAGGACCTTACTATTTCTGTCTTAAATGACCAGGCCTCCACAGCCTTCTGTGGAAATGAATTCCATAGATTCACTATCCTCTGGCCGAAGAATTTCCTCTTCATCTCAGTTCTAAAGAGTTGCATCTTTATCCTGAGCCCTCAGGTCCTAGTCTCTCCTACAAATGGGAACATCTTCCCCACGTCTACTTTATCCGGGCCTTTCATTATTCTGTAAGTTTCAATGAGGTCCCCCCTCATTTTTCTATACTCCAACGAGTACAGAGTCAGAGTCCTCAGACGCTCCTCATATGTCAAGCTTTTCATTCTTGGGATCATTCTCATGAACCTCCACTGGGACCCTCTCCAAGGCCAGCACATCCTTACTTAGATACGGGGCCCAAAATTTTTCATAATATTCTAAATGTAAGAGAATTTAACATGGCCAATGCTCCTAACCAACACATTTTTTGGACTGTGGGAGAAAACTGGAGCAACCGGAGGAAACTCACGCAGACCTGGGGAGAACGTGCAAACTCCACAGAGACAGTGACCTGAGCCGGGAATCAAACCTGGGTCCCTGGTACAGTGAGGCAGCAGTGCTAACCACTGTGCCACCATGATGCCCCAGTTCCATTGATGTTTTTCTACAGGGAGGGGAAAATTGCAAGACAGGTCAGCCTGCTCTGGCTATTATCTATACTTGCGTGTGGGAAACCAGTAACCTTATCAGCTGTTCACTGTTAAAGGAAAAATATTAAAACAATGCACAAATCGATGAGGGAAGGGCTATGGATCTAGTCTATATGGACTTTAGTAAGGTGTTTGACAAGGTTCCACATGGCAGACTGGTATAAAAACTAAAATCTCATGGGATTTGGCGTGGGCTGACTAGATGAATACAGAACTGGCTTGGTCATAGAAGACAGCGAATAGCGGTGGAAGGATATTTCTCAGAATGGAGATGTGTAGCTAGTGGTGTTCTGCAGGGATCAGTGCTGGCACCTCTGTTGTTTGTAGTATATAATAATGATCTGGAGGAAAATGTGGGTGGTCTGATTAGTAAGTTTGCAGATGACTCAAGATTGGTGGATAGTGCCAGGGATTGTTAGAGGATACAACAGGATATAGATAGATTGGAGACTTGGGCACAGAAGTGGCAAATGGAGTTTAATCCAGACAAATGCAAGGTGATGCATTTTGGAGGATCAAATTTGAAATCTTAGAAAAATCTTAGAAATCTTAGAAACCCTACAGCACAGAAAGAGGCCATTTGGCCCATCGAGTCTGCACCGACCACAATCCCACCCAGGCCCTACCCCCATATCCCTACACATTTACCCACTAATCCCTCTAACCTACGCATCCCAGGACACTAAGGGCAATTTTAGCATGGCCAATCAACCTAACCCGCACATCTTTGGACTGTGGGAGGAAACCGGAGCACCCGGAGGAAACCCACACAGACAGGAGGAGAATGTGCAAACTCCACACAGACAGTGACCCAAGCCGGGAATCGAACCCAGGTCCCTGGAGCTGTGAAGCAGCAGTGCTAACCACTGTGCTACCGTGCCGCCCCCCCAGTGATTTATACTGTAAATGTCAGAACCCTACGGAGCATTAACATACAGCGGGATCTGTGCGTGCAGGTCCACAATTCCCTAAAAGTGGCAAAATAGATGGCCAAGTTGATTAAGAAGGCATATGGCATGCTTACCTTCATTGGCCGGGGCATTGAGTACAAGAGTTGACAAATTATGTTGCAGCTATATAAAACCTTGGTTAGGCCACATTTGGAATATTGTGTGCAGTTCTGGTTGCCACTGGAGCAGAAGGATGTGGAAGCTTTGGAGAGAGTGCAAAGAAGGTTCACCAGAATGCTGCTGGGTCTTGAGGGTGTTGGCTGTGAGGAGAGGTTGAATAATCTAGGATTGTTTTCACTGGAAAGATGGAAGCTGAGGGGAGACCTGATAGAGGTCTACAAAATTATGAGAGGCATAGACAGGGTGGATAGTCAGAGGCTTTTTCCCAGGGTAGAAGTGTCAATTACAAGGGGGCACAGGTTCAAGGTGAGAGGAGAAAAGTTTAAGGGAGATGTGTGGGGGACATTTTTCACGTAGAGAGTGGTGGGTGCCTGGAATGTGCTACCAGAGGAGGTGGTGAAAGCAGGCATATTAGCAACATTTAAGAGGCATCTGGATGGATACATGAACCAGGAGGGAATAGAGAGGTATGGACGGAGGAAGGGCAGAAAGTTTTTTTTAGTTTCGTTAGGGCAACATGATTGGCATGGGTTTGGAGGGCCGATGGGCTTGTTCCTGTGGTGTACTTTTCTTTGTTCTTTATAGAAGATTTTTCTCTCTTTTTTAATACCTTGCTCTAGTTTTCTTTCAGAATTTACCCTTGCTATTTTTATTCCTTTTTTTAGAGACCCTTGTTGATCTTTAAAAGTTTCCCAATCTTCCAGCCTGCCAATGACCTTTGCAATATGGTATGCCTTTGTTTTTGTCTTTGTTATCCTTAACTTCCTTGCTTAGCCATGGATACTTCTTTCTCTTCTTATAATTTTTCTTCTCTGGAATATATTTTAGGTGGGAGGAATTGAATATCTCCTTAAACATCTGCCACTGCTCATCAACTGTCCTTTTTGTCTTCCTGCCCAGTTCACTAGGACCAAATTTGTCCTCATGCTTATATAATTCCTCTGTTTCACTCCAGAATGCTCGTGTGGGACCCCAGTTTCTTGTCCTCAAACTGAATTTCAAATTCTAGCATGCTATGATCACACTTCCCGAGATGATCCTTAACAATGAGATCATTAATTAATCCCTGCTCATTATACCTTTACCAAATCCTGGATAGCCTGTTCCCTGGTTGGTTCCACAACATATTGTTCCAAGAAACAATTTCTAATACATTTAATGAACTCTTTCTCAATCTACCTTTGCCAATTTGATTAATCAAGTCTATATGCATATTAGAATCACCGATGATTATTGCTGTACCTTTCTTATAAGCCTCCAATATTTCCACATTTATACTGTGCCCCACAGTGGAATTACTGTTCGGGCACCCAGGGACTTCTTTCCCTTGCTATTTTTTATTTATACCCACATTGGTTGTATCACTGGAATTTTATTGGCACACCCGCTCCAATTCCGGGGCAGGCGAGGCTTGCAGAACTACATTCTCCATTGGCCTCAGGCAGGATCTTACGAGCCTCAGGCGGGCGAAGCAGTAATATTCCGGCATATGTCTTGGTCTCTAGTGCCTATAACATTTATAACATAGAGTACTAATCTCTTCCTTCACCAACAAAGCTACACCACTTACTTTTCCTTCCTGTCTATCCTTTCAAATTATGGAGTACCCTTGGATATTCAATTCTGAAGCCTGGTTTCCCTCAGTAATCGCCATCATATCATACCCATTTGTCTCTATTTGTGCTGTTAACTCATTAATTTTATTCAGAATGCTTCGTGTATTTAAAGCCTTTAAGTTTGTTCTATTATCAAATTTTCCTACTCTTGCATGATTCTTTGGTGTAATATGTTCACATGTTCTATCCTTTCACTTAATTTTCTGTAACAATCAGCCTCATCATTAACCTGTACTCCTACCTTTTCCTTTAACTTTGATTTTTTAAATTTTCCATGCAACTGAATTGAATAGTGCATCTGTGGTCAGAAAGTATGTGTTTTTTTACCTTAACAATGCAAATTAGATAATTAATTTTATTTCAAAAATGCTCCTTGGCATACACAAAAAATCCCTTCTCAATGCCTTATTTTGTGTTTGCTTTTAGATACTTGTAACTAAATTCTTAAACTGAGATAGCACGTCAAAAATGCATACTTCTGACAACATTTAATTAAACAAGATATATTTTTCTCTGTGTAGCTTGAATGCATTTACATGTCGTGAGGCAAGTACAAAGAATAAATTCTTATCTCATTTGATAGCTTTTGCCATTTAAATTTGGGAAGGGGTGCAACTAACAATTCAAAACATTTTAAATAGTCAAACCTACATATTTTAGGTAAGAATCAAAATGGAAAATCAAACATAAGATTTTGATTTGTCCAAAAATAAGGTGAATTTAAAATCATTCAAATTTGAAATATTTCAATTCTACTTTTAAACTTTATTAGTTTATTAGTGCATTATGTGAAAGATAATGGATTTACATATTTTAAAAGCTGAAATCTGCTCACTGTGGTTTCAACTGCCATAAAATATTGCTAAATGTTTATACTCACTTGTATGTTAACTGTCTTGCCTTTAATCAGTGTACATTATATTTTAACTGAAAATCTACAGTCTGAATTACCATAACATTTACAATTAGTTACAATCTCTTCTCGGCCTTTTGGCTAAGGTCAAGTGTAGTATCGACATGCTGTGCTTGGTCGAAGTTATTAGGTTACATTTTAGCTTCATTTGAAGCAATTTTTAAAAGCAGCATCTTGGCCTTTTGGCTAAGATGCAAATGAGATCAAGCCTTGGAGGAGGAGCTATGCCTACTCCAATCAGCTTGGATCATGTAGATCAAGCCCAAGACAGGAGGTGAGAGCCCTGTCTTGTCAGCTTGGATCGGGAATGTCTCAACTTGTTGAAACTCTGAATTGGACTTGATTTGATTGAATTGAAATAAAAATGCAAAGAAAAAATTAGTTACAATCTCTGTTATCTGAACCCATTACTTACCAGTCTTACTTCAACCTTCATTACCTACCAGCTAGTTTTTAGGAATAACATCTCCTCAAAGAACACACATTTACTAATGGGTCTCTGTGAGAGGATTAAATATGCCTCCATGCCTGAGCAGAGACTTCAATGCAGTTAAAAATTTATGCCTCAAAAGCAATGATATCATAATGAAAATGTGATGTCATCAGGCAGTTTCCCCTCGTTTGCTTGAGCTAAAAATTACAATGATCATAGCTAAAATTGTTTGTCATGCAAGTTTATTTTCTGTCCAAAACAACGCAATGCATTAGAGTATTCATAACTCACTCACTTGAAACTCAGATAGATCATCACTTGATAAAATAAATGATAAAATAACAGAATGAAATATAATGTGGTGTGTGATATTAATTAAGGTACAGTGCAATGACTTAGAAGGACAAAATAGTATGCCATAAAAATTGATCCATGTCCATTTTTCAGGCACTTCTCAAATTTCTAAAGGCTCAATATGGTGTGCAGGAAGCATGTTTACATTTCCAGCACACTGAGGAAGCTTGCATCAAATGGAAAGAGATAAAGTTATTCCTCTCGGTGTAGAGAGCTTTGGTGACATCTCAGATTCAACTGTAAGGAAACCCTGATGTAATCTGCTGCACACAAAGTAACCTGTTTCATGTAATCTAAGGTTCACATTGACCATGACAGCTTAAAATGACTATGCTTGACATACTCTTGGTCAGAGAGCCATCTTTGGTAGGCATGCCCCTCAGTGACATTCTATTAGAAGTGTTCCCTGCTGCTGTGATTATGGCCTTTGTTATGAGAACCATGAAGGCCCTGGGGGAATATCAATAGGTCTACCTGTGGGCTTTGTGGAGCACGAGCTGCTTTATTGAGTGATCGGAGGCTCACCCATTGGGAAGCAGCCAGCAGAGTTTCTTAAAGTCTTTGGGGTTTTTTTATATTCGTTCATGTCATCAGGCAGTTTCCCCTCGTTTGCCTGAGCTAAAATCTACAATGATCATAGCTAAAATTGTTTGTCATGAAAGTTTATTTTCTGTCCAAAACAACGCAATACACATTTGAGTATTCATAACTCACTCACTTGAAACTCAGATAGATCATCACTTGATAAAATAAATGATAAAATAACGTGGATGTCCGTGGGTAGGCCTGCACTTATTTCCCATTCCTAATTGCCCTTGTTCAGAGGACATTGAAGAGTCAACCACATTGCTGTAGATCTGAAGACACATGTAGGCCAGACCAGTTAAGGACAGATTTCCTTCCTTAAAGGATAAACTGATGCACAATAAAGGGTGTTGGTGATGAGAAACTGCGTGTGGCTCAATTACTACATTGGCGACTAGGGGAAAATTTATTTTTTCCTCCATCTTTTTCTCCAGACAACCTCTGAATTTCTCCAGTAAGAAAAACTCATTATACCTCTTTTGGGAAATGTGAGCTCTATGCCACCAGTGGGGAAGACTGGACCCAATACACTGAGGAACCTCATGCAACCGGTCTTCAATGGAGAGTGCTTGTCAATCATATTATAGGGCCCCATTCAATGTAGGAACCTTAATGTCACCACCAGTCAAGGGATGGCAGTGCTGACACTAAGTGCAGAATTTTCCCATCCCGCCCACCACGGGAATCATAGCAGGTGGGACATGGACCTTGCAAAGATCCGTTGACCTTGGGAAGGATTTTCCTGCCTTGGGCCAAGCGCTTCCAGAAAATCCCGCCCTAAGAGTATTAAAGAACATACTCCGCAAAGGTGTAGTTGCTAGTGGATGAATTACTGCAAACACTGTCAAAGAGCACATCATGGCGATGTTTCAGGAACAGGCAAAATGCATGCTGCCCAGGAAGAAAGCAGAGGCTGGTACCTAAGTGTACATGCGGGCATCCCTTCTTCCAGAGACAGGGACATTACAACTGAATTGTATTGTAACAATTAAAGTGGCCCTGATAATGGTGGAATTACTAATATGTGACCATCCCTTGAAGGTGGGGGTAGACACAGAAGCCGCAGTCTCAGTTATTAGAGAACAGATCTATGAGCACCTCCAATCGGACATCCAACTCCTGAGGTTGGAAGATACAAAGACCAGGCTAGCCACTTATACGAGGAAATCTGTACAAACAAAAGGCACTCCAGTGGTCCCAGTGACTTACAGGCAGCAATCAGCTTGTCTCCCTCTCACTGTTTTACGGGAGCACAGACCAAGCCTTGTGGTCAGGCCGCATAAATGGGGAGGTTCAGGAGACACAGAATGTTGAACGAGGAGTTTGAGAACTGAAGGAAAGATGGAATGTGCAGTTTTCCTTTGTTGCATGTGCATTAATGAAGAAAGGGTGTTCAGAATAAGAACACAAAATGCTGGAAGTGCTCAGCATTTCCAACATTTTGTTTTTATTTCAGATTTTCAGCAGGCACAATAACTCTTAGAAAGCTGTTTGGAACTTGGTTTGTTCAAGATTTGTTCCTTTCAAACACAAGTAGGCAATGAGCTGAAAAAACCTTGTTACACATGGTGGTACCAGTGGGATCTGACCCTTAATAGAAAAACGTCAATTAAGCAATATTTATAGAACCTATGCAGAGCACATGAACTTTAAAAGTGGCCCATGGGGCAATACAAGAGAGGAACAACCAGAGCCTTGAGACCCAGCAGATCACTTTAATTTGAGTGAACCAAGCTGTTCAGAGTTGGTAGAGGTTGAGGGACATTTACGAGCACTATTTGAAGATTCATAGAGTTTTACAATACAGAAAGAGGCCCTTAGGCCCATCATGTCTGTGCTGGCCATCAGGCACCTATCCTAATCCCATTTTCCAGCGCTTGCTCCGTAGCCTTACATCGCTCTGACATTTTAAGTGCTCATCCAGATCCTTCTTAATTGTTGTGAGAGTTCCTGCCTCTACCACCCTTTCAGAAAATGAGTTCATGATTCCTGCCATTCTCTGGGTGAAATCCCCAGTTCAGGAACTGGTTACATCTCTTATGTTCTCATGGTGTAATGATGCATTGCCACAGATTTCATTAGAAACACAAAAGATATTTATTAATAAGGAGAACTGTACCGAGGTCAGCAACTGTGAGAGGACTTACCCACTCTCAGTCCCAACTGGTCCCCTTAAAGGGACAATCACCACACCAGGCCATGAAACAATTGGAGAAATCAATACGAGAAACTATGGCTGAGTTTTCTGACCTTGCCCGCAACTGGGATTCTCCGGTCTCGATGTAGTGAACAGAGATTTGGCTGAGTGACAAATTCTCCGTTCTCACTGGCAGTGGCGGCAGGGTATGAATGGCCGGAGAATTTGAACCTGTGGTTTTAGAAGTTATAGACAACGTCACACAATATCCCAAAATAGGGATTGGTGCTGGGTCTCTTGCTGTTTGTAGTGTACATTAACAATAATAGAGGGGAATGTGGGGATACGATCAGTAAGTTCAAAGGTGGCACAAAAATATGAGGTGTGGTAAATAGCGAGGAAGAAAACCTTAGATTACAGGACATACAGATGGGCAGATCAGACGGGCAGAATAGTGGTGAATGGAAGTTAACCCTGAAAAGTCTGAGGTGATGCATTTTGGGAGGCAAAGGAATACACATTACTTCTAGTCACCACAATATAGGAAGGATGTGATGGTGCTAGAAAGGGTGCAGAGGAGATTCACCAGGATGTTGCCTGGACTGGAGCATTTCAGCTATGAAGAGAGGCTAGTTAGGCTTGGGTTAGTCTTAAAGCAGAGAGGGCTGGGAATGGAGGGCAATCTGATTGAGGTATATAAAATTATGAAGGACATAGATAGGGGAGATAGGAAGGAACTTTCCCCCTTAGTAGAGGGGTCAATACCAGGGACATAGATTTAAGGGTAATGGGCAGGAGATTTAGAGCCGATTTGGAGAAAGATTTCTTCACCCAAAAGGCAGTGGAATCTGGAGCTCACTGCCTGAAAGAGTACAGTGACGGGAACCTTCACAGCATTTAAGAAGCCTTTAAATGAGCACTTGAAATTCCACAGCAGACAAGGGTACAGACCAAGTACTGGAAAATGGGATTAGAATAAGTAGATGCTTGACGGCTGGTGCAGTTGAGCAAAAGGGCCTCTTTCTATGCTGTAAAGCTCTATGGGGCGATCTTGCCAAAATAATTCTAAGTGCTGATCGAGCATGAAAACGGGAGAGTTTCAGACTCGTGTTTTGGGTGAGTTAAAAAAAGCAATCTTATGGCACTTAGTCAAAAAAAGTGCCAAGATGCGATTCTTTCCAGTAGGGGGCAGGCTGGAGCCTAATCTCACTGGTGAAACTAGCTGCTGAGTTCTAGGGGCGCCATTGCGCAGGCATCTGATCTCCTAAGATACTGAGTACACACATGCCGCATTTGTTTTTCTTAAGTGCTGGATGGACTTGAAACTGTGAGAGTTTCAGATCCATTTTCTGGGCATGTTTTTAGGTCTCCCTATATGCACTCAGCCTGCAAAAATATCCACGATTCCGATTCTCATTGCAGAAGCCTGTGGGCAGGGCTTAACGTGCCGAAAACCCTGCAGCTCCGACCGGAGCCTCCAACTGCGCATGCGCAGAAAAAAAAATGCTGCTCCCCTGCCACATCTCTCCTGGGCCGGACAATGCATCCCCAGGCCCCCACAACATTACTGATCCTCTTATCTCCCCCCCCCAACCACCCACCACCCATCGCAGGCAGAGTGGTTCCAGTCCCCCCTTCCCCCCCCCCCACTGATCGCAGGCAGAGCGGCAGTGCCCCCCCCCCACCAATCACAGGCAGAGTAATCCGCCCCACCCCACTGATCGCAGGCAGTGATCCCACCCTCCCCATGCCCCAACCCCAAACTCACCTGCAACAAAGACCCCCATATCTCCCTGACTCCGATAGCTATTTGGCACCTACCACTCTCTCCCCTGTCCCCAGTCATCATTGAGGCACTGATCCCACCCTTCCCATCAGCACACCTGCAAGTGCTCAATTGCCTTCCCCTCAATGCTAACAAGCAAGCTGCATGTAGCCTGCTGGAATGCTCTGCCAAACTGCCTGCAGCTGATCTGCCATAACAAGGGGCAGCTCCATTAAAAACCAAGTATGGACAGGCAGGCAGGCAGTACAGGACAAAATGTCCAAAAGGCCAGCACCCAGATTCATGCAGGGTGACCTCAGCAGGTTGCTGGATGTGGCAGAGGCGAGGTGAGGCAGGGCACCCTCTTCCCCCCAGCAGGACGCAGACCCAGGGGGACTGAAGGCAATGCGGCCTGGGGGGCAGTTGCTGCCTCGGTTAGTGCCATGCCACTGGCCCCCAGAACAGCCAAGCACTACCGCAAAAAGTTCAATGACCTTATCAGAGCAGCAAGGGTGCTTAACCCCATTTAGCATCTTTCCCCAAATCATCCCCAGATCCTCCCACCCCCAGCACCCTGCATGCTTCCAGCCCCTGACCCGAAGCACCTCCTTCCAACCACCCTAAGAGTAGCACTGCGCTTGCCCTCTGAGGGCCACCCCCTGATACTCTGCAGGATCACGCCATAATTTCTTTCATGGTTCCTTCTGTCTCCACAAGAGATCGACCATAACATCCGAGAGAGGGTGAAGACAGGGGGTGGTGAATCTGAACTCCGGGTCCTCACCCCCTTTGAAGCGAGGGTGCTAGAGCTGTCCAGGGAAGGGGAGATGCGGGCTGTCAGCGACAGCATGGTCGGGCTGGAGTCAAGAAGTGAACACCAGGGGGCATGGGTTTAAGGTGCGAGGAGCAAGGTTTAAAGGAGATGAACGAGGCATGTTTATTTACACTGAGGGTGGTAAGTACCTGGAACTCGCTGCGGGGGGAGATCGTGGAAGCAGATTCCTTTAAGGGGCATCTTGATTGATACATGAATGGAATGGGACTAGAGGCATATGGTCCCCGGAAGAGTAGGAGGTTACAATTCAGGTGGGCAGCATGGCCGCTGCAGGCTTGGTGAGCTGAAGGACCTGTTCCTGTGATATAATCTTCTATGTTCAATGAAGAAATGTGAATCAAGATTTTTGCATTCCAGTTTCCT
Organism: Mustelus asterias; assembly: GCF_964213995.1. Lineage (NCBI taxonomy): Eukaryota > Metazoa > Chordata > Chondrichthyes > Carcharhiniformes > Triakidae > Mustelus > Mustelus asterias. The sequence goes on along the minus strand of NC_135820.1, from coordinate 31,587,958 downwards.
CTCCCTCCCTTGCACTTAACCTTGTGTCCTGTGTTACAGGAATAGATATGGACGCCCCAGGGCCATCTGGCATCGTGGCCCCCACTGCGGCTCCCGCACATCCTGCCCCAGACACCTCAGACAAATCCTCGGAGGAATAAAGGGACTTCAGAGTGTGGCATTGTTTTGGCATCAGTTCCACCTCAACTCACCATCCCAGATACTGTCACATCGGTGGATCCAGTTAGTGGTGAGGCTTCTACATCTCTCTCTGGTGATGAAGACACATCAGATAATGTACATCGAGTGGAGGAGGGAACGTCGGAGGCCTCTGGCACGCAGGCACCTGCCGGAGGCGAGGACACAGCTGGCCCCAGGCTACATGCTGGGCCTCTGGGATCACTTCTCCCTCAGCTGCTGGAGATGCAGCAATGGAGCCAGGGAATACAGGAGGGGCTGACGGCCACACTGGACCGACTGCGACGCTACTGGGAGGAGTCCCAAAACTTTCAGCTATTGCCTGTCTTGCGTGCTTCCCAGGCCAACACTGCAAGGGTGGCGTCAATGGTGGAAAGCCTGGGGCAGGGATTCCTCACCATGAGTGGCAGGCTCTAAGTGATGGCCAAGTCACAGCAGGCCACAGCGGAGTCCCAGAGGGCCGCGGTTGAGTCACAGCGAGCCACAGTGGATTCCCAGAGGGCCATGGCGGAGTAACAGCAGGCCACAGCTGAGGGACTCAACAGGCTTCTCGAGATTCTGTGGCCCATGGCTGAGAGGCTCGAGAGCTTGCAGGAGACCCAGCGGGACAGCGCCAAGACACAGCGGGCTTCGGCAGCAGCCCTTGAAAACATGGCCCAGTCACCGAGGGCCATGGCTCAGGGGCTGCAGAGCATGGCCCAGTCTCAGAGTGCACTTGCTGTGGCCATTGACAGGTGGCCCCCGACTCATGTGGCCATTGCAGAGGGCTCGACCACCATGGTTAGGGCACAGGTGGTGCTCCAAGACTGGCAGGAACTGGTGATGCTGGAGCTTCCAGAGCTCACTGCAGAGACACCGCTGTCCCATGGTGTAATCCAGGGGCCCGCAGGTACCCCAATGGAGGAGGAAGGGCTCAAGTCCATGCTGGGGCTTTCCAGCCAGGAGACTGTGGCTGTGGCCACACCTTCTGACTCCCCCCTTCCTGACATCGGGACATCTCAGGGGCAGCGGAATGAAGAGAGTGTCATGTATACGTCCCAGACACCTGGAAGCAGGCCAGGGCCCTCAAGGTTCAGGCCCTCGAGCGGATGCCTGCCAAGCACATCACAGGCCATGGAACATAATAGGCAGCTGGCCCCCTCTAAATCCGATATACATTCTGGGGAGTCACTGAGATATAGGGGTAGGCCACGTAAGGTTAGGAAGTTGTAGTTGCACTGAGATGGCACGGGTGAAGGGCTGCACTAGTTAGTTAGATTTTAAGCACCTTAATGTTTTCCGTTCACATGTTTTTATGTTAGAACTTCTTATTTAAACACTTCTTATTTAAGAGGGCAGGGAACCTTGATATTTTAAGGCATGACTGACGTACTGTCACGGCATAACCCCTTTCCTGCATTGGTGGGACTTCCTCACAGGCCTCAGTGATCTTGTCCCACTCACCTACACTCCAAGTAACCAGTAATGATTCTTTGCACAGGCTTCTACAATACTGGTAATACCCACCCTTCCCAGTGGTGCTGCTGATACAGGAAAACTGCCAACCTCTGACTGGATGGCAGCTCTCGGGGGCAATATCTGTCTTTCAGGAAATTGTCCTGATAAAACCAGGAAGCCTGACAGCAGCCAATGGACTAATTGACTAAAGCTTAAGACTGGGGGGAAATGACATAGCAGTACTGCCACTGATCTAGTAATCCAGAGATCCAGGGCAAGATCTGGGGAACTGGGTTCAAACCCCACCATGGCAGATGGTCAAATTTGAATTAAATAAAAATTTGGAATTATAAGTCTAATGATGACGATTGTTGTAAAAACCCACCTGGTCCACTAATGTCCTTTAGGGAAGGCAATCTACCATCCTTACCTGGTCTGGCCTACATGTGACTCCAATCCACAGCAATGTGGTTGACTTTTAAATGCCCCTGAAATGGAAAGCAGTGAGGAATGGGCAAAATGCTGGTTTAGCCAGCAATGCTCATTTTTTCCCTGTAAATGAATTTTAAAAAATCCAGTGGGGCATTCAGAAGTGGCTGCAGTGAGTTTGCCACTGACTCTCCAGCTGGTGGATTCCACTATGTTAACTGTAGGCTGATAAGGGTTCTGCTCTGATCACTGAGCAAATGTATAGCACCTTAACAACTTCTCTTTAAATATAATGGAATCCTGCAAGGGAGAAGACTTGCCCCAGCCAAATGGGGATAAAAGCAAATTCAGAGGAAACAGAGGGCTAAAAGATATATAATGCACTGGCTTTGTAGGATGCATATTTAAAATAAAATGCTATTTGGAGCTTGAAGAGTTCAAGAGTTACTGTTTATAATGGAAAAGTGGTCTGAGAGATGATAGGGCCTGTAACTATAAAGATAGATGTCCAAAGATGTGTAGGTTAGATGGATTAGCCATGGTAAATATGCAGAGTTACAAGAATGGGGGAGGGAGGAGCTTGGGGAAGACGATATTTTGGATAGTCACTGCAGATTTGATGGGCTAAATGACCTCCTCCTGCTCCATACTGATTCTATTCTATGGTACATCTAAATTAATAATCTCTCACTTATCATCAGGCATTTAGAGAGGCAAAGACTGATTAGGGACAGTCAGCATGGCTTTGTGGTGGAAAATCCTGTCTCACAAATCTGATTGAGTTTTTTGAAGGGACAACCAAGAAGGCAGATGAGGGCAGTGCAGTTGATGTTGTCTACATGGACTTTTGCAAGGCTTTTAACGAGGTACCGCACGGTAGGTTGTTGCATAAGGTTAAATTTCACGGGATCCAGGGTGAGATGGCCAATGGATACAAAATTGGCTTGATGACAGAAGTCAGAGGATGGTTGTAGAAGGTTGTTTTTCACACTGGAGGCCTGTGACCAGAACTATATTAATGAGTTCGATGAGAATTTAGGAGGCATGGTTAGTAAGTTTGCAGATGACATCAAGATTGGTGGCATAGTGGATAGTGAAGATAGTTATCTAGGATTGCAATGGGATCTTGATCAATTGGACCAGTGGGATGATGAATGGCAGATGGAGTTTAATTTAAATAAATGTGAGGTGATGCATTTTGGTAGATCGAAGCAGGGCAGGACTTACCCAGTTAATGGTAGGGTGTTGGGGAGAGTTGTATAACAAAGAGATCTAGGGGTACAGGTTCCTAGGTCCTTGAAAGTGGAGTCACAGGTGAAGAAGGCATTCGGCATGCTTTACTTCATTGGTCAAAACATTGAATACAGGAGTTGGGATGTCTTGTTGAAGTTGTACAAGACATTGTACTGTCACACTTGGAATACTGTGTACAGTTCTTGTCACCCTATTATAGAAAGGATATAATTAAACTAGAAAGAGAGCAGAAAAGATTTACTAGGATGCTACTAGGACTTGATGATTTGAGTTATAAGGGGAGGCTGGATAGGACTTTTTTCCCTGGAGCGTAGGAGACTTATGGGTGATCTTATAGAGGTCAATAAAATAATGAAGGTCATAGATAATGTAGATAGTCAATATCTTTTCCCAAAGGTAGGGGAGTCTAAAACTAAAGGTTTAAGGTGAAAGGAGAGAGATATAAAAGGATCCAGAGGGGCAATTTCTTTCACACAGGATGGTGTCTGGAACAAGCTGCCAGAGGTAGTAGCAGAGGCGGGTACAATTTTGTCTTTTAAAAAGCATTTAGACTGTTACATGGGTAAGACGGGTATAGAGGGATATGGGCCAAACGCAGGCAATTGGGACTAGCTTAGTGATTTAAAAAAAGGGCAGCATAGACAAGTTGGGCCGAAGGGCCTGTTTCCATGCTGTAAACGCCTATGACTCTGAACTTCAAACACTTTAAACGTCACTACTTCATAGAATTTAGAGCTCCTGTTTTTGATTAAACAACTACATAACAGAAAACTGGTGCTTTATACTCCAAATTAATGTAAAATCAGATTTATCTTGTTAACTACGTGCGCCAGCAGTGCTAAAATAGATACGAATGTTTTCGGTAACTAAACACATTTTTCAGTAACTACTGTGATATCTTGTTGAGTTACAGGCTAGGTTAGTCCATTATGTGCAATTTTTCAGTTCTAGATTCATGGATATAAATTTGGGCAATAAGCAGTTTACAAAATAGTTATAAAATATCAAAATATTGCATGTTTATGGAATGGTATTTCTTGTGGTGAAGAAAAAATCTGGTGTGCTTTTCTGGCTATGCTATTTATTAGTTATTTAAATAAAATTTATTATTATCTTAGTTATTTTCCAAGTCACTGAAAGATTTTCACTGTTTTCTTTTAAGGGTAGGTTTTGTGGAATATTGTCTCATTTTGTGCAATGAAATCCTGGAATCCATAGAAAGGGTTGCTAGTGCCATCCTGTCACTTTGGCAATTATTTGGGAAAGATTTCCCAGAGATTAGGTTAATTCTGACATATTGCATGTTTTGTGAAACAACATGCAAAGGAATTTGCTTGCATTGGGGATGGAATATATTGTCCATCTTTGTGTGGGTGTCTAGGATATCCTTGTCATTTTTTCAGTGTGCAATCCATGGATATCTGAAGGGCCATCCTGACTCAAAACGCTGGCTCTATTCTCTTTCCATAGCTGCTGTCAGACCTGCTGAGTTTCTCCAGCATTCTCTGTTTTTGTTTCAGATTCCAGCATCTGCAGTATTTTGCCTTTATACAAGAATTCTTGTTTGTTTTGTATATTATTTTTGCTGATACTTAGTTTTCCCGAATATCCTGTGCATTTGAAAGGATTAGAGGGTGGAAATTGTTTGAACTGGATGTTTGAATTTAGAATATATTGCTTACCTCTTGGATAGATTTTTGGAAAATCTTCTCTGTTTCGGGAATGAGTCCTTAATGACATCTTGCTGATGTTGTTTTCAGGTTTCTGGGAGATCCTCTCTGTTTTTGCATTAGATGTTTTGATGCTTTGCTTGACACAATTGGGTTTGCAGAAAATATTGCTCATTTTATGAAGACAGTCTGAAGATCTTGTGTGTCCTGGTAGGAATTTGGAGATGGCATTAGTTTACTTTGTACACCATCTTTCATGTAAAACCCTGAACATTTGAGAAATGTTATATGGCTCAGTTGTCTGTCTGTAGACTGTGTGACATTTAGACTTGAAGAATATTTGGAAGCTTTCTGAATGTTTTACTCAGATGATTGGGAGTTTTTCTGAATCTCAATCTTGTACACTTTCCCTTGGTGGGCAAATTTGATAAAACATGGCTTCTTTGCAATTGCATGTGAGGGGGTTTCTTGTTCCTTGAAATTTTTGACTGTGTCCAAGGATGAATTTGCGAGGGTATTAATGGTAGCATTACTTAGTTCCAAAGAATTGTTTCTGTGCTCAGAGACATTTGGCTGGATTTCATTGATCGGTATCTGTGACAGACTTGTTTGTGTTATTGGTTCAGTCAATGGGTGTGGCAAGGTTGTTTCATCTTTAGTTACAGGTGAAAGATTTGGATTTTGTTCAACATCATTTTCAATTAGTGTTGGATTTTGTATGTTTGTGACAACATTGTCCTCTTTTGCTTCTTCCTTGAAATCTGTGTTCTCATCGAAGTCTGAAATGGAGAGTGTGTTCAGCAGCTGAAGAGGAGGTGGTAGTAAAAATTCATTATCTAGGTCATAAGGTGTTGGTACATTTTCTTCGAATTTCAAAGGGTCAGTTGGCACAGTCCTTGAATTGGATGTTTCCAAAGAGTTGTTTTGGTGCTCCAAGGTCTTTGGCTCGATTTCGTTGGCTGGGATATGTGATACCAGTGGCAGGCTTTGTTGTGTTATTGGTTCAGTTAATGGGCGTGCTGAGGTTGTTTGGTCTTCAGTTACAGGTGACAGGCGTAGATTTTGTTCAATATTGGTTTCATGCAGTATTGGATTGTGTATACTTGTGACATCATTGTCCTCTGGGTTTAATGTTGAAGACTTAGGATGTTGTTCAGTCCTGATGATTCTTAGCTTGTTCCGAGTACCACTAATAGTAACACCATGTTGGCCTGAATTACTGAGGCCAAGAGAGTCTGGGTCAACATCTAGTGGGAGATTAAATTTGCTATAAAACCCATGAAAGATATTTCTCGTCATTCCCATTTGATCCTTTGTTATCACTGACTGATCACCAAAGATAGTCACCCTTCTACTGTTAACTTTTGAATTCACCTTACTCACAGGAATGTGTCCAAGATTTAAACAAAGAGAAAACTTCTCCAATGTGTCATTGTGTTCACTGGTTCTTCCAGCAATCTTAAAAATGTCTAGTTCATCTCCATTATCCATGTTAGATCAACTGTATGGAGATGACAGGTTTCTTTTCTGAAAATGAAAGTGTAGAAGACAATAATTCTTATATACAAATTTGTAAGCATTTTTCCTACACTATAAAAAAGCATGCTGGGAGGTGGTGATGAATATAAAAACATGCTAAACTAAAAAATAAAATAATGGCAATGTATATTACTATATTACATGAGCAGTAATGTAGGAACATTATAAAAAAAGATGCTGCACCACAGAAGACCAAGTCAATATTCCTTAAATGGGCTGCTTATAGGCTGATGAATACTGGGGCAAGTAGAGTCCCATTATTGGGAGGTAACCAACAATGGGTATTCCACCCGGAATTTAGAACCAAGGCTCGGGGGGGGGGGGGGGGGCGGGATTCTCCCCCCAAAAATTTTAAGCGTTGAATTCGCTGGATTTTTTATTGGGAGTTTAAAAAAGTATTTTCCATACTCTGTACGCTGCAGAGAATACTAGCACTACCGTTGAAAATCAGTGGAGAGGCCGGCAGCGTAGCGCTGAGCGGGCCATTGTGCATGCGCCGATCTGTCATGTGCAGTGTTCCTGCACTGCCAGTCTCCCGATTGCTGGCCAGCTCAATCGCTGGTCAGCTCCGCAATGCCGGCCATCCAACCCCCGCACAGCCCCATTGCTGGCCCCCCTGAACATGTCCGGGCTAGCCTTGACTCCCCCCCACTTTCCTGATCCTGCCCCCCCCCCACCCACAGCCCGGACACCCACCCCTGCAGCCCAGACGCCCCCAACCCTGATGGCCAGCCTGCCTCCCTCCCCCCACCGATCCCAACTGCAGATTGGCAGCAGACCAGGACCCCCCCACCCACAACGATCTCCCCCAGAAACCCTGCCCCATCAGACCCAGCCCTCATGAGGCCCCACCCCCTTGGCACTGTCTCATGTCCAATGATCAGTGCCAAGGTGCCCCCTGGGCACTGGCACTTTGCCACTTGGGCAGTGCCAGGGGGCACAGGCTGGCACTGTCAAGATACCAATACCCAGGGGCCACTCCAGCACTCGACCCTCTGTGGGGCCTCAATTCCACCCCCCCTCCAACTTGAACGGGGCCAGATTGCTAGCTCCCCGCAAGTGGGAAACCCCATTGGAATGAAATACTCCTGGAGGTGGGGAAATGCTCGCGGGCCCAGAGATTTCAGTTCCAGGCTTGCTAATGACATTTAAATTATATTAAAATTAGGGGTGCATAATTTATTCAGCCCCACGACTATTTCCGGTGCAGAGCTGACGGCGCCGGATATCCAATGCTGGGAGACTGCTCAGGCCTGGGTGCCCAGTGGGGAGCCCGCGAAACGGCCCCCGCTAATGTCTCCAGGCCTGCTGCATTAAAAAAGCTGTGCAGCGGCATGTGAGAATCACCCCCTCTGCTGTCAAAGGCTTAACTACTAACTCCAGGTGAAAACGCTAACCACCAAGGTAAATGCTCACTCCTGCAGTGCATCATCATATGCGATGTTTTTCATTTATGTGGAGCAGCAATAAATGTAAATATTCACTAAAAATTATTGGCAATTGCATGATCAGGCAGTAATTTTGTGTTACTGAACTAACATTTCCTGCCTGGTGTGCTGTGTGCTTGATGATATCTGATAAATTTTCAACTGGTACTGTGATTTCACGTTCTAAATCTACGTTACCCATATTCATCATGTGAAGCTGCTCATGAATATAAATTAAAAATGAGCTAAAATATTTTTCATGCATTTGCTTTTGTGGTGTACTAATCCTACCTATCTGAAATTAATATCAAGAGGCCAGATTCTTGCATGTGAAGTTCTAAGTTAACAATTTTGCTGACAGGCATTTCCCAATTGTAGGGATTGCCTTCATATGATTTAACAAAGGAAAACAAAAAGTGCAGTCAAAGATTCAGAATGCACCTATGGATGACTTTCTGTACCTTCCTAGATGGCACACTGCTTATCTAACAACTGCGGCATATCACCCTGGCAATGGTTAAGCAGAAGCAGTTAGTCAAGTGCTTCAAGAAGACCTGCAGGCAATCATAAACATTGGGATGGTTATACCAAAGTTACCATGACTGTGGGTTTTTTATGCTTATTACTCCTTCCTAATAATCAAGGACAACATCAGCCAATTTGCTGTCACTAGAGGCACTTAAGAGGTCACATTTTATTTACTCGGGCCAACATTTTATCCTCTGTTCCAAAAAAACAGTTACAGTGGCGTAATAATTTTAATGAGTTCCACGAGGTGGACCTGTAAGAATATGAGTTCACTGCTGTCTAATCTGGGAGCCCTGTAGAGATCTATCATGTAGGATGTCCGGGTTACTGGCACTCAGGGTGTATACTCTGCTGGGAAGTACCTGTCTGACAATCTAGAATAGGGTTGGCATTGACCAGCCTTGTGGGAGCTACTTCAATGGCATTGAGGTAAAGCACAATTCTGAAGGAACTTGCTTGCAACAATTGGCTTAAGTTGGGATAAACCATTCTTACGTATCATGCCTTTGTTTGGAAGACTAGAATTGTTGGACCCTGCCATCAAGAACTAGGCCCAACGTGTGGAATTCATGCGTTACTTTTTTGGGGCAAGTGACATTATGGCAGAGGAAAAAACAACAGGTAATTCTCCTGGCAGCCTGTGGAGCCTCAGTATTTACTGTCATTTGGAATTTAACTTTCCCTGAGATACTGATACTAAAACCTTTCAAGAATTGACTGAACTGAAGTTAGAGAATACTACATCCCAAGCCACCTCTGATTCTGAGTTCTGTTCTACTCAGCAGCCCAAGAGCCAGGGGAATCAAGTTTCCTAACTAGGTTAAGATAACTGGCAGAAGCATGTGAATTTGGTTTAACCAAGATGCTTAGAGACCATCTGGTATGCGGGATTAATAACATAACTATTCAAAAACATTTAAGCTGAAGCTCAACTGGACTTCAAACAGGCGCTACAGTTGGCCTTATCATTGGAAAATGCTGCAAGTGCAACATATGAGTTGCAAGGTATCCCAATGGAACTGGACACCCACGTCAGATTATCCGAGTTCAGGGGCTACCACTTGAGCACAGGTGATTGTATAGCCTCAGGAAACATCCAGATACACGCAACTCCAGATCTGCTCACAGCACAGCCCCAAAAGAGAGCCAAATTGCAGTCAAAAGTCCCTTCAGAATCCTGCTTGGTAGTGCTGCTTGTAATTGTTGCTTGTATGTGGAGTCAAAACAGCACTGGGGCCCTACAAGAACTAGATTTAGAAAAATAACACATAGGCTGGTATCCCAGAGAGTTCACACCCTGGACGGCTCACCTACATCTGATTTCGAACAATTAAATTGCATAGCGATGTCCTAATCAGACCCAACCAAGAAGCCGTATCGGTGGTCGGAGAATCAGTGTTTCATAAAATTTGCATTAGCCTCCAACATTTAACTTTAATAAAGTCCTCAGCAAGACTGAGAATCGATACAGGAGAACCTTTATGAATTGTGGGTACAACTTCTGTCCCTGTCTCCTATGAAAGGCAACTGGTTGCGTTACCATTTGTACTGGACAGCTTGAGCCCAAGCCTAATGGGGTGAAATTGGTTGGGGAGAAATCCACTTAGATTGGATCAACGTTTTTCAACTAGAGAATGGCTGTCTTGGTGAAGTCCTGCTTAAATATTGTGAAGTTTTCTAGCAAGGCCTAGGGACTATCAAAAGAGCGGCATGGTGGCACAGTGGTCAGCCCTGTTGCCTCACAGCGCCAGGGACCCGGGTACGATTCCCAGCTTGGGCCACTGCCTGTGCGGAGTTTGCACATTGTCTTCCGTGTCTGTGTGGGTTTCCTTCAGGTGCTCCGGTTTCCTCCCACAGTCCAAAGATGTGTGGGTTAGGTTGATTGGCCATGCTAAATTGACCCTCGTGTAAGGGGGATTAGCAGTGTAAATGAGGATTACAGGAAAAGGGCCTGGGTGAGATTGTGGTCGGTTATAGATTCAATGGACCAAATGGCCTCCTTCTGTACAGAAGGGATTCCCTAGAGTCAAGACAACCTTACATATTGACCAAGAAGTGATTCCCCGATTTTGCAAGGCTCGCCAAATACCATTTGCCTTACAAGCAAAAGTTGAAACTGAAACCTGGAGACTGGAGCATGAGGGGATCATCAAAACAGTCCAATTTCTGGAATGGGCGGCACTGGTCGTGCCAATTTTGAACCTGGAAGGATCAGTCCGTCTTTCCAGTGAATTTAAAACGAATAGTAAACCATTTCTCGCAGCTGGATAAATACTTGATCTCTCGGATTGAGACTTACATGTGAAGTTGGCAGGAAGACACTCGTTTTCAAAACTTGATATGAGTCACACATACTTACAATTACACTTAGATGAGAATTCCCAGAGATATGCAACAGCTCTTACTCATAAAGGCCTTAACCAATACATTAGGTTGCCATTTGGGGTATTGACAACCTGCACAATTTTCCAGCAAATGATGAAGAACAACTTTCAAGGTCTACCTCAGTTGGCAGTTAATCTGGATGATGTCTTCATAACAGAAAGAATGAATAAGGAACACCTAGCGAACCTTGAGGAAGTTCTAAGTCGATTTTCCAAGGCAGGCTTATACCTAAGAAGGGAGAAGTGTGTACTTGAGGTCCCCCAAGTGACCTATCTGGGCTACAGAGTACTCATACTCCGGTCTGGTCTACACCCTTTGGAGACAAGGTACAGGCAATCAAAGACATCCCAACTCCCACATCCATCCAGGAGCTAAGATGGTTTCTGGGGTTGGTAACCTATTATGGGAAATTTATACCCAACCCTGCCTCCATCCTGGCCCCTTTACCAACTAGTGAAAAAGGATCAGCCTTGGGAGTGGACTTCCAGTCAATCGTAGAATCTCTACAGCGCAGAGGGAGGCCATTTGGCCCATTGAGTCTGCACCGACCACAATCCCACCCAGGCCCTATCTCCATTTACCCTAACTAGTCCCCCTGACACTACAGGGCAATTTAGCATGGCCAATCAACCGAACCTGTACATCTTTGGACTATGGGAGGAAACTGGAGCCCCCAGAGGAAACCCACGCAGACACGGGGAGAATGTGCAGACTCCGCGCAGACAGTGACTCGAGCCAGGAATCGAACCATGGTCCCTGGCGCTCTGAGGCAGCAATGCTAATTACTGTGCTACTGTGCCACCCTTGGCTTTCAGTAAAATAAAGCAGCAGCTTTCCTCGTCAGATATTCTAGCACATTATGATCCCAGAAAAGAACTATTACTGACCTGCAATGGGGAGGTATTGGCACATAGGTGACCAAACAGAGATGAACGCCCAATTGTGTACGTTTCCAGGACTTTGTCTATTACAGAATGCAAACATGTCCACATTGAAAAATAGGGTTGGCGCTGACATTCAGGGCCACCCAGGAGTGACAAAAATGAAAATGCTCACAAGGAGCTATGTCTAGTGGCCAGCGTCATGGGTTAGTGTCAGCAATGCCAACAAGGACAGAAGCTATCACCAGCAGCTCCTCTTCACGCAGAAAGATTCCCATTCTTTGTATTTCATGCTCCTTCCACCGCCTAAAAGCTGCTGGTGGGGGAGCATAAAATTCTGGCCATGGTCTCAGCTTGCTAGCCAACAAATCACTTACTTCCGTAGAGGTGTCAATGGAGGTGATTCTCCAACCTCCTCAGAGGGTCGGCAAGAATCCTGATGTCAATGCACCGTTGGCCAAAAGTTGAGGGCTATTGGGATTCACCTGACCTGCTAGCCCCAGCAACTTTCCACCCAGAGTGGGTGGCAACCCAATAATTATGGAAATCTGCTAATTTGAATATGATTAGTGGGTTTGACAACCAATTCACCAACCTCCTGCCATTCACCTGGCCCGCCAGGACCCAGTGAGCTTTACAATTGCTACTAGCAAGCGTGGTAGACCTTGAGGGTGCAGGGGAGCACCACCAAAAAAGAGGGGCGTCATCCCCCCCCCCTCTCCCCACCACTCAAATTATGTGTCACTCCTCCACACATACCATGCAGGTATGAGGGTGACATGACCCAAACATCCCCTCAGGTCCCCTTCTCTGTCAGGCCCCCCACTCAGCCTCCCTTCAGGGCACACACCTTCGTAGTGCCAACAATGCAGTGCTCTCTAGTACTGACACCCTGGTCTGGCACCTTAGGCTCCAAGGGGGTGGTGAAGATAGGTCTTGGAGCCATTTGCCCTTGAGCTGCTGCCAGGCTGTAGAGGAATGGTCCTTCAAGGGTCCTGGGTTTTGGGTGGGCTTGGGCTAGAGGCAAGGAGTTGACCTTATCACTCTCTGCCAGCCTGTGGGTGTATGACTGAACTGCTCCTTCTAACTCTGACAGACCTGAAGGTCATCCCTGGCACGGTGATTTCAGGCAGCTCTGTGATCAACATCTGCATCTCTGCCTGTCAACTGTGAAAATTCTGAAGTGGCCAGGTCACTTTAATCTCCAATGCCGTGCCCCACCCCTCCCCACCCCCAGTCAATTGGCAGGCTTTCATTCCATTCTAGAGCAGGGATTTTCCTTTCTGCCTGTCAGAAGTTGCAGGTGTCAGCAGACCTTTGAAGTCCTCTGACAGCGAGATGTCAATTCCACCTGGTGGAGGGTTCCATTCTGCACAGCTGTTCATTTAGCCCCAATGTATGCACACAGCTTTGATTTGAGGTTGCTAAGGCTTCCTAGCAAACTGAAATCTTTGAAACCCTCTCCATTCCAATGGAAACTTTTGATCCATAATAAAGTCAATGTGCAGTGCCTCGTAAAAGAGAGATCAATGGATTTCTATAATCTTCTAGCCACCTGTGTTTATTTTCATTTCCCTTCATGGTTGAATGCACTTCTTGTATCCCACTGATCCTGACCGCAACGTTAACAGTCTGACTGACATCCTATGGTTTCAATTCCTCTTTTGCAAACCACAATCATTTTGAAGAAATCACAGACTGTCAATCATGTCTGTCAACATTGATCAAGATCAATGAGGTACTTGAGATCCATTCAAGCCTTAGAGGAAATGAAAATAAGCACAGGTGGCTGGAGCAGAAATCCATTGAGCTGTCAATGGAATCCTTTCCAAGGCACTGCAAGTTGAATTTGTTAGAGAACAAATGGTTCCATTGGACTGGAAAGCCTTTAAAGGAATTTAGAGGAAAGAACTTACTCGTAGCTTCATAAACTTCAAATCAAAATTATGTGCATACACTGGGGCTGAGTACATGGCTGTGCAGACTGTAACCCACACAACATCACCCCTCCTCCCCCCCCACCCAACCCCAGGTGAAACTGACATTTCCTCTCTGTTAGAGGACTCCATAGGGGTCTGCTTAACTTCTGACAGGGAGAAAGGGAAATCTCTGTTGCAGAATAAAGTGCAGCAATGATTTAAAAGAGGATCAAAGGATATGAAGGGAAGGCCGGATCAGGCTATTGAGTTGGACGATCAGCGATGATCATAACAATCATGAACAGGCAGAGCAGTCTTGAAATGCTGAATGGCCTCCTCCTGCTCCTATATTCTAAGTTTCCATGTTTATATTATAGCCATCACTGTAATTTAGAGTATGTGGCACCAATGTGTGCACTGCAGGGCCCATAAACAGGAATCTGTAACAACCAGAATTTTTCTTCAGTCACAATTATGTAAACATTGGATAGGATACTAAGTTTTTGTTTTTTCTAAAGCCCAACCATTTCTCTATTATAGTCATACAAAAAAAATCCTTTTCAAATTTATTAATAATGTGAATCATGATGACCAGGATTCTCCCAGCCTGCTGCACTGCTCGAATAGAGCAGTGGGCTGGGAGACATCAGCGGGTGAGGCTTTTAGCGGGACTCATGACCGGCTTCTGGCTGATTGTTAGTATGTGAGGCCCTTTTCTTTAGCGTGACTGGCTCCGCACCAGAAAGCGATGCGGAGCTGATTACCATATGGAAATAGCAATATCCATATTTGACGGCAGTCTCCAGGCCAGCTAGCGTCTCCCACCCCTGCTGGGAGAAGTTCCCTCTAGCAGGCTTTACAACTGCTCCCCACCAACGAGGGACAGATATATTCACCCTGCTGGTCGGGACAGACACCATTGAGGCTCCCCCGGAAGGTCGAGGGCAAGGGGTTGCCCCTTGGGCAATGGCAGCACCAGCTTGGCAGGGCCAGGGGGGGTGGAGCATACTGGAAGGGGTGAATTGGTGGTGAGGGGCCAGCTGCCCCTCAATAGGGGCAATAGGATCGGTGGGAGGGGTTAATCAGGGCTAGCGTCGGGGCTGGCCTGGCCATTGGGGGAGTAGATTAGGGCTGGCCCGGGGGGTGGCCTGGTAGGCCAGCAATCAGGGGTGGGGTCTGGAGGCCTACAATTGTAAGGGGGTGGCCAGCAATTAGGGAGAAGGTGGTATGGAAAAATATCGGAAGGCAAGCGATCGGGAGACTGGCGATGGTGGGGGGGGGGGGGGGGGGGAGGGGGCAGTGCATATGCGTCGATATCGCCACTGACAGATTGCGCACAGTCAGTGGTTCACTCAGCAACTCAGCACTATGCTGCTGGTCTCTCCAGCTGGATGTGGCCCTGCCCCTCCCCCCTCCCATTTTCCAGTGTGAATCTGTCTGAGGCACTCTGTGATGCACAGAATGTCGGAGATTTTTTCCACACTGAGTTGTTGCGATCTTTGTCAAAATAATGCCATGAGAAACATAGAAACATAGAAAACTTCTACAGTGACCTGGGAGGGCAGAGGTTTAAAGTTTCATCCCAAAAGACATACTCCATAGTGAAGCGTTATTGCAATAACGGCACTATAATATTAGCTGGATTACATCCTCGAATCACTGGAATCAGACCGAACCTCAGACTCAGAGCTAAGAGTGCCACTAATGTGTTTCTTGTACCTTGTGGGCTGTCACTAAAGGATTATTGTAATTGATTAACCTGACACACCCTACAAGCAGCTTGACCTCAGTCCTATTGTACAAGACTTCATCTAATGGCCCCTAGAAAGCCATGCAGTTACATCGAAAAGCAACCACTCTGAACAACATTGTGGAATTGCCAATAACACACAGTTTCAATAAGGTTGCCCACCGCCATTTTCTCAGAGCTATGAATGATGGACAATAAATTACAACATTGCCTATATTTGCTACAACCTAATAACAAAAGAAACTAAACCAATTAGAAAAGGTACCTTACTAATAAATGGCTGCCAACATCATACCCTCTACTTTACATCCATAGTTGTGTGGAAGTTTCAGTGAGCTTACGTCTCAAATGCTGTGACATCATAATTGCAAAGTGATATCACAAAGTAATTTCCTTTAACTTCTGTAAGAAACTGTAAAAGCACTCACTAAAGTTGTAGTTTTGGTTTGTAATATGCATGTGATAAATTATGTTGTACCATGTATTTTGACATAATGGAGATAAAAAGAACAAATGACAAATACAGGTAATATGAAATAAAACAGGCACTTTAAGAAATAAACAGCAAACCTGTAAGTATATGCAAATAGTAAAGATAAATCAACATTTTGATTATGGAACCTATTTTAGAAATGTTCTGATTAGGCATCTATATTTCAAACTGAAAGGTTAACTTGCCTTTTCGCCTTATGGTTGCTGATGGGGCTTGCTCTGAATTCCCAGAACTTCTATTTGTGAAATTATAAATTTCTTTAAAAAGGTAGATAACACCTTACTTGAATCTGGGAACATATTTTAGTGTTAAGATGATGGAGGGTCAAATTAATGGCAAGCTGAAAAATGCTGAAAGATAAATTAGCATAGAAAGCAAAAAGAGGAAAATCGAAGGATTCTTTATCCCTTTAAGATAGCTTTGGGGTTTACGCAGTTTTCCTGAGCGACCAAGGAGAGAATTTGGTACCTGAAGAGGGGATGGCAGCTGCATATTATTTTCCTCTTCCTTCCACGAGGATTAGGATCTGTAGGGGGTTTGAAATCTGGGATTCCTGGGTTGGTGAAGGACCGGGGTCGTCCAGCATTAGAGCTGATGGCACCACCCTATTGTATTTCCTAAAGATGGCTTTTAAGGATATAACTTACAGTCTTGTTTTCCTTTCAAGGATCAATACACATGTATTACAACACTTTAGCAAACTTAGCTTCATTCAGTGCTCAGTTTGAACACAGTAGTTGGCTGGGAGCGTTGATTTTACTATTAAGAGAAAGGATGTGCATTTGTATTCAGAAAGGAGAGGCTATAAAAACTAACAAGAATGATTTTGAAAGTTTCATGCAAGTAAGAAGTAATGAAGACTGGCAAGCATGAAACAATATAAACTCCTGAGAGCAAGGCAGTGGCATATTGGTATTGTCACTGGAATAGTAACCCAGAGACCAGGGTACTAATATGCTGAGGATTTGGGTTCAAATCACACCATGGCAGATTTAGTAAACAAAAAAATCTGGAATTAAGAGTCTAATGATGATCATGAAACTATTGTCGATTTTTGTAAATATCAATCTGGTTCACTAATGCCCTTCTGCACTAATGCTGTCCATACCTAGTCTGGCCTGCATGTGATTCTGGATCCACAGTAATGTGGTTGACTATTAAATGCCATCTTAACTGGCTTAACAAGCCATACAATTATATCAAACCTCTAAAAATCCTCTAAGGGATGAAACTGGACCAGCCAGCACTGAGCTAGGCACTGTCAGCAACAATGACAATGGTCGACCTGAGAAGTAATATCTGTCTCAACAGACGAGTCAAGCCTGCCATAGCCATATTCACAGAATCATACCTTACAGACAATGTCACTGACCACCCTCACTATCACTGCAAAGGTGGCAGCGCAGTGGTATACAGCCGGGAGGGAGTCCTTAGCGCTAGCTCTGGACCCGATGAAGTCCTCCTGCTGATTACCATATACCACCCCCCCACCTTCCTCAATCATCCCCCCCTCAGCAAATGGATCTGTACTTCTCCATGTTGAATATCACTCGCAGGAAGCACTGAGGGTGACAAGGGTGCAAAATGTGCTCTGCATGGGGGATTTCAACGTCAAGCACAAAGAGTGGCTCAGTAGTGCCATGACTGACCCAGCTGGTTGAGTCCTAAAGAACAGAGTTACAAGACTGGGTCTGCAGCAGGTGGTGAAGGAATCAAGAGGGAAAAGCTTGACCTCATCCTCACAAATCTGCCTGACACAGATGCATCTGTCCTCTCCTCACATCGAGTATAATTTTCATCCTGTAGTGTAGCACTACCACTGTGCTAAATGGGATAGATTTGGAACAGATCTGGCAACCATGTGGCGCTGTGGGCCATTAGCAGCAATAGAGTTGTACTTAACCACAATCTGTAATCTCATGGCCTGGCATATCCCAACCTAACCAATACAACCAAGCTAGGGGATCAACCCTGTTTAAATGAAAAGTGCAGGAGGGCATGCCAGGAGCAACACCAGGCATACCTAAATAAGAGGTGTCAATCTGGTGAAGCTGCAATGTCACACTACTTGCATGGAAAACAGCATAAGTAGCAAATGATTGACAGAGCTAAGTGATTCCCCAACTAACAGTTCAAATCAAGCTCTGCAGTCCTGCCACATTCAAACATGATTGGTGGTGGACAATTAAATGAATTATTGGAAGAAGTGGTACCACTAATATCCCTATCCTGAAAGATGGAGGAGCCCAGGACATCAGTTCAAACAATAAGGCTTAAGCATTGCTACATTGCCTCCTCTGGAAACCTGCAGCATCACAGATGCAGGTCTTCAGCCAATTTGATTCACTCCATGTGATATCAAGAAGTGGGTCAGGCACTGGGTACTGAAAAGGCCAAAGTCCTGACAATATTTCAGTCATTTTGTGCTCCAAGACTTGCCGCACCCCTAGCCAAGCTGTTCCAGTACATCTACAATATTGGCATCTACTTAGCAATGTGGAAAATTGCCCAGTGTCAGGAAACAGGTAGTTATAAATAATATATATTTGGATTTGTGATATCAGAAATAGGGCATAGGTGTAGGTAGGTTTAATGTAGCGTTTCAGTATTTGAACAGGTTAATGATTTCAGTTTGACTTGGATGGATGTGTGGTAATGAGGGTTTACGATGTGAAAGCAAACATGGATTAAAGAAAAACTGGGTTGTTGCATAGCAACCAGGGGCCCTCCTTGAACAGAAAGAACTCTTGAGTTAGTTGGAAGCTAATGCCAGAGAAACTTCACACAAGGCCAGAAAGTAGGTTTCCTAAAAGAACAAAAGAATGCCCCAGAAACCAGATAGTTAGGACACAAGGATATATCAGGAAAACAGTTAAGATAAAGGAACAAATAACAAGAAATTAAACAAGATCGTGTTCAGGAGAATTCAAGTAAAAGGCAGATAAAGACCTCTGATTAAAGAGACAGCTGCAGGAACCAGATTTAAAGTCAGCTAGTGAGAAGTCAGATATCTGAGATAAATCTAAAGTTTGGTGACATCTTAATACAGCCTATGAAGCAATAGTGTTCTGTTGGCATGGCTAGGATCCTAAAAGATTGTGTGGCATGTCAAATACATGTTGCAATCCAAGGCAGAGGAATACTAAAAGGAGAGTTTGAAAACCTGGAGGTGAATTCTTGGTGGAAGCATCCAAGAGAAATCTTGGTTTGGGGAAGATTCCAACTGTGCTTTTCAGAGTCCAATCCGGAGACACTCATGTGGAAGTCAGAGTCCCATGAAACCAGTTGCCTCACAATGTGACAAGCATCTAAGGGGATTTGATGAGCAATCCACAGAATTGTAATGGGTGGCATCTGTCACTTGGTTTCAGAGTGTAGTATGTCTGACCACATTTCACCTATTGATTTATGTGGACTATTTCCTTACTCAGAATAATATATTTTGTAACTTGTGTTATCCTTACAAATCTGAATACACCTGTGAAGGTACAGTGGGAGTGAAGGAGCAGCATATTATGTTAGGAATGGGTTAACAGTTACCTTCCAATTAAGTTCTAAATTGGATGTTCATCATTTAATAGAAGTCACTGGGAGTTGATTGTGTATGTGGCGTTGAATCAGAAAATAAAGGGTGTTTATGAAGAAGCAAGACTTGTGTTTCCTTTACTGGGACAGCAGCTGAGAGGCTCAAACATATCATAGTCAATCTTTTCATGTTCAATTAATGTTTTACTATTGTTAAAAGTTAATTGTCACTCCTGCCACTCTGTTCGTTATGTGGAAATGCTGGCGTTGGACTGGGGTGGGCACAGTAAGAAGTGGTGTCATCAGCAAATTTACTGATCCACCCTTCAGGCCCCTCCTCTAAGTCATTAATAAAAATCACAAAGAGCAGAGGACCAAGCACTGATCCCTGTGGCACTCCGCTAGCAACCTGCCTCCAATCCGAAAAATTTTCATCCACCACCACCCTCTGTCTTCGATCAGACAGCCAGTTACCTATCCAATCGGCCAACTTTCCCTCTATCCCACACCTCCTCACTTTCATCATAAGCCGACCATGGGGGACCTTATCAAACGCCTTACTAAAATCCATGTATATGACATCAACTGCCCTACCTTCATCAACACACTTAGTTACCTCCTCAAAAAATTCAATCAAATTTGTGAGGCACGACTTGCCCTTCACGAATCCGTGCTGATTATCCCGGATTAATCCGCATCTTTCTAAATGGTCGTTGTTAAAACTCTTCCTGCAACTGAGCCAATTTTGAATTCAATGTATCAAATTGCCATACAAAGAACAGAGAACAAAGAACAGTACAGCACAGGAAACAGGCCCTTCGGCCCTCCAAGCCTGTGCCGCTCATTGGTCCAACTAGACCATTCGTTTGTATCCCTCCATTCCCAGGCTGCTCATGTGACTATCCAGGTAAGTCTTAAACGATGCCAGCGTGTCTGCCTCCACCACCCTACTTGGCAGCGCATTCCAGACCCCCACCACTCTCTGTGTAAAACACGTCCCTCTGATATCTGAGTTATACCTCGCCCCTCTCACCTTGAGCGCGTGACCCCTCGTGATCGTCACCTCCGACCTGGGAAAAAGCTTCCCACTGTTCACTCTATCTATACCCTTCATAATTTTGTACACCTCCATTAGGTCTCCCCTCATTCTCTGTCTTTCCAGGAAGAACAAGCCCAGTTTACCCAATCTCTCCTCATAGCTAAGACCCTCCAAACCAGGCAACATCCCGGTAAACCTTCTCTGCACTCTCTCCAAAGCCTCCATGTCATTCTGGTACTGCGGCGACCAGAACTGGATGCAGTACTCCAAATGTGGCCTAACCAACGTTCTATATAGCTGCAACATCAGACTCCAGCTTTTATACTTTATACCCCGTCCAATAAAGGCAAGCATACCATATGCCTTCTTCACCACTTTCTCCACCTGTGCTGCCACCTTCAAGGATTTGTGGACTTAGGTCCCTCTTTGTTTCTATACTCTTGATGGCTCTGCCATTTATTGTATAACTCCCCCCTACATTAGTTCTTCCAAAATGCATCACTTCGCGTTTATCTGGATTAAATTCCATCTGTGGTAGTCAGATGGTATTTGCTACCAAATAAACCTGTTGGACTTTAACCTGGTGTTGTGAGACTTCTTACTGAGTAAATTTCATCTGCCATTTCTCTGCCCAATTTTCCAGCCTATCTATATCCTGCTGTATTGTCTGACAATGTTCATCGCTATCCGCAAGTCCAGCCATCTTCATGTCATCCGCAAACTTGCTGATAACACCAGTTACACCTTCTTCCAAATCATTTATGTATATCACAAATAGCAGAGGTCCCAGTACAGAGCCCTGCGGAACACCACTGGTCACAGACCTCCAGCCGGAAAAAGACCCTTCGACTGCTCCCCTCTGTCTCCTGTGGCCAAGCCAGTTCTCTACCCATCCAGCCACCTCTCCTTGTATCCCATGAGCCTTAACCTTCTTAACCAGCCTGCCATGAGGAACTTTGTCAAATGCCCTACTGAAATCCATATAGACGAAGTCCACGGCCCTTCCTTTGTCAACCGTTTTTGTCACTTCCTCAAAAAACTCCACCAAATTTGTAAGGCACGACCTCCCTCTTACAAAACCATGCCGTCTGTCACTAATGAGATTGTTCCGTTCTAAATGCGCATACATCCTGTCTCTAAGAATCCTCTCCAACAACTTCCCTACCACGGACGTCAAGCTCACTGGCCTATAATTACCCGGGTTATCCCTGCTACCCTTCTTAAATAACGGTACCACATTCGCTATCCTCCAATCCTCAGGCACCTCACCTGTGTCCAATGAAGAGACAAAGATTTCCGTCAGAGGCCCAGCAATTACATCTCTTGTCTCCCTGAGCAGTCTAGGATAGATGCCATCAGGCCCTCCCTTGTAATGGAGATTCTCTCTCACGGGTCAACACCTCCCTCTGAGACACTCCCAGTCAACAAGTACCTCTCCTTTGTGAATACCGATGCAAAGTATTCATTTAGGATCTCCCCTATTCCCTTGGGTTCGAAGCATAATTTCCCTCCGTTGTCCCTGAGAGGTCCGACTTTTTCCCTGACAACTCTTTTGCTCCGAACATATGAATAAAATGCCTTAGGATTCTCCTTCATCCTGTCTGCCAAGAACATTTTGTCCTTCTAACTCCCCGTTTGAGTTCTTTCCTACTCTCTCTGTATTCCTCCAGAGCTGCATCTGTTTTCAGTTGCCTGGACCTAACGTATGCCTCTCTTTTTTTGATCAGACCCTCAATTTCCCTGGTTATCCACGGCTCTCGAATCCTACCTTTCCTATCCTTCCTTTTTACAGGCACATGCCTGTCCTGCAGCCTTATCAACTGTTCCTTAAAAGACTCCCACATGCCAGACGTGGACTTATCCCCGAACAGCCTCTCCCAATCAACGGCCACCAATTCCTGCCTAATCCGGCTATAGTTAGCCTTCCCCCAATTTAGCACCCTACCCTTAGGACAACACTCGTCCTTGTCCATTACTATCCTAAAGTTAACAGAGTTGCGGTCACTATTTGCCACATGTTCCCCTACCGAAACTTTGACGACCTGGCCTGGCTCATTTCCCAGAACTAGATCCAGTATAGCCCCTCTCTAGTTGGGCTATCTACATACTGTTCCAAAGAACTTTCCAGTACGCATTTTACAAATTCCTCCCCGTCCAGACCCCCAGCCCTAAGCACTTTCCAGTCTATACCAGGGAAATTGAAGTCTCCCACTACAACAACCCTATTTTTTCTGCACATATCCAGAATCTCCTGACATATCCGTTCCTCCACTTCCCATGGGCTGTTGGGTGGCCTGTAGTATACCCCCAGCATAGTGATTGTACCTTTCCTGTTTCTGAGCTCCACCCACAGCGACTCATTACATGACCCCTCTAAATTGTCCACCCTCTGCACCGCTGTAATATGCTCCCTAACTAATACCGCTACTCCCCCACCTTTTTTAGCCCCTCCTCTGTCTCGCCTAAAACACTTATACCCCGGAATATTCAGCTGCCAGTCCTGTCCTTCTTCCGCGTAAGCATTAAGGCCCTAAGTTCGTCTGTCTTACCCGTTACACTCCTCGCATTGAAGCAGATGCATTCCAGACCTCCAGGCCCACTCAGGTCATCCTGCTCCAGAATGCTCTTCTTCTTAGCTAGCCTTGCCCTGGCCGCCAGCTCGACCCCAGCCTCAGTACTTACTGACCTACTGTTTTGATCCCCACCCCCCTGCCACACTAGTTTAAACCCTGCCGAAACACTCTAGCAAAACTCCCAGCCAGGATATTTGTGCCCTTCCAGTTAAAGTGTAACCCATCCTTTCCGTACAGATGCCATCCTCTCTTGAAGACTTCCCAATGATCTATGAATTTGAAACCCTCCCTCTTGCACCAGTCCTTTATCCACGTGTTCAATTGTAGAATCTCCCTGTTCCTGGCCTCACTAGCACTAGGCACTGGGAGCAGTCCAGAGATTGCTACCCTAGAGGCCTTATTTTTTAGCCTAGCACCCATCTCCCTGAATTGCTCTCATATGACCCCCCTGCTCTTTCTACCTACGTCAATTTCACCAATGTGTACAATTACATCTGTTTGATTACCTTCCCTTTTTAATATGCTTCCTACCCTCTCGGAGACATCCAGTACCCTGGCACCAGGGAGGCAGACTACTATCCTGGAGTCTCGTTCATGCCCTCAGAACCACCTGTCCGTGCCTCTAACCATCGCAACCCCCACCACTATTTCTCTCCTAATCCCCTTCTTTCCCTTCTGGGCCTCTGAGCCTGTCTCTGTGCAGGCGATCTGGTCCTCGTGGCTTACCCCTGGAGGGTCATCCCCCTCCACAGAATCCAAAACAATATATCTATCTTGGAGGGCAACCACATGTATCCCATGTGCTTTTGACTCCTTCATACGTCTCTCATGTGGGACCTTATCAAAAGCTTTGCTCAAATACATACACAATACATCAACTGCACTACCCTCATCCAAGCACCTGGTCATCTCCTCAAAAAATTCAATCAAATTTGTTAGGCATGACCTCCCTCTGACAAAGCCATGCTGCTACTATCACTGATCAAGCCTTGCCTCTCCAAATGGACAGATGTGTTGCTCAGAATTTTCTCCAATAGTTTCACTAACACTGACATGAGACTCATTGGTCTGTAGTTCCCTTATCTCTACACCCCTTCTTAAGTAATGGAACCACGTTAGCTGTTCTCCAGTCCTCTGACATCTCCCCCTGGCCAAAGAGGGATTAAAAATTAAGATCCAAACCCCTGCAATCTCCTCCCTTGCTTCCCACAGCAGCTTGGGACACAATTCATTGTGACCTAGAGATTTGAAAACATTTTTAAGCCTACCAGCACCTCCAATACCTTGTCCTTCCCTTTGTCAATTTGCCCAAGAACCTCAGAGTCTCTCCGCCTAAATTCCAAACCTTCATCCTCATGCCCTTGGGTGCTAAAGCAGATGCTAAAACAGTTCATGTCCAAATGCAACAAGACTTGGATAATATCCAGGCTTGAGCTGAGTAAATGCAAGCAACACTCACATAACACAAGTACCAGGCAATGACCGCCTCCAACAAGACAGGATCTAACCATCACCCTTTAATATTCAATGGTGGTACAATCACACTATCAGCATCCTGGGGGTTACCATTAATCAGAACCTGAACTGGACTAGCCATATAAATACTGTGGCTACAAGAGCAGGTGAGAAGCTCGGAATCCTGCAGGGAGTAGCTCACCCTCCTGACTCACCATTCATCATCTACAAGGTGATAGAATACTCGACTTGCCTGACTGAGTGCAGCTCCAACAACATTCAGATCTCAGAGCAGCCTTCTCGAAAGTCAACCCACGGAAAATGTCTGGCCCGATGGGACACCTGGATGAGCACTCAGATCCTGCGCGGATCAGCTGGTGAGGATATTCGCAGACATCTTCAACCTGTCTTTACAATGATCTGAGGTCCTTATCTGCTTCAAGAAAACAACCATCATCCCAATACCAAAGAAAAGCCAAGCAGTGTGTCTTAATGACAATCGTCCGGTGGCTTTGACATCCATCATTATGAAGTTTCGAAAGGTTAGTCATGGCACGAATCAATTCCAGCCTCCTGGATTGCCTGGATCCACTACAGTTTGCCTACAGACAGAACAGTCCACAGCAGACACCATCTCCCTGGCCCTGCACTCAACCCTGGAACACCTAGATAACAAAGACACCTATGTCAGACTCCTCTTTATTAACTACAGCTTAGCCTTCAACACCATTATTTCTCTGAAACTTATCTCCAAACTCCGTGGCCTGGGCCTCGGCTCCTACCTCTGCGAGTGGATTCTGAACTTCCTAACCCACAGACCACAATCAGTAAGGATAGGCAACAACACCTCCTCCACGATCACCTTCAGCACCGGTGCCCCACAAAGCTGTGTTCCCAACCCCATACTATACACCTTACATGCCTATGATTGTGTGGCCAAATTCCCCATCAACTTGATTTTCAAGTTTGCTGATGACACCAGATCTCAAACTATGACGAGACAACGAGTACAGGAATGAGATAGAGAATCTGGTGAACTGGCACGATGACAATAGTCACTCCCTCAATGTCAACAAAACGAAGGACATTGTCATCACCTTCAGGAAGCGTAGTGGAGAACATGCTTGTCTACATGCTTGTCAATGAAGACAAAGTAGAAATGGTCAAAAGCTTCAAGTTTTTAGGTGCCCAGATCACCAACAACCTGTCCTGTTTCCCCCATAGCTAAGAAAACCCACCAACGTCTCTACTTTCTCAGAAGACTAAGGAAATTTGGCATGTCAGCTACGACTCTCATCAACTTTTACAGATACATCATAGAAAGCATTTTTTCTGGTTGTATCACAACTTGGTATGGCTCCTGCTCTGCCCAAGACTGCAAGAAACTGCAAAAGGTCGTGAATGTAGCCCAATTCATCACGCAAACTAGCTTCCCATCCATTGACTCTGTCTATACTTCCCGCTGCCCCAGCAAAGCAGCCAGCATAATTAAGGACACCACGCACCCCGGATATTCTCTCTTCCACCTTCTTCCGCCAGGAAAAAGATACAAAAGTCTGAGGTCACGTACCAACCGACTCAAGAACAGCTTCTTCTCTGCTGCCATCAGACATTTGAATGGTATTAAGTTGATCTTTCTCTACACCCTAACTATGACTGTAACACTAGATAGATAACTTTTTGAACAGTAAAGGAATTAAGGGTTATGATGAGCTGGCGGGTAAGTGGAGCTGAGTCCACAAAAAGATCAGCCATGATCTTATTGAATGGCGGAGCAGGCTCGAGGGGCCAGATGGCCTATTCCTGCTCCTCGTTCTTATGTTCTTACTACATTCTGCACTCTCTCGTTTCCTTCTCTATGAATGGTATGCTTTGTCTGTATAGTATGCAAGAAACAATACTTTTGCATGTGCCAATAATAAATCAAACCAAATCAAAACATTCAGAATCTTGACACCAAGATGTTAACAATCAGTGGTTTGAAAATATCTGATAAAGTAGCAGTTAAAACATTTTTTTGAGGAGAAATTTCCAAGGTTCAGGCTGGATTTTCACCAAGGAGACTGGTAATAGGAGCTAGGTTTGTTACTGCCTTAATTGGGAAACTGATTAAAGCAAGAGGTTTTGAGTGGGGAAGCCCTTAATTGGTATAGAGATGGGTGTCCTGTTCGTTTAGTTAGAGGGTGGGAATGCAGGCCTATCAATTGCAGTGTGAGATTCACTTCGGCTCAGATCTTCCAGTCTCTGGAAGATTAGAGACTGTGAAAACATGGAAGGTACACTATGTGATCCTTCGGAACTCCCATCAGAAGAACCAAGTGGGAATTGCCCAGGAAGTTTCAAGGGGACACAATTCCCTTATGTCCAGAACCCTCTGAAGAAGTCTCCAACTCTGGTTTGGAGTCAGAGACTTCCAGGGTTTTAACACAGTAAGCTGGATAGTTATCCAGGAAATACTGGACAGGAGAAAAACATGCCAGAAACATACCTGA
The DNA here is from genome assembly GCF_964213995.1 of Mustelus asterias. Taxonomy (NCBI): domain Eukaryota; kingdom Metazoa; phylum Chordata; class Chondrichthyes; order Carcharhiniformes; family Triakidae; genus Mustelus; species Mustelus asterias. Next base: position 31,560,985 of record NC_135820.1, on the reverse strand, counting down.
TAACTACCCCACCCTCTCCCTCCAAGTACCTGACTACACCCAAACCCTAAAACTCCCCCTCAATTTTTTGATTTCCCCTGATCCTCTGTCCTCCCCTGACCAACTCACTTCCACCCTTCCACCTCCCCTCTGACCAATTAATTCCCCAGCCATCTGACAATCTCCAAGATCCTCCAACTCTCTCCCTCAACCCACCAACTCGCCACCTTGACTCCCAGCCTGCCCATTTACTCACTTACCTCACTCACACTCATTCGCTAACACAGTAAAAAACTATTTAAATGTCGTTAAGCATTTAATGTGTTAGCGAATGAAGACAAAATACAACAGCTAGTGCTGTAGAAAGAAGACATGGTTTGACTTCCCCCAACAATTCACAGGAGGACTCAGAATAGCTGTGCTCCACATTTCTGAACAGGCCCAGTTTGGACGCCCACCTTAGTGTAAGGAAAATGGAGCGGAGTTGAAATATATGGTGATTGCCACTTCTCCGAAAATTCAGCCCATAGACTCCGCACGGCAGCCATCACTGAGTGTGCTTGTTGTCCCAGGGACAAAATATGTTGATTTTATTTTTATTTGTTCATGGGATAGAAACATAGAAAATAGGTTCAGGAGTAGGCCATCCAGCCCTTCAAGCCTGCACCACCATTCAATATGATCATGGTTGACCATGCACTTTCAGTATCCCATTCCTGCTTTCTCTCCATACCCCTTGATCCTTTTAGCCATAAGGGCCACGTCCAGCACCATTTGAACATATCTAATGAACTGGCCCCAACAGTTTTCTGTGGTAGCGAATTCCACATGTTCATAACTCTGAGTGAAGAAGTTCTTCCTCATCCCTGGTGGTAACGACTCACCAGTTGTCTGCTGGGTCGTGCTTTGCAGTTCCAGCAGCTGATTCTGGTGTGTGATGGTGTTTTTAACATGATTCCGTACATGCTCAGCTTTCTGTGCACTCTGTAATTTATAGACTGTCCTGAATGGCTTATCCCTTATTCTTAAACTATGACCCCTAGTTCTGGACTTCCCCAGTATCGGGAGCTTTCTTCCTGCATCTAGCCTGTCCAATCCCATCAATATTTTATATGTTTCTATGGCATCCCCTCTCATTCTTATAAATTCCAGTGAATACTAGTCCAGTCGATCCAGTCTCTCTTCATATGTCAGTCCTGCCATTCTGGGAATCAGTCTGGTGAATCTTCGTTGGATTCCTTCAGTAGCAAGAAATGTCCTTCCTCAGACTAGGACACCAAAACTGCACACAATACTCAAGGTGTGGCCTCATCAAGGCGCTGTATAACTGCAGCAAGACATCCTTTCTCCTATACACAAATCCTCTTGCTATGAAGGCCAGTATGCCATAAGTTTCCTCACTGCCTGTTGTACCTGCAACCTTCAGCGACTGTTTCACCATGACATCCAGGTCACGTTGCACTTCCCCTTTTCCTAAACTGCCACCATTCAGATAATAATCTTCCTTCCTGTTTTTCACATCAAAGTGGATACTCTCACATTTGTCCACATTATGTTGCATTTGTCAAGTATTTGCCACTCAGTCAACCTGTCCAAGTCACCCTGCAGCCTCTTAGCACCTCTTCACAGCACACACTGCCACACACTGCGATGTTGGCAGATTGGGTTTACATTTATTGTCAACACCTGAGGGCATTTCAGAGTCAACCACATTGCTATGGATCTGGAGTTATATGTAGGCTAAATCTGGTAAGTACAACAGATTCATTCCTTCCCTAAAGGACATTTGTGAACCAAAGGGGTATTTAAGATAATTGACAATGGTTTCATGGTCATCGCTAGACTTTGAACTCTAGATTTTATGAATTCAAATTACACCATACTATGGTGGGATTTGAACCTGAGTCCCCAGAGCATTATCCTGGGTCTCTGGATGCCAATACCATAACTACTGTCTCCCCTGACTTTATGCCAAAATTTTCCACATTCATGGAAAGAGAGATATTACAGGCTGGAGACCCAACATGATTACTTCTCACTTAATTGAAACTAACTTGGATCTAATGCTGGAGGACATGAGGGAGAGGTGAGAGGACCTTTTTCCAGGGCTTCACCATCCTGAAGGTCTACAACTCTCTGGAGAAAGCAGATATTGACCTCCTACAGACAGTTTTCTGTCCTTGCAAGTCTGTGCTTATCATGAAATAATTATACCAGCCCTGAAAATAAAAAAAATAGTGAGCTGTGAGATACAAAGATGTGCAGCTACTTGCAAGATAGGACCAAATGTCCACAGCTGATCACTGGAATGAGTCAGAAGCAAAGAAGTTCAAGACCACAATAAATTTGATGGCTACTGGAAGGATCTGTTGACCAGTGCTGCAAGGTGCAAGTCTTCAGTTAGAAGCACAGATGTCTAGAATAATTAAGGGTGGAATTTTCTCCCCAAAAATTTGAATTGTTAAACAGACAAGAAAACGGGAAGTTTTCTTGCCCATTTTTTCAGCAAGCTGAGTTTGAGTCATTTCGACGAGGGAGGCTGGTAGAAGAGTGATCAGGGTGCCATTGCGCAAGCACCCAATCTCCAGTATAGCGAGAGATCTGTTAATGGAAATCCCCCATGGAAATGGTCATCCCCCCAGATATTGCCAGCCTCCTACACCACCCCCCCATCCTCTGACACTGCCGGCCTCTAAACCGCACCCCCCTCCATTGGACATTGGTGGGTTCTCAGCAGCCCCCGCCCCCCCTCCCCCCCCCCCAACCCCCCGGACATTGCCGGCCTCTATTCCCCCTGCCACTGGACATTGCCAGGGTCTCAGCCCCCACTCCCCCGGACAAAGCTGGCTCTCAGCTCCCCTGGACATCACTGGCTCTCAGCTCCCCTGACACCGCTGAGCTCTCACTATGCCTCGCGGCCCTGTCCCGTCCCAGATATTGCTGGCCCACTATCAGTGGGAGCGGGAGAAAACTGGCATTGGGGCCCCCGATCTTTGACTCCTCACCACCTTGGAGGAGCGAGCCATGGAGCTGGCGGCGAAAGGAGAGAGGATAGTGACTGACAGCCAGTTTCGGCATGGAAGTCAGCATCAGCTAAACCGTGGTCCCAGTGACTTATTCTAAGTAAGTGGCATGCTACCCAGACACTTGTCCCTCCCTTGCAGTGTCATTTGCTACAGGAAATGACCTTGATGCCCAGGCCTCTCGGGAGTTGCACCTTCCCTGCTCCTCCTGCTGAGAGGTCCCAGGACAGTCGTGATGACACCTCAGTGGGAGGCCCTGATGAATCTTCCGAGGGTAGCACCATTCACTCCCATCCACCATCGCAGATAATATCACCATGGTGGGACATGTTAGCAGTGAGGCTTCTGTGTCACTTACTGGTGAACACAACACAGCAATAGAGGCGGGAATGTCCGAGGCCTCAGGCTTGCAGAAGTCTGCCGGAGGCAAGGAATCATCTGGCCCCAATTCAGGTGCCAAGCCTCTGGGATCGGTCATCCTAAAGCTGTTGGAGATGCATCAGCAGAGCCGGGAAATGGTGGAGGGGCTGTCAGCAACACTGTAGTGACTCAAGGCTGTTTGGAGAAGTTCAACAGACTTCTGTCACAGGAGGTGGTGCTGGCACAGCATGATACACAACCATGCAGTGGTGTCTGTAGTGGAAAGCCTAGGTCAGGAAATTGTCCCTATAGATGACAGGGTGCACACCATCCTGGAGACACAGCGGGCCATGGCCAGGGTGTCACTGGCATTCTAAAGACACAACTGGCTGTGGCTGGGACTCTTGCAGGTATTCTGGAGACACAGCAGGCCCTGGCCTTGACAACTTAGCCCGCACTCACGGGACTAATGCTGAGGGGCTCCGGAGTTTGGCTCGGTCTCAGTGGACCAGCAATGAGGGATTGCACACTATGGGTCAAATTCATCTGGGTCCCGAGGACAGGCAGAGCCAGGTGATGCCAAGACTTCTGGAGCTCAGTCCAGCTGGCCTGCTGTCCCATGGAGTATCCCTGGGGCCTACAAGCACCCCAAGGAAGGAGGAAGGCCTGGACCTTCCAGCCAGGAGGGATCATACATCCGCAGACCTTCCAACTCCTCCCTTCTTCACACTGGAGCATCTCACAGGCAGCAGGATGAACAGGATAGCACGGCTACATCAGTGCCATCCCTCCAGATCGCGGCCCCCCCAGGGGTTGGCTGCCAACAGCATCGAAGGCCACGGGGTGCAGATTACAATTGCGCACCTCTCCCTCCGATGTACAGCAAATAGGCAACATAGGGTAAAGAAGTTGTAGAGTCATCAAGAGGGCATTTCTTTTCATCCTAACCAAATAAACAAAATCAAACAAACTCAGGGACAAAAGAGAAGGGCAGCCCACCAAAAGAAGGAAACCGCCCAAAACCAAAGACAAAGCGTAAAGGAAACTTAAAACATATCAAAATATGATTTAAAGGGTCAGTAGTAGACCCCAGCCCCTGGTCACCAAGAGGGCAATTCTTTTAGTGCCAACCAAATAAACTAAATCAAACAAACTCAGGGACAAAGCAAGAAGGGCAACCTCCAAAAAGGGAGCACCCAAACCAAAAGACAAAGTGTAAAGGATGCTTAAAGCATCAAACCAAAACATGATTAAAAGGGTCAATAATACACCCCTGTCCCTGTGGGGCCCAATGGGCACGGAAAGCCTCGATGGTGTCCTCGGCCTCCTGTCACCAAGAGGGTATAGCTGAAGGGCTGTACTAGTTAGGGTTTTGTTAATTGTCATATTGCACCCCACAGCTGTGACTAACCTGTCATTGATTCTCCCCACACAGGGATGACCACACCACAAATGCATGCATATAGGCACAGAGCTTTGTGCTTCACGATATTGGTCCCTCAGCCAAAAGTGAGAGACGGCCTGCCCTGGTATCCCCAGCACCTGTGTCAAACAGCTGCCCCCCAGCCACCTGGCTCCGCCCCCCCCACCAGCCTATTGCCCCACATGCTCGTGCCCACAACCCTTACTCATACGTGGGTCCAGGTGCCAGTGTGCAGTCTGAGGACAAGTAGGGGTCAGACTTGTATGGAACCAGGACAGCATCACAGTGCACCTCATAGCCAGTCATCATCACCCTCCACCTGGACCAAACACAGTCAACCCAGGCTCCTCACACTGGAGTGAGGTCATTCGGACCCATTGGGGTGCGGGGTGCACGAGGGTGGAGGCGGGAAAGAGTGGAGGGCAAGTGTTGGCAGGAGGGGGAGATAATGTTGTCCAGGGTGTGGTGAGCAGGTGGGGTAGCAGCCGCTGGATTGCAAACAGCTCGTCTGGCTGCAATGAGTGCCTCCCTCTGTGGCAGTTAAAATGTTCAGATTGAAGTTTCATCGTTTGGAATTTAAATTGTGCAGAAGTTAAAGTGTTGAAATTAAAGTTTCATGCCTTCTCTGTGCAGTAGTGGAAAATGTTTATCAGCTTACAGACTTTCAAAAGGGATCAGCTTCTGCGATTCAGCATGAACAGGCTAATCTCTATCTGCGTAAGCCCCAGAACATTCCGTTTTTCAGCCTTCACCAGAAGGTGAGCAAGGCCAGATTTTTCCATAACAAATACCAAAGACAAGATATGGGGATATGCTATGCAAATGAAGGATCAGCAGAAGACAGGTTTTTCATTGAATGAGAAAGGGCGAAAAGCCAGGATTTAATTGGTGAATATGCATGCAAATAAAGGATTAGAAAAATTACTTATTTCTGATTTGCTGTAATTGACTATAATTGCCAAGTTGTTTGTTTGTAATTTCAGAAACACTTGCAGGACAACTGCAAGCTGGTTTCTCCTTGTGCACAAGTCATTAAAGGCCTCTCATCGGATTATGCATGATGTCTAGCGCTGTTTGAACTCAAGTTGACTAAGAGTGCCTAAGGTTGCTGGTACCCAGGATCTCTGACAGTTTTTGGAGATTGCACTGAGATTACAGACCCCCGGAGTGTCTACACGGGAAGGAAGCATGATATCTTGCTGACCAATGGCTGGGAGATCGCGGCTGCCTGGTTTTGGGCATCAAGTAATCTTGGGGACTGGGGGAATGCTGTCTTGTGTAAACATTACTCAGGTAAGCAACGGGGGTTCGAGTCGTTCTTTCTTAAATTTTATGGGTGGCACGGTAGCACAGTGGTTAGCACTGCTGCTTCACAGCTCCAGGGTCCCGGGTTCGATTCCCGGCTTGGGTCACTGTCTGTGTGGAGTTTGCACATTCTCCTCGTGTCTGTGTGGGTTTCCTCCGGGTGCTCCGGTTTCCTCCCACAGTCCAAAGATGTGCGGGTTAGGTTGATTGGCCAGGTTAAAAATTGCCCCTTAGAGTCCTGAGATGTGTAGGTTAGAGGGATTAGCGGGTAAATATGTGGGGATAGGGCCTGGGTGGGATTGTGGTCGGTGCAGACTTGATGGGCCGAATGGCCTCCTTCTGCACTGTAGGGTTTCTATGATTTCTATGATTGATTTCCCTCGTGGATGCAGCATAAGCGTTTGGGGTTGTAGTCCCCTGGGGGTTGGACCCCCTCTATTGGCACTGTTTTGCTGGTGTTCGAGTTTCTTGATTACCGCGGTCCCGGTTTGAAGTTCCAAATTGCTCAAAGTGCCCCCCCCCACCCATCTCTTGTAAAAAGAAATTGCACTGCTATACCCTTTCCTGCCATAAGATGGCGCTCTGACCAAATGATTTCACTGCTGGAATCGTGTGTGAGTGCCTGTGTCCCACGCCAGCAAGAAGTTTAACAACACCAGGATAGAACAGATCCCTTCTTTGATCATGGGAAATTCATTAGAGAAGACACACGAGCCTCCTCCCAAGGGAACACCCTTAGTTTTTTTTTCACGCTGGCTTCTAGTCTGGACTCTAAACATACATTGGCATAGAATACATAGCACGGTACAGGAACCTGATGACGATGCATTATGTAGAGAAGTTTCACTCTGTGTTTACAAATTGTTCGGGTATATCTCAAAACGTCGGAACGTTGTACAGGAGTTGCATCCTGATCTGAAGAAAACGTTTGCGATGACTTGTGTTGGGTGGGAGGGGAGACAGAACTTACCCGAACTTGTTAGCGCCCTCCGGCACTGTGAACGCCAGCTCCAATACCAGAAGCCCAAATCGAGAAGTAAAGTTACAAATAATGTATTATATGCCAGCCAGTTAGGGCAGAGGTGGAGGACACAGGCTGGGGTAAGGCAATCAGCTTGCCGAGAAAGCGACTTAAGTGCCTATTCACTTGCGGTTATAGGGACACTGGTCCCGGGACTGTAGCAAGAGTTTTAACAACACCAGGTTAAAGTCCAACAGGTTTATTTGGCAGCAAATACTATTAGCTTTCGGAGCGCTGCTCCTTCGTCAGATGGAGTGGAGATTTCCTCTTACTGTAACTTTTGCTGTGTTCACCCCAGTCCAACGCCGGCAGCTCCACACCCGGGACTGTATCCAGAGACAAAAGGCACAGGGACCTTCGGCCATACCACCCTCACCTCTCCCACCACCCGCACCCCCAACAACTCCCTATACCATGCCCAGGCATCTAATTTAGCCATAAATGTCAATATATGTGACTGCTCTTAAAATATTGTAAAATTTACTTGTATAATTATCCTGTGCAATATTATTTATTCCTGTGATAGGATTATTTTTTTGTTTTAATCTTTATGACCTTGTGCATCTTTAGTTTTGCTGTGTCATTTTAATTTAACTCTTAGTGCCTAGTTTTGGTTGTACCCGAGCCAATGACAGTTTCTCGGAAGTCCCTTAGTGCATGTATATTTATTGATCCTCTCCGGATTCTTTGAATGATAAACTATATCGGCAATTTTTAACTGTCGGGCTAACACAAGAGATTGTCCTTTTTTTTGTCAATCTGGATAGACCTTGGTGTTATCAATACCAGTATTGTTTTGGAATGCAAGTCCTATTTGCCAGTGTCTCTGCCAGCGAAGTCTTTATTTTCACAACAGTAACTTTGTAAGGTTTATGAAATTGTAATTTGGGAAAGTTGCACTGTACACATTCAGGTCTATGCTTCAAAAATACTACCTTTGAATTGTTCAATATTGTTCAGAAAGCTCTCCCAGTAAAACAATTTTGTTAAATGTAAAAATATGCAACTAATGAATGAAACTGCGCCTTTAGATAGGAGGTTTCTAAATTTCAAGTGCTGAACATTACATACCATGCTGGAGAGTGTGAAATACAGATATTTGCATTCCCCAGGTCATCGAAGTTTAAAAGCAAGTCACTATTGAGGGCTGCCAGACCTACCGAACAGGAGACTTAGTCTTCAAAGAACAAAGAAAATTAAAGTACAGGAACAGGCCCTTTGGCCCTCCAAGCCTGCACTGATCATGCTGCCCGGCTGAACTAAAACCCCTTACCCTTCTGGGTATTTCCATGTATTTGTCAAGACACCCCTTAAAAGTCACTATCGTATCTACTTTCACTACTTCCCTCGGCAGCGAGTTCCAGGCACCCACCATGCTCTGTGTAAAAAAACTCCCCCCCCGAACTCCGAGGGCTGCCTTTCAATGGAGCTTACCTCCTCGCTCCACTTTGCTACTGCTGCATCAGGGCCAGACTTTTATAGACTTGCTGTAAATGATGCCAGCCTGACGTCACACTGGGGAGAGGGGAAAAGGGCCGTGCGAACTTGCTAATAATATGGTAACAAAGTCAAAAACATTTAAATTGATGTTGTGCGCAGATCAAGCTGGAAAAAATGGTCTGTGAAGATCATGGATGCCTGACGTTGGACGCGTTTCACGTTTTTGCGCTTCCGCCATTATTTCCTACCTCACTACACTACTTGACCAGCACAGTGGGGCAGCTAAATCATGCCCACAGTCTCCTGTCATGAAGGTTCTTAGTCAACTCCACATTGTTCTGTCTTTGGGGTGAGATCTTGTTGAAGTTGAGCCTCCTGCCTCTTTTCCTACTCCTGTGCGCTTAGCTGCTTGGGGTTCTGCCCTTCCTTTGGATGCTCTTGATCCTCATTGCCATTAGGCCCAAAATCTATGTCTCCATTGCCAGCTACAGCTCTCCTGGGCAGATGGCCACCCAATTTCCTTGGAAGGCTTACCCCTTGCCTCTGGGATCACTGGTGGGATTACCAATCCATTTCAATGCCTAGGTACTAAATGCCCCGCTCACTGCCAGCTGCACAGCGGTAAGGGTACCTTTGTGACAAGTGCTGAGCCCATTTACTTTAAGCATGTCAACATTGCAAAGTTAAAGTTTATTTATTAGTCACAAGTAAGGCTTACATTAACACTGCAATGAAGTTACAGTGAAATTCCCCTAATCGCCACACTCCGGCGCCCGTTCGGTTCAATGTACATAACCAGCACGCCTTTCAGACTGTGGGAGGAAACTGGAGCACCCGGAGGAAACCCACACAGACACAGGGAGAATGTGCAAACTCCACACAGACAGTGACCCAAGCTGGGAATTGAACCTGGGTCCCTGGCGCTGAGACAGCAATGCTAACCACTGTGCCACCATGCTGCCGCAATCTGTGGCTTGTGGGGTTTGGTTGACCTGGAACAGCCATGACTGGCACACCATTCTGTTCTCAGTTGACCTCTTTCTGAAGGCATGGGTAACCTATTTGCCCCTTTAAAAATTGCAACTTCCAGATTTGACAAATACTTAGCAAGTTTAAAAAAAGCCATGGTTGATTGGCCTCGGTTGGGAAGAGAGCAGGATTATTATCCTACCCTCCTCACCTTATCTTGGTGAGCATGGTGGCACTGGGAACAGTGTCCTGTAACTGACACACTCCCATGTGTTTTCAGGATCCCCTCACCTCTGTTCCCACTTTCAGGGGCCCGGAAAAATCAGTCTTAAGGGCTTGACATTATTATGTTGACTATGTTTTGCAAAATAATTCTCAAATGACAAGACCATTCATAAATGACCAACAAACTGGATAATGGAACCTTGCCTATTAAATCACAACCTGAATGCTGTTAAGGCCTGTTTTTTATTCAACATTACACAGAAGTGAGAATAGATGAAACAGGCCCCTGTGCTTCTGACCACACAAGTGCACATTCTAAGCTCCATTAAGCACCTTGTTATTTTCATACAGCATTCCAAAGTCACCCATCCAGGAACAACAGTCAATGAACAAGAGGGGAGCACACAGGATGATGCACAGAACATGAGTGAAGAGGAGAAATGGGGTAAGGATGAGGAGGCAGAAATTGTTGGCCAGCTGATAAAAGGCTTGGACCCAGACTCACTAGTGTTGTACACTTACAGGCACAGGAGACAATCTCCGAGAATGTGCATTGGAAACTTTGAGCACAAAATCTAGGCTGAAACTCCAGTGTACTACTGAAAAAGTGTGTTATTCTGTCCTTCAGATCAGATGTGAAACTGAGATTCTAATTGTCCATACAGGTGAATGCGAAAGCTACCACTACACAATTGTGAAGGCAAGGAGGTGAGTTACAAGTCTCCTGGCTATTATTTATCCCTCAACCAAAATCAATAAATGACAAATCTACTCATTATCCAATTTGGTTATTCCATTTCCTACATTATAGTAGTTGGAATGAGTTGCAGATATCAATGTGCCTATGGGTGACAGATAACTGGAACAAACTCCAGGTATGAAGACTCATTGTATAATTTGTCAGGGGAGGTTCTGCTCATTTTGCAGAGTTTGCCTAATCATTGCAACCAGGCATTGCCCATCAATACAGTGTGGGCCTGCTGTTCAGCAGACCTCCCACTCTCAAAGACACCATGCACGGCCAGTTGAGATGGTAAATTTTATCAACTCTTTTGTTAGTCACCCTTTCTAATGGTGACAAGGGAAAACTCATGATTATAAGAGCAAAATAATGCAGATGCTGGAAATTGAAATCTTTAAAATTCTCTATTTATGCATTTTATGTTTTTGTTGTGAAGGATCATGAATTTCTGAGGCATCTAGCTTCAAACTGACACAAAGTTTGCAGTTACCAATTAACTCTTCCAATCCTTATCAATCCAGAAGAATGTTCCAGTTTTGTTTAAAATAACCTGTTTCATTTCAAACTTGGCTGAAAAATCACATTCAGCAGGAACACTCATCACTGGTCAAAACTCAGAAAAAAAGCAAGATAAGATCTGGAAAATCAGGTTATTAATGGATAACTCAGAAAGACTTGAGAAATTAAAATTGATTGAGCAGACAAGGAATAAATCAAAGAACATGAAGATGGCTATATTATTTTCTGGAAAGGGAAATAGTGAAAACAAAACAAGAAAAACACTCCATCCGAAGCTCAATCTGCCACCTTAGCATTTATGTACCTACCCTATGTTCTGAAGATGAAGTGAAACAAACATTCTAATTCAACCTAGATGCAATGGCAAAAGTACCATCACATCACAGATCAAACTTCTTGGTGATTTCAACACCAGGGTGGACACAACCATACCTTTTGACTGAACACTACTGGATAGCATGAAGTTGAAATTCCAATTTCAGTAGTGTATGCTTCCTTAGCTCGCACATTGGGCATGATCTTTTAGTCACTAATACGCTCTTCCACCAAAGCAAAATAATTTTGAGGCATTCAAACAACATCCAACAAATTTACCCCACATATTTACTCCATAAATTCCCTAACCTATACATCTTGGGACATTAAGGGACAATTTAGCATAGCCAATCAACCTAACCTGCACAGTTTTGGACTGTGAAAGGAAACCCTGGAGGAAACCTAGGTAGGCACAGGGAGAAGGGGCAAACTCCACATGGAGTCACCCAAGGTTGGAATAGGAGCTGGGTCCCTGGTGCTGTGAGGCAGCAGTGTGCCACCGTGTTGCCCTTTATATATAAATAATGATGTGGAGATGCTGGCGTTAGACTGGGGTGGGCACAATAAGAAGTCTCACAACACCAGGTTAAAATCCAACAGTTTTATTTGGTATCACGAGCTTTTGGAGCGCTGCTCCTTCATCAGGTGAGTCTGAGGAAGGAGCAGTGCCCCAAAAGCTTATGATACCAAATAAACCCGTTGGACTTTAACCTGGTGTCGTGAGACTTCTAACTATATAGATTATAATTAATATATAATCCATTAATAAGTAATTAATTATTCCATATTTACCAGTCAAATTATTGTTGTTTAACAAAAAATACTTTGATTACAGACAATTCCAGATTTCCACTTTGCTTATAATCAGATATGAGTTCATGCATACGCTGTGCCGACATCATTTTTAAGTCCTTCAACGTATACTGTATGGACTCAAGAGGGTTTGTAGAGTTCGCTTGGAAGAATACTCTGAGGCTAAGAAGTAAATTGCAATGTCAGTGGAGAACAGCAAACATGTTGTTGCAGAAAATTAATGACTTTTGAAGGGCTTCGATTCGATTGGGTTTATTACTTTGTTTACGTCCGTTTTAATTCGCTTGTTTTTAAAAAAAAGTGGTTTTCTTGTCCCCTCCAACTAAAGGGCACTGGTGCAGGACCAGCAGTCAGATTGCTACGTCTAAACTTTGTGCTGTCATTTTCATCATAGAGGTATTTGAAACGCGGGATTACAATCTGTGGCGTTAAGGTATACATTTGAATATACACCCGTCTTCAAACAGTGATGAATCTGTGACTTGGACTCTCCGGCTCTAAAATCCGGCCACCAAGAGCGACATGTCGGAATCTGATGCAAGTAAACCGTTCTCTGCTTCGATAAACATCGGAAGTATTTCTCCAGAGAAAGTGGTGGTGAAGATCAAGGATAGGAAGATGACAGTTTCTGGAGAACAAGTCGAGAGATTTCAGGATAAAAATGGGATGATAAAATTCAACTTTCACCGCTTTTCCAACGAGTTCGATCTCCCTCCTGGAGTGGATTGCGATTCTCTGACCTTTACCGTCTTGGACAACAAAACCATGAAAATCGAAGCTGACGACTTGCAAACAAAAGATGAAACATGCGAAACAGACGTCGTCGCCTCGATGCCCCGTGCCTCTCCATTGAATATCATGGGGGCATCGACCCCCTTGCAATCTTCCCCCTCAAAATCCGACGGCCCAAAGTCCAGTCTCAAAAAATCTAACTGCAGCCCTCACACGCACCGGTCCAAGGCAAAGTCCATCTGCCCGAACAGGTGCCTCAGGAATTGATGCACAGTCCTGGAATGTTGAAGACCAGAATCTCCAAAACCTCGGTTACTGTTCTGACAATGAAAAGGACAACACACTCGCATTGGTACTTGAGGCAGCCTCGAGGATGAATTTGTGGAGTTTCAATAAAATTCGAGGGGCGTTAAGATTGCTTCGGTTTATTCGAAATTATTTACAATTTGTAGGTGGGTGTGCCTATAAGTAAGTGTCTTAAACAACTGGTTGAGTTTAGAAACTTTGATAAATGTGAACAGTAGAGCGTGATGTGTATATTTCAGAATTACGTTATGGAACATTCATATTCATCCACCCATTGTTGAAACCCATGGTCTTGATATATGTTACTGTTGACATAAAAATGCATTTCTGTTCCTACTATATTGTCACCGCGTTACAAATTCCGTCAACTCCACCACCTCCCCCCCCCCCCCCCCAAAAAAAAAACAATTCTTCCCCACACTGGACCTCTTTCTTTATCGCTTCAGGCAGACTTCAAACAGCCCAAAACTTCCTAGTTCCACTGGGGTAGCCCCAAAGATGGGCCGGGAAATCTCTCTGGGAAGTTCCCACGTAAGTATTTACAGGGCAATGGTCCAGAAGCCAACTTCCCTTGGAGAAATGCGCTACATTGGAAACAATCGGATCGATGGTTATGTTACTTCAATAATCATTTTGGAAAAAAGTTAGCAAGTAAATAAAAACACTTTTAACTTCAGCGTAATTATTTTAAATAGCCAGACTCTTTCTCCTCCTCACTCAGCATGCACTCCCCAAAGTATTCGCCACCCAACCTCAACCTGCATGGGATTCACCGCCCTCCCCAAACCTGATTCCCCAGCTCAACCCATCAATGCTACCCCCCACCCCCCACCCCCCACGTGCCTTAATCCAGCTGGACACCTTGCCCCCCCTGACATGACCCAACCTACCTGATGTTCACGCCGCTACCCCCCTCCCCACTGATTGTTCGGCCCCACTGCGATGTCTGACCCCGACCCCACCCAATGCCATCCTCTTTGACACTTACCATGTTTTCAATGGGACCTTTAAACTCACCTGCTTTACAATAACTAGTGCCATAAAAAAGGAGGCATGATCTCTTTCACTGTGTTTCTTTTGGACTCTGACGCTGGACTCAGGGTACTTTTGAACTGTCTTAATCTCACCCTGCCTGAGCCAGGAAGGTTGGGTCAGACAGGCAGCACAGTTAAGTGTGTACGGAGTGGCAATCTGATGCTGATTGTCATTCAGAAGAAGTTACAACTCATAGTTATGCAGTACCTACTGATCCAAAAGCAGCAGATGCTTCAGTTAGACTGTTCTACGCTTACACTGCCATCTGGAGCTCCCATTTTGCAGCTCAGGAAAAAGATATAAAACCAGAGTCCGAAATCACCCCTCCCGTTCTCTCACGGCTTTATAAAAAAATCAAGCCAATTTATATAGCATCTTTAAGATGTCTGCAGAATTAAAATGAAACGTCAGCACCTTTAATGTAATAAAATGACCAAGCTTCACACCACCATTACAAAGCAGATTCTAACATGGATCACATATTAGAGCAGATGGGCAAAGGCTTGGCCAAATGAGGTAGCTCTTAAGTTCTCACAAGAGGGAAGAGTGTTAGGAGGTGTAGGGAGGGAATTCCAGAGCTTAAGGCTTTACACTACCACAAATTAGGGAGCAATTAAAATCAGGGACACTACTTGAAAGACTAGAATTAGAGAAGCACAAGTTTCTCGGTGCAATGTGGGGCTGAAGAAGATGATAGAAACTAAGAGGGGCAGATCATAAAGGGATTTGAAAACAAGCATTAGAATTTCAAAACTGAGTTTAACTTGGAGCTAATGTACAAGCCTGATGGAAGTTGATGTGTAACATAGCCTTAGGCTGGGGATTTTGTGCTCCAATTTGCACTGGGCACGAATGGCACCAGGAGTGCAAAATATGAGATGCACAAATCGCAGTTAATGCTGGCAGGATTTCCCATTGTGTTTGTCCCTGTTCCCCATCAGTGATGTAATGGGATTCCCACCGGGCTACATCAGATTGTAATAGCATCTCATTATTGGGCATCCCTGGAGCAATCATGCCCTCATGCTCAAATGTCTGCAATTGGCAATGGAATGTCTTGATGGCAACTTTTAAAAACAGGAACCTGATGACCTCACCTCCAAAGGGAATTCAGACGTAAACGTGCAGCTGGTCACAGATCACCACTGAGGGCACTAGCAAGGACGACGTTGAAATGGTGAAGGGTGTTAACGTGTGGGAGGTAAAGCAGCAATTGGCCTTGGGTTGTGGGGGGGGGGGGGGGTGTAGAGTTGGAGACTGGACCAAAGATAGCGATGGTGTTAACTGGACCAGAAGTGGGGGGGGGGGGGGAAACGAGTGGGTGAAGCGGCAGAAGGGGGGTCAACCAGCAAGACTGCTTGGGCAGATGGGAGACTGGGAGTGGTTGAGCCAGTATGGCTACTTGGCCAGAGGATCTGGTTGGGTAGTGGTGGGGGGGGCGCAGAGAAGGTGGTGGGAAAAGGCTGTGGAGGCCAATGCACTGGTTTAGAAAGCCGAGGGCTCAGGAGCTGCAGGGGCAATGGAGCAGGGGCAAAGGGGCAGCGGCCTTGGTGTCTGAAGGGGAGAAGAGTCGGGCCCTGAAGTGGAGAGGGTTCAGCACCAGAAGAAGAAAGCCAACTTTAAAACTTAGCTGAGGCTGCATTCTTCAGCTGCTGGGCCTCTGCCTTCTAGGACGACCCTGATACTGGAAAGGGACGACTGGGCTGGTGCGTTGGGTGAATGGCCAGTAATCATGGGTGGAAGGATCCACTTACTTGTTGGCGGGGGTATGGATGGCTGAGGGGGGGGGGGGGGGGGAGAGTAATTACCATTCAGTACCGACATGTTAACTCCAATAAAGTGGCATGACAGTAATGAACATTCATTTGCAGCTGAGATCATTGAGCCAATGTCAATTAACATTCCTTCACTCACTCTGACAGTTAAGCCAATTATGCCCATGAACTCACCACTAATGTGTGTGAGTGCCACTGATTGCTGCTCAGCAGTTAACCCTTCGTGTGAAATCACAGGAGGGCTCTCATTTGATTGGCTAACAGGGAGCTTGCTAAATTTGAAAATCCATTTAAATTACTGGTTAGGAATTGCATTGAAACTGAGGTAATAAGGAGATCTATAATAAAAAAAGTTTAAATAAAAAAAATTTAAAACCCAAATTAAAAACTAATTAAATAAAATAGAAATGGAGGGTCAGGTGATGTGTTGTTCATGCATGATGTGGGAGCTGGTGGACCCCATTGTGGTTCCCAGTGAGCAGGTCTGTAGTAAGTGTTGGTTGCTTGAGGAACTCCGGCTCAGAGTGGATGAGCTGAATTCTGAGCTTCAGATGCTGCGATACATCAGGGAAGGGGGAGAGATACCTGGACACTGTGTTCCAGGAGGCAGTCACATCCCTTAGATTAGATACCTTGAATTCAACCAGTGGTCAGGGACAGGAGGGTGTGGCTGTGAGTGAGGCAGGTAGAGGGATCCAGGAGGTAGGATTGCAGGAGCCTCAGTCCCTGAACTTGTCCAACAGGTTCGAGATTCTTGCTCCCTGTGCGGACGGGAACAGATACTGCAGGGAAGCTGAGCAAACTGACCACAGCACCATGGTACAGGGAGCCGTTCAAGTGGGGGGAGAAAAAAGAAATGTAGTCGTAATTGGGGATAGTATAGTTAGGGGCAGTGACACTGTTCTCTGTGACCAGGATCGAGAATCCTGAAGGTTGTGTTGTCTGCCTGGTGCTCTGGTTCAGGATATCTCATCTGTGCTGCAGAGGAACTTGGAATGGGAGGGTAAAGATCCAGTTGTCGTGGTCCACGTAGGTACCAATGACATAGGTAGAACAGGAACAAAAGTTCTGCAAAGGGAGTATGAACAGCTAGGAGCTAAATTCAAAAGCAGAACCAAAAAGGTAATAATCTTTGGATTACTACCTGAGCCACGAGTTAATTGGCACAGGGTCAATAAGATTAAGGAGGTAAACGTGTGGCTCAAAGATTGGTGTGGGAGGAATGGGTTTGAATTCATGGGACATTGGCACCAGTACTGGGGAAGAGGGGACCTGTTCTGATGGGGCAGTTTTCATCTGAATCATGCTGGGACCAGAGTCCTGGCAAATCATATAACTAGGGCTGTAGATAGGACTTTAAACTAAATAATGGCCGGGTGGTGGGGTGGGTAGGGGGCGGCGTTCACATGTATGGAGAATTAGAAAATCAAAGTTAAAGGGGAGAGCAGAATTGCATGTTAATGATGGAGACTTTCAACTAGTTAAAGGAGCTGAGGGCTCAAGAGAGGTTAGTAAAGTTTCAAGAACACATAATAGAACAGAGAGTATAGAAGGTGGCAGGAATCTAACCTCAGGCAGAGCAAAAAAGGTGACAAATGTGAGAAGAGAGGTGGTCAATTTAGGACTGAGGGTGTTGTACCTAAATGTGTGCAGTATACGGAGCAAGATAAATGAGCTTATTGCACACATTGAAATTGGCCGATGCGATGTTGTGAGCATCACAGAGACGTGGCTGCAAAGGGATCAGGGCTGGGATCTAAATATCCAAGGATATGTGTCCTATCAGAAGGACAGATGGGCAAAGATGGGTTGCATTATTAGTAAGGAATGAAGTTAAATTGATGGCAAGAAGCGATATAGGATCAGAAGCATAGAATCTCTGTGGGTAGAATTGAGGAATTGCAATGGTAAAAAGATCCTGATGGGAGTTACATACAGGCCATCCTAGCAGTAGTCAGGATGTGGAGCAGAAAAAAAATCAGGAGATCGAAATGCATATAAAAAAAGGCAATATTACAATAATCATGGCGGACTTCAAAATATGCAGGTGGACTGGAAAAATCAGGTAGGTAGTGGATCCTAAGAAAAAGAATTTGTGGAATGTCTAAAAGATGGTTTTTTTGGGGCAGCTTGTGACAGAGCCTACTAGGGAACAGGCAATTCTGGATTTGGTGATGTGTAATGAGGCAGACTTGATTAGGGAACTTAAGGTGAAGGAATCCTTAGGGAACAGTGACCACAATATGATAGAATTTACCCTGCAGTTTGAGAGAGAGAAGCTGGAATCAAATGTAACGGTATTACAATTAAATAAAGGTAACCACAAAGACATTAGGAAAGAGTTGACCAGAGTTGATTGGAAAGGGAACTTAGCAGGGAAGACAATGGAACAGCATTGGGGGTTATTCGGGAGGCACAACAGAAATTCATCTCAAGGAGGAGGAATCATGCTGAGGGAAGAATGAGGCATCTATGGCTGACGAAGGAAGTCAAGGACAGCATAAAGAAGTAATAATAGGAAACAAAGAAATGGCAGAGGAACTGAATAGTTACTTGCATCAGTCTTCATGATGGAAGATACCAGTGGCATGCTTGAGCTCCAGGAGAATCAGGGGCACAGCTGAGTGTAGTGACCATCACTAAGGAGAAGGTTCTGGGGAAATTGAAAGGTCTGAAGATGGATAAATCACCTTGACTGGATGGACTACACCCCAGGGTTCTAAAAGTGATAGCTGAGGAAATTGTGATGCATTGGTGGTGATCTTTCAGGAATCACTGGAGGGAGGAAGAGTCCCAGAGGACTGGAAAGTAGCTAATGTAACACTGCTGTTTAAGAAGGGAGGGAAGCAACAGACGGGAAATTATAGGCTGGTTAGCCTGACGTAGGTCATTGGCAAGATTTTAGAGTCCGTTATTAAAGATGAGATCACACAGTACTTGGGGTCAGCACGGCTTCGTCAAGGGGAGTCCTGTCTGACAAATCTGTTAGAGTTCTGCGGCCAAACAGGCCATCTAAAAAGGTGATTTGTGAAGCACTCTGGGACAATTGGGCAAGAACTAAGATAGAGGGTTATAGATGAGCCTAGAAGGTAAGGAAATTGTTCGGCGCAACTTGTGGGCTGAAGGGCCTGTTTGTGCTGTACCTTTTCTATGTTCTATGTTCTAACTAAAACGACAGGCTGCAGCCCAAAAGACAGAGATAAACAGGCTGCAACCCAGATGGGTGAATACACAGGATATGGGTCATCTCCAGGACAAAAGAGACTTTCTGGTCAAACTGGGTTGTTTACCAGACATAGGGGTGCCGTAACCCCTTAGGTGGGAGGGAGGTGTGAACCCCACGTGCCCCCAGCACCTGCAGACATGGCCGTTGGGGACACACCCAGAGATTGGTGTGGCAGCACCCGATTGGACTTTATCGATCAGGGTGATCAAGTCCTCATCGATTGATTGGCAATGGCCAAAAGGAGCACGAAACCCAAGGGGGTATAAAGGGTGCTGCGCAACCAAGAATCTCTCTCTCTCTCTGACCCCATGGAGGAGCTACTACACTGGTGACCATCGCCAGCGACGACCAGCACGAGGAGAGCCACCACACCCGAGTAGGAAGGAAGACCAGAGCCAGAGTGCCAGACCAGACCAAAGGACCAGACCACGCAGAGGACGACTGAGACCAGCGCACAGATAAAGGCCAATATCTGCCTGGGTACTTGCCAGTCACGCAAAGTTAAGTATTGGACTTGAACTCTCGTATTTTCTGTAAAAATAACTTATTGTTGGTTGGGTGGGTAATTATTGATTGTGTGCCTTAAATAAATATTGATTGAACTAACCAGATGTCTACTCGCAGTTATTTGTCCACCGTATAAGGGTTAAAACAGACTGTGCGGCAAGCACAACAATTCTTTGAGGAGGTAACAAGGAAGTTAGATAAAAGAGAGCCAGTGGGCGTGATTTATTTAGATTTCCATAACGCCTTTGAGAAGGTGCCAGATAGAAGACTGTTAAATAAGTGTAGACCCCATGGTGTTAAGAGCAAGATCCTGGCATGGATAGAGGATTGGCTGACTGGCAGAAGGCAGAGAGCAGGGACAAAGGGGTCTTTTTCAGGATGGCAGCCAGTGACTACTGTGTGCCTCAGGGGTCGGTGCTGGAACCACAACTTTTCACAATATGCATTAACGATTTGGAAGAAGGAACTGAAGGCACTGTTGCTAAGTTTGCAGATGATATAAAGATATGTAGAGGGACGGGTACTATTGAGGAGGCGGGGGGTGGGGCTGCAGAAGAACTTGGACAGGTTAGGAGTGTGGGAAAAGAAGTGGCAGATGGAATACAATGTGGAAAAATCTGAGGTTATGCACTTTGGAAGGAGGAATGGAGGCATAGACTATTTTCTAAATGGGGAAATGCTTTGGATATCAGAAAAACAAAGGGACTTGGGAGTCCTTGTTCAAGATTCTCTTAAGGTTAACATGCAGGTTCAGTCGGCCGTTAGGAAGGCAAATGCAATGTTAGGATTCATGTCAAGAGGGCTAGAATACAAGAGCAGGGATGTACTTCTGAGGCTATGTAAGGCTCTGGTCAGACCCCATTTGGAGTACTGTGAGCAGTTTTGGGCCCTGTATCTAAGGAAGGATGTGCTGGCCTTGGAAAGGGTCCAGAAGAGGTTCACAAGAATGATCCCTGGAATGAAGAGCTTGTCATATGAGGAATGGCTGTACTCGTTGGAGTTTAGAAGGATGAGGGGGGACCTTATTGAAGGATACTGCGAGGCCTGGATAGAGTGGACGTGGAGAGGATGTTTCCATTAGTAAGAAAAACTAGAACCAGAGGGCACAACCTCAGGATAAAGGGAAGATCCTTTAAAACAGAGATGAGGAGGAATTTCTTCAGCCAGAGAGTGATGAATCTGTGGAACTCTTTGAAACAGAAGGTTGTGGAGGCCAGGTCGTTGAGTGTCTTTAAGACGGAGATAGATAGGTTCTCGATTAATAAGGGGATCAAGGGTTATGGGGAAATGGCAGGAGAATGGGGATGAGAAAAATATCAGCCATGATTGAATGGCAGAGCAGACCCGATGGACCGAGTGGCCTAATTCTGCTCCTATGGATCTGTGGTGTGCTGGCTAGATGGATACAGAACTGGCTTGGTCTTAGAAGATAGAGAATAGCAGTGGAAGGGTGCTTTTCAGAATGGAGATCAGTAACTAGTGATCCTTGGGCAGAGAAATGACAGATGGAATTTAATCCAGACAAATGTGAGGTGATGCATTTTGGAAGATTAAATTCAAATATATAGCAAATGGCAAAACTCTTAAGACCATTGACATACATAGGGATTGGGGCTTAAAGGTCCACGGATCCCTTGAAGTGGCAACACAGGTGGATACGGTGTTCAAGAAGGCATACAGCACGCTTGCCTTCATCGGTTGGGGCATGGAGTATAAAAGTTGATAAGTTATGTTACAGCTGTATAAAACTTTAGTTTGGCCACATTTGAAATATTGTGTGCAGTTCTGATCACCGCACTACCAGAATGACGTGGATGCTTTGGAGAAGGTGCAAAGAGGGTTTACCAAGATGCTGCCTGGCCTGGAGTGTTTAAGTATGAGGAGAGGTTGGATAAACTCAGATTGTTTTCACTGGAAAGACAGAAGCTGAGGGTAATCTGATAGATGTCTACAAAATTATGAGATGCATAGATAGGGTGGATAGTCAGAGGCTTTTTCCCCAGCGTGGAAGGGTCAACTACAAGAGGGCACAGGTTCGTGAGAGGTGTTAAGTTTAGGGGAGATGTGCAGGGAAAGTTTTTCACACAAAGGTTGGTGGGTGTCTGGAATGCATTGCCAGTGGGTGTAGTGGAAGCAGGCACGTTAGCAATGTTCAAGGTATCTTCATAGACACATGAACGAGAGGGATAGAAACCGCATATCGGCACAGGCTTGGTGGACCAAATGGTCTGTTCCTGTGCTGTATTGTACTTTGATGGCAGTAGTGACTCACTCTGGCAGAATGGAAGAGATCATTCATCCTTTTATGCCACCAGAAGCCTGTCATCTTCTGCAGAGGTTGGCGCTTACCAGCCCTGTCACTGCCTCCCATGCTAGGTTCATATCCTTGCTTGCTGGTCTCCTCCCCGTGTGCATAGGGTATCACTATGTTGCTCCATGGCATTCAGCAATTTAGTGAGCGAGGCTTCTGAAAATCGTGGGGCAGATCTTTTAGTAGCTATCCGCTGCATTGGGCCATGAAGAAGTGGCTGGGAGTGTTGGGGTAGCCTTTAAATTAGAGTACTCACTGATTGAAATACTCAGCTGATGGTGGGGCAACCGAATCCAATGCTACCCACCATGGAGGCAGTGTGAAATGCATGGAGAAATTTTTTTTGAAGTTCCAAAAAATCAAGCACAAAGAGGGGCAGCTGGAGTGGATTCTGGAAGCCCCACTGTCCCTTAGTGCTGATGCTCGTAGATTCCCACCAATGCCTGCACCATGCAGCTCATGCCTTGGACATTCATTGCTCATGATGTCAATGTCCTGTAATAACACAGATAGGGAGAATAGGGAGTCTTGACATTTAAGGTGGTGATGAGTGGGGCTCGAGTGGGAACAGGAGTGAGGAACATGGCAATGAGCAAGGGGGAATATGATGATTTGGGGGGCGGGGGGGGGAAAGGGGAGGTGTTGGCAAACCCCAAAGTAGCTAAGTGAGAGCTGCGAGGAGCATGCAAGGAGACTGCATTAGGCTCACTTATCCCGGCTGAGCGAAGATCGTTCATCTTCTTACAGAACTGATGTCTCATCCTCTTTGTAGCCACCTGGCACTCAAGAGCTGCCACTGCACCCCAGGCAGAGGGTGGTAACCTTGCTGGAAAGATGCCTTCTGGACCGGCGTTAGAGTGCACCCCATCTCTGTTGCACCCTATCCAGCAGTCTGGTCAAGGCTCCCTCCAAGAAACAAGGTGCAGGTTTCCTGGCAACAGATCTGGAACAAATGCTGGGGAGCCATTTGTATGGAGCTCCCCACTGACTGCAGTGATTAAGTTAAACCAGGGCGGGCGAATCAGAGGGAGCCTGCCACAAGCACGGCATGACTCTTGTGGCCATAAAAGCTTTGGTAAAGCAGGCTCAAGATTTGGTCAGAAATTAGGCTGAAGCCATCGACAGGATTCATTCCATTCTGGCAAGATAGTCCTATATAGTTAGTATCAGAGAAGCGTTTTCAGGATGGTAACCTGTAACTAGTCGAGTGTAACAGGAATCAGTGCTGGGGCCACAATTATTTACAATATATATTATAGAAGAGATGTGATTGCATTATTGCCATGTTTGTAGATGACATAAAAATAGATGAGGATGATACAGAGGAATATAGACAGGTTATATGAGTGGGTTAAAACTTGGCAGTTGGAATATAATATGGGAAATGTGAAGTTATTCACTTGGTAGGAAGAATAAAGGAACTGAATTTTATTGAAATGTAGAAAGACTGCAAAAAGCTGCAGCAGAATGATTTGGATGATCTCATGATTAAATCACAAAAAGCTAACGCACAAATTCAGCAGGTAATAGGGGAGGTAATGTTGGCCTTCATTTCAAAGATGCAATATAAAAATAGAGAAGTCTTGTTAAAACTATACAAGTCACTAGTTAGATCATACCTGGAATACTGCCAACAACTTTGATCCTCTTATGTAAGGAAAAATATACTGGCATTGGAGGCAGTCCAGAGAAGGTTCACTAGGTTGATCCTGGGTATGAGGGATTTTCTTATGAGGACAGGTTGAGTAGATTGGGCCTGTTGGAAGAATGAGGGGCAACCTTAGTGAGACATACAGGTTTCTCAGTGGGCTTGACAAGGTAGATGCTGAGAGGTTGTTTCTACTTGTGAGAGAGTCTGGAAACAGATGGCATAATCTCAGAATAAGGGGTCACCCATTTAATGGAGAATCTCTTCTGAGGGTAATGAATGTGGAATTCTTTACTACAGAGGTGTATAGAAGTAGGGTCTCTAAGTCTGTTCAAGATTGAGACAGATTTCTAATCAGGAAGGGAATCAAGGGTTCTGGGGATAAGGCAAGAATGTGGAGTTGAGAATTACCATATCAGATTAGTCATGATCTCATTGTACGGTAGAAGAGTTCATGGGCTGAATGCCTTACTTTTGCTCTCATGTCTTATGGACAACCATTCATTGGTTCATTCCTCAGGGCAATGCCTTGATCCGAGTCAAACTATCTGATTCAAATGATCCTTGGCAATTAACTGTCAGTCACCACCAATTGATCATTCTCCATGGCAATGCCTCCACCAATTGCTTCCACTTGCCAACCAATCAGCACTCTTTTTCTGTACAATATGGCATTCCCTTTATATTTAGTATTCTTGTGAATTGTCCTGGTGAGTGCAAGATGAAAGGTTTGCCAAAAAGGGTCTTATTTTTCAGCAACACTCAAGTATATTTTCAATAAACTTAAATCCTTATATTGTAAATAATGAAGAGATGGTAATCTTTTGTGTGTGTCTTCAGATCTTATCCTTTAAAAGAATCTGCCTTCAGCATGCTCTTCGACTCTGCATTCCAGATCCTATCAACTTTCAATGTAATAAAAAAGATTTTTTTTCCAGTAGATTTTTGTTCTTTTGTCATTCACCTTGGGGAGACGATGGCCTAGTGGTATTAGACTATTAATACAGAAACTCAGTTAATGTTCTGAGGA
The DNA here is from genome assembly GCF_964213995.1 of Mustelus asterias. Taxonomy (NCBI): domain Eukaryota; kingdom Metazoa; phylum Chordata; class Chondrichthyes; order Carcharhiniformes; family Triakidae; genus Mustelus; species Mustelus asterias. The sequence goes on along the minus strand of NC_135820.1, from coordinate 31,536,281 downwards.
CCCGCGTTCGAATCCCGCCACAGCAGATGGTGGAATTTGAATTCAATAAATTAAGAATCTACTGATGACCATGAAACCATTGTGGATTGTCGGAAAAACCCATCTGGTTCACTAATGTCCTTGAGGGAAGGAAATCTATCCTTAGCCGGTCTGGCCTACATGTGACTCTAGAGCCACAGCAATGTGGTTGACTCTCAACTGCCCTCCAAGGGCAACTAGGGATGGACAATAAATGACCAGCCAGCGATGCCTATGTCTCACTTATGAATATATATATTTTTTAAATCACTGACCTCCGATTCTTGACCCTTCTGCCAATGAGAACAATTTCTCACCATTTACTCTTGGGTATAAGCTCTTCGTGATTTTGAACACCTCCTTCAAATCTCTTCTCAACCTTCTTTTCCAAGGAGAAGAATCCCAGTTTCTCTAATCCCTCATCTCTGGAACCACTGGTGTAAATCTTTTCTACACCCTCAGCAGATCCTTCACGTCTTTCCTAATGTGTGCTGTCTAGAATTGCACACAATACTTGCACTGAGATTGAACAGTGTTTTATTAAGGTTCACCTAAATTCATGCTTTTGTCCACCATGGTCTGAATCTTCAGAGTAGTAATCACTCTCAGGATTACTATTCCACTCTTCTTTTTCCACACCACACTGGAGATCCACATTTCTGACCAAGAATTCCAAACCTGACTTGCGTTGGAATTCCTGGGGGGGGGGGGGGGAGGGGGTGCGGATTCCGTAGTGTATCTTCCCAGATACATCCAGTCTCCATGTATTTGGAGACTGGGAGAACTGGTTCATGCTTCCATTTATAAAGCTCAGGATCCTATATGCCTTTTTACCAATTTCTCAACCTAACCTGAACTTTCAATGGTTTATGTAAATATACACCCAGGTCCTTTGTTCCTGACACAAGCTTTATAATTGTACCTTTTATTTTATACTACCTTCCCTCCTTCCTCCTCCCAAACACTTCTCTGTGTTAAATTTCATCCACCGTGTGTTCAGCCGTTCACCAGCATTTCTAATGTACATACGAATTAGGAGCAGCAGTAGATCATTTGGCAAACTGAGCCTATTATGCCTCCATTCAATAAGATCATAGCTGATTTGACTGTGGCCTCAACTTCACATTCTGCCAACCCCCAATATCCTTTGACTGCCTTGTTAGTCAAGACTCCAACCAACTCAGTCTTCAGAATATTCATGATCCTTCCTCAACCATTCACAAGTCCAAAATTACTTCTCATCTCTTGCAAATGGGAGACTATTTATTTTTAATACATGGTACCTGGTTCTAGTCTCTCCCAGAAGGGAAAACGTCCTTTCAGCATCCATCCTGTCAAGCCCTCTCAGGATCTTTTATTTCAATAAGATCACCTCTCAGTTTTCTGAATGCGGATGAATTCAGGCCCAGTCTCTCCCACCCTTACTTGCAAGAAACACACCATCCCAGGTATCAGTCACATAAACCTTCTCTGGACTGCTTCTAATGCATTTATATCCCAAGTAAGGAGATCAGGGTGCGGCATTGTGGCAGAGTGGCTAGCACTGCTACCTGTGTGTTTCCTCCCACAGTCCGGAAGGCATGCTGGTTCGGTGCATTGGCCATGCTACATTCTTCTTCAGTGTACCCGAACAGGCTCTGGAGTCTGGCGACTAGGGGATTATCACAGTAACTTCATTGCAGTGTTAATGTAAGCCCATTTGTGACACTAATAAATAAAATTTTTAGAAATAAAACCTATTTTAATTGTGTTAACAACAGCCCATAAAACTGAAATAATTACTTTAGTATCCCAGTGCAGCAAACAAATAGCAGTGGGGCCAAGAGGAGCAGTGCAAGCCAGGGCAACAAGAGAGACAGATGAGAAAAAAGGAGATGGGGGGGGGGGCAAGACGAAAGAGAGAGGGGGGGGGCGAGACGAGAGAGAGAGAGAGAGAGGGAGCGAGACGAGAGAGGGAGAGGGAGCGAGACGAGAGAGGGAGAGGGAGGGGCGAGACGAGAGAGAGAGAAGGGGGGGCGGGACGAGAGAGGGGGGGGCGAGACGTGAGAGAGAGAGGGGGGGGCGAGACGTGAGAGAGAGAAGGGGGGGCGAGACGTGAGAGAGAGAGGAGGGAGCGAGACGAGAGGGGGGGGCGAGACGAGAGAGAGAGAGGGGGGGCGAGACGAGAGAGAGAGAGGGGGGGCGAGACGAAAGAGAGAGAGGGGGGGGCGAGACGTGAGAGAGAGGGGGGGCGAGACGAGAGGGGGGGGCGAGACGAGAGAGAGAGAGGGGGGGGCGAGACGGGAGAGAGAGAGGGGGGGGCGAGACGGGAGAGAGAGAGAGAGGGGGCGAGACGAGAGAGAGAGAGAGAGAGAGGGGGCGAGACGAGAGAGAGAGAGAGAGAGGGCGAGATGAGAGAGAGAGAGAGGGGGCGAGACGAGAGAGAGAGAGAGAGAGAGGGGGCGAGACGAGAGAGAGAGAGGGGGCAAGACGAGAGAGAGAGAGAGAGGGGGCGAGACGAGAGAGAGAGAGAGAGGGGGGTGCGAGACGAGAGAGAAAGAGAGAGGGGGCGAGACGAGAGAGAGAGAGAGAGAGAGGGGGCGAGACGAGAGAGAGAGAGAGAGAGGGGGCGAGACGAGAGAGAGAGAGAGAGGGGGGGGCGAGACGAGAGAGAGAGAGAGGGTGAGATGAGAGAGAGAGAGGGGGCGAGACGAGAGAGAGGAGACGAGAGAGAGAGAGAGGGGGCAAGACGAGAGAGAGGGAGAGGGGGCGAGACGAGAGAGAGGGAGAGGGGGCGAGACGAGAGAGAGGGAGAGGGTGAGATGAGAGAGAGAGAGGGGGCGAGACGAGAGAGAGGAGACGAGAGAGAGAGAGAGAGGGGGCAAGACGAGAGAGAGGGAGAGGGGGCGAGACGAGAGAGAGGGAGAGGGGGCGAGACGAGAGAGAGGGAGGGGGGGCGAGACGAGAGAGAGAGGGGGCGAGACGAGAGAGAGAGAGGGGGCGAGACGAGAGAGAGAGAGAGAGGGGGCGAGACGAGAGAGAGAGAGGGGGCGAGATGAGAGAGAGAGAGAGGGGGCGAGACGAGAGAGAGAGGGGGCGAGATGAGAGAGAGAGAGAGGGGGCGAGACGAGAGAGAGAGAGAGGGGGGGGCAAGACGAGAGAGTGAGAGAGAGAGAGGGGGCGAGACGAGAGAGTGAGAGAGAGAGAGAGAGGGGGCGAGATGAGAGAGAGAGAGAGAGAGAGAGAGAGGGGGCGAGATGAGAGAGAGAGAGAGAGAGAGAGGGGGGGCGAGATGAGAGAGAGAGAGAGAGAGAGGGGGCAATGACGAGAGAGAGAGAGAGAGAGAGAGAGGGGGCGAGACGGGAGAGAGAGAGAGGGGGCGAGACGAGAGAGGGGGCGAGACGAGAGAGAAAGAGAGGGGGGCGAGACGAGAGAGAGAGAGAGAGAGAGGGGGCGAGACGAGAGAGAGAGAGAGAGGAGGGAGCGAGACGAGAGAGAGAGAGAGAGAGAGGGGGCGAGACGAGAGAGAGAGAGAGGGGGCGAGACGAGAGAGAGAGAGAGGGGCGAGACGAGAGAGAGAGAGAGAGGGGGCGAGACGAGAGAGAGAGAGAGGGGGCGAGACGAGAGAGAGAGGGGGCGAGATGAGAGAGAGAGGGGGCGAGATGAGAGAGAGAGAGAGGGGGCGAGATGAGAGAGAGAGGGGGCGAGACGAGAGAGAGAGGGGGCGAGACGAGAGAGAGAGAGGGGGCGAGACGAGAGAGAGAGAGAGGGGGCGAGACGAGAGAGAGGGGGCAAGACGAGAGAAAGAGAGAGGGTGGCGAGACGAGAGAGAGGGGGCGAGACGAGAGAGAGAGAGAGAGAGAGGGGACGAGACGAGAGAGAGGGGGCGAGACGAGAGAAAGAGAGAGGGTGGCGAGACGAGAGAGAGGGGGCGAGACGAGAGAGAGAGAGAGAGAGGGGGCGAGACAAGAGAGAGAGAGACAGAGGGGGCGAGACGAGAGAGAGAGAGAGAGAGAGGGGGCGAGACGAGAGAGAGGGGGGGCGAGATAAGAGAGAGAGAGAGAGGGGGCGAGACGAGAGAGAGAGAGAGGGGGCGAGATGAGAGAGAGAGAGAGGGGGCGAGATGAGAGAGAGAGAGAGAGAGGGGGCGAGATGAGAGAGAGAGAGAGAGAGAGGGGGCGAGACGAGAGAGAGAGAGAGAGAGAGGGGGCGAGACGAGAGAGAGAGAGAGGGGGCGAGATGAGAGAGAGAGAGGGGGCGAGACGAGAGAGAGAGAGAGGGGGCGAGATGAGAGAGAGAGAGAGGGGGCGAGACGAGAGAGAGAGAGAGGGGGCGAGATGAGAGAGAGAGAGAGAGAGAGGGGGCGAGACGAGAGAGAGAGAGAGGGGGCGAGACGAGAGAGAGAGAGAGAGAGGGGGCGGGACGAGAGAGAGAGAGAGCGGGGGCGAGACGAGAGAGAGAGAGAGAGGGGGCGAGATGAGAGAGGGAGCGAGACGAGAGAGAGAGAGAGAGGGAGAGAGGGACAGTCAAGTGAGGCAGTCAAGAGAGAGACAGACGAGACAGAGAGAGACAAATGAGGCCGACAATTACATCACATTTAAAGTGACATCACTGACAAGAGGCAGATGATCGGTGGGTGTTGTGTGTTTGTTACTCCCCGTCATACAGCAGAGCCTGCTCTCCAATTGTCTCGGATTTCCTTGTCACTGGTCCAAGACCTTGCTCTGCTGGGACTCTGTGGTGTTTGGTATGCAATGACCACCCCATATTAAAAGAATCCATGCACAGACATTTTCCATCCCAACTCCACAAAATGAATTTCAGGACCTGGAACGTCAGGATCCTTATGGACAACCCCAACATCAACAGACCTGAATGATAAACAGTCATCATAGCCCAGAAACTCCAATGCCACAACATTGACATTGCCACCCTGAGCGGGACACAACTGGCAGGAGAAGGGAAGCTTAAAGAACAAGGTAGTGGATACCCCTTCTACTGGTAGGATAAACCAGAAGAAGAATGTCATCTCTATGGGGTCAACTTTGCTGTACAAAAAAAACCCAAATTGGTCAGATGTCTCAAGGAACCATTCCTCCATGGGTGAACAAACACATTATGACCCTATGGCTAAATATCCAGAAAACAAAGGTTCTCTGCCACAGAAAGCTGTCCAACCACCAAGATTCACGGTGAGCCCCTGAACAACGTGGATCCTTTCCCATACCTCAGGAGCCTCCTCTTAGCATGGGCAGACATAGATGAAGAAGTCCAAGATTGACTTCAATGTGCCAGTGCAGTCTTTGGATGTCTGAGGAACAGATTGTTCAAAGACACTCAAATCCAGCACCAACAGCAGTTGAGGTCCCCGCCCTCCATTATGCATCAGAAACATAGACAATGTACTGCAAACACCTCAAATCCCTGGACAGATATCACCAATGTTGCCTCTGTAAAATCCTACAAATCCACTGGCAGCATAGGTGCCCGATCCCAGGTCAATATCCCTAGTACTGAGGCACTGATCATATTCAACCAGCTGCGATGGGAGGGCTACATTGTCTGCATGCCCGACACAAGACTCCTGAAACAAATGCTCTGCTCCGAGCTCCACAGACACAAGTGATCACTTAGAGGGCAGAGGCAATGCTACAAGGACTTTCGGAAAGCCTTCCTACATAAATGCAGCATCCCCATTGACACGTGGGAATCGCTTGCCTTAAAGAAGAAGCATCCGCAAAGCTGTCAATCACCTCAAACATCACTGGGTAGAGCACGTGGAGGCCAAGTGTAAACTGAAGAAAGGGAGCGCAAGATCCAGAGTGTCCCACTTCAAAAAACACCACCTACCAAACCTGTGGCAAAGTCTGCAACTCCAGGATTGGACTATTCAGCCACCATAGAACCCACTCCAACAAAGTGGAAGTAAGTCATCCTCGATCATGAGGAACTTCCAAGGAAGACAGAGCAACAAATAACATTCCACTTGCCTTCCCAATCACTTGCTGTACATGCATTCTAACCTTTACTGATTCCTGTATCAGAGTCGTCCATACCTCAGAAATCTGCAATCTCTCCATTTAAACAATATACTGCTTTTCTATTCTTCCTGCAAAATTGTAAAGTTCATGTTTTTCCACATTATACTCCCTCTGTCAAATCTTTTTCCTACTCACTTAATGGTTGGGATTTTCCAGGCCTGTCATGACCTGACTTGTGGGAGATATAGTAGCCCATTCCTTTTCGAGAAGACAGGACAACTCTAGAGGCCACTATGTTTAAGACCCTAGCATGAAGGACCTGGGGATTGTCAGTTTTAATAATTTTAGTTCTCATTATTTTCTTAGTACCCTTTCTCTGGTGATTATACTTCTTTTAATTTCCTCCTTCCCTTTCACCTCCTGATTCATAGGCTGGAATTTTCCAGCTGTTCATGCCCCATCACTGCTGCAAGCGAGGTCGGAGAATTTGGCGCTCAGCCAAATCTCTGTTCACTGCAGTGGGAAAGGAGAGTCCCGCCAGCATGAATGGCTGGAAAATTCCAAGTGCAAAATATCTGTTCATTTGCTATGTCCTTATTTTCTATTATTAAATCTCTATTCTCACCTTCTGAAGGATCAACACTCACTTTAGTTACTTTACCTTTTCTAAATACCTGTGGTATTTTGAAAGAATTCCTTAAATGTCTGCAACTGCATCACAACTGACCTATCCTGAACATAATTTCCCAGTTCGCTTCAGCCAACTCAATATATTGTGCTTATCTGAGTTTAAAACACTCTTCAATCCACTCCTCTCTCCCTCAAACTGAATGTGAAATTTAATCATGTAAATGATCATTGCTAACCAAGGGCACCTTCACTAGAAAGAAGATCAATTAATTAATGCTGTCTCATAGCACATTGTAAGAAGTTTAACAACACCAGGTTAAAGTCCAACAGGTTTATTTGGTAGCAAAAGCCACACAAGCTTTCGGAGCTCTAAGCCCCTTCTTCAGGTGAGTGGGAATTCTGTTCACAAACAGAGCTTATAAAGACACAGACTCAATTTACATGAATAATGGTTGGAATGCGAATACTTACAACTAATCAAGTCTTTAAGAAACGAAACAATGTGAATGGAGAGAGCATCAAGACAGGCTAAAAAGATGTGTATTGTCTCCAGACAAGACAGCCAGTGAAACTCTGCAGGTCCACGCAACTGTGGGAGTTACAAATAGTGTGACATGAACCCAATATCCCGGTTGAGGCCGTCCTCGTGAGTGCGGAACTTGGCTATCAGTTTCTGCTCAGCGACTCTGCGCTGTCGTGTGTCGCGAAGGCCGCCTTGGAGAACGCTTACCCGAATATCAGAGGCCGAATGCCCGTGACCGCTGAAGTGCTCCCCAACAGGAAGAGAACAGTCTTGCCTGGTGATTGTCGAGCGGTGTTCATTCATCCGTTGTCGCAGCATCTGCATAGTTTCCTCAATGTACCATGCCTCGGGACATCCTTTCTTGCAGCGTATCAGGTAGACAACGTTGGCCGAATTGCAAGAGTATGTACCGTGTACCTGGTGGATGGTGTTCTCACGTGAGATGATGGCATCTGTGTCGATGATCCGGCACGTCTTGCAGAGGTTGCTGTGGCAGGGTTGTGTGGTGTCATGGTCACTGTTCTCCTGAAGGCTGGGTAGTTTGCTGCGGACAATGGTCTGTTTGAGGTTGTGCGGTTGTTTGAAGGCAAGAAGTGGGGGTGTGGGGATGGCCTTGGCGAGATGTTCGTCTTCATCAATGACATGTTGAAGGCTTCGGAGGAGATGCCATAGCTTCTCCGCTCCGGGGAAGTACTGGACAACGAGGGGTACTCTGTCCACTGTGTCCCATGTTTGTCTTCTGAGGAGGTCGGTGCGGTTTTTCGCTGTGGCACGTTGGAACTGTTGATCAATGAGTCTAGCGCCATATCCTGTTCTTATGAGGGCATCTTTCAGCGTCTGGAGGTGTCTGTTGCGATCCTCCTCATCCGAGCAGATCCTGTGTATACGGAGGGCTTGTCCGTAGGGGATGGCTTCTTTAACGTGTTTAGGGTGGAAGCTGGAGAAGTGGAGCATCGTGAGGTTATCCGTGGGCTTGCGGTACAGTGAGGTGCTGAGGTGACCGTCCTTAATGGAGATGCGTGTGTCCAAGAATGCAACCGATTCCGGAGAGTAGTCTATGGTGAGCCTGATGGTGGGATGAAACTTGTTGATGTCATCATAGAGTTGTTTCAGTGATTGTTCACCATGAGTCCAAAGGAAGAAAATGTCATCGATGTATCTAGTGTATAGCATCGGTTGAAGGTCCCGTGCGGTGAAGAAGTCTTGTTCGAACCTGTGCATGAAGATGTTGGCATATTGAGGTGCGAATTTGGTCCCCATGGCTGTTCCGTGTGTCTGGATGAAGAACTGTTGAAGGTGAAGATATTGTGGTCCAGGATGAAGCGGATGAGATGTAAAATTGCATCTGGAAACTGGCAGTTGTTGGTGCTGAGCACTGAGGCCGTTGCAGCAATGCCATCGTCATGGGGGATGCTGGTGTAGAGTGCCGAGACATCCATTGTGACGAGGAGCGCTCCTGGTTCAACTGCTCCATGTGTGCCGAGTTTCTGTAGGAAGTCCGTCGTGTCGCGACAAAAGCTGGGGGTTCTTTGTACAATGGGTTTCAGGATGCCCTCGACATAGCCGGAGAGGTTCTCGCACAGGGTCCCATTGCCCGATACGATGGGACGGCCGGGTGTGTTTGCCTTGTGTATCTTCGGGGGGCAGTAGAGATCTCCACATCATCATAGCACATTTCCAGACCTATACGCTGCTGTCCGGTTGGTGCTGAAACATGCTGATTTAACAAATGGTCCTAAAATACTATAAACTCATCATCCAGGCTACCTTTGCCATCTGATTTGTCCAATGTAAGCGTGGATTAAAATCACTTATTATCACTGTACCTTTCTCACAAGTTCCCATTATTTCTTACCTCGTCCTATAGTGTGGTTACTGTTAGGGGCTCTGTAAAATACTTCTGCAAGCCATTCATTATCATGGCTGATCATCAAATTCAATACCCTGACCTCGTCTTCTCTCCCCCCTCCCCTCCCCCTCTTAGCTACAAGAACTATATCTAATTCAGTCCTGAAATGACAATATTTTGGCTTCAACCACTTTGTGTTAGGGGACTTGTGACAATACTGAGCCTTTAGTCATGTTTCTGTGCAGGATGTTTCTAGCAGTCCCTTCCATTTTAATCAGAGCTGTTCGGTTTACAACCGACATCCTGTATTGTTGTTGCTGCAAGTGCCTGTCTTTTCTGTCTGATGTCTGGAGACGGGAGCTGCCAGACATATGGTTTACTTCTCTGAGGTTTTGCTTTTTTGAGGATATATCTTCCTCTGAAAACTGTTGTCTAGATCTCTGTCCTAAGAGTTAAAAAACTGGAAATCTAGCCCACATAAGCATCTTTAGTTTCTATGCTGACTGATTCGACAGAAGGGATTTATGTCTATGGGGGAATACTGCTAAATTGGAACAATAAAGATGGATAGTTGTCGACAATTATACTTTGTCATGTTTGAGTATTTTAATTGGTAAACGTTATGCTAATTCTTTTTGTTCTATTCTAACCGTGTTCTGAAATAAAGTTGGTTTTGATAAAAGCTTCCTAATGGATCACTTGAATCAAATCTGGAGTGAAACACCTTATGCTCACCCTAATGTCAAAATCTAATGTAAAAGTTAGGGTCCAGGCAAACTTCATAATATACTTTGCAGTTTCTGATCTAGTCCTTAACAAATGCACCATTCTCTGGGTGAAGAAATTTCTCCTCATCTCAGTTGTAAAAGGTCAAATGGCAAAATCCCTCGTTCTGCACTACCCCACCATTGGGAACATTTTTTTCTGAATCTACCCCGACTAATCTTGTTGGAATTTTATAAGTTTCTATGAGATCCCCTCTCACTCTTCTATACTCCAATGAATATAATCCTAACGGACTTAATTTCTCCTCATCTGACAGGCCTGCCATCCCAGGAATTAGTCTGGTAAGCCTTTGCTGTATTCCCTCTATAGCAAGGACATCCTTCCTCCTAGAAGGACACCAAAACAGCACACAATACTCTGGGTGTGGCCTCACCAATGCCCTATACAAATGCAGTCAATTTCACTCGCTATGAAGGCCAACATACCATTTGCCTTCTTTACTGTCTGCTGTATCTGTGAGCTTACTTTCAGTGACTGATGCACGAGGACACCAAGGTCTTGCTGAGCATCCACCTCTCTCAATTTGCACCCATTCAAGTAATAATCTGTCTTCATATTACTGCTACCAAAGTGGATAACCTCAGATTTATCCATATTATACTGCATCTGCCATGCATGTGCCCCATACACTCAGCCTGTCCAAATCACTCTGAAGCATGACTGCATCCTCCTCACAGATCACCCTCCCACTCAACTTTGTATCATCTGCAAATTTGGAAATAATACATTTAGTTCCCTCTTCCAAATATTAATTCAAAAACTCGGCTAATTTTCTGGGGAATCAGGTTCAAATCCAGTTCCAGCAGATGGTGGAATTTGAATTCAATAAAAAAAATCTGGTATTAAGAATCTACTGATGACCATGAAACCATTGTCGATTGTTGGAAAAATCCATCTGGTTCACTAATGTCCTTTAGGGAAGGAAATCTGCCATACTTACCTGGTCTGGCCTACATGTAAATTCAGAGCCACAGCAATATGGTTGACTCTCAGCTGCCCTCTGAAATGGCCTTGCAAGCCACTCAGTTGTATCAATCACCACAAAGTCTCAACAAAGAAGTGAAATCAGATGGACCACTTGGCATCGGCTTTGGCACCAGAAAAGCCAACAGCAATTCAAACAGCCCTGTCGACCCTGCAAAGTCCTCCTTATTAACACCTGGAGGCTAGTGCCAAAATTGGAAGAGCTGTCTTACAGACTAGTCAAGCAACAGTCTGACATAGTCATTCTCATGGAATCATACTTTACAGATAACGTCCGGGACACCACCATTACCATCCCTGGATAGGTATTGTCCCACAGGCAGGACAGATACAGCAGAGGTAGTGGCACAGTGGTATACAGTTGGGAGGGAGTTGCCCTGGGCGTCTGCAATATTGACTACAGACCCCATGAAGTCTCATGGCTTCAGGTTAAAACATGGGCAGGGAAATCTTTTATTGTTTAACCAAGTACCATGTTCCTTCGGCTGATGAATCAGTACTCCTCCATGTTGAACAACACTTGGAGGAAGCACTGAGGGTGCCAAGAGCGCAAAATGTACTCTGGGTGGGGGATTTCAATGTCCACCACCAAGTGTGGCTTGGCAGCAGCAATACGGATAGCGCTGGTCTGGTCAGACAGTCTGAGGCATGCACTGAGGGTATCAACAAGAGGGAAAACATACTTGACCTCATCCTTACCAATGCTGTAGATGCATCTGTGCATGAAAGTATTAGTAAGAGTGACCACCGCACGGTCCTTGTGGAGATGAAGTCCCGCCTTCACATTGGAGAATAATCTCCTTTGTGTTGTGTGGCATTATCATCGTGCTAAATGGGACAGACGCCGAACAGATCCAACAACTCAAGACTGGGCATCCATGAGGCGCTGTGGGCCATCATCAGCAGCAAAACTGTACTCCAGCACAATCTGCAACCTCATAACCCAGCATATCCCCCATTACCATCAAGTCAGGGGATCAACCCTGGTTCAATGGGGAGTGCAGGGCATGCCAGGAGCAGCACCAGATACACCTAACAATGAAGTGTCAACCAGCTGGAGCTACCAAACAGGACTACTTGCATGCCAAATAGCAAGCGATAGACAGAGCTAAGCGATCCCACAACCAATGGATCAGATCCAAATTCTGCAGTCCTGCCACATCCAGTTGCGAATAGTGGTGGACAATTAAAACAACTCACTGGAGGAGGAGGCTCCATAAACATCCCATCTGCAATGGAGGAGCTGAGCTTATTGTGCAAAAGATAAGGCTGAAGCAATCTTCAGCCAAAAGTGTCAAGTGGATAATCCATCTCGACCTACTCCAGCAGTCCCCAGCATCACAGATGCCAGTCTCCAGCTAATTTGTTCACTCCACGTGATATCAAGCAATGATGGGAGGCACTGGATACTGCAAAGGCAATGGGCCCTGATAACATTCTGGCAACAGTACTGAAGATTTGTGCTCCAGAGCTTGCCACTCCCTTTGCCAAGCTCTTCCAGTACAGTTACAACACTGAATGTGAAAAATCAGGTATGTCCTGTACACAAAAAGCAGGACAAATCCAACCAAGCCAATTACCACCCAATTAGTCTACTCTTGATCGATCATTAGTAAAGTGATGGAAGGAATCGTCAACAGTGTTATCAGCCAGCACCTGCTCAGCGAAGCCCAGTTTGGGTTTCACCAGGGTCAATCAGCTCCTGACCTCATTACAGCCTTGGTTCAAACATGGACAAAAGAGCTGAATTCCAAAGGTGAGGTGAGAGTGACAGTCTTTGACATCAAGGCTGCATTCAACCAAGTATGGCATTAAGGAGCCTTAACAAACCTGGAATCAATGGCTATTTGGGGGCAAACTCTCCACTGGTTGGAGTCCTGCCTGGCACAAAGGAAATGGTTGTGATTGTTGGAGGGAGGGAGGGGGGGGGGGTCAATCATCTCAGCATCAGGACATCTCTGTAGGAATCCCTCAGGGTAGCATTGTAGGCCTAACCATCTTCAGCTGCTTCATCAATGACCTTCCCTTCATCATAAGGTCAGAAGTGGGAATATTTGCTGATGATTGTACAATGTTCAGCACTATTCTTGACTCCTCAGGTACTGAAGCAGTCCATGTTCAAGATGGACTGCAGCAATTCACCAAAGATCCTTAGACAGCATCTTCCACACCCACGACCACTTCCATCTAGAAGGACAAGGACAGCAGATACATGGGAACACCTGCAAGTTCCCCTCCAAGCCACTCAGCATCCTGCCTTGAAAATATCATTGCTGTTCCTTTACAGTTACTGTGTCAAAATTCTGGAATTCCCTCCCTAATGGCATTGTGCGTCAACCCATAGCTTGTGTACTGCAGCGTTTCAAGGAAGTAGCTCACCACCACCTTCTGAAGGGTGACTAGGGATGAGCAATAATGCTGTCCAGCCATCGACACCCATGACTCACGAATGAATTAAAAAAATTCCATCTCTCTCAATTTACATGCTTTCAAATAATAATGTCATCCTATTTTTGCTACTGAAGTGGATAACCTCACATTTAACAATATTATGCTGCATCTGCCATGCATATACCAGGTCACCAACCTTGTCCCCCCATGCCGATACTATAGTTAAGAAAGCCCACCAACGTCTCTACTTTCTCAGAAGACGAAGGAAATGTGGCATGTCAGCTACGACTCTCACCAACTTTTACAGATGCACCATAGAAAGCATTCTTTCTAGTTGTATCAGAGCTTGGTATGGCTCCTGCTCTGTCCAAAACCACAAGAAACTACAAAAGATCGTGAATGTAGCTCAATCCATCACGCAAACCAGCCTCCCATCCATCAATTCTGTCTACACTTCCCACTGCTTTGGCAAAGCAGCCAGCATAATTAAGGGCCCTACGCAGCCCAGACATTCTCTCTTCCACCTTCTTCCGTCGGGAAAAAGATACCAAAGTCTGAGGTCATGTACCAACCAACTCAAGAACAGCTTCTTCCCTGCTGCCTTCAGACTTTTGAATGGACTTCCCTTGCATTAAGTTGATATTTCTCGACACCCAAGTGATGACTGTAACATTACATTCTACACTCTCTCGTTTCCTTCTCTATGAACGGTATGTTTGGTCTGTATAGCGTGCAAGAAATAATACTTTTCACTGCATGCTAATACATGTGACAATAATAAATCAAATCAAACCTACTCACTCAGCCTGTCCAAATAATGCTGAAGCAGCTCTGCATCCTCCTCACAGCTCACCCTCCCACCCAACTGCGTCATCTGCAAATTTGGAGAGAATACATTTAGTTCCCTCTTCCAAATCATTAATATAAGTTAACAGTTGGGATCCTAGATAAGCTACCCTAACTTAGAGAAAATTCTGAACACACTTTAGAAATGCTTACTGGTGTCTTTTATACTATTAGTTATCCTAATACAGACTGAGATAGCAAAGTCCTCCATTGTAACTTCTATATTTTTACACACCTCTAATTTTCTTTCATTTATATCTTTCCTGATTGTTGGTGGCCTCCAGAACATACCCAAAGTGAAATGGTCCCTTTTTATGCTTCTTAGCTCTAATCAAATAGATTTTGCCTTTGGCTCCATATGGACATCCTTCCATTCCAGCATTGTAACATTCTCCTCAATTAAAATGTTGCCCCTTCTCCTTCCTTACTTTCCTATCTTTCCTTGACACATTGTAACCAAAAATATTTAGTACCCAGTCCTGCTGTTTTTGAGCCAAGTTTCCATTAACACTACCTCATAACATTCTCAAATGGCTATTCTTGATGGCGACTCACCAATCTTATTTACCAGGCTCTGTATGTTTACATGCATGCACTGCGATCCTAATTTATGTCTTTATTTCATTTTTTTTTACTCTGACCCCATCTAACATCTTCCTATTTCTTTCTCCAGTGCATCTGTTCATCCTAATTTTTTGTGCACCTTGTTTTTCTACCTATTATCTCCTGGCTCCCATTTCCCTGAAAGCAGTAGGAAACTGCCCTGCAAGGAATTGGTCCTGGATTTGTTCAGACAAAACCCGTAGGCTTGCACAGGACCCCTCTGCCCAAGAAGTGGTCCCAATACCCCTCCTTCTGCACTACCTGTTCAGCCATGCATTGATCTGCCCTATCCTCCAATTTCTACACTGCTAGCACATGGCACCAGGAGTAGTAATCCAGAGATCCCTACCTTGAGATCCTGCTTGGTAGTTTCCTTCCCAGCCCTAAAATCTGCCTGTGGAATCTAATCTTACCTGTGGAGCTGATACGAATAAGGACTACACCACTGATTGGGGGGGTGGGGGGGGGGGGGGTGGAGAGGAAGTTAACAGCACATTTTGTAGACAGATAGTGACACCCTGTACCTTGACAACAGACATTTCCTATAAATATGGTTGTCCTGCACAAAGTGAAGCATCCTTGAGTGCAGGATGTTCACTTCACAGGACTGAGATGTTATGCTGTTTTAATTGTCTGGTCAACAATATTTCTACTAACAATTAAATCATGGTGTTTAAATTAAGAAACAAAGCTGAAAACCGTGATCAAATTACTGTTGTGCAAATTAGGGCTATTAACCTAGCATATCCATCATTTTCAAAGCACTAGTATTTAACCAAACAGTGTTGACTGCCCTAAGAGATACTGGTAAATCTATTTTGGAATAGTCACTATCTCAATAACTGAGACCTATCATTAAGGGTTCACGCCCAGTAATCTCTCCCCAAAAATACAGTACTGACCTAAAGTTTTCTTTCAAGAAATTTTAAAATTCAAAGTGACATGCCTATCTTAAATGTGAATCAGTATATGCAAATAGTAATTCTAATTCCCATCTCTAGCAATAATTACGTTAACATTAAATTTCTGCAAACAATCCTTAACCCCATTTGGCATATTTATGAGTGCATATTCAACGACTGTAAAGATCATTTATTTTTTTTAAATTGAAAATTGTAAAATAACTAGACTTATATTTGGCCCCTTTCATCATGAAGATGCAACAAGACGTGCATGATCTCGTATTTGTGCCGTAAGCAGATGCATTAATCGGTTGATGCAGTAACATTTGCAGAAAGTTATGAACCTGTAAATTATGCAAAATGAATCAGCACCGGATCCTTCGGGGTCCGCCCTCCGAACCGACACCAAAAAAACAAACACAGAGTCAGAAGAGAACGAGAACACCCAGGTAACCGAGCAGCAACTGACAAATGAAAGTGGGGGAAAGTCGAAAAAATTTTCCGTCTCTTTTGACGTGGGTAACGTTTCTCCCGAAGAAGTGACCGTGAAGATCAGGGAAGGAACACTGTTGGTTTCTGGTCAACATGTGGCGGATAAGGGGAAAGGAATCAGCTCTCCAGGTTTTTCTGAAGAATTTGCCATTCCTCCAACTGTGGATTTGAGAACTCTGATCGCCACCATTGTAGACAGCAAGAGAATGCAAATCGAAGGAAACTACCGCTCAGCGCCTGTTAACATCACTTCTCAGAAAACCTTGAACGACATTGCAGCAGACGGCGCCAAGGTCCCAAAAGCCAAGAAACGTAGTTGCCCGACACCAGACACTTTCCAAAGTCCTGACTCTAAAAGGTTCTGCACTGGTGTCTCTGAAAGCAAGTGTTCTGATTGTTGTACTTCCACAGTCTGTTGTGGCAGCTCCAAAATACAGGGCGACACAACTAAACCAAATTCTGATAAAGACACTACCCGCTGTTGTCAAGCGTCGTATAAACGCAAACCTGGCAAGACGCTATTTCCGAGCGGCAGCAGGCCCACGAGTCCCACAATCACGTTGACCGTTAATAAAGCACCAGCTTCGAACTCAACCACCAAAGAACCCGCTTTGAACACTACCAGTACCATAGAACCCACTCGCCGTTCAACAGCACCCTCTTCTCGGACAAAACACGTCGTCATATCACCCACGCCCGTGGAAAGACCAGACGACGACTCCTTAATGCCCAGCCCCTGGTTCAAATGGACAAAAAACGATGTGGAGCCATTAAACGCTCCCCCAACAAGCGATACTGGCAAACCACCGGCTCAATCAAGTGAGACCAACACAAGACGCGGTTTAAAGACACGGAATCCTACCCCAGGTCCTCGAGGTCCACGAAACAAACAATGTCCTCCCGCAAAACGTTAAGACTTCTCATCTGGCCGGTTCCATCCAGGTTAACTGACGAACCCGCAGGAGGGCTACAATGTGTCACCACATCCAAAATCTTAAACCTGGAGACTATATGCAAGACAGCAACCTCAGGATATGCTTCGCCTGAACTGAAAATGCCATTTATAACGACATCAAGTAGGAAGCGAAAGATCATATTCCAGCAGAAAAGCATGTGAGGCAAATAATTTTTCGGGAACTCTTCTATAATCTCTGGCCTGAGGATACACAAAATATTTAAATTAATGTCAATCTTGCAGTACCAACTCAGACCCTGTTAAATAAAATCCTGGTGACATTCTGCTGCATTGTTTAAATTCAATCTTACCTTTAAGATATTGCCTTCTAAAGACTTCTTTTGGAAAACAATGAGGTTCCATACAACACAGAAATCGGTGTAAAAATAATGGCGTGTAACCTGGTGTTGTTAAACTTCTTACTGTCCTTAAAAAGAAACAGCAATTTGACGCGAAAAAGAGACTTGAGTTCTGATTCACCACAAATTGCCGAACAATATGCACTTGGGAAACGGTAACAGCGGGAGGTCGCCATCAGTCGACCTATTGACATTAATTACATGTCAAGAAATTGCTGTATTTATACGGTAAATAGTGAATAATCTCATCGCAGTCGTTTGGGTCTGGTAATTCACAATACAGTAACTCTGCTAAAGGCGGAATTTATGTTACTCCCCTTGACACATAAAATTTTTGCAATTAAGTAGTGTTTTGACAACAATTGTAAATGCAAGCCTGTTAAAATTAAAATACCAACGCTTCAAAAGCAAGTGATTTCTTGCAGTTATTTAACAAGCAACAATTAAGATAGCACTAAATAATAGCAACAAATTTAGCAATTTAAAGATTTTCACTCTCACAGGAGAGCTTGAAGGTCCCTCCTCCCTGATCTTCTCCATGGGTCCTTTTTCAGTTCAGCAGGACCTGATAGAAACCAGAAGGGCTTGAGGGTTAGCTGTGATTGCACCTGAGATAGTGCTTTGTGTACCAGAGTGGCATTCTATCTTCGCCCTAGTCTCCTCCCTCCTTGTACATGAGCCCCTATGTCCAATGCACGGGCTTGTTGGTAAGGATTTGGGACTTGGAAATAGGTTTATGGATGTTGCTCTGAAGAGTCATGTGGATTGAATTGAGGTTATGAACAATGCCTCCTATGAGGAGATAACTGCTTGTTGCATCCGTGAAGGATCACATATCTGGGGATGAAAGGAAGTCTTGCATTCGATGTCCTCTTGCTGGTCAGTAACATACCCCTCATGGCCTTGGACCGTATCCATAATCGGTGTTGCAATGGAAGAGAAGAAGGTGGTGATCTGGTCGTAAGCCACAGTACATTGGTACTTGCTTTGTAGGTTTTCAACGAACGCTGTTGCAAAAGTTACCCACATTCTATTGACAGATTGTGAATCTACTCTCCGAGCCCACGTGGCAGCAGCTTGTCAAAGTGAAAGTATGTGCTTCTAGGCTGGGGCTGCAATGATCAGAAATTAATGGCCAGTTCGGGTTCATAGTGATGGTTTGGGAGTGGGGATGAGCAGGAGTCATTCTAATGTAAGATTCGTGTTATTTTACTGGGGTTATAGCTTTTTTTGCTATACTGACAAAGATTTAAAATTCATTTTATGGGACATGAGGGGCTAGCATTTATTGCCTGTCCCTAACTGTCCTTCATTTCAGAGGGCATTTGAGAGTCAACAACGTGGCTATGGACATATAGGCAAGACCCAGACCAGGTAAGAACGGCAGATTTACTTCCTTAATCAGTGAACAGATGGATTTTAACGACAATGGCTTCATGATCATCATTAGTTTTTCAATTCTAGATTTTTATTGAATTCAAATTTTGCCATCTGGTGTGGCACAGTTTGAACTCATGCTCCCAGATCTTGCTCTGGGTTTCTGAATTACTAGTCACGGTGGGTGACACAGTGGTTAGCACTGCTGCCTCACAGGGCCAGGGACCCGGGTTCAACTCCAGCCTCAGGTCACTGTCAGTATAGAGTTTGCACATTCTCCCCATGTCTCCATGGGTTTCCTCCAGGTTCTCCGATTTCCTCCCACAGTCCAAAGATGTGCAGTTTAGGTTGATTGACTCTAGTGTCAGGGGATTAGCAGGCTAAATATGTGGGGTTATGGGAATAGGACCTGGGTGGGATTGTGGTTGATGCAGACTCGATGAGCTGAATGCCCTCCTGCACTGTAGGGATTCTATGATAGTCTAGTGACAATCCCACTGCCTCTCTATGACTTGGATGAAGCAATAGAAACAGCATTGTCTGCCTCAGTTTTGTCCATTCACTTAATAATGTCCCATTAAAACTTTCTGTTCCCATTTACACTTTATAATTGTGCCAGCTAACTTAGTATTACAGAAAAGCAAAGCAGATCTGAAATGGGTGGGGAGTCAGGGCTGATGATCGGGGAGGTTGGCAGGTTGGGGCCAGCAGAAGCCGGTGATGGAGGAGGGAGAGGCGCATGTCAACCAGTCTTTCAGTATACACACTGGCCCCTCAGCATGCTGATGCCAACCTCTCAAGCAGGATTAGGCCCTGCCCCCCACTACTGGCATAAATCACCTGACGGCCTCTGTGAGGCAAACAGAAATTCATTCAACTAAGCTCGCCCAAAAAACAGGCAGGAAAAACCCCCGTGTTCGCATCTGTTGGGCATTTAGGTTTTTCGGGGAAAATCGTGCCCTTCAAGTCTGGATGACTCAGAGGAACAGCCATCTCAAAAAATCTTTAAGGACCCAGTTTACTCTTAGCCATCCTGTTTCTCAATACATTTGTAAAAATCCTTAATTTGTTATTGATAATAAGCTGTTTCTTATTCAAATGATCATTTGGTAAGACAAATTTTGAATTTTGCTGAAAAAGAGACACAATTGGGACAGGAGCAAGAATGCCAAATTTCAAAGGATGCAAAAATTTATACTGCATGAGAAAAGAGTATTGATTGGTTGGGATGTTGACTCTGGTTGAGGTACTGACATGAAGATGTACATTCCCCATACTTTCATTCAATTCATAAAGCCACCATGCCTGGACATGTTATTTTTTTCTGCAGAAGATATATAATGCTTCTAGCAATTAAAAGTAAGCCACAGTGAGAGCCTGACTGATCATTTGAAATTGGTTGTTAATGGAAATCTTAGCACAGGATAGTTCAGCATGCGCTATCCAGTTGTAGAACCACTGGACATTATCTTCTGAGTTTTACAGGCATGAGCTGGTTGGGCAGTCAGTGCTCTGCCTATTGGGAGCGGGTGAAGGGACATGCTGTTTGATGCAGTCTGTCAGTAATTGGGATTTATAGCTTTTGTACGTGGCATCTCACCAGCACTGAAATTTATATACTACATTATTCATTAAAATCTACATACCATATTATTCATTTATGTGGTCGGAAAACATCTTTTTGACTTGAAAACAGCATCTTGTTAGTGGAAAATACCACTCGTATTACTACTGCAAACTAACAGCATGAAATGGCTAGCTTCACTTGTTGCTCAAAATGTTTTGATATCTTACTTTCAAAGGCAATTTGAGGTAGACTAAGCACTTTTCAAAGGTGACAGTTTTAGATCCATTCATAAATGAGCACAATACATAGAAAACAGATCAGTGTAGCCATTATGCTGCAGGATAGCTTTGATGCACCCTATTTTGGCATCAAACTTGCATCATGAGCAAATGGTTCATTTGTGCGATTGCCAATAAAACTGGAGCTGTAGGAAACCCAAGGCAGATAATGAACAGTGAAAGGAGTTTAGCAGTTGACAGTGGTTGAGAATCCAATGCCAGATTTCTCAACTAACAAGTTGAGGAAATTGGGGCTCATTAGATGTCTCCATTTCAAAGCTATCCTGCATGATGATGGCTATGCCGATCAGACCATTGCCTTCTATGTATCATGCATACTGACAAATGGCTTGATCCCACCACTTTCAGACCTGAAAACTGCCCAGACTACCTCAAATTACCCTAGAAGGGTAAGATATCACAAACATTTGAGTAACAAGTGAAACTAGCTCTTTCACATTGCTACTATGTAGGAGTAACACAAATGGTACTTTCCACTAATTTGAAACCACCATTAAACTAAAAAGATGTTTTGCCAATGAGTAATGTGGTATATAAATTTTGGTGTCTGCAATGCCAGATATGTTCCAATGACTGGGATTGTATGAAACAATGTCTAACATTAGCTGTAATTTTGCAAATAGACAGCACTTGCTGTCCACTTGAGCCAACAACCAACTCAGTCAGGCTCACAATGTGGCTCACTCACTTTTAATAACATGTTCCTTTTGCCTGCAGATGGATACATGTCCAAGTATTTCATTTTTTAAAAATTGAACAAAAGCCTGGGAATCATAGTTCTGTGGTGCAGTTTTTTTTTGGTACTTTAATTCTAATCAAAAAAACCATTCAAATTAAGCCCAATCATAATCCCCACATGAGGATCAAACCAGATCCAAGCTGACAAGACAAGACATTGCATCCCATCTTGGGCTCAGTCAAGCAAGATCCAAGCTAACAGGATGAGGCATTGCACCCCTCCCAGGTGTGATCTAATGCTTCAGCTTAGCCAAAAAGCTGTGATGGCTTTGCAAAATTGCATCAGGTAGAGCCTCAGTTTATCCTCATTGGCTATTCTGATCCTTTACTGTACCCTAGCTTAGGCAAACTATGATTGCAAGCGTCAACACACCCCAAATGCAATGGACTAACCTCGTCCTGTGCCTGATCATGGTTTCAGCTCCGCCAGGTATGTCTCAACCAGAGTTAACTTGCCAACCAATCAGCACCCTTTTGTCCTGCAGTACAAATTGCTTTCCTTATTAGTTTTTGAAGCTCTAATCACTTCCATTATATCCTTTTGATGTAATTTGCATCTCTCCCAGTCTGAGAGATCTCTACTGTGCATTGCATTTGTGTAGACTCTTTTAATTTGATACTATCTTATACTCTCCCTGTTGACCAAGGTTTTTAAATGCATAAGGAGAGCTCTTACCCTTCCAATGCATGAACATGTCTTGTATCCTACCAAATATCTTTTTGGTAGGATACAAGACATGTTCATGCATTTTGGAAGGGTAAGAGCTCTTCTTATGCATCTCATTCATGCCTTCCTCTCCCCCCTAACTTCAAGCATTCTTCCTCATTTGACCCATCCAACCTTTTGTGTCTTCCACCCAGCCCTTCATATCTTTCAGTGCCGCCCTAAATCATGTCTCTCTGGGTACATCAATTCTGTAGTCATCACGTCCTCCAGTCATCCAGATGGTGCTCTCTGACTGGTGAGTAGTTTTAGATTTCTCTTTAGCCAGATGCATGCCAGGTTTGTCTGGTTATGAAATTGACTGATGTAAATTCCTGCCAGTGGGGTGCGCGATTTGACAGGGACTGAAGATTCCGGCCTGTTG
Source organism: Mustelus asterias (assembly GCF_964213995.1). NCBI lineage: Eukaryota > Metazoa > Chordata > Chondrichthyes > Carcharhiniformes > Triakidae > Mustelus > Mustelus asterias. The sequence continues at coordinate 31,513,914 of NC_135820.1, read as the reverse complement.
GAGTTTTATTAAGCATGCATGAGATGCAACTTGGGTTCCTGATGAGCTTCAGTGGGAAAAGTGATCTATCATTAGCCCACCATGAAAGTCGGGAATGCAAGCTCCCTCCATGGTGGCCTAGGGCAGCATATCTGGGAGGTACACCAAAGACGTCACAACTCCCTGGGGTTTCTAGGTAAGATTTGCATGGCAATTGCCCAGCAAGTTCAAACCTCTGATGGGCAATTGCATGCACTGTGAACCATCCAGAAATGTGAATTAAATAAAAAAAACTTCAGATTGTTCTGACTTATAGATTGTCTTACAGCTGGGGTGCCCAGACTTTAGTGACTTGAGATCATCCTAACACAACCTACGAATGTGACCTTCCAGCCCTCCCCCACAGAGATATTCAAATATGTTATTTAATATAGGCCTTAATATGCCTCTCTATGGAGAATGGAAATGCATCTAGAACACTCTTGCACACTATTATGCAAAGATTTCCACCCTAAAGGACATTGGTAAAGCTGGTAGGTTTTTACAATAATCTGGCACTTGTGTGGTCAACAGTTCCAGAATTTTAAATTTGTTTAATTCATTGAATTCAACTTCTCCATCTGAATAATAGGATTTAAACTCTTGTTCTCCAGATAATTAATCCAGGCCTCTAGGTTACAAATCCTGTGCTTCTGCACCCTAAGTAGCAATGGTTTAATGTTGTGTAATATTCAATTGGCACTTATTCTATGGGTCTAAGATGTATTTTATTTTTAACACGACTGCAAATAAATGAGGACAGTTTGGGCTATAGATACTCAGCCACTAAGAATTTCATAGAAATCATAGATGTAATCATAGATGTATGATCATAGATCATACATCAGTCAATTTGGTTGAAACCTAAGGATAAAATCTTGCAATAATGCAGTCAAGACTACTTATATTGCATAAGGCTTTTGCAAACAACAGGGGAAGAAGGTGCCTGTATACATTTCATCAGCCTGGGCAAAATCTGAGTTCAAAGCTGCAACAACCATTATTTAACCCGTTGCCAAACCAGTTAACAGTAGGAAGTATTCTAAATATGTGCTAAACTCATTTTGCTTTTAACGCACAGGAAACATCTTGTGCAGTATTTTTTTGCAGGTCCATTTACCAAAAACACACAGCAGTAGTTATCCAATTAGTTTTTATTGTATCATTGTATAAGGTTTACTTTAAGCCTTTCCTACAGAGTGTGCGCACAAAGCATGCACTGCATGTGCACCGACTCTGTCATTCATGATGCACAAAAAGCATGTGGTAGACTGGAAACTAGTTAACGACCATGATGCGCAACTCTGTCAAACAGCAATAATTACCGAGAGAAAGAATTAAAACCACTGCTAGCTTCTAGGTAACTGTTTTATTGACCTTCCCTAATGCCCCAAGGTAAGCCCCTCAAATTAATCCTCCACACCCAACGTTGCCCTAGAACATCCAACCCCAGGCAGGTTACTGAACCACTAACACTGCTCCCCCTCCTCAGACCACAGACTACCCCCACCATTAGATCACCTGCCCATTATCAGCCCACCCCCTCGTCCCCAGATCTTCTGGCCCAACCACCCTGAACCACTTTACCCTAGCACGCCAGCCCCTAACAATCCATTGTACTTACCTTTGATATTTACCTTTTCCCTGGCTTCTCAGTGCCTGGATCTTTTAAACTTGCATGCTTTACATCAGCTAGTGGTACATAGCTGCACTACACAAATCTTACCCAGCCTGAGTCAGAGAATCGGGCAAGATAGCAATGGCTGGTTTTCAAGATAACTAATTACAAGCGACATGACAATCCAACTGAATTGCCACTTCACTGGAAGTTAACATATTTGCAGCTACTGATCTACTTAATCACACCCTCACTGCTACATTTAATGCCTTTATCCATAGAATCATAGAATACCTACAGTGGCATTTAGCCTATCGAGTTTGCATTGACTCTCTGAAAGAGCATCCCATCCAGGCCCATCTCTCTGCCCTATCCTTCTAACCCCATACATTTACCAGGGCTAATCCACCTAATCTACACATCTTTGGACACTAAGGGAAAATTTAGTATGGCCAATTCATCTAACCAGCACATCTTTATGACTGTGGGAGGAAACCAGAGCATCTGGGGGAAACTCACGCAGATATGTGGAGAACATGTAAACTCCAACACATACAATCACCCAGGCTGGAATTAAATCTGGGTTCTGAATCTTGTTATCAGGCAACAGTGCTAACCACTGTGCCCTTCTTTCTCCCTCTCTTGCATCATCTTGGAATGCAAAGGTAACATCCTGCTTCTCTTCAATTAAAGCACTTGCACACCCTCACTTTCAACTGCAAGAATGAGGAATTCAGGGACTTGTCACAAATGTTGATGCAGTCCAACATGCTGCTTCGATCACTTCTAAATATCACCAAAGGTTTCCTCTAGTTTTTCTTAGGCACTCCTCTGAGCAAATCATGTCCTTGAGACCAACTTCAAAAGGCTGCTCCCTTCAGCCCAAGTGCCTTCCTTGGTCCCTATGTTAACTGATAATTAAAAACATAATAATTCATGGGATGTGAGCATCACTAGCTTGGCAAACGTTTATTGGCCATTCCCAATTGCCTTTGAGAAGGTGGTGGTGAGCTGCTTTCTTGAACCGCTGCAATCCATAGTGCTGTCCCCCAACCTTTGCTACTGTCCTTCTCTCCTAATCTGTCATTACCACTGCTCTCCTCCTTTGTCCTTGTGAATGACCAGTCCACCTCCAAGCTTTCCAAAATCCGTGAACGTCGTGTTACCTTCCAAATCTGTTCCCTTCTTTCCTGCAACTCCATGTCTAAACTCTGTCAATCAAGTTTACGCCTCTGTCACAGCACTGGAATGTATTTATCAAAGTTGCAAATTATATTGTGCATGTCTGTGACCACAACAATTATGCCCAAGTCTGGAAGGGTGAGTAACTTTCTCTCTCTTCCTGATGCACAACCAATAATTATTTGATCCTGTTATGTATAATCTGTGCTATGTTCCTGGAAGATCCTGGCTAAATTTTGATGACGAGGAGCTGTAGGCATCGAGATGATGGCTGCCATTGAGAGTGAAGTTGTGGGCGGTAGTCTCGGCTCCCTGGCACACATTATTGGTACTCACATCCTAAGATCCCCCATTCTTTCAGGTATCTTTTAATTATCCATATGAAAGGAGACATCAACTATGATTACAATGATAATCTGAATCATTTGTATGAGTACTGGTGTTTTATGTATATGTGGAATAATGATTATTCTGTACTGCATTGATTTTGTGGATTTGTTGCAACTTGTGGTAAAATTTAAAATGGAAAACCCTCAATAAAAACATTTTTAAAAAGTTGTGATTAGTGGTGGGGATGGACCATTGTGATTTTTAAAAATTTGATATGTACTTGACTTACTATGTAAAGCTCTATGAAGAATAAGCCAGCCAAATTTCTTGAGTTAACAAATTGGTTTTATTGTTAAAAAGAATCACTCAGATAAAACTGTAAGACTTATTAAAGGGGTAGAAACACATCCCAAATCCCACAACATATACACACACACAGAGCAAATTACAGGTGGAGGAGATGAAGTTGATGAGTTAAAGTCCTTAAAGGTTCTGATGTCCTTTGCTGGTCTTGAAATTCCAGGTTCGTAGCTGATTCAAGCTGGCTATTTTTATGAAAGCAGTCAATTTATAATGTAATCTTTCTTTTTCCAAAGTAAATGATTTGACAATTAAAAGTTCCTTTCAAGTAAAATTCTCTATCTCTGTGATGTATTCCAAAATGCAACAGGGCTTCGAATGCAGGTGTGAAGAAATTACATTACTGGTTCATTCTGCAGATTTCACCTGTAAAAACAGCTCATTATCATGACTTTTCATTGTGGGCTTTTGATCATGTGACAGCTACTATTGGTACACAATGGAGCACCATCCATATTAATGAAGCAGCCATTCTCTCATTGACAATGCTATTGGTACAAGCAACCAAATGACATTTTTAGGAAACCTGTTCAATCATGGCTCAGGCCGATCCATGATAGGCATTTTAACATTGCTTGGCTGTAGTGCATGATTTCCTCATTGGTGCCAGGAGTGACATCTTGAGTGGGTACTGATTTGAGTCTGAGGATCAATCCCTCAGGCTGCAGGGGCTGGAACAGCTTTGGCATCTGGAGTGGCAAAGTATATAGGTGTGATGACTGCTTCTGCAGAAACAGACATGCAGCTGCAGGATATGCTGTTGGTGTTTTCAAACCAGTTGAATATTGATCGAGTGGAACTCCTTTGTGTTTATAAAAGTTGCTGGTTGGTCCAATGGAGCCTTGATGGTCAAGGAGGTTTACTCTGTTAAACCCTGCACTTGGGTAAATCCTGCAAAGCCCTGAAACTGATGGATCTCTCTGCCTTGCTAAAATTATTGGTCTAGTAGCACGCAAATTCTCCGGCCCTCCTGAACAATGCATTAGTTACTTCCTTAATGAAGTGAAGAGCTGCTGCATGAGAGATTCCTGGTTGATTCCTGGAAGGAGCTGGCTGCTAAGATATTCAATACAACAGTTACCTTCAACACCACAAGTACTGGGTAGTTACTCAGTCCTATGAACAGCAGCCCATCTTCAGCATTACATGCAAGCTGTTGATTGCATCCTTTGACTGTCCCAGTCATTATTAGTACAGACACTCGGATATCTGGGGGCAGTTCAAGTAATTCTGAAAAACTGGACCATGGTTGGGACCTTGGTGCAGCTTTATGTGAAACCAAATTGAAATATTCGGCAGAAGTTAATATAACCCACACCAGTGGGCTGCAAGGTGACAGGGCAGTGGAGTTTTGGAGGGGACCACACTGGAGCAGAAGCCCAATGGCATCCTTGCTGTTGCACTGGTGCCTCTGGCACCTTTTTTATTCTCTCCCTCTCTCTGTCGGTCCTCTTCAGCATTTGGGTTCAGGAGGACGAGATGGATGAGACCTATGGGGCTGCTACTTCACTATCCCCTTATTATGTAGTGCCTTTGCAGGATTCTTTCCTTGGTTCCCAGATCTTGTCATACTCTGCAGCACTGCACCTCTGCTTTTCCCAATGAGGTCACAACCACAATCAAAAATCCTTAGCTCCACAGAACTGATCCACTAGCTTTTGCCCCTCAGTTAGCGGCCTCAACTCCTCTTCCAAACTGTCCAGTCTACCTCAGATTACCCCAGAAAGGTAGGGTAACTGAAACATATGAGCAATAGCTAAAGCTAGTTGTTTCACACCGCTGCTATACAACAGCAACATGAGTGGTATTCATCACTAACAGAATGCTGCCATCAAGCCAAAAAGATATTCTGCCTGTCAGATAAGTAAGTAATGTGGCATCTGAATTCCAGTGCGAATGTGATGCTAAGTATGTAGATCATACATCCCAAAGACTGGCAGATCATATCAAAGAGCATGTCTCTTCACCTGTTTGCAACGGGCAAAGTGCAGACAATACCCAATCAGCCCATACTTGCAAAATTCAAAACACAGTCTCCAACATTAGATGTGATTCTACAATTTGACAACATTTGCTAAATAATCATCAGTGTGCGAGGAATTATACTGACAAGGAAGTTTGTTAATTGGGTTCATACTGTGGCTCATTTGTATGTATTGGGAGCTACATATACTATTACACAGGGCCTGGTTTTTTGCAGACAAAGAATATGCAGACACATTGCATTTGTTTCAGCTAAATAGAATAAATAACAGCCATTCCTCAGGGCTGCCTGATCAAATTTCAGCGTTAAGCTGCCTAGTTAAATTTCAAACAATGCTTTGCAATTAACTCTCAGTCAGCTTCAACTGGTACATTTTCCATGGCAAAGCCTCTACCAATCAGAACACTATCTCATGCAATGTAATTTTGTTGTTTCCCCTTGCATTCATATTCTTGTATATTGCCCTGCGAGTGACAGAAGGCTTCCACAAAATGTCTTCTTTTTTTCAGCAATAAACAAGAATTTTCTTATGTGGGGTTTAGTCCATACCCCAACAGATGTGAACATGCTTGCAGTCTGAATAATATACAGTAAATTGTAACCTTACAAGCAGAGTTTATTGATTGCCTTTGGACTGTTTCAGCTGAGATTAATGTGGCCCTCTGATTCAAACTCCACAATTCTCCATCAGCTGTTGTTTTTTTGAACAATCAGAACTCTTCCATTGCTGGATCTGTCATCACAAGATGTATAACCAGATGTGCTCTCTACAGTTGTGATGTCATCGAACTGAGCCAATAAATAATCTCTATGCTTCTGGATCATCATCATCTTAAACAGACCATGTACAAAGGGTTTCCTCCCATTCTCTTGAGGATAGAGCAAAGAAGGAAGAAGGAATGTGATGTCCTGAAGCCCCTGTGTCTGAGGGAAATATTTTTATAATAATGTGATTGGGCACAAAGAATCTTTTGGCAACAATGGGGCATGTGTAAGTATAATGCAATATAATTGGTGTTGTTTAAGGGATTAAAAACAAAGACTTCACTAATTAGGAAGATGATAATTAACAACAGAAAGCTAAAGATAGACTGATGGATAAATGCTGCAGAGATAGATAGATAGAGGGACATCTATGGAATAATATCACTTTCTATCTAACTCACACCAAATATTATTCACCGAGTACCCAATTTCTTGCTGACCTGCATTGGCTCCCAGTCTGGCAGCACCTCAATTTTAAAATCCTTATGTTCAGATCCTGCCATGAACACACTGCTCCCAAACTCTGTAGCCCTGCAACCTCCTTTCCTCTGAGATTTGTGCCCTCCTCAAATTTGATATGTCTTGACTAGATATTTGTTGAGAAAAGGGTTGGCATCATGGTTAAGTAGTTTGATGCTTTCATCAATGTGACGCCATTGTTTAAAAAAGGAGGTAGATAAAAGGCAGGTAACTATAGGCCGGTTAGCTTAACTTCTGTAGTAGGGAAAATGCTTGAATCTATCATCAAGGAAGAAATAGTGAGACATCTGGATATAAATTGTCCCATTGGTAAGACGCAGCATAGGTTCATGAAGGGCAGGTCATGTTTGACTAATTTGGTGGAATTCTTTGAGAACATTACATGTGCAGCAGACAATGGGGAACCTGTGGATGTGGTGCATCTGGATTTCCAGAAGGCATTTGACAAGGTGCCACACCAAAGACTACTACATAAGATAAAGGTGCACAGTGTTATGCGTAATGTATTAGCATGGATGGAGGATTGGTTAACTAACAGAAAGCAAAGAGTGGAGGTAAATGGGTGTTTTTCTGGTTGGCGATCAGTGACTAGTGGTGTGCCTCAGGGATCAGTGTTGGGACCACAATTATTTACGATTTACATAGATGATTTGGAGTTGGGGACCAAGTGTAGTGTGTCAAAATTCGCAGATGACACTAAGATGGGTGGAAGAGCAAAGTGTGCAGAGGACGCTGAAAGTCTGCAAAGGGATATAGATAATCTAAGTGAGTGGGCGAGGGTCTGGCAGATGGAGTACAATGTTGGTAAATATGAGGTCAGCCATTTTGGTAGGAATAACAGCAAAATAGATTATTATTTAAATGGTAAAAAATTGCAGCATGCTGCTGTGCAGAGGGATCTGGGTGTCCTTGTGCAGGAATCTCAAGGCGTTGGTTTGCAGGTGCAGCAGGTAATTAAGAAGGCAAATTGAATTTTGTCCTTCATTGCTTGAGGGATGGAGTTTAAAAACAGCGAGATTATGTTGCAGCTGTACAAGGTGCTGGTGAGGCAACACGTGGAGTACTGTATACAGTTTTGGTCTCCTTACTTGAGAAAGGATATACTGGCACTGGAGGGGGTCAGAAGAAATTCACTCGGTTGATTCCAGAGTTGAGAGGGTTGGCTTATGAGGAAAGAATGAGTAGACTGGGGCTATACTCATTGGGATTCAGAAGAATGAGGGGAGATCTTATAGAAACATATAAGATTATGAATGGAATAGATAAGATAGAAGCAGGGAAGTTGTTTCCACTGGCGGGTGAAACTAGAACTAGAGGGCATGGCCTCAAAATAAGGGAAAGCAGATTTGGAACTGAGTTGAGGAACTTCTTCACACAAAGGGTTGTGAATCTGTGTAATTCCCTGCCCAGTGAAGCAGTTGAGGCTACCTCATTAAATGTTTTTAAGGCAAGGATAGATAAATTTTTGAACAGTAAAGGAATTTAGGGTTATAGTGAGCGGGCGGATAAGTGGAGCTGAGTCCACAAAAAGATCAGCCATGATCTTATTGAATGGCGGAGCAGGCTCGAGAGGCCAGATGGCCTACTCCTGCTCCTAGTTCTTCTGTTCTTATGTTCTTTCTAAAAATATACTTTTCTCTCTGTACAAATGTACAGAGATAACCTGTATAAAATATGGCACCGGTTCTGATCTTTTAATTGTTACAACATTACACCTCAGCAGAGATGGGCCAGATTGTATTAATGCAGGGTGTCCCAAAACTTTCAAGCTCTGGAATCCTTCTGACCTCCCAAGAGTACTAAAGGAACCACTGAGAAATACTCTTATTGTGCTGAGGAGTCAAATCACAAAAAAGATTGTTTTCACACAATAGGTACAAACATTCAAAAACCTAATATATAGAAGTTTTATGAAAAAAACATTTTAGGTTTTAAATGGGAGGAACACTACTGGAATGCTGGATTCTCTTATTGGACATACGCACACAACTTTTTCGCAGACACACAATCTCATCTTATCTCTCTTCTCTCTCACGCTCACTCTTACATCTCCGACATCCTCCCAGGAGACCAAAACTGCACACAATACACAAGGTGTGGCTTCACGAAGGCCCTGTATAACTGCAGCAAGACTTCCTTACTCCTATACTTAAATCCTCTTGCTATGAAGGCCAGCATGCCATTAGCTTTCCTCACCACCTGCTGCACCTGCATGCCAACCTTTAGCAACTGTTCCACCACGACACCCAGGTCATGTTGCACTTCCCCTTTTCCTAAACTGCCATTCAGATAATAATCTTCCTGTTTTTGCCACCAAAGTGGATAACCTCACATCTATCCACATTATATTGCATTTGCCAAGTATCTGCCCACTCAGCCAGCCTGTCCAAGTCACCCTGCATCCTTCTCACAGCACACACTGCCACCCAGCTTAATGTCATCTGCAAATTTGGAGATATTGCATTCAATTCCTTCATCCAAATCATGAATATATATTGTGAATAGCTGGGGTCCCAGCACTGAACCCTGTAGTACCCTATTAGGCACTGCCTGCCACTCTGAAAAAGACCCGTTTATTCCCACTCTCTGCTTCTTGTCTGTCAACTAGTTCTCGATCCACATCAATACATTACCCCCGATACCATGAGCTTTAATTTTGCTCACTAATCTCTTGTATGGAACCTTTTCAAAGGCCTTTTGAAAGTCCAGATACACAACATCCACTGATTCACCCTTGTCCACTCCACTGGTCACATCCTCAAAAAAATCCAAGAGATTTGTCAAGCATGATTTCCCTTTAGTGAATCCATGCTGACTCGGAATGATCCTGTCACCACTTTCCAAATGCTCAGTTATTATATCCTTAATAACTGACTCCAGCATGTTCCCCATCACTGATGTCAGGTTAACCAGTCTGTATTCCTGTTTTCTCTCTCCCTCTTTTAAAATGTGGGATTACATTAGCTACTCTCCAATCCATTAGAACTCTCCCAGTGTCTATAGACTGCTGTAAATGATTGCTAATGCATCCACTATTTCTAGGGCCACTTCCTTCAGTACTCTGGGATGCAGAGCATCAGGCCCTAGGGACTTACCAGGTTTTAATCCCAGCAATTTCCCCAATCCAATTTCCTGACTAATAAGGATTTCCTTCAGTTCCTCCTTCATGCTAGACCCTTTGTCCCCTCGTATTTCTGGAAGGTTATTTGTGTCCTCCTTAGTAAAGACAGATCCAAAGTAATTGTTCAGCTGGTCTGTCATATCTTTGTACCCATTATGAATCCTCATCTCTCTCATCTCTCGCACACAGAATTGGCCCATGCATCAAGCATAAAAGTGCACGGACCACTCAGAATTGTTGTGTATTGCTTTTTAAATTGCAGAAAGGTATGAATATGGTGCCCACCTGCAAACTAAAACAATGATGCGATGTGATTTTGGGAATCTTTCTTGACATAATCTCACCCCATTTTGCGTTGTGGTGTGATTGCTGCATGTTCAAGTGGGAGACTTTAAATTCAGGTCAGGATTTTCCAGAAAAGTAAATTAAAAGTTAATGATGTACTTGGTCTGACAGAATTGAAGCTTAGGATAAACACAAAACACCGCGGATTCTGGAAATCTGAAATAAAAATAGAAAATGCTGGAAAACTCAAGGCCTGACAGCACTAGTAGACAGAGAATCAGTTAATATAATCGACATTTTGAATCTGTATAAATCTGCTTTAGAGTTGGAAGCTGGGAATTCCCATGATCGGCTCATAATCTGTACCTTAACACCAATCCACTCCCTGTCCCCAGTCGCGCTTCTGCCTTTCCCGCTTCAATCCAATGCTCCACTCACCTCCCCCAAGTCATGCTTCTGTCTTCCCCTTTTCCCTCCCATACTTCACTCACTCCTCAATCCCACAGCTGTCTCAAGTTACGACCATTTTTACCCTGAACAACATCCACCACCACACTTCATCCCCAAGTCATGTGTTTTTCTTCCACCCTTCCACTCATTCCTCCACAGTCATGCTTTGCACTTCCCCTCCCCACTGGTAAAGCTTCCATACTGTGGAGATGCCGGCGTTGGACTGGGGTAAACACAGTAAGAAGTTTAACAACACCAGGTTAAAGTCCAACAGGTTTATTTGGTAGCAAAAGCCACACAAGCTTTCGAAGCTCTAAGCCCCTTCTTCAGGTGAGTGGGAATTCTGTTCACAAACAGAGTTTATAAAGACACAGACTCAATTTACATGAATAATGGTTGGAATGCGAATACTTACAACTAATCAAGTCTTTAAGAAACAAAACAATGGGAGTGGAGAGAGCATCAAGACAGGCTAAAAAGATGTGTATTGTCTCCAGACAAGACAGCCAGTGAAACTCTGCAGGTCCACGCAACTGTGGGCGTTACAAATAGTGTGACATGAACCCAATATCCCGGTTGAGGCCGTCCGCGTGTGTGCGGAACTTGGCTATCAGTTTCTGCTCAGCGACTCTGCGCTGTCGTGTGTCGCAAAGGCCGCCTTGGAGAACGCTTACCCGAATATCAGAGGCCGAATGCCTGTGACCGCTGAAGTGCTCCCCAACAGGAAGAGAACAGTCTTGCCTGGTGATTGTCGAGCGGTGTTCATTCATCCGTTGTCGCAGCGTCTGCATAGTTTCCCCAATGTACCATGCCTCGGGACATCCTTTCTTGCAGCGTATCAGGTAGACAACGTTGGCCGAGTTGCAAGAGTATGTACCATACACCATAAAGCTTCCATACACCAGCCTTGGTTCAGCTTCTTACAAGCAACAAGATATCGCATGCACATTGCTGTTAAAGGTAGGCGAAAGCAGCATCTACGTGCCATGAAGTTATTGGTGAGGTGAAGGCCGCCAGTTGCATGCCACTTATATACAATCATGAAACAGACTGTGTCAATTGTCAGCTGGCAAGGAATTTTAATTTGGAGTGAGAATGTGAATTGTATTTTTAATGAGCATTCATGAGACACAAACAAATGCAAATGTGTTTCCTAACGTCAATCAGTGGAGACGTTTTCAGGCTGGCATGAATTCCAAAATTCCAAACAAATTTCCGACCAATGGGAAACTGACTTTTGGCCTCCACCTGCCATGATTCCCGCCACTGGCAGGAGTGGAAAATTCTGCCTGAGAGCGCTACTCATTAATCTCCAAAAACTGGCATCTAAGATACATAACATTAGGACTTGTTTTACAAAGCCATTCAATCTTGTAACACTACCACTTATTTTACACCATCATAATAATGTAAAAAGTCTCCAGTAAAATAGTCAGCTAGCAATGTTCATCTGCCAAGATTATCTAAAACACATCATTAACAGTAATTAAGGGCAGTATTTTCCATTTTGGAAGCTAAATGCGATGGTGGGTGTATTTCAAGATGCGTTTCTTGCTCAGTAGCATGACGGGAAATATCACCCAATTCTGTGCTCAGAGGCCTGTTAATAATGAATCAGCAAGTGGCTCTCTAAATCACATGGAGGTTCAGGAACTGACTTGTCCACCCTACTATTACCTAATTGGGTTGAAGGTCTGGGCACAATATTTAACCACCACCTGACACATTCACTCTCTCCTGCCCTGCTGTGTTCAGGAAACTCGTGAGATGGTGGCACAAAGAAGCTGCACCAATGTTTAGCTGTGACTCCCATGAGGCTTGCATACGTGGAGTCCTCGGGTACCAGGATATCCTCTTTATAAGGGATAGCTCCAGGAAGGCCATAACCCTCACCCCACTGGACTGGGCGGCGGTCACAATGGAAGTGTGGTGGACCTCAGTTGTGCCTTTGTCCTATATGGACCACCGTTGTGTGTGCTTGTCATACCTGGACACATCCCCTTCCAGTTTGGTTCCTCCCCTCGGCACCTAGTATAAAGGTGGCTGTCTCCTCCCCCTTGTTTAGTCCAGGTTGGTTATATGTTGGGATCTGCTCCTGATTCTGTTGTGAATAAAAGCCTACACTTATATTGGCATATCGGTAGTCTTGCGCCTTATTGATAGCGCATCAATTTTATTCACAACAGTTACTAGTATGGAGCAGTTTCTAAAACCCGACAAGTTAGCATTAGACCCTCAAGAGGTTGGCGCCTCTGATAAATTTGATCATTGGTTGGACTGCTTCGAAACATTCGTCGACATCGCTACGGCCATCGACACTGACGCTGCTAAACTCCACGTGCTCCGCACCCGGGTAAGCGAAACTGTCTATGGAATCTTCCGGGACGCTGCTACTTACTCGGACGCTAACGAACTCCTAAAAGGGCAGTTCCGAAAGAGCCCTAACGTGGTTTACGCCAGACACCTCCTAACTACCCGCAAGCGGCAGCCAGGAGAATCATGCGCCCAATTTCTGCGCGCCCTGTGGGTCCTCGCTCGAGCTTGTGACTGTAAGGCTGTTACAGCAGCTCAGAACACGGAGGACCTGATCCGCGACGCCTACGTTGCGGGCATTGAGTCTACATACATCCAGCAGCGTCTGCTGGAACAAGATGACCTAGATCTCCGAAGAACAGCCACGATGGCTGAAACGTTAGAAGCGGCCTCCCATAATCTCGGGTCTTACCTTGCATCCCGTTCCACCGACGGCTCCACCGTGACGGCTGTTCCGGCGGGGCCCAAATGTTACTTTTGTGGCCTACCTAAGCACCCTCGGCGTCGCTGCCCGGCAAAGGACGCGATTTGCTCCGGATGCGGTAAGCTAGGCCACTTCGTTAAAGTCTGCCGAGCAAAGCCGCTTCCGAAGCCTCGTGGAGCCATGTGTGCTCTGAGGGCGCAGCCATCTTTGATGCAGGCGGCGGCTGCGCACGAATCGCCATCTTTGATGCGGTCACCGGAAGTGCGGGAATCGCCATCTTTGATGCGGTCATTGGAAGTGCGGGAGTCGCCATCTTTGAGACTGGCATCAAGGCGAGCTGAGCAGGAAGCTTCATCCGTGACGTCATCAGACGGCGACGAAGATGGATTTTTCTTTAATTCAACAGTGGCATCGATTTGCCTGGACCAGTCGCAGCCCCATCAACTCTCCAAGTCCATAATGGAGATCAAGGTAAATGACCATGCAGAAAACTGCCTGTTTGACTGTGGGAGCACAGAAAGTTTTATACACCCTCGCACAGTGCGTCAATATGCCCTTCCCGTGCGACCCTGGAGCCAGACCATCTCCATGGCCTCGAATTCCCACTCGGTGGAGGTCCTCGGGTGCTGCTTGGTGACGCTGATGGTACAGGGCACAGTCTACGAGCGTTTTCGGCTCCTCGTGTTGCCGCGACTCTGCGCAGCTGTACTGCTGGGGTTAGACTTCCTCAGCCATCATAGGAGCGTCACCCTGCAGTACGATGGCCCTTATCCCCCGCTCTCCGTCTGCAAGGCGCCGTCACGGCAGCGCCCCTCGCGCACCACCTGCAGTCTCTCGACCCTCAACATCACCCCCCCCCCCTTATTTGATAACCTCACCCCGGATTGTAGGCCTATAGCCACCAAGAGTAGGCGCTATAGTGCGGATGACCGGGCCTTCATTCGGTCCGAGGTACAATGGTTGCTCCGGGAAGGGATTATCCAGGCCAGCACCAGCCCCTGGAGGGCGCAAGTGGTCGTAGTTAAATCGGGGGAGAAACACCGCATGGTGATTGACTACAGCCAGACCATAAACAGGTATACCCAACTAAATGCATATCCTCTTCCCCGTATCGCGGACATAGTCAACCGCATCGCGCACTATAGGGTTTTCTCGATGATCGATTTGAAATCGGCTTACCACCAGCTCCCTATCCGCTTGGAGGATCGCCCATATACTGCCTTTGAGGCGGATGGCCGCCTCTACCAGTTCCTCCGAGTCCCCTTTGGTGTCACCAATGGGGTCTCAGTCTTCCAGCGGGCCATGGATCAAATGGTAGACCAGCACGGGCTACGGGCCACTTTTCCGTATCTGGATAACGTCACCATCTGCGGCCATGACCTGCAGGATCATGATGCCAACCTACAAAAATTCCTTCGTACGGCCACTCTCCTGAACCTCACATATAATGAGGCGAAGTGTGTTTTTCGGACACGCCGCCTCGCCATCCTTGGGTACGTGATAGAAAATGGTGTCCTTGGCCCCGACCCAGCCCGTATGCGTCCCCTTATGCAGCTTCCCCTCCCTACTAACCTCAAAGCACTGAGGAGATGCCTGGGCTTCTTCTCCTATTATGCCCAGTGGGTTCCCCGTTACGCAGATAAAGCCTGTCCGCTCCTAAAATCGACCTCTTTTCCCCTGGCGGAGGAGGCCCGTCGGGCCTTCGATGACATCAAAGCGGACATCGCGAAGGCCGCGATGCACGCTGTGGACGAATCCATCCCATTCCAAGTGGAAAGTGATGCGTCTGACTTTGCCCTAGCTGCCACCCTTAACCAGAGGGGCCGTCCGGTGGCCTTCTTTTCCCGGACCTTACAAGGCCCTGAGATTCGACATTCCTCGGTCGAGAAGGAGGCCCAGGCCATCGTGGAAGCCGTCCGGCACTGGCGCCATTTTCTCGCGGGCCAATGATTCACCTTAATTACGGACCAGCGGTCAGTTGCCTTCCTGTTTAACACCAGGCAAAAGGGCAAGATTAAGAATGACAAGATCTTGCGGTGGAGGATTGAGCTCTCCACCTACAGATATGACATCATGTACCGGCCCGGGAAGCTCAATGAGCCCCCAGACGCCCTGTCCCGTGGATCATGTGCCAGCGCCCAACTAGACCAGCTACAGTCCCTCCATAACGACCTCTGTCACCCGGGTGTCACCAGATTTTTCCATTTTGTCAAGTCCCGTAACCTGCCCTTCTCCCTTGAGGAAGTCCGGACGATTACCAGGCAATGCAGGGTCTGCGCTGAGTGCAAACCGCAGTTCTACCGGCCAGGTAGGGCGCACCTTGTAAAGGCCACTCGCGCGTTCGAGCGCCTTAGGGTTGATTTTAAAGGTCCCCTCCCCTCCTCTAACCGCAATGTTTATTTCCTGAATATCATTGACGAATACTCACGTTTCCCTTTTGCCTTCCCCTGCTCGGACATGACCACGGCTACAGTGATTCGGACCCTGAACAAGCTCTTCACCCTGTTCGGCTTCCCAGCCTATGTTCATAGCGACCGTGGGTCCTCTTTCATGAGTGACGAGCTGAGGCAGTACCTGCTCGCCAAAGGCGTTGCCTCCAGCCGCACCACTAGCTATAACCCCAGGGGCAATGGTCAAGTAGAGCGGGAGAACGCAACCGTCTGGAAGGTCGTTCTATTAGCGTTACGGTCTAGGGGCCTTCCAGTCAGCCGTTGGCAAGACGTCCTTCCAGACGCATTACATTCCATTAGGTCACTCTTGTGCACAGCGACCAATACAACCCCTCACGAGCGGATGTTTTCGTTTCCCAGGAAGTCCTCCTCGGGTACTTCGCTCCCGGATTGGCTGATGTCCCCGGGACCCGTCCTGCTTCGGAAGCATGTCCGGACCCATAAGGCAGATCCCTTGGTCGAGGAGGTCCAACTGCTCCATGCTAATCCCCAATATGCTTACGTAGCGTACCCTGATGGGCGGGAGGACACGGTTTCTGTCCGTGACTTGGCACCCGCGGGTGCCCCGGAGGTCACCACATCCTTCCACCCCACGGTCCCTGGTGTCGTCCATTCGGAGACTGCTACACCTCTTCCTCCCTCAGTCCCTGTTCCCAATGTAGTGCGCCCAGAGCCTGTTGCGGCCCCCCACCCCCCAGCTCCTGTTTCCACTGTTCCCCATACGCCACCAGGGCCACTGCTCACTCCTCTCGCCCCTGTGTACAGCTCGCTTGAGTCGCCGGAGCCGTCGCCACGCAGTACCCGACGACTGGACGGGACGACGGATCGGTCCACTTCACACCACCTAGCCCCTTCTCTCGACGCTCACTGTACGGAGCCTGGGCCGACATCGCTCCCTGCTCGGACGACTCTGCAACCTGCACTGCGACGATCGTGACGGCGGATCAAGTCACCAGTTCGTCTGGACTTGTAGTATTGTTTCCACTCCACCCCGTGTTGTTTTTTAAAAGAAGGGGTGAATGTGGTGGACCTCAGTTGTGCCTTTGTCCTATATGGACCACCGTTGTGTGTGCTTGTCATACCTGGACACATCCGCTTCCAGTTTGGTTCCTCCCCTTGGCACCTAGTATAAAGGTGGCTGTCTCCTCCCCCTTGTTCAGTCCAGGTTGGTTATATGTTGGGATCTGCTCCTGATTCTGTTGTGAATAAAAGCCTACACTTATATTGGCATATCGGTAGTCTTTCGCCTTATTGATAGCGCATCAGGAAGTCAGTTCTTTGGGCACCATCCAGAGAAACACCTTCCTATGTAGGAAGAGAATGTTTTGCTAAGGTAAGTCAACATTCAACTCACTTCAGTTTCACACTCACATAATGGTATCATACCCTTAAAGGATTATGCTACTCAGAATATTAACAGGGCTTATAGCAGGACTGATTGTTTGATGGACACTTTAACATTACCGGCATCTCACCTATTGTGCTGCATATGCTCCATTCTCATTTCTTACCGGGGAAGGTTCAACACACAGGAGGCATGCTCTATTTCTTCTCATCACATTCCATCCATACATTTTCATGCAGACCAAGCTTGCCCACAATTGGGAGAGATACCAGACTGAAGGACAGACAGGTGACAAACAGGAGCTCTCCAAATTCAAGGAAGATACTACTCAGTTGGCAGGGAGGACAGGTATTGCCCCTGTGGAGAAGATCAGAAAGACCTCGCCCAGAAAGCCTGTAAGGATGAACCCTCAAGGAGTTCATCACACCCTGGCATTTACAGTGAGTGTTATGCAATTTGTATTCCACCTGTTCATGAATTAAATCTATCTTCTCTCTCCTACAAGTTCAGATGCAGAACCAACATAAGTCCCAGCCCCCTCTCACAGGGGGATGATGAGGATCCATTCATTGAAAACTAATCACTGTTCACCTACGTACTCCACCAGGACAGACACACACTGCAGTGGATCACAGCTTTAGATTAGGTGTGGGATCATTTTCTGGAGAACACCTCATTGATACATCTCCACAGCAGTTTGAGGCAGTGACAGTTCAGATCTCTAGCACTCAGAAGACTGTTTGAGATCAGGCACCCACTGAGGTCGAGTTAGATGATGAGCCTCTGAAAGCAACCGTCAAGATAATGGCTGGCAATGTAAATCACAGGCGGCAGAAAAATCGGGTAGAGTCGTGGGAGGCAGTCAACAGACAACTAAGGATGGATGAGTCCATTTGCATCCTACTAATGTTGTGGCTCTGACATGTAAGTGCCTCAAGGTCACCATGGTAAGGTCATGGAGACCTAGGTCCAGTAGATCCTGGCAGATTTGTGCTCGGACTTTCACTTCTTCACTGTAGACATTGATGGGATCCACCAGCAGCTAGGTGAAAGGCCCAGGATACATTGATCCTCCAGGAGCCCCTTCTCCTCAGGGAATCAGACAGAAGCCCTCTGGCATTCTTGGGAGGTGGACCTTGGGGTCATCCATCCAGGTGACTACGAGAATATCCGGCCGATCCCAATTCTCTGCGTGTGACCCCATTAGCTTCAACTATACACTGCCCTACTGCATAATTACCACCAGAACCACAAGCTAGCAAGTGTAAAGCTAACAGGATATACCAGATGAATATATGGCTGAAGAAATAGTGTAGGAGGGAGGGATTTAGATTCTTGAGATATTGGATTCTGGGAAAGGTAAGACTGTTACAAGCAGGATGGGGTGCATCTGGGCAGGACCAAGACCAATATCTTCGGGGGTGAATGTTTGCTGGTGCTGTTGGGGAGGGTTTGAACTAAAGTGGCAGGGGGTGGGAACCTGAGTGGGGAGAGGGTGAAAGGAGAGACAAGGATGGAAACAAAAGACAGAAATGTAAGAAGCAATAATGTAAGGCCATAATGAAAAATAAAACTAAGATGGCTAACAAGGCTAAAAGGACAAGTCTAAAGCCTTTGTGTCTTAATGTGCAGAACATTCACAATAAGGTAGAATTAATTATGCAAATATATGTAAACAGTTACGATATAGTTGAAATTACAGAGACATGGCTGCAGGGTTGCCAAGGATGGGAACGGAACATTCATTGTCTAGGAAAGACAGACTAAAAGGGAAAGGAGGTGGGGTAGCACAGTCAGTAAAGGAGGAAATCAATTCAATAGTGAGAAAGGATATTGCCTCAGAAAATCAAGATGTGGAATCAGTAATGGTAAAGATAAGAATGCCAAGGGGCAGAAAACATTGTTGGGGTTAACTATCGACTCCCCCCCCTACCCCCCGCCCCTGCCAACCAGTAGTAAGGGAAGGTGTTAACAACCAGAGATGCACGTAATAAAGGTACAACTGTGATCAGGGGTGACTTCAATTTACATATGGATCGGACAAACCAAAATAACAATGGTATAGTGGAGGAGGAGTTCCTGAAGTGTGTATGTGATGTTTTTACACCAATACATTAAGGAACCAACCAGAGAGCAGGCTATTCTAAACAGGGTACTGTGCAATGAGAAAGGATTAATTAACAATCTTGGTGTTCCCTTGGGGAAGAGTATTCGTAATCTAATAGAATTTTTCATTAAATGGAGAGTGAAGGATTCAAATGCAAACTCGGGTCCTGAATCTAAATAAAGGAAAATACAAGAGTATAAGGCACAAATTGGCAAGGATAGATTGGGGAACCTGAATAAAGGGGTTGATAGTGAATAGGCAATAGTTCATATTTAAAGAACATGTGCATGAATAATAATAATTTTTAATTCCTGTCATAAAAATAAAAGAGCAAAGGTGGCTTGACTATGCCTTACAAAAGAAATTAGGGATAATATTAAATCCAAAGAGGAGACATATAAAATTTCCAGAAAAGCAGCAAGTCTGAGGAATGGGAGCATTTTAGAATTCAGCAAAACAGGACAAAACACTTGGTTAAAGGGGAAAAATAAAATACGAGAGTAAGATTGCAGAAAACATAGAATTTGTCAGTAAAAGGTTCTATAAATATGTAAAAAAGAAAATTTCATAAATTCATAAGATTATAGGAACAGAATTAGGCCATTCGGCCCATCGAGTCTGCTCCACCATTCCATCATGGCTGATATGCTCCTCATCCCCATTTTCCTACCTTCTCCTGTAACCCTTCAACCCATTACCAATTAAAAATCTGTCTAACTCCTCCTTAAATTTACTCACTGTCCTAGCATTCACCACACTTAGGGGTAGCAAATGCCACAGATTCACAACCTTTAGGGAGAAGTAATTTCTCCTCAACTCTGTTTTAAATTTGCTACCCCTTATCCTAAGACTATGGCCACTCATCCTAGAATGCCCCATAAGAGGGAGCATCTGCTCCAGGTTGACCTTATCCATACCTTTTATCATCTTATGTACCTCAATTTGATCTCCCCTCATTCTTCTAAATTCCAGAGAGTGTAGGCTTAAACTGTTCAATCTCTCTTCATACGGCAAATCCCTCATCTCTGGAATATAACTAGTGAACCTCCTCTGAACTGCCTCCAATGTCACTACATCTTTCCTCAAATAAGGGGACTAAAACTGTGTACAATACTCCAGGTGCAGTCTCATTAATGCCTTGTATTGTAGCAACAATTCTTCCTTACTTTTATATTCTATTCCTTTAGCTATAAAAGTCAACATTCAATTTGTTTTCTTTATTATCTGCTGTACCTGCATGCTAGTTTTCCGTGACTCATGAATGAGGGCACCCAGATCCCGCTGCACTGGAGCACCCCAAAGTCTCTCCCCATTTAGATAATAATATGCCTTCCCATTTTTCTGACCAAAATGTATGACCTCACACTTATCCACATTAAACTCCATCTGCTACATTTTGGCCCACTCTTCTAACCTATCTATACCATTTGTAGGGTTCTTATTTCCTGATTGCAACTTACTGTCCTGCTTACTTTTGTGTCATCAGCAAATTTGGTTGTAGAGCCTATCCCAGTATCCAAGTCGTTAATATCGATTATAAATAGCTGGGGCCCAAGGACCAAACCCTGTGGCACCCCACTAGTTACTTTTTGCCATCCAAAAAAAAACATTTATCCCGACTCTCTGCCTTCTGTCCATCAGCCAGTCACTTATCCAAGCTAATAAATTACCCCTAATCCCATGTGATCTAACCTTGTAAATTAGTCTTTTGTGCAGCACCTTATCAAATGACTTCTGGAAGTCCAGATATACTACATCTACAGGATCCCTATTATCCACTTTGCTTGTTACATCTTTGAAGAACTTTAGAAAATTAGTCAAACATGATTTACCCTTCATAAAACCATGCTGACTCTGATGCGAAAACGGGCGCGAATCTTTGGTAAAATCGGGCCCTAAGTCACTGAATGTATTCAAAAAAGAGCCATATTTTTAATAGATTTTAATAGCGTCAAGGGGTGTGGGTAGAAAGGATAAATGTGGCATTGAGAGAGAGGATCAGGCATTATCATACTGCATTTCGGAGCAAGCTCAAAGGGTAAAGTGGCCCACTACTACTTCTAGTTTCTATATTTCTATGATACTAGAGCAGCTTTGGTCTCCCTCATGTACGTTGCCAGTCTCAACTCTTGCATCATCTGCTCCATCCTGGCCAAGACCTTTCCATCTGATCTGCCATAGCCTGATGCCTGTGGTATGACATCCTGCTGACTTTGCCAAGATATAACATGTGGCATAAGCCTGTGGACTACATGCATGTTAAAAATATAAGATTCCTTTATTTCACTGGCATCAAAATTCCATGTACTGTTCAGGGAAAGTGTAACTCCAAGAAGCAAATATTCATGGAGAATATTCATCGCAGTTGCTCCCAATCTCTTTCCAGTTGGGCCCTCAGGTTCTCAATGCAGCACTCACCAGGCATGTTCAAACTTGCCCTGCTGCCTAGCTCCTGGCTACTGTCCTATCCCTCTCTCTCAATAAGCCTATTCCTAAGCCTAAGTCAAGGGTGCTGTCAGTTGGTCTGACTATATGCTAATTCCGCTTTCTAGTTCTTCAGCCAATCTCAGAGGCTTCAGGCTGTCCTAACCACTTGCCACTCATAAGTCCTGGCTTTTGTCCCATCTGTTTTCTCCCTTGCTTCATGCATCTGGCTCCACCCTTCAGCTGGTCAAAGTTACTGCTCAGTGGCCTACAGTAGTGAATCACTTCCCCACTCAGTGCTCTTCCCCACCATTACCACCTGCTGCCGGAGGCCCATGTACATTTCAATAGATGAACTAAAAATATTAGCCCTAATTTATATTTCTCATCAGCATTTGAGATACATGTAAATGCATATTCTGATGTGCTGCACACCATCTTAGTAAAAGGATTTGCATGCGTGCACTTAATAAATGCCTGCAGAGAGGAAAGATAAAGATGATAGCCAATGTGAATGACTGACCTGATACCAATACTACTAACTTTGAATGCCATGTTCCAGCCAACACCCTGGGTCCTATTTTACCATTTTGATTTTAAGTGCTGGGCAGACTTGAAATTGAAGAGTGTTTCAGATCCAATTTTTAGACCCATTCTCAGGCGCCCCTATACGCACTCTACCTGAAAACATATCAGCAATTCCAAATCGCGCTGCAGAAGCCTTTGGCGGGGCTTAACGCACCCGAAGTGCTGCAGCTTCGATCGGTGCCTCCAACTGCACATGTGCAGAAAAAAAATGATGGAATGCTGCACCTCTGCCACTTCCCTCCCGGGCCGGATAATGACTCCTCCTGGTTCCCACAGACATTGCCCCAACCCCACAATATTACAGACCCCCTTATCCCGCCACACCCTCCGCCACCCAGAACGATCACAGGCCCCTCCCCCACTTCCGCCTCACTGATCACAGGCAGAGTGGCCACGGACCTCCCCCTTCCTCCTCAATGATCTCAGGCAGAGTGGCAGCAGAGCCCCACCTTCCCCCTCACTGATCACAGGCAGAGTGGCAGCGGACCTCCCACTTCCTCCTCACTGATCACAGGTAGAGTGGCAGCAGACCTCCCCCTTCCTCCTCAGTGATCTCAGGCAGAGTGGCAGCGCAACCCCGCCTTCCCCATCACTGATCATAGGCAGAGTGGCAACGGACCCTTCCCCATCCCCCATCGATCTCAAGCAGCGAGCCGTCGGACCCACCTCACCCCCCCCCCCCATCCCCACCCCTACCCCCACCAATCTCAAGCAGAGAGCCATTGGATGCTCAGCACTTAGTAGCTGGAGCACCCGAATCGGACTTTTGTAGAGCATGCCTGTTTCATGTCGAATCTGGATGGGCAAATGCGGTGGTGAAGGGGGAAGCGCTGGTAAGGTTGGGCATGCAGCCCATTAAGTCAATTTAAATGCATGCAAATGGATTTAAATGGCCATCATGCCCGTTTCAGGCACGGTCCCGATCGCAGCCATTTTCAGGCCTTGGTAAAGGGGGAACCGACGCGGAGGTGGGCACGGATCACGCTACTTACCTCACACCTGACTTTAGCAAATTTTCGTGCCCAAAACGGGCGCAACTTGATGGTAAAATCGGGTCCCCTGTGTTAGTAATCCACATTACAGAAAGACTTCACACACACACCCCTCCATATCCTCCCCAACCAGTGCTACTGAAAGGGATCATGATCTACTTTAGGTTAGTTGCTACATGATGCCTTCTGACTGCTGAAGCAGTAGTGTGCATTTTTTCAGATTTTCTATATTTATCATTTTGAATGTACACAAGAAGTGATCTGCACAGTGCTGAGGTATTTTTTTGTTTATTTTGAAGTTTTGCTGAAGTAAGTTCCTTTCAGACATGAATGGCCTGGTAGGCCTTCCTTCTGAAATTAAACATGAATGGAAGAATGAAAAGCGGCCATGTAGAGCAAAACAAATTGATGAAAGAACAAGGAGAAGAGAAGGTTTGTCAGCAGGAGGCCATATTCATAGGCAGTATTTAAAAGGCAATTCTTTTGCCTTACTTTCCATGATGATCAATGCTTGAGATATATTTATAAAGAAGGACTGAAATCAGCTGAGTAGTTTAACTACAACCTCAAAGCAGACCAAGGACCATATTGTCTGTGGCTATCAAGATGACTGTGGTAATCAACTTCTATGCTTCGTAAAGGCTGATACTAGAGATATAAACAACATCTCAGTGTTTTTGATATATAAGGTTTTAGACAAAGAGCTCAACATACAACTGAGCAACTCATAAGAAGAACATTTATGGGTTAAGAATGTTTTGGTCAAAATAAACCTAGGTCCAGTTTCAAAAATGGTATGATCTGGCCAGCTCTCTGGAGACGTACAATAAACATGCAACTGATCATTTGCATGTTGCTGCTTATATAATCTCTCGTGGCTGTGAGAATAGAGTTTTAAAAATACTTTTGGGGAATTTTGTAAAGATTATTCTGTAAAGAAGTGTGTGTGTGTGTGTGTATTATTTAATTAAACCAAGGAAAACTGGGGGGAAAGGTTAATGAGAACCATTTGTCTGGAAGAGTTGACTAGCAGGAATAGATACATACATTTCTAATGAGGCTTTCCTTGTTAAGTATTTATACATAAATTGGCTAGGTTCAAAAATTTTCATTAGGAGATACACAGGCACTTGTTCTTTTTCCAGTGAATATCAAAGGGAAGTCAGAGGCAACAAGAAACATTTTCAATCTTGCAGGAGTTTCATGGGTAAATTATTGACGCAAAAGCATAGGCAAAATAGAAATATGGATAAGTTGAGTTTAAATCATAGAATCACTACAGTGCAGAAGGAGGCCATTTGGCCCATCGAGTCTGCACCAACTACAATTCCACCCATTCCCTATTCCCGTGTAACCCCACATATTTACCCTGTTAATTCCCCTGACACTAGGGTCAATTTAGCATGGCCAATCAACCTAACGTGCACATCTTTGGACTGTGGGAGGAAACCGGAGCACCCGGAGGAAACCCACTCAGGCACAGGGAGAATGTGCAAACTCCACACAGACAGTGACCCGAGGCCGTAATTGAATTTGGGTCCCTGGCACTGTGAGGCAGCAGTGCTAACCACTGTGCCACATTCTGTGGACAATTAAAATAGTAGATAGAAGAGAAAAGGGATAATTAAGGAGAGATGTTGAGTTGGTTTGGTATTGGCTGTGTGGGGAAGGCCCCCTGAGAAATCAGCTCCTGGTTGGCAGAAGGTGCAGTTCGGCCATTCAATCATTAGATCTTGGATTGTGAAAAGCAGTCTTGTGTCTTAAGGTTTCTTTGATTTCCACAGCAGTATTGCCTTGGGTATTATTACTGGATTCTTACAGCTAAACAACAATAAGGGAGTGTCGTCTGGAAGGTATTTGCTTCTGGGTCTGACCAAGTAGGGGGAATATTTCAGAAGACTAATTTTAACTCTGTAACTGTAATCTTCTGTGCTTAAGTTTTCTTTTATTCTTGTTAATAAACCTGTTAATTTAATTTCTTAAATCCCCAAAATGTTACTAAACTTCTTTCTGTTGAGATCAACACTTTTCTTCTCATTTACGGAATATGAAAAAAGGGATGGTCCATAAGTCAAGTTTTCCTTATGGATTTGATTTGCTCAGCAATTAACATTTGCTAAGGTCATAACATAGCATTGTTAATGTGTTGCTCAGATTGTAATTTTGAATCTGCTTCTTGACAGTTAATTTTTTAAATGAAGATCATGAGTTATTGTCATTCATTCTGTTGTACCTGTTAATTCGCAGATACTTTCGACCAGTTTGCTTACTCTAAGGTTTTACCCCGGTGCCCTTATTTGTAAGATGGACAAAGGACAAACACAAGTAAAGGTTCAACAAGTTTATTAATAATAACACTATTAACCCTTAAATTACCCACATAAAACAAGAGGATACCCCAGATTCAAGCATACTACTCGTAATGATGGTTTGGTTGAACTGCAGGCTCGATTCTCTGAGTCCCTCTGGTCCGTCATCACGAAGGTGAGTCTCGATGGCAGCTTCTTCCTTCCTTCCTTCTTCGGTCAGTCTTCCGAATGGGCAAGGCCGTCTCCTCTGTCGAGTCTTCACTCCTGTGTGTCTCAAAGTGTGTCCCTTTATCCCCCAGCCTGCTTGCCTTTTGTAGCGGATCCCCTTTTTAACTCCACTCGTGGGCTTATCTCAGGTTTGGTTCTCCGTTACCCAAACCCCACCAATGCCCGAGTGATTCTCTCTCTCGCCGATGGAACAACGGCCACCTTGCACCTACTTCACGAGAGTAGCGCTCCCAAGAGAGAGAAAAGGAAACTGCTGCCTATCCACTACCTGGCAGCCTTTCCTGAGTGGGCGGTTTTGAAGCGCCCAGGGTACCCTCAGTTCTAGACTCCGGAATTATGGTAAGGGATATTTAATATTGTGACTTGGTCAGAGATCATTGGTGAGAAATTGAAAAGATCAAAACGGACTCCAATGGAAGTCAAAGATATATATATATATATATATTTATTAAAACATCAAGGTCAATATCACCAAACACCAGGAAAACAACACACAATGCCTTATGCTCGATAAGACTATAGCTATGGAAGGAATACTAAAATGGACACAACAGAATGCTTATTTTACACAAGTTTACCAGTGTCTTAAACTATGAAAGGTACATGCAAAAGCCCCCCCTTTCCCCAAAGCCTCATCCACTATGATGATCTCGGGACAGTTAGTGAGATTTTGCAAGCCCAGGCAAGTCGTGGGGGTTACAGATAGTGTGACATGAACCCAAGATCCCGGTTGAGGCCGTCCTCATGTGTGTGGAACTTGGCTATCAGTCTCTGCTCAGCGATTCTGCGTTGTCGTGTGTCGTGAAGGCCGCCTTGGAGAACGCTTACCCGAAGATCAGAGGCTGAATGCCGATTGGAAGGGAACACTCCTGCCTGGTGATTGTTGAGCGGTGTTCATTCATTCATTGTCATAGCGTCTGCATGGTCTCACCAATGTACCATGCCTTGGGATAACCTTTCCTGCAGCGTATCAGGTAGACAACATTGGCCGAGTTGCAAGAGTATGTACCGTGTACCTGGTGGATGGTTGAAACAAGAGTGAGCAGAAAAATAATGGATGAAATTACAGGAAACCATGACTTCATTGGAGAAAATGCTATAGGGAATTGTTTTCAAATTGCTGTAAATTAGAAAAGTGTAATATTTCTAAACAAGTAGCTATATCTGGAGTAAACCAAGATGCGCCAGAATTAAGGGAAAGTTTGGACTGTTAACATAATAAGGTAATATAGTTAATCCAAAGTCAAATAAAGTCAACCTGGTGAAGGGAAGTAAAGTTAAGACATGGCTGCCAGCTCAATCAAGTGGGATGCATGTCCTGTAACATGTGCAAAGACATGGATGCTACTGGTGTCCTAGATGACCACATGTGCTGGAAGTGCTGCCAGCTGCAGAAACCTAAGCTCTGGGTTTCAGAGCTCAAGTGACAGCTGGAGTCACTGTGGCACATCTGTGAGGTTGAGAGTTGCATGGATAGCAGAGTGGTTACACCGCAAAGCAGAGAGGAAACAGGTGACCACCAGGCAGTCCAACAGACCTAAGCAGGTACTGCAGGAGTCCTCTAGGTTCTGCACACAAATCATTTTCCAGTTTGGAAGCTGGTGAATGCGGTGGTTCCTCAGAGGAGTGCATTTGGACCCATGTTTGTGGCACATCTGTACAAGAGGGGAGGAAGAAGAAAGGAAGAGCAATAATGATTGGGGAATCATTAGTTAGGTCAATTAAACAGGTGTTTTTATGGTCGTAGACATGACTCCAGGATGGTATGTTGCCTCCCTGATGCCAGGGTCAAGGATGTCAGAGAGGCTGCAAGCAATTGTTCGGGGGTGGATGAACAGACTTAGGTTGTGTTCCACACTGGTACCAATGGCTTAGGTGAGAAGGGAGATGTGGTCCTTGAATCGGAATTTAGAAGCCTCATGGCCTGGCATATCCCCCACTTTACCATCATCACCATGCCAGGGGATCAACCCTGGTTCAATGAAGCGTGCAGAAGGGAATGCCAGGAGTACCAACAGCGTACCTATAAATGAGGTGTCAGCCTGGTGAAGCTGCAACACAATTAATTGCCTGCCAGACAGCATAAGCAGCAAATAATAGACAGATCTAATCTCTGCAGTCCTGCCACATCCAGATGTGAATTGTGGTGGATAATTAAACAGCTCACTGGAGGAGGAGGCTCCACAAATATTCCCATTCTCAATGATAGAGGAGCCCAGCACATCTGCGCAAAAGGCTGAAGCATTGACAACAATTTTCAGCCAGAAGTGCCAAGTGGTTGATGCTTCTTGGCTTCCTCCAGAGGTCCCCAGCATCACAGATGTCACTCTTCAGCCAATTCAATTCACTACACATGATATCAAGAAACGGCTGAAAGCACTGGACATTGAAAAGGCTATTGCCCCTGACAATATTCCGGCAATTGTCCTGAAGAGTTGTACACCAGAACTTGCTGCGCCCTAGCCAAGCAGTTCCAGTACAGCTGCAACACTGGTATCTACCCAGTAATGGGAAAATTGCCCAGATATGTCTTGTACACAAGAAATAGGAAAAATCCAACCTGGCCAATTACTACCCCATCATTCTACTGTCAATAATCAGAAAAGTGATGCCAGGAATCATCAACACTGCTATCAATCAACACTTACTCAGCAAAAACCTGCTCAAAGATGCTTAGTTTGGGTGTTATCAGGCTCACTCAGCTACTAACTTAATTACAGCCTTGATTCAAACAAAAATCTGATTGCAAGAGGCGAGGTGAGAGTGAGTGCCCTTGATATCAAGGCAGCATTTAACCAGGTATGGCATTAAGGAGCCCTAGCAAAACTGGACTCAATAGAAATCAGAGGGAAAACTCTCCATTAGTTGGAGCCATATCTGGCACAAAAGAAAATGGTTGTGGTGGCTGGAAGCCAATCATCTTAGCTCCAAGAGCTCCTCCAAGAGCTACAGGAGCTCCTCAGCTTAGTGTCGTAGGTCCAACCATCTTCAGCTGCTTCATCAATGACCTTCCTTCGATTATAATATCAAAAGTGGGGATGTTCACTGATGACTGCACAATGTTCAGCACCATCCGCAACTCCTCAGATATTGAAGCAGTTCATGTCCAAATGCTACAAGACATGGACAACATCCAGCCTTGGGCTGACAAGTGGTAAGTAACAAATGTGTCACACAGGTGCCAGGCAATGACTATGTCTAACAAGAGAGGATCTAAAATTCACCCCTTGACATTCAATGGCAATACCACTGCTGAATTCCCCCACTATTTTGGAAGAACAAAGATAATTTAAAGGGATTTATAAACATTAGAAATAACATATAGCTATAAATGGGGTTAATTTAATGTTCCTGTGTCTGAAAGGGTAAAACCTATAGTTAGATTCATGCTGGACAAAGGAGTTTGTATATGTGGGGATGTTTTCAATTCCAACTATGATTCTAGTGTGCTTAGAAAAGGTTATATTGTGAAGAATGAATAAACATAAGAACATAAGAACATAAGAAATAGGAGCAGGAGTAGGCCATCTAGCCCCTCGAGCCTGCCCCGCCATTCAATAAGATCATGGCTGATCTGACGTGGATCAGTACCACTTACCCGCCTGATCCCCATAACCCTTAATTCCCTTACCGATCAGGAATCCATCCATCCGCGCTTTAAACATATTCAGCGAGGTAGCCTCCACCACCTCAGTGGGCAGAGAATTCCAGAGATTCACCACCCTCTGGGAGAAGAAGTTCCTCCTCAACTCTGTCTTAAACCGACCCCCCTTTATTTTGAGGCTGTGTCCTCTAGTTTTAACTTCCTTACTAAGTGGAAAGAATCTCTCCGCCTCCACCCTATCCAGCCCCCGCATTATCTTATAAGTCTCCATAAGATCCCCCCTCATCCTTCTAAACTCCAACGAGTACAAACCCAATCTCCTCAGCCTCTCCTCATAATCCAATCCCCTGGTATCAACCTGGTGAACCTTTCTCTGCACTCCCTCCAATGCCAATATATCCTTCCTCATATAAGGGGACCAATACTGCACACAGTATTCCAGCTGCGGCCTCACCAATGCCCTGTACAGGTGCATCAAGACATCCCTGCTTTTATCTTCTATCCCCTTCGCAATATAGGCCAACATCCCATTTGCCTTCTTGATCACCTGTTGTACCTGCAGACTGGGCTTTTGCGTCTCATGCACAAGGACCCCCAGGTCCCTTTGCACGGTAGCATGTTTTAATTTGTTTCCATTGAGATAGTAATCCCATTTGTTATTATTTCCTCCAAAGTGTATAACCTCGCATTTCTCAACGTTATACTCCATTTGCCATATCCTCGCCCACTCACTCAGCCTGTCCAAATCTCTCTGCAGATCTTCTCCGTCCTCCACACGATTCACTTTTCCACTTATCTTTGTGTCGTCTGCAAACTTCGTTACCCTACACTCCGTCCCCTCCTCCAGATCATCTATATAAATGGTAAATAGTTGCGGCCCGAGTACCGATCCCTGCGGCACGCCACTAGTTACCTTCCTCCAACCGGAAAAACACCCATTTATTCCGACTCTTTGCTTCCTGTCGGATAGCCAGTCCCCAATCCACTTTAACACACTACCCCCAACTCCGTGTGCCCTAATCTTCTTCAGTAGCCTTTTATGGGGCACCTTATCAAACGCCTTTTGGAAATCCAAAAACACCGCATCCACCGGTTCTCCTCCATCAACCGCCCTAGTCACATCTTCATAAAAATCCAACATGTTCGTCAAGCACGACTTTCCCCTCATGAATCCATGCTGCGTCTGATTGATCGAACCATTTCTATCCAGATGCCCTGCTATCTCCTCTTTAATAATGGATTCCAGCATTTTCCCTACTACAGACGTTAAGCTGACCGGCCTATAGTTACCCGCCTTTTGTCTCCTTCCTTTTTTAAACAGCGGCGTAACATTAGCCGTTTTCCAATCAACCGGCACTACCCCAGAATGCAACGAGTTTTGATCAATAATCACTAACGCATCCACTATTACCTCTGACATTTCTTTCAATACCCTGGGATGCATTCCATCCGGACCCGGGGACTTATCCACCTTCAGTCCCATTAGTCTACCCAGCACTGCCTCTCTGGTAACATTAATTGTATTAAGTATTTCTCCTGCTGCCAACCCTCTATCGTTAATATTTGGCAAACTATTTGTGTCCTCCACCGTGAAGACCGACACAAAAAACTTATTTAAAGACTCAGCCATATCCTCATTTCCCACTATTAACTCCCCCCTCTCGTCCTCCAAGGGTCCAACATTCACTCTAGCCACTCTATTCCTTTTTATATATTTATAAAAACTTTTACTATCATTTTTTATATTAATTGCTAGCCGAGCTTCATAGTCTATCCTTCCTTTCTTTATCGCTTTCTTAGTCTCTCTTTGTTGTTTCTTAAATTTTTCCCAATCACTTGTTTCTCCACTATTTTTGGCCACTCTGTACGCAGCTGTTTTTATTTTAATACTCTCCTTTATTTCCTTCGTTATCCACGGCTGGTTCTCCCTTTTCTTACAATCCTTGTTTTTTGCTGGAATATATTTTTGCTGTGAACTGAAAAGGATCTCCTTAAAAATCCTCCATTGTTCCTCAGCTATCCTACCTGCCAGCCTGCTCTCCCAGTCTACCTTAGCCAATTCATCCCTCATCCTATCATATTTCCCTCTGTTCAAACAGAGGACACTGGTTTGGGACCAAACTTTCTCCTCTTCCATCTGAATCAGAAATTCGACCATATTGTGGTCACTAGACCCAAGAGGGTCCTTCACAATAAGATCCTTAATTCTACCTACCTCGTTACACAATACCAGATCCAAAATAGCTCGTTCCCTCGTCGGTTCCGTAACATGCTGTTCAAGGAAACTATCCCGACAGCATTCTAAGAACTCTTCCTCCATTCCACCCTTACCGACTTGAGTCTGCCAGTCAATGTGCATGTTGAAGTCCCCCATGATTATTGCCGTTCCGTTTTTACACGCATCCCTTATCTGCTTGTTTATAGCCCTCCCTACCTCAACATTATTATTTGGGGGCCTATATACCACACCTACTAGTGTCTTTCTCCCTCTACTATTCCTCATCTCTACCCATAATGATTCCACGTTTTGTTCCTCAGAGCCTATGTCATCCCTCAGTACTACCCTGATATTATCTCTTATTAATAGCGCGACCCCACCACCTTTTCCTTCCTGTCTATTCTTCCTAAACGCCTGATACCCCTGGATATTCATCTCCCAGTCCTGGTCACCTTTCAGCCACGTTTCTGTAATGGCCACTAGATCGTACCCACTCGTGCTGATTTGCACCATCAACTCATTTACCTTGTTCCGAATGCTTCGTGCATTCAGGCAAAGTGTCCTTATTCCAGCTTTTATCTGGACCCGCTTTGATGAGTCGCGAACACCCTCTCCCTCTACTCCCTTATCTAAATTACCGCCTTCATTCACTTGCACCCTCTCCTCTACCATTAATTTTGTAATTCCCCTTACCCCTGCATCCTCCACCCCATCAATTAGTTCCTTGATCCTAGTCAACTCTTCTAGCTCCCCTCCCCCCAACCTATCTAGTTTAAATTCTCCCCAGTAACCTTAGCCAACCTACCGGCCAGGATATTGGTCCCCGTGTGATTCAAGTTCCACCCGTTTTTTGTATACAGATCACCCCTGCCCCTAAAGAGGTCCCAATGGTCCAGGAACCTGAATCCCTGCCCCCTGCACCAGTCCCTCAGCCACACATTCATCTTCCACCTCACTCCATTCCTGCCCTCACCTTCCCGTGGCACAGGCAGTAATCCTGAGATTACTACCTTTGCTTTCCTCTTTCTCAGCTGTCTCCCTAATTCCCTGTACTCCCTTTTCATGACCCCTTCTCCCTTCCTACCCACATCAGCGGTACCAATATGTACCGCTACCTCAGGCTCCTCTCCCTCCCACCTCAGGATTTCCGGGACGCGACTAGCGACATCCTGGATCCCGGCCCCAGGGAGGCAGACCACCATGCGAGAATCCCGCCTACCTCCGCAGAAACGCCTGTCTGTCCCCTTCACCATCGAGTCCCCGATTAATACCGCCTTCCTCCTCTTTTCCTTAGCCCTCTGAGTTACAGGGTTTTTTTTTCTAAACCAGCAATGGTTGCTTACCAACCTTAGAAGGTTGCCTTAGAAGGATAAAGAAAACTGAATTTATTGGCAGTTGGAGACAGTTCACGGAGGATGAACAGCTCTAACACTGCCCGGAGAAGCTAGACAGGACAAGAGAGTTGCAAGGATCCAAGATTCCTAAGGAACAAGATACAGTCCCGATAACCGGAGAATTGGAACAGAAAGAATGGGCGGAGTTCTCAGGCTGTTCATGCTAGCTGGTCTCTCTGGTCCCGCTGCAGTGAACAGAGACTTTATGGAGTGCCAAATTCTCCATCCTTGCTTGCAGCAGCAGCAGGACATAAACAGCCAGAGAACTCCAGCCAGTGTTTCAGATGACTGAAGTGAACAGAGACCAAGGTATTGTTCAGAAGAATTCAAGGAAGAGTCAGTGTGTTCTGAGTTAAAGAGACAATTGCAGTACCTAGATTTAAAGTGGGACAGTAGACTTCAGAGGTCGATGAAACGTTTGCTGTGATTTTAATAAGAGACTGGGAATTGAGATTTATAGTGATTCTGAACCATTTGGACAGCAGGCAAGACAAAGAAATCCTAAAAGGTTTGATGTAAAATCCTGGAGTAATTCACTGTTATGGTGGAACAGAAGTTTTGTTTATAAATGTCACTTGGAAATCTTGGTCTAATTTCAGAATGCAAGGGAAAGCATTATTATGAGAGAAGATTTTAAACTCTGTTTTGGGAGTGGACTGTAGAAACTCTCATATGATAATTATCTGGGGGGGGCGGATTCCGAGGAGGAATCCACGGACACTAACTTGGGTTCAGAGCAGAGTGTGTATTTGGCCACAGTTCTCTTGTGTACTTAAAAGGGACTTAGCGTTAATGAGACCATTGTAGTTTAAGATGTACTTTATAATCCTTGTTAATCTTAACATCTGGTGTATTCGTTAAACTAAAGGGGGGGGGGGTGATAGTAAAGGAATATTGTATTATAATCCATTTTTTTTCATGTTTAATAAATGCCTTTTTCTGTTTTCAAAACTAATTAGTGGTCCTGTGACTCTGTTACTCCATGTTTTATTTAAAAAGTAAAATATACAGTGTTTAATGCTCGGGTTTCATTCTGGGATCTTCCCATCCAGTTATACACCAAATGGAAGTATAACACTATCACCATCCTGGGGGTTACCATTGACCAGAAACTGAATTGGACTAGCCATCTAAATTTGTGGCTACAAAGGCTGCTCAAAGGCTAGGAACAACCCAGTGGTGAGTAACTCATCTCACTGAGGCAGGAAAGCTCTCCACTTGTCTGGATGACCGTAGCTTCAACAACACTCATGAAGTTCAACACCAGCCAGGGCAAACAGCCTGCTTGATTGCTACTCCCTTCCACAAACATTCAATCCCTCCACCTCCAACGGACAGTGACAGCCACATATACCATCTATGAGATGCATTACAGGAACTCATCAGGGTTCCTTAGACAGCACCTTCAAAGCCTACGACTACAATCATCTAGAAGGACAAGAGCAGCAGATCCTTAGGAACATCAGAACCTGGAGATTTCCATCCAAGTCATCACCATCCTAACTTGGAAATAAATTACCCTTGCTTCACTGTCACTGAGTCAAAATCTTGGAATTCCCTCACTAACAGCACTGTAGGTGTACCTACACCTCAGGGGCTGCTGCAGCAGTTCAAGAAGGCAGCTCACCATCACCTTCAATAGGGCAACTAGGTATGGGCAATAAATGCTAGCCTAGCCAATGGCACCCACATCCTGTAAGGTGAATTTAAAATAAATCTCACCTCACCTCTCTATTTCGGCACTTTTGTCCATTTTGAACCAAAGCTGTGTATGGGCAGGTGCTGAGTGGCCCGGGTGGAACCCAAACTGAGTGTCAGTGAGCAGGTTATTGTTGAGCAAGTGCTTCTTGATAACACTGTTGATGACTGAGAATGAACTGATGGATAGTCATCAGCCAGTTAATTTGTCCTGCTTTTAGTGTACAGGACATACCTAGACAATTGTCTACATATCTGGGTAAATACCACTATTGTAGCTGTACTGGAACAGCTTGACCAGGGGTGTTCTAGATCATAAGTTTTCAATATTATTGCGGGAATATTTTCAGGGGATATAGCCTTTGCAGTGTCCAGTGCCTTCAGATGTTACCTGGTAGTATCCAGTGCCTTCAGCCTACTGAGCACTTAGAAAACAATGTAGAATTGGGCAGGGATTTATAAATAGGAATTCATGTTTGACAAATATTTTGGAGTTTTTAAAATATTTTATTGAAGAGTTTTCCCCATTTTTACAAACAACACAACAAATCCTCATGGATTGTTCCAATACAATATAATCATACATACAGAAAAGACCGATTCAAAATATTATAATTGATTTGGAATATTAATTGTCAATTACAATTTGTTACAATTGTAATTGGTGCCACTCTTCATATGGATAACGAGTGGGAGATATTAGAATAACAGGATAAAGTCATGAACACATGGCACAATAGTGCACACCCACGCCCACAGGATCACAAGGACTGAGCTACATAACATAAGGGAGCCCTATGAGGTTAAATACACCCAATTGGAACGTAAAGGAGCATAAAACAGAGCTCTAAAGCAATGAAAGGATACCACAGAAAGCAGGGAACATCAGGATACAACCCAAACCCAAAATGCAGCATTATGGTGCATACTCTCACACATAAGATAACAGGAGCAAAGCTATAGAGCCTCATGGGAAGAGTGCAGGTAAAACAAAACCCAGGTATCTAATCTTACCCCTGGACCCCACAAATAACAGGATATCTTCCATTAGGGAAACCTAAATTTCTAATGTAATCGCCCCATCAAAGTATGAAATTACAAAAGTGCTGCTATCCTTCCCTACATAGCCAAAGAAAGTAAGGGATATGACACAGATAAGAGAAGAGCGAATAAGCCAAGGATTGTCATACTTGGACTCACCACAAAATAGGCCTCACTCATCTCCAGGCACACCAAAGGTGCCGCTCAAGCCTCAGCATCAATCGGAAAATTTATTCCATTTCCCCACCAAGGAGACCCCACCAGCGGAAGAAGAATTTCAAGATACTAACAGACAGGATATTTCAGGGAATGATACAGTCCTCCCCCTCCTGACAAGATGAAGGAAATTCCGTGGGATCAAATAGAATCAATTGGAGCCCACACCAGCACCCCATTGACCCAGATTACAAAAAGAAACCTTGGAGAGAGAAGAACACCAGGATAAGACCATAGACACAAGATTCGATTTGTCAGTGTACACTCTCACATGCAGGATATCAGGAAAATAGCCACATAACCTCATAGGAGAAACTCAGATAATGCGGAACCCCAGAATTTGGGTTCTCACTCAGGCCCCACAAACAACAGGATACTACCCCCCCCCTCCACCCCCCCCCCACCCCCCCCATGCCCCCGCCCCCTCCCCCCCCCCCCCCCCAAAAAAAACCCTAAAGCTCAAGAAAGAAAGTTGTCCAGGAGTTCCCAAAAGGGAACATCCTGGGGGAGGGACAGACTCCTCCCTAATACAGTATATTTTCCACAAGATCCAGGGATGGATAATCAAAGTAGCTACTTTCCTAACCTACCCAGCCAAGGTAAACATAGAACAACAATACAGTTAAAAGAAGGGCTGACAGGCCAGGAGTATTCATAGCATCCATGGGCTTCAAACAAAACAAACTTCCCCTATCTCCAGTCAAACCTGAGATGCTACTCAGGCCCACCATCAAAAGAATTCCACCCTTTTCTCCCACAAAGGAAATCCTAGCAACAGAAGGTAGAGTCATCCAGACATCCACAGTCAGGATATCTTGGAGGAGGACAAGAATCTCCTCCTCCCAGCAGGATGAAGTGCTCACTATACATTCCAGGAAACTACCAAATAGCTACTGTCATAACCCACACAGCTAAGGAAAATATGGGTAACACCCCAAAAAAGGCTAGATAACCAAAGGTTCCTCGATCATGCTCGGGTGTGTACTGGCATATCTTTTTCCAAACTCCGACTATGCCGGAGGCACCAATGATAATTAAACTCAGTCTTTTCCAGGACATATGATCTGCTCCTTCACAGGAGACCAATAGGATTCTTTAACCACAAACTAAAAAAAAGAAAAATTTGACACTATTAGTTCTGAAGGGGGTTTTCCTCACCATCCAAGTGGATGTATAAGGCCATACCCACCACCTCAATACCAAATCATTAACCCACCACCCTGCTGTGGCACTTACTCATATTATCCATAATGAAAATACAGATACCATATAAAATAAACCTCCATTATAAATGTTAGGATTACAACTTCATTATAAATGTCAGGATCACAATACTAAAAAGGAATGTATAAACATTGCGCAAACCTGATGCTATATAACCAATCCAGCGCGTTCCCCAACAGAACAACTCAGGTGACTGACCTCCAACAACCACAATCATTCTGCATTGTGCTAGCCATGACTCCAACCACTGGAGAGTTTTCCATATTTCCCATTGACTCCAGCATGCAGGTGCAGTAAGTAATTTGGAATTTTTCTAATAAATTTAAATATTTACTTACAGAAATATACATCACAAATATGATTCATATGTACGGTCCACCTTTTCTGCCTGTATCTCTTCATTGTGGCACAGTGAATCCCCAGTTATGTCACCTTTTGCATACAATTAATGTAGAATTAACACTGGTTAGGCTAGAATGCTGTGGAGATCCAGGACAATCAACTGGTCAATATGAAAGCTGGAAGAGAGGTAACATCTGAGGCACTCAACCTTGTCAAGTTTCTCATTTAAATATTTTAACTTCTGGGTGCTGACCACTATTTATAACAACCACCCACCACCATTTTGAGTTTCAGATTTTTTTACTTTTTAATGTCCCAGTAGACTCAGATATAATTGTCATGAAGTTAAAATTAAGACCATAAAATTTTAATTTTCAGGGCATCAATATGCAGTGGTTTGTGTAAAGCTTCCATAGCATGGTAAAGCACTTTATAGAAATGTAATTACTTTGGCACTTTATTGCCTGATGGTTTTGGACCAGGTGATACCAGGATTCTTGAAGTCTGGGCTTGTTGAATTTACTTTGCTTGTAGGATCATTGGCTTATTTGGGTTTTACTGGATCCTTGCAGGTGGGACAACGTGACTGATGGTCCATGGTCCTCCAATCAACTCAACTCCCCTGGCTTCCAATTCTGAGTAACATCCTGCCCTTGGAAATAAGAAGGGAGATTGCAACAAGAAAGCCCCTGGTAAAGGTTTACATCAACCCAAGACTATCACCACACAATTACCTTGCATAGCCACCTACTGCTTGCCTCCCATCACGCCAAACTACTGTACCAAGATAAAACAGCAGAGATCCAATGGCAGAAGGAATGAAACCAACATGCTATCATTAAAAACCACATCCTCATCACATATCACACAGCCTGCCCACCTGGCATCTAGCTCTGCCAACATTGGACCCTACTCACCTATTTTTGCACGAGTCAAGAAATCTTTTTTTCTCAGTCCATAACATTTATTCAGTAGTATCTATCTGAGAGAGCCGAGCATTATTCAGTGAACCGTGGAACCACAATGGTCTTTTCGCTCACGTAAATACCATTCAGGAATTCATGAATATCCTCCTTTTTCACTGTTGTTTGTTGAATGCGAGCAGCTTTAATATATTGCCCGGAACGCTACCACCTCACCCGCCACAGGTTCGGTGCAGGTGAGGGTCCGACAACAGAAATCTCCGTTGACCTTGCCTGAGCGAGGCTGTAAAATCCTGCCCAGTATGCCTGTGCTGTGGTCTCAACAACTGCACCCTTCTCAGAAACATAAATACCATCCAAGAATTTTTTGCTATCCTTATCTTTGTCTGTTGGTGTTTGTTGGATCAGGGCAGCAGAGTACGACATGAGTTCAATGTAATTTCCCTCAAAGACAAGCTCATTTTTCTCGGCCAGGGAAACTACACATGAAAAACCTGGACTAATTACTTCTATTGTTTCATTTCTGCACTTCTAAATCTCGCTTTCTATCTGGTTTCCCCTCATACCCATCCCCCCACCCCACTAGGGCCAACTGCCACATGCCTCAGGTTGTTCTTTGACACTTTGCACCTTTGTTCTGCCATTTACACATTCCAATTTCTTAATGGATGCTATTAACACCATTTTCAGCCTTTGTCACCACCATTTACATTCACTTTGTCTTTTTGTCTACAACACCTTGGTCGATTACACTACCCCTCCCCCAGTATAAATCTTGTCATATTTTCTTCGCTTTCAGTTCTGACGAAGGTTCATCCAGACTCAAAACATTGGCTCTATTCTCTCTCCACAGATGCTGTCAGACTTGCTGAGATTTTTCAGCATTTTCTGTTTTTGTTTCAGATTCCAGAATCGGCAGTATTATGCTTTTATCTTAATGCCTCACATCATTGGTTTGATTTGATTTGATTTGACTTATTATTGTCACATGTTTTAGTAGTTTCCTTTGGATGCACGGCAAAGAATCACTGAAGAATCACTGAATCAATGATGACATCAACAA
The DNA here is from genome assembly GCF_964213995.1 of Mustelus asterias. Classification (NCBI taxonomy): domain Eukaryota; kingdom Metazoa; phylum Chordata; class Chondrichthyes; order Carcharhiniformes; family Triakidae; genus Mustelus; species Mustelus asterias. The sequence goes on along the minus strand of NC_135820.1, from coordinate 31,474,418 downwards.
GTTCCATCCCACCATCAGACTCACCATGAACTATTCTCCAGAATCGGTTGCATTCTTGGACACATCTCTAACAAGGATGGTCACCTCAGCACCTCACTGTACCGCAAGCCCACGGATAACCTCACGATGCTCCACTTCTCCAGCTTCCCCCCTAAAAACATTAAAGAAGGCATCCCCTACAGACAAGCCCTCCGTATACACAGGATCTGCTCAAATGAGGAGGAACGCAACAGACACTTACAGACGCTGAAAGACACCCTCAAAAGAACAGGATATAGCGCTCAACTCATCGATCAACACTTCCGACGCACCACAGTGAAAAACCACACCGACCTCCTCAGAAGACAAACACGGGACTTGGCCGACAGAGTACCCTTCATCGTCCAGTACTTCTCCGGAGCAGAGAAGCTACAACATCTTCTTCGGAGCCTTCAACATGTTATCAATGAAAACGAACAGCTCGCCAAGGCCATCCCCACAGCCCCACTTGCCTTCAAACAACCATGCAACCTCAAACAGACCATTGTTCACAGCAAACTACCCAGCCTTCAGGAGAACAGTGACCACAACACCACACAACCCTGCCACAGCAACCTCTGCATGACATGCCAGATCATCAACACGGATGCCATCATCTCACGTGAGAACACCATTGACCAAGTACATGGTACATATTCATGCAACCCAGCCAATGTTATTTACCTGATACGCTGCAGGAAAGGATGTCCCGAGGCATATTACATCAGCGAGATGCTACGACAACGGATGAATGGACACTGCTCGACAATCACCAGGCAGAAGTGTTTCATTCCTGTCGGGGAACACTTCGGCAGTCAAGGGCATTCAGCCTCCAATCTTCGCGTAAGCATTCTCCAAGACGGCCTTCAAGACACATGGCAACGCAGAATTGCTGAGCAGAAACTGATAGCCAAGTTCCACACACATGAGGACAGCCTCAACTGGAATCTTGGGATCATGTCACATTATCTATGACCCCCATCATTTGGTCTGGGCTTGCAAAATCTTACTAACTGTCCAAGCTTGAGACAATTCACACCTCTTTAACCTGTGCTTAACCCTCTCTCCACTTGCATTGTCTGTACCTGTAAAGACTTGATTACCTGTTAAGACTCACCATTATCTTGTAATTGAGTCTGTGTCTATATGTGCCCTGTTTGTGAACCCAACTCTCCAATCACCTGATCAAGGAGGAGTGCTCCGAAAACTCGTGCTACCAAATAAACCTGTTGGACTTTAACCTGGTGTTGTAAGACTTCTTACCATGTTTTAGTATACAGTGAAAAGTATTGTTTCTTGCATGCTATACAAAGCATACCATTCATAGAGAAGGAAATGAGAGAGTTGAGAATGTAGTGTTACAGTCATAGCTAGGGTGTAGAGAAAGATCAACTTAATGTGACGTAGGTCCATTCAAAAGTCTGATGGCAGCAGGGAAGAAGCTGTACATGATCTCAGACTTCTGTATCTTTTTCCCAATGAAAGAAGGTGGAAGAGAGTATGTCCAGGGTGCGTGGGGTCCTTAATTTTGCTGCTGCTTTGCCGAGACAGCGGGATGTGTTGACAATTGGAGGCGTGGTAGGCTGGACTTCATTCATGACCTGTTGTAGTTTCTTGTGGTCTTGGGCGGAGCAGGAGCCATACCAAGCTGTGATACAACCAGAAAGAATGCTTTCTATGATGCATCTGTAAAAGTTGGTGGAAATCGTAGCTGACATGCCAAATTTCCTTAGTCTTCTGAGAAAGTAGAGGCATTGGTGGGCTTTCTTACCTATAGTGTTGCCATGGGTGCATCAGGACAGTTTGTTGGTGATCTGGACACCTAAAATCTTGAAGCTTTCAACTATTTCTACTTCGTCCCCATTGATGTAGAAGGGGCATGTTCTTCACTATGCTTCCTGAAGTCAATGACCATCTCCTTTATTTTGTTGACATTGAGGGAGAGATTATTGTCCTTGCATCTATGCTTCCTGAGGACTGCTTCCTGACAGCAGGAGGCAATCCACAGCTCAATGTATTTAACCACTGTGGAAGGTATTGCATGCCTTGGTGATTACTGCCCCATTAAAGGAATACCTGAACAATGTAATTGATGGCTTAATATTCTCAGTAATATAAAGAAATATTGAAAACATTCTTCACTTTTTCTTAAACCTAACATAAATTATTGGAAGACTGAGCGGCTGCAATCTGGTGTCACTTAAGTTTTGCCATGACTTTCAGCACAGTTATTAGCCAATTGGCTAATTGTAAACGTTCCGATTTTTAAATCAAAATAATTATTTACAATCACTTTGATCCGTCTTTTATAACATGTATGTGATCTCACTCTTACAAAGCCATGACGCAACAAATACACTGGTTTCACGTGAAACCAGTGTTTCAGAAATTTATCAAAGTTAATAAGACAAAGCTTTTCAGTCCAGTAACCTATTCACCCATAGACAGCTCAACCCTGGTCGGACATTGACACCAGTACTAACACACAAACTTACATTTAAGGGAAATTCACTGCCAAAAGGGACGGAACCGCAACATCGGTGGTGAATTTTTGAATTTTCTCTTCGCTTTCCCTTCTCTATTTGTCGAAGAAAGTGGGATCTGCCTTTAGACAGGATGGAGAAAGAGTCGAGTATGATGAAATAGTCAGTTAAACAATCGACTAAAGTTCAACAACGAGCTCAAAAGCGACGATGATCGTCACTGTTTCCGATCATCAACGTGTGACACAAACGAAGCTTGACCCACCTTCTGTAACATTGTGTGACTTCAGTCTTACACATATGCTTGTCGTTTCCGAAACAAACACACAGCAGATCCACAGCTGGAAGTCGCATTGATATCTGCCAGGGAATAAATAACCTCCGATCTTTCTTGTTACCTCTTCTTCCTCAGCAGAAAGATTCTACATTTCAGTAAAACACACTTCGGCAACGTCTGCCATCGATTATCATACTGCTTTAGCCACGCTGTCCCTCGCATGGAGTCGTTCAATACTTCCAAGAAACGCAACTTAAGAAAATATAAAACACGCAAATCCCGTTCAAACTCCCGCTACAGCAGTACTTGCCCTACGCCAGATGCTGATGTCCAGCAAATCACCACAGGAACGCACTGTTACACTGCAAACGGCATGGGAGAGGTTTGCAGCCGTCCCATAATAACCACTTCGAAATCCAGCCTGGAGGCAAACTACATCAGTGCCCAGCAGACATCCGCTCGCTCTGGAAAACCAACCTCGAGGAAACGCAAAAGGACTTCGAAAGCCATCACGGAGAGATGCTGTGCGGTGATAATTCCTGTGTTGGAAGCAGAGTTGCCCGTTACCAAAGCCACTCGCAAAAGATACAACACTCGAACAACTGCTCCTACGCAATTCAACTTTACAGTCCCACCGACTTTCAATACGCCCGAACCTATCTCCAGCAAAATCACAAAAAACTCAAGACTCACTGCAACGAAAAGCCGAATCAGAGTAAGGTCAGAAAGCTCCAATATAAAGCGAAATTGCTGGAAATCCTTAGCAGGCAAGGCGACATCGACGCAGAGAGTAACAAGGTCAACATTTCAGGTCGGTGACTTGTCACCAGGACTCAACTCTACAAAACAGGCAACAGAGGTATATTGTATGAGCCTGACCTCACGCACACAGCCAGTTACGTGCTCCCTGAAACCCACTTCAAGAAAACGGAAGAGAACCCCGAAAGCTGCTATTGAGGCACAGTGTACCCCTGAAAAATCTCGTGCCTCACCATCATCTATCCAAGCGAAGAAGCGGAAAGCAGAACCAATTGAGGAGTTTCAGTGCAACACCATACAACCAGAGACAAACATTGCCTTGGAGAAATCTGCTCGAAGACAATATAAAAGGACAAAGAAAACCCCATTCAATAAGTGCCACCGTCAATTAGACTCGGCCCCAAAACCATGCTGCTTTCTTCCAGATCCTGCTGTGCAACTATGCTGTATCTTTCCAGACCCGACCATGCAACTGTGCTGTTTCCTTCCAGAGCATGTCCCAAAGCCATGCTGCCACTCTCAAGATCCTGCCCTGGAGCGGTGCTGCCACTCTCAAGATCCTGCCCTGGAGCGGTGCTGCCACTCTCAAGATCCTGCCCTGGAGCGGTGCTGCCACTCTCGAGATCCTGCCCTGGAGCGGTGCTGCCACTCTCAAGATCCTGCCCTGGAGCGGTGCTGCCACTCTCAAGATCCTGCCCCAGAGCAATGCTGCCACTCTCAAGATCCTGCCCTGGAGCACTGCTGTCACTCTTCAGGTCCTCCCCCAGAGTGGTGCTGCCACTCTCAAAATCCTGCCCGAGAATGGTACTACCATTCTCGAGATCCTGTCCCCGAGTGGTGTTGCCACTTTCGAGATCATGCCCTGGAACGGTGTTGCCACTCTCGAGATCCTGCTCCAGAGCCATGCTGCCTCTCAGGAAGTCGTGCCCCAGATAAGTGTTATCATTCTTGGGATTCTTCCCCAAAGCTGTGCTGCCATTCTCAAGGTCTTGCCCCAGAGCCAGGCTGCCACTCTCCAAGTCCTGCCCCAGAGCAATGCTGCCCTTTGCGAAGTCCTACCCCAGATCGGTGTTGCCCCACTCAGGATTCTTCCCCAAAGCAGTGTTGCCATTCTCAAGGTCTTGTCCTGGAGCCGGGCTGCCACTCTCCAAGTCCAGCCTCGAAGCAATGCTGCCATTCACCAAAGTCTGCACCAAATTTGTGCTGCTACTGTCCAAATCCTACCCCAAAGCCACGCTGTCATTCTCCAGATTCTACTACAAAGCAGTGCTGTCACTCTCAAGATCCTGCCTTGGAGCAGTGGTGCTATTTTGCATGTTCTGCATCAAAGCAGTGTTGTCACACTCGAGATCCTGCCCCAGAGCTGTGCCGACACTCACCACAGCCAGCCCTGAAGCCACACTGTCACTCTCCAAAGCCAGCCCTAGAACCAGGCTATTTTCTTGCAGATCCTAGCAGACAACTGGACTGCATTCTTCCAGATACTGCTCTGGATCCATGCAGCATCCTTCCAGATCCTGCCCCAGATCCATACAAGATCCTTCCAGATCCTGCCCCAGATCCATGTAGCATTCTTCCAGATCCTGCCCCAGATCCATGCAGCATTCTTCCAGATCCTACCCCAGATACATTCTCCATCCCTTCAGATGCAGTTCTGGATCCAGGCATCATCATCCTAGATCCTGCCCCAGATCCATGCTGCATTCTTCCAGGTCCTGCCCCAGATACATACTGCTTCCTTCCAGACTCTGTCCGGAATTTATTCTGCATTCTTCCAGACTCTACCCCAGATCCTTGCCGCATTCTTCCAGATCCTGTCCCAGATCCAAGCCACATCCTTCCAGATCCTTCCCAGGATCCACACAGCATCCTTCCAAATCCCGCCCTGGATCCATGCAGCATCCTTCCAGATCTTGCCTCGGCTCCATGCAGCATCTTTACAGATCCTGTCCCTGATCCATGCTCCATGCTTCCAGATCCTGCCCCAGCACTGTGCCATCTCTCTCCAGGTCCTGCCTCCGAGCTATGCTCCCTATCTCCACGTCCTGCCTCAGAGCCCTGCCACCCTCCTCCAGATCCTGCCTCAGAGCCATTATGTATTCTCCAAGATCCTGTCCTGGAAAATTGTGCCCACATTTTAAACCCTGCCCTGGTGCCATGCCATTTCTTTTCAAACTCTGCCCTGGAGCCATTCTGTATTTCACTGCAACCTTGCCACCTGCCTGTAAATGATGTCTTGGAATTCTATTCTATATTGACAAACTGTATTTCAGAACCATTCTATCTCTCTTTAAATCCCACCTTGCAGACATGTTCCATTTCTTCAAATACTGCACCTGAGGATTATTGTCTCTCTGTAAACTCTACCTTGGAGTTATGCAGCTTCCAGATAAATGATGCCTTGCAGGCAATCTGCATTTTTCCAAACTCTATTCAGCATTCTAGCTGCCCACCTGCAAACTCTGCCCAGGAGATGAGCTGCACCACCACAAAGTCCATTCAGAATAAACTTTGCACCTCTGCAAAATGCAACACACTTCAGCAGATAAGCATCACTACTACAAAATCCTCCTTCAGGAATCCAAACACAACCATCAAACCCATCTCAGAGAAACAATGCAATTCTGCAACATTTGTATCCGAAGAATATTGCAGTTATACAACGGTCATTGCAAAGCCATGCTGCGTTTGTCCAACAACTGATTTAGTAATATATAGCACATCTCCTAGGCTCCACCATCTAATACCACATACCTCTTTGGCACCCTGCACATTGACAGACAGCACATCTTCAAATTCCAGCCAGGCAATACAGCATAATTCTCTCAGATTCTACATGGTGGCATGCAGCACAACTCCAAGACCTAGAACAATAACATATAATACATCTTCGAGTCTCAGTGAGATAACCTACAATCCCTTTGATCCTGTAGCAGAAACAAACTTCATATCATTAAAACCCATCCCAAAAAAATATTGCTGTTCTTCAAAACCCATCAAAAAGACATTCCAAAAAAACATCCCCAAACCCTCCTTCACCTCGCCAAAACCTACTTCAAAAACATTCTTCATCTCACCCACACATGTCCAAATACTCTTCCATTCAGCAGAATCCACCGCAGGGACATCTTACACCTCTCCAAAAGCAGAGCCAATCTGCACCTTTCCAAATTCTACCACAGACACTTCCCTGAATCAGACCTCCGGGAAATGCAATTTCAAAGAGATAATCTTCCTAATTATACAAGATTCCCACTCAAAGTCTTGCAATGATGATGAAGATAAATTGAAAAGGAAACCCAAACCACTGTGATTACAATATAATATAGTTCCCAGGCAGCTCTGCATCTGGACTTTAACAGCTCAAACTATGAACAAGATCCAACCCAATAAAGGCAAAAGCTCACCATTTTGTGACTTTGGTTGGGAAATATGTCCTTGAAACGTATTTAAGTTGTCTGAAATTTCTTATGTTTCACAGTACATAATAAAATAACATCATTAATTTGGAGCAGAAATACAATGCAACAATGCCTATTATGACAACAAAGTAAAATTGAAACTTGAAAACTGCTGTTATTCCAAATTTATATTTGTGCAAAGTTAAACAAATTGCTCTTTAAACAAGAATTGATAAACATTTTCATAGTTCAGAATGCATTTATAGGATGCAACATAAGACACAACATAAAATGGCATGCAGTGTATTCGAGAAAATAAACCATTAAATAACATTAGATTGTATAAATTGTAAATCTTGCGTGCGTGATAGCATATTAGCTGCATTGGTGTTTTATAGCTGAATAAGCTACCTAATTCAGCATATTCTTTCAATGTTGTCATGTCTTTGTAAAGGTGAAAATTTATGTTCATGATAATGGTAACATTTCTATTTATTGACAATATTGTCAATACTTGAAGCTTCCTGGTGTCTGTATGCCTGTATTCTATGAAGGACGACATGTATTTGATGAAATGCATGCTGGAGGGGACACAATACTTTGAAATGGTATTTCATGTTGTACATGTTTTTGTATTTCAATATTGTCATTATTGTAGCCTGAGTGGCTACACTGTAAATCACATTATCAAATTATTGGTTGGCAAGTGCCAGGAAATGAGCATGGAGAAAAGGAAAGATTTTCACATAATTGGATGGAAAGGTAAGGAGAGAGGGAGAAAGCATATCATAGTAAATTACTGTGCAGTATTTTACTTCTAAATTTATTTTAAACCACATCAGTAGTAGGGAAACGATTGCAGAAAATTCTGAGGGAGAGAATTAATCTCCACTTGATCACGGGTAGTCAGCATGGTTTTGTCAGAACTTGTTGCCTAACAAGTTCAATTGATTTTTTGAGGAAGTGATCTAGTGTGTAGATGAGGGTAATGCAGTGGAGGTAGTTTATATGAATTTCAGCAAAGCCTTTGACAAGGTCACACATGATAAAGAAGGTAAAAGCACATGGGACCCAGGTAATTTGGCAAGTTAGATGTTAAACCAGTGGTCAGAGACAGAGGGTGATTCTCTGCTCCTGCTAGCCAGAGATGGGATCACCACTGACCTGTTGAATCAGGCATCAGGACAAAAATGGAAATCACACCGGATATTATTTTGATTGTAGTGGCCTGCCCCACCAGCCCCAATCAATTGATATGCCGAAGATTGATATGCTCAGTTCAAGGACAATCCCTCCTGCAGAATTGACTGCTGCTGTGATTTTGAAGGTTTCCAGATGTCCAGGGGGGCATGGATATTAAAGTGACCAGGCCATTTCAAAAGTTTCAGTCCACAGACAATGAAGATTTTCATCTGAAACTGTCTGAGATAACCATGCAAAGACCAACCTCCACTTTTCCCAGGGCTAGGAGGGATAATCCAGCCTCAAAACCCCATCCCAAGGAAGTGTCCCGAGATCAACCCTTTCCCAAAGCCCAAACTCACCTGACCCCAAGGTCCCTTGAGGGACCCTCCCTTTACAATTGGCAGTGGCAGAGGGGCACTCGGGCAAAGCAATTACCTCTTTTCCCCTCACCCCTCCACTAGGAGTCCAAGGCACCAGGTCAGGGTGTCAGTTCCAGGGTGCCGGGGGCAGTGCAAGACTGCATTGGCAAGAGATGGGGCCTGATGTGGGGCACCTAAGGGGACCTTTCTGTTTATGAGTGAGATGAGAAATCAGGGCTGTTTAGATCAATCCCTCTCCTGCCTGTAAAAAAATGGGGGCTCGTCCAGGATTGATCCAATTTGAATTTGACTGGAGTCCAAGTTGAGAGATGAGCCAAACTAGAGATAAAAGAGTCACTTGGAAACCAAAAGAGGGAAACTTGGTGGCAGGAACTATTTTTAAGACAAGTCACGTACCACAGAATTCCTTGTCCTAACACTAAGAAAATGGCAAAATGGCCAAATATTCAATCAACAAGAGAATTTAAGCAGAAAAATAACGGGAACACTTAGCACAGATCAACTGAAAGTTGTAATTTGGGAGATACAGTTCAAACTGCCCAAAACAATCAAAAGAAATTAACTGATTGAACATCTGGGTCTGACATTATCAGTCAAGCAGTCAGATAAAGAAAGCACACACATGAAACTGGATACAGAAAAATTTACACAGTTGGGACAGTATTGTATTCCATTAATGAAAAATAAATTTTTGGGTAAAAGGTTAAGTGTTATTAGCATCCAGAAATGGGACTTTAACTGATTAAAAAGCTCATTGTAATGAAACTGCATTGGCACTTTGCACATCCATCTCCTCAGACTGCAAAATTTATTAAAGGATGTAGGAGTAAGAGATGAAGACAATACTGAGCTTATAGAAGATTGATCAGTGCAATGTTTGTAGGAAGTACAGTCACAACCAATAGTAACTCTACCTTTGGCCAGAGATTTTAATGACATTGTGGCCATGGACCTTTAAGATCAAGCATTGTACATAGTAAAGGAGAGAGTAATCCTGGATCAGATCAGATCATGGAAAAATGGCGAGGCTCAGGAATGGGGCCACTGGCAAAGTTCCTTACAGACAATGGGGGGAATTTGCTAACAAGTTTAGGGATATGTGTGAAAACATGAATATCATAGTCATGGATACAAATGTGAAAAGCCCATTTGGGGGGGGGGGGGGGGGGGGGGAGGTGAGAGAAACCATGCAGTAATAGATTAGATGCTCTGGAAATTTTTGCCAGATAGACCAAATTGCAAGTTAAATTCAGCCTTAGCATAGGCGGTACATGCGAAGAACTCGTTGCAGACAGATTGGGGTCTATAGTCTGTATCAATTAGTATTTCATAGAAATACTATTCCATTTTTTGAATGACCAACATCCAGCTTGGGAAGGAACTACAATTAGCTCTGCCTTTGCTGAGCATTTAAATGCATTGCATACAAGTGAAAGAGCATTTTTGGAAGCAGAAGTCTCAAAGAATTTGCAGAGCATTAAGACACAACATATGGCCATTAAACACTTTTTCAGTAAGGAGATATAGTATACTATAAGAGACACAGTGGTTAGCACTGCTGCCTCACAGCGCCAGGGACCTGGGTTGAATTCTAGCCTCGGGTCACTGTCTGTGTGGAGTTTGTACATTCTCCTTGTGTCTGTGTGGGTTTCCTCCAAGTGCTCCAGTTTCCTCTCACAGTCAAAAAGATGTTCAGGTTAGGTTGATTGGCCATGTTAACTTGACCCTAGTGTCAGGGGATTAGTAGGGTAAATATGTGAGGAATAGCGCCCGGATAGAATTGTAGTCAGTGCTGACTCTTTCAGCACTTTAGGGATTCTAGAGACAATTTTAATGAATGGAAAGGCCCAGGGAAGGTTATAGGCAATTGTTTTGCAACATGGTAATTAGATTATTAGGGTACATTCATCAAGAATAATGGGTACAGATTACAAACTTGCGAATTCAGAACCAGGGTCATCTGAAACTCAACGTGTTACAGAATTATGAGGACAAGTTAGCTGAAATAGACAGGGTATCTGTACAGGAACACAATACTTCTGATGATCTAGAACAAGCCATTTTTTCTAAATGACAACTGCCAAAGGTTGGCACAAAAGTGACTTACTTGCCTGAAGGGTCCAGTCAATGAAAGGATGCAACTGTCATTAGTAGAGTAGGGCTGGCCACTGGAAAGTATAAACATTGATTGAATGTACAGAATACAGGGGAGGATGTCAGGACCATGGATTGGGAACATGAAGTTCAAAAATGGAGGGCACAGAAACAGTGTCAGTTCAGACAGTAAGTCCGATAGTAAATGTGTTCACAGGAAGTGATAGAGGACTATAGAAAGAGCATCCCACAACAGGAAGGAAAGATAAAGCAGTGATGTACAGAACGAGATATCAGGTGGGAGGGGGGTGTATCTGACAAGGTCTCGGAATATGACTAAGCCTATGAAGGCTATTAGGAGTAGATGTCCACATGATCATGACATTTTGGTGGCTTCCAATATATTAGATGAAAAAGTTATAAAAGATGCCAAACAGCAAGTCTGTGCAGTTGGAGTGAATATGGTGCATGCATGGAGGTACCAGATAGGGGCAGAGCTCTATCTCACAGATGGAATTGCACGGAAAAGGTGCTTCCTGATGGAACTTATAAGGCAAAGGCCAGGCTCGTGGCATAGGGATTTGAAGAAAATTTCAAAGACCAGGATTTGAGGGTGGATTCACCTACAGCAGGAAAGGTTATGTTACAGATGATCTTGTCCCTGTTAGCTACAAAGGTATGGGAACGCAAATCTATAGATATTAAAGCTGCTTTTTGCAGGGACATCATCTTCAGTGAGACATTTTTCTCTGTCCTCTGAATAGGCAGCTAACACAGAAGGGGTACTCTGGAGGTTAAATGTGTATATGGACTAAATGATGCATCTAGAGTTTGATATTTTTTGTTAAAGTTAAGCTGTTGCCAGTTGAAAGCAGATTCTGTTTTACTGGCACTATGAAGGAAATCTTTCTGGTATCTTATTGATGCATGGCTATGATTTTTTTATGGGGTAGTAGTAGCGATTTCAAAGCTATTGTAATCTCTGGGCTGAAGAAGGAATTCAGGGTTGGAAGTCAGGCTTCAGGCACTTTCAAATGTATTGGGGTTGGAAATTGGATAGACTGAGTTCAGTAACAGTTTACATCAGCAATTTTATTTGGGGAGTATCAGCCCAATCGCAATTAGTCATGGTAGAGCTTTACAAAAGGTTTCTAAGACAGAAAAAGAGGAACTCTGAAATTTGGAGAACTGAATTGGCTAGTTAGACAGACCAGACCGAATGTTAATTTTGATGTCCTAGAGTTGAGTACAAAAGTTAATGATCCTATGGTGGAAGACATAAGAGCAAACAAAATGTTGGCCAAGCTAAAAATACAGGTGTGTATTCTGAGGTTTCTATTTTTGGGTGATCTTGGGGACCTGAAACTCATGTTTTAGTGACGCGTTCTATGTCAAATTATGTGATGGGTTCTCAGGCGCAGGAGGTTTTAGAATATTTCTTTTGGGGCGGGGTGGGTGGGGGGAATGGAAAATGTGCCCTCTTGTGTGGGAAACTACGAAAATAAGGCGAGTGGTAAAAAGCACATCGGCCGCCGAGACAAAGCCTTGTAGAGACACTGGTAATGGCCTTTTACATCTCCCAGATATTAATGGAAATTTTGGATTTAGGGGATTCGGGTAAAATACCCATTGAGTGTCACACTGACAATAAATCCCTGTGGGGAAAATGTGCACTCCACAAAAAGTGTAAATGAGAAAAGGATGAGGATCGATATGTCCAGCATTTGTTTTAAGCTGGCTAACGGGGAAATATCAATAATTAAATGGGTCAATAGTGGCTATCAGTGATCCAATTGTTTTACTAAGGGGCTAGTTCAAAGAAACTTTTGGAGATTATTAAGGAAGGGCGTATCTTTTCTGTCAATCTGTTTTTTTCAATAGAAATCATTGATATAAAGGGGCCACAGGTGGCTTGTTGGTGGAGAATTGTATGTGGAGTTGGATCAGAGAAGTTAAAATAGTTTCTGAAGAAGCCAAACTCATGTCTCCTTTACTGAACAGCAAATTAGAGGCTCAAACATGAGGTGGGA